>NC_063166.1:66027226-66652226 GCF_023159225.1 Perognathus longimembris pacificus | reverse complement strand
AACGCTCGGCTTGGCCGGCGCCGCCCCTACCTTGCCGCGGGCGCAGCGCACCGAGCGCAGGGCGCCGAAGAAGATGGGCAGCAGCGCCATGAGCAGGAGGCTGCCATAGGCCAGCGCGATGCCCTCGGGCGTGGACGGCGGTCGCGTCGTGCCGTTGGCCGGGCTGGGGGTCTCTGTGCTGCCGTTGTGCGGCTCGCTGGCGGCCGAGTCCATCGCGAGGCTGCGCTCGGGCTCCGACTCCAGCTCTGGCCGCCGCAGCAGAGACGCAGATGGAGGGAAGGGCGCTGCGGAGAAAAGCCACGTTCCCCTAAAGAAACAGGAAGTGACGTCCTCTCCCGCCGGCGCGCGCCGCGCGCACCCCTGTACGCGCTCGCACGCACGCGCACGTGCTCGCGCCGCGCCTCTCCCCGCCCGCTCGCCCTCTAGCGGCGGAGGTTGGTATGTGGCCTGTTGCTAAGCAACTGGCTGGCAGTCGGGGAAACGGAGCTGTGGACCACCAATGGCCGGCGTCCATCTGTGAGGCCCTGGGGACCAAGTCTCTGGTTCTAGCTGGTTTTATTTTCATTCCTAGGCTTTTCTACTCTCCTAATCCTTCAAGAATCTGTATTTCATGCATGTATTATTCACATAGTCCATTGTTTTGTGGTTTTTTTTCTTAAACATTTATTGGGTGTCTCCAATATGCGGGCGTTCAAACAGGCTCTGGGGACACTGACGTCAGTAATACAGACAAAAGCTTGCCTCCATCATGAATGCTGCATTTTGGTGCAGGGGAGGGGCGACTGGAAAGACAATAGATGAGCAAAATAAAATATAAGCTCCAAACTATACGTTTTTCTTTAAAACATACAGATGTCAGTGTGTAAGTATATGTCACCTTGCATATGAATGCAGATGAATTAGAGAAGCAAAGCAAGAATAGGATATGGAGTGCATGGGGTTTGCAAATGATTCAGTACCAGCTTTGTGCCCAGCAATAATGAATCCCTTACCAGTCTGTAACCTTGTATAGTTATAAAGTTCTGACTCCAATTCCCTCAATAATGTATTTTTTTGGGAGGGGGAGGGTATTACTAAATAGCCAGGTTTGGACTCATGATCCTGCAGTTTGCTGAGTGCTGGATCACAGGCATGCACTGCTAAGTTCAGCTCTACTCCATGAATATTTATTGCATGAATGAGTATCTCATTTGATTTTCACAGTGATCCTTTAACACAAGAAATTCCTGAGGCTCATGGGTGTGCTACAGAGAACCTAGTTAAAGGATGTAGTGGGCAAACTGGAGAGAGGTGCACCTTGCATGTTTCCAGCATTGGAGAGATTGTGGGCCAAATAGTAGAAACACATGCCTTCCAGCAACTTGACAGTGAGCCAACTTGAAACTTGGAAGGGAAGATCCACCATCCCAATGTAACTCTCATACACACTGAAAAGGCTCACACATGTCATCTGGCAAAGAAGACATATTTACAAAACCCAACTCTTATTAGAGAGCAGGCAAAAAGAGTGGATTTAGGACTGAGAGGCAATAAGTTGATAAAAGAAATACATATGGTAAACACACACACACACACACACACACACAGAGCCAACAAGAAGCTTGGAAAGTAGCTCATACCAGGCACTGGGCCAGTAGTTTTGTGCACATTTGCTTTGATCCCCAAAACATCTGTAAGGATGGCTGATTAGATTTTACAGATAATCCTTAGCAAAGCCAGGTTGCCCACCCAGGTAATGAGGTCATCAGTGGAAGAGCAGAGACTTGAATTCAGGTCTGTGGCCTCCAAAACCTCTTCTCTTCCTATCACTCCAGCTATACAGAAGGCTAAGTATTTTGGACCAGAGAGAATGACAGAGTTCAATGCCAAGTACTGTTGCTCTTCAATAAGGTGGACATGGCCTGAATGGGTGGGTGAAGTCAGTGGTTCTTAGCATTTAATCAATAATTCAGCCCATAGAGTCTTCCCAAGAGACGGGCCTCATGGCTCAGAGTCTCATCTGAAATTGCTGTGCTGATCCCTGGATTTAGTTTGGCCTAGGCCTGGTCTGGCATCTCTCCTTACACTCCAGGAGATTGTGAACAAGAGCCAGGGAATCCAGGGGCTGACCCAAGTTCAGGAAGTTCCTGCCAAAGCTGCTTCTGTATCTAGGGTTGGATTTCTGGCTTGGAGCCCATGGTCTTGATATTCCCTGGAGATAGGGGTAAAGCAGCCAGAGAGAGGATGCTCCAAGAGGAAGTTTCGTATGGGGTTACTGAAGATCAAGGTCAAGAATGGAGCCTGAAAAAGAGCTAAAGAGAGACTTCACAAGAGAAGATATAAAAATGGCAAAGAAACACATGAGGAAATGCTCAACATCCCTGCTAGTAAAGGAAATGCAAATAAAAACAACCCTGAGATACCACCTCACCCCAGTTAGAATGGCCTATACTCTGAACTCAGGAAACAACAAATGCTGGAGGGGCTGTGGGGAAAGAGGAACCCTTCTCCATTGTTGGTGGGAGTGCAAATTAGTACAGCCACTTTGGAGAACAGTATGGAGGTTTCTCAAAAAGCTCAATATAGACCTACCCTATGACCCAGCCATACCACTCCTAGGCATCTATCCTAAACAGCAAAACCCAAGATATCAAAAGAACATTTGTACTTCCATGTTTATCGCAGCACAATTCACAATAGCCAAAATTTGGAAACAACCCAGATGCCCCTCCACAGATGAATGGATCCAAAAAATATGGTACTTATACACAATGGAATACTACATAGCGATTAGGAATGGTGAAATATTGTTATTTGCAGGGAAATGGTCAGAACTCGAACAAATAATGTTGAGTGAGACAAGCCTAGAACACAGAAAACAAAGGGGCATGATCTCCCTGATATATGACTGTTAACAAAGGGAGATGGAGAGACAGTAGAGACCAAGTCTGTGAACACTGTATATGTGCTTGATACATTGTATACTGCATATGGGTCTACCTGACCTAGACAAGGGATGGGAAAACAGGTTGTAAGATATCACAAGAAATGTACACAATGCCCTACTATGTAACTGCACCCTCTTTGCACAGCACCTTGTAAAAAAAAAAAAATTTATGTTCAATTGATAATTAAAAAATAAATAAATAAATAAAAAAAAAAAAAAAAAAAAAAAAAAAAAAAAAAAGAATGGAGCCTGAGGTAGTTAAATTACTGAACATTTGTTCCAAGGAAAGATACCTTATTTTTCCACATACAGTTTATAATTGTGTTTTGCTACCATGAATATGTACACACACACGCACCATTGTTTAAATAATTCCTACCATAACCAGCAAGGATCATTAGTGGATGCTAAAACCACTGAGACAGCTGGGCACTGGTGGCTCACTCCTGTAATCCTATCTACATAGGAAGCTGAGATCAGAGGATTGAAGGGTTTTTTTGTTTGTTTGTTTTTTGGTGGTGGTGTTTTTTGTTTGGCAGTCCTGGGGCTTGGGACTCAGGGCCTGAGCACTGTCCTTGGATTCTTTTTGCTCAGAGCCAGCATTCTACCTCATGACCCACAGTGCCACTTGTGGCTTTTTCTGTTTATGTGGTGCTGAGGAATCGAACCCAGGGTTTCATGCATGCTAAGCAAGCACTCTACCTCTAAGCCACATTCCCAGCCGAAGGATTGATGTTTGAAGCCAGCCCCAGCAGGAAAGTCCCTGTGAGACTCTTATCTCCAATTAACCACCCAAAACCCAGGAGGGTTGCTGAGGCTCAAGTGGTAGAGCTCTAGCCTTGAGCACAGAGAGGATCAGGGACAGCCCTGAGTTCAAGCTCCACAACCGGCAAAGAAATAAAAATGTAAATAAAATAAAAGATAAAACCACTGAGGAAAAGGTAATTAAGCAGTGAGATATGCACAGTCTTCAGTTTTAATCCACAGACAATTTACTGATGACAAAGAGAAATTTCTCTGCAATGGGGTAAAATCTGGTAGATGTTCTGTTAACAAAACAGTCAAAATTAGCATCACCAATCATAGAACAAAAAGACACCTTGCAGACATATTGCTGATGCAGTGCCAAGCAGGCCAAACATATTTCACCTGCATCTAATCGTGAAGAAATACCAGGTAAAAAATCAGAAAAAAAAATCTGAATTGTGACACATTTTATAGGACAATTAGCTGGAACTGTTCAAATATGTCAGTGCCCTGAAAGGCAGACCACAAAAGAATACAGAACAAAACCCCATAGAGATTGTTGTAGATGAAAAAGAAGATTAAAAGAAGTGATACATCAAGTGTTACTTATCTTCCTCAGGTGCCTCCTGGATGCAAACCTTCTCCCCGCCCCCACCCCCGGGGGGGTGGAGCTGGAACTTGAATTCAGGGCTTACACACGGTCACCAACTTTTTCCCTGGAAGCTGGTGCTCCACTTCCAGTGTTTTGGTCATTAATTGGTGATAAGCGTCGTACAGACTTTCCTCTGCATGGGCTGCTTTGAACTGGGATCCTCAGATCTCAGCCTCCCGAGTAGCTAGGATTACAGGCATGACAGGCAATCAAAAAACAAAACAAGAACAAAAGCTATAGAAAAGCCAAGCATTAATGGCTTACATCTGTAATCTTAGCTACTTAGGAGGATCCTAGTAAGATGTGAGGATTGAGGTTCAAAGACATCCAGAGTGGAAACTCCCTGAGATTTTTATCTCCAATTAACTAGCAAAAATGCCAAATTGGAGACCTGGCTCAAGTGGTAGAGCATCAGGTGTTAACAAGTGAATCCCAAGAAAAGCGCGAAGCTCTGAGTTTAAGCCTCAAAATGGCAGAAAAAGAAATTTCTAGAGGAAAAAAACTTCTGGCAATTAGGGAAATGTGGATATGGATTGTTTGTTAAATAGTATGATTTACATCATTATAAAATCTGTTGTGTGGGAAAGATTGAGGTCTATGTTAGCCTAGGCTTAAAAGCAGGAAATCCTATCCTCAGAACATTAGCAGAGAGAGTGCTGGGTGCCTAGCTCAAATGGTAGAGCACTTGCCTAGCAAGTGCAAGGCCCTGAGTTCAAACGCCAGTACAATCATGAATAAATAACAGCTAGACCAAGACAAAGGAGCTAAATCGTGACTGTCCTGCAAACCAGCACACGGCATCACCGCGTGTGTGTACTTTTGTCTAACTTCTCATCGATGCTTGGTCTTCTCTAGGACTGCACATAAGCAGTTTTAATCTCTAGAATAATTTCCCCAAAAGATCTCAGCCCAAAGAAGGCATTATTTGGGGGGTGGGGGAGGAGGGAGATGTTTTATTCCTGTTACTTTTATAGTGCTCCAGTGATGATGTTGGTTCCATCCTGCAGGAAGTAGGGTTGTGCAGGGCTTGTGGCGGGGGTGGGGGGGTGGGAGTGTTAGGCAGAGGACCAATATCATCCATTGGTATAGCAATTCATTTTTTTCTTTTTTTGTCTGAGACTGAGACTTGGTATCTAAAGTTCCCAATCATTGGTTGGCACTCTACCAATTGAGCCATGCCTCCAACCCCACAAATAGACCTTTGCTCTCAACAGATAAAAAAGGCAAACAAACTTTACTGCTTCCTAGCCAGTTTTCTGGAAAGGATTAAGAACACAGTTTCATCTGGACTCTCCTGGGACTTGAACTCAGGGCCTGGGCACTGTTCCTGAGCTGCTTTTGCTCGAGGCTAGCACTCTACCACTTGAGCCACAGCACCACTTCTGGCCTTTTCTGTTTATGTGGTACTGAAGAATCGAACCCAGGGCTTCATAGCATACTAGGTAAGCACTCTACCATTAAGCCACACTTCCAGCCGCTCACCTGGACTCAATGATGGGTCTATTGGTAACCCCACTGGCAGGCCTAATTTCTAAGACAATCAGGTTGTACATCCTTAAGTCAGGAGTAGACTAAGAAAGAATTCTCTACACTTGACCAGCCTCTGCTTCCAGTGTTTTACTAGTTAGTTGGAGGTAAAATCCTCTCAGCTTTAGGCTGGCTCCAAACTGCAGTCCTCAGATCTCAGTGACTGGTATTTTATATTTTGAGGCTATTGTGAATGGAATTATTTTCCTGATTCCTTTCTCAGCCTCTTTATTGTCACTATATAGGAGTATATACTGATTGTTGGGTGTTGATTTTATATCTTGCTACATTGTCAAAAGTGTTTATGAGACCTACTTGTTTGAATCTTTTTAGTAGAGCACCTTGTCATGCACAAATAGATAATTTGACTTCTTCCTTCCCCATTTGAGTCCTTTTAAATTTCTTTTTCTTGCCTTAGAGCTCTGGTTAGAAATTCTGCTACTGTATTAAATAGGAGTGGAGAGAATGAACATCCTTGCTTCATCCCTGACTTTAGAGGAAATGATTTCGATTTCCCCCCATTTAATATTGTTGTAAGGTGAGAAAATGGAGAAACCACATTTTGAGAGGTTGTACCTTAAAGTCTGGTTACTGCATGGTGGACTCCTGTCTCAAAGACAAGTAGCCAGCAAATACAGTTAACACCGTTGGGAAACTGAGCCATGAAGGCCAGAGAGGTAAGAAGGAACAAAAACCCTACCAACAAACCAATTCAGCTCCAATGGAGAGCTGGATAAGGATGCCCCGGTGACCAGAGAAGAGCCGGGAGCCAGGACAGGAGCATGGAGACAGTGGCATGGCATAATGGCACCTGAGCTGGGGGTGGGGGGTGGGGACTAAATATAGCCAGGGCAGGGGGCAGGGCCACAGGAAACTCCCAGTCTCAGGCACTGGACTGACAGGTGTAGTAACCTATCAGCCAAGTGCCTGCTCTTGTCTCCAGGGATTCAGGGACGCCCATCACCTGAGAGGTGGGGGCTTCACCTTTGCCCACGATGAAGACAAGATGCCAGACCCTCCCATCTACCTTTTGACCAAGATGGCCCCAGCCAGACCCAATCACCCTGTTTGAGAACAACACTGGCAAATAGCCTTGTTAACAACATTTAGCCTTTATAATGTTTAGGTACATTTCTTCTTTTCCTCGTTTCTTTAGAGCTTTTGTTACACATGAATGTTGGCTTTTTGTCAAATGTGTGTTATCTTTCAATTGAGATGACTGTGATTTTCATCTTTGAGTTTGTGCATGTGTGGTATTACGTGTGTTGATTTACATACGTTGAGTCATCCTTGCATCTCTGGGATGAAACCAACCTGATGATCATGGTGTATGATCTTTTTAATGTGTTGCTGAATTCAAATTGCAAGTATTTTATCGAGAATTTTTGCATCTGTGTTCTTAAAAAAGATTGATCTATAATATCCCCCCTCCCCCCTTTTTTGCCATGTCTTTGCCTGATTCAAAGCATGAGTTGGGTAGGTTTTGCTGGTCTTGAGGCTTTTCTGAGCTCCTTGTGCTCTACCACTTGAGCCACATTGCCACGTCTGGCTATTTCTGTGATTTAATTGGAGATAACTCATAGACTTTTCTGCCCAGGCTGGCTTCCAACTGCTGTCCTCAGATCTCAGCCTCTTGAGTAGTGAGGATTACAGGCCCGAGCCACAGATGCCTGGCCAATTTTTTTCTCAATGCTTTTCCTTATTGAATTCCTATTTCATATGTCAGTGTGTCTTTTTTAACTCACTTTGTGATTGTGTCATTCCGTGATGAAGACCAGTCACCACTACTGCTCCAGTGTCTTTAGATGAACAGAGAAATAGAGACGATCTTGTGATCTAGGAAGACTTTTGTAATGGATTCCTCAGCTTCTCCTTCTTTTCCTGGGGAGAAAAGGATAGGAACTCATTACATTTCTCTGCTGACTAGGTTTCTTTGTGGTTTTCTGCCTTCCTAGAACTTCCTTTATAGTACCTGGCTCACTTCCTCTCTTTCTCTAGCTGCCCCGCTCGAAGGCCTCTGGGTAGCCATAGCTTCTGTGACAGGGCCTGATTCTGACATGGACAAGGATTTGTACTGGCTCCCAGAGATCTGAGAAAGGCTGGAACAGTGGGATGTAAGTCATAGACTGTGAGCTTCACACATACCTGGGTGGAAGTGTCTTTGTCTCCACATCGATATTTTCCTAGGGAGGGAACCGTGTGTATGTGTGGGAAGATAGCTGAACAATCTGCTTGAGGGAACATGAGACTCAGAGGGTCCTGGCTGGCAGAGCTGAAATGGAAAAATCTGCTTCGCATTAGAAAGGAATAGGTATTCATGGGAAGGAGAAAAATGAGAAGACAGAAAAGGGGGAAATCCAGGAAAGAGAGGAGCCTGTGTGATGTCCTGAGGCTGAGATTCCATAGGAGAGAGAGGAACCTTCCCAGGGGCGGAGTGGCGAGCACCTTGTTTGTGAGGCTCTGAAGAGAGCACTCCGGGGCCCCCCATCTTCAGAATGCCCCGGTGGGTGGACTGTAAGCATACCCAGTGGAGATTTCCTATGTTGTTCCACACTGAGGAGCTATACAGAGAGGGACCCGTACGATACCATGGACCCTGTAGCTTCTGGGTGAGAAAATGCATTGGCCAGGACCAGAGAAAAAGTGAATAATTAGATAAAGGAAGAAATGGTGGTAGCTTTGGTTAGGGTGGGGGCAGTGGAGAGAGAAGTGAACGTGAAGATACAGGTAAGAAATTTCTGAGTTCACATTCTATTTAGGAAGTAGAATCGAAAGGACCTCCCTGATGGGATCTGAGGAAGGCAGAAGCATCAAGGCAGAGATTTGAGTTTCTGAACTGACCTACTGGATGGTGAGGTAGGAAAGACTGAGTCAGGACAACTCAGCATTGACCATTGGAATTCTGTTTCTTTGGGGGGCAGCCATTCCCTTGGTTTAATACTCTGTCCTGCCAGCAGAGGGCAATCTAGGCCACTATACAGAATCAGCCCCAGGCCACTATACAGAATCAGCTGTGGCCAGGACAGGCCCAGGAACACCAGCTTTGTATGGGGAGGTGATAGTCAGGTTTGTGGAAAAGCAATCGACCTCCTCTAAGACTCAAACGCAGCCTTTGACTTTAAGATTGGTTCCATCGGCACAACTCTGGACCTGTTCATGTTCAAGGCTTTTGGCCAATCCAACCCAGGTCATCTCTCTTGGGCTATTTCAGTAGCTTCTTTTTTTTTTTTTTTTTGGCCAGTCCTGTGGCTTGGACTCAGGGCCTGAGCACTCACTGTCCCTGGCTTCTTTTTGCTCAAAGCTAGCACTCTGCCACTTGAGCCACAGCGCCACTTCTGGCCGTTTTCTGTATATGTGGTGCTGGGGAATTGAACCCAGGGCCTCATGTATATGAGGCAGGCATTCTTGCCACTAGGCCATATTCCCAGCCCCTTCAGTAGCTTCTTAATTATTCTTGTAGCGTTGCTTTCACATCATACCTCTCTGCTGGAAACTTTCAACGCCTCCCCATCATACAGAAGGGAAATTACCATATCTAACCGTATACTGCCCCTGCCTCGTCCAGCAATTTCAGAATAAAAATAGGAATATATGGCTTCTCTTGAGTATTTGGAGGATGTGGCAATCTTGGCCCTGAGTTTTCATGTGCTAGGTGTCAATATTTATTCAGTACTTACAAATGTCAGGCATTATCCTAAGTACTTTATCATGGAAAACTGTCATACTTATCAGTAAAAGTGTTACTCACCTTCCCAGTTAATGTGTAGAGAGGTTATGTGGCTTGTCTGAGGATTCACAGACATCAAACAACAGCACCAGGATTTGAACCCAAGTAGCAGTAGAACACAGGCCCCAAACCCACTAGGCTACACTGTACTTTGGTGAGCTGAGCTGTACTGCTCCTTTTAGGGAGAGCAACTGCTCTCCAAAACAAAACAAAACAAAATGCCTGTGCTGGTTTTTTTTTTTTGCCAGTCCTGGGGCTTGGACTCAGGGCCTGAGCACTGTCCCTGGCTTCTTTTTGCTCAAGGCTAGCACTCTGCCACTTGAGCCACAGCGCCACTTCTGGCCATTTTCTGTATATGTGGTGCTGGGGAATTGAACCCAGGGCCTCATGTATACAAGGCAAGCACTCTTGCCACTAGGCCATATCCCCAGCCCCGTGTGCTGTTTTTTATTAATACCATTTTTTTATGTGTATGATTTTTGCAAACCCTTGGTATAGAGAAAGGCTCAGTGTTTCGAAGGGCAAGAACACACCAAGAGAAAGGTTCTATTAGAGACTATGAAGGGAAGGAAGGTCACTGGAGCCCCAAGAGGTGCCAGCTTAGGACAGACAGAAGGTGGCTTGGGAGGCTGGACCCAAGGTGTCTTGATACCAGCCTCCGGCAAAGCTCCAGGCCCCTTGCTTGGTTTGGAAGCAGGGACCACTGGACTTGGGGTACTGTTGGGGTGGGGTAGGAAAGCTGGGTCAGACCACTGGGCCTCCAGTGGTCCTGGTCTTTGGCAAGGTGTAGCCTTCAGTAAGAATGGAGATCAGCTTTTTCTCTAGCCCAGAAAGATGGGGATTAGAGTAGAATTTAATTTGGTTTTGAGAAAATAAAGAACTGAACTGGGTGCCAGTGGCTCACACCTATAATCCTAGCTACTCAGGAGGCTGAAATCTGGGGATTGGGTTCAAAGCCAGCTCCAGAAGGAAAGTCTGTGAGACTCTTATTGCCACTAAACTACCCCAAAAGAGCTGCATAAGGTAGAGTGCTAGCCTTGGGCACAAAAGCTCAGGAACAGTGTCAGGAACAGATATTTATTTTATTTTATTTTATTTTATTTGCCAGTCCTGGGCCACAGCGCCACTTCTGGCCGTTTTCTATATATGTGGTGCTGGGGAATTGAACCCAGGGCCTCATGTATACGAGGCAAGCACTCTTGCCACTAGGCCATATCCCCAGCCCCCAATTTTGTGATTTTTAATTTTTAAAAAGTTGTTTCTGTTTCTATGAGATTTTCATCTTTGGGTTCTCTCTCTGATTAGATTGAAGCCCTGAGGATGGGATTTTTGTTAAGCCACTGTGTGTCTGCTGTCTAGAAAGTTCCAGGGGTATAACAGATGCTCAGTAGTTACCATGAGAATTATAATACACCTGCACATCTGGGCTTGTGCTCAACATTTACAGGTGTTAACCAGCTCACCATCAGAGGGGGCAGGCATTTCTATTCTCCTTAATTTAGATGTGATAATGTGGTACGGCGAGGCTGAGTAATTTGTCCATGGCCAATAAGTATCTGCCCAAGATCTAATAAATATTTCCTGGATAAAGGAATGAATGTACATTGGTCTCTTTTGCCTCAGCCTGCACAGCCATCTCCGACAGTATAGAATTACACAGATGAGACCACAGAAGGAGACCGCTGGAGAGTCTCAGAGGTCTGCAGTGCAATGTGGGACCGCTAATGGACTTTTCAGAGAACTCTGGCTTTTCCTTCATTCCCATTTTCCTTCATTCCCACACTTCAGTGCACACATCCCAACTCCTCAAAAGTTCCTTGGTAACCAGGCACGCGTGGCTCACACATGTAATCTATTCAGGAGGATGAGATGCGGGGAAGGAGGGTGGATAGTGGCTCACGCCTGTAATACTAGCTACCTGAGAGGCTGAGATTTGATGATCACAGTGCCTAGACCCTGAGTTCAAGTCAGTACTGACACGCAAAAAAGGTTCTTTATATTCCTCCTTTTTTTTTTTTCTTTTTGCCAGTCCTGGGGCTTGGTTGGACTCAGGGCCTGAGCACTGTCCCTGGCTTCCTTTTGCTCAAGGCTAGCACTCTGCCACTTGAGCCACAGTGCCACTTCTGGCCATTTTCTATATATGTAATGCTGAGGAATGGAACCTAGGGCTTCATGTATGCGAGGCAAGCACTCTACCACTAGGCCATATTCCCAGCCTTTTAGATTCCTCTTAGCTTCCAGTTTTTCACTCCAGGTTGTCCATATCGGTGTAGTCCTGACATTTATTATTTATTTATTCATTCTTTCATTTATTTGAATCCAGAGCCTTGTACTTGCTAGGGAGGTGCTCTACACTTGGACCATACCTCTGGTCTAGTATTTTTTTTGTTAATTGGAAATACAATCAAGCAAACTTTATTCTTTGGTGGGCTTTGAACCTCCATCCTCCAGATTTTAACCTCCTGAGTAACTGGGATTACATGTGTGAGCCAGAGACGCCTGGCAGTCATCCAGTTGTTTAAACCATGGACACCCCTCACTTCCCTAATACTAAAGCACCAGATTGTGTCTGGTCTCCAGCAGCCTCACGCTGGGAGTGGTGGTAATGGAGATGGCTGTAATGGACGCTCAGTCTCTATCTCTCCAGTCAGAAGATGGAATCCCAGAGAAAATGGACTCACTAAAAGTCCAATAGGGGAGGAGGCTCAGAGTAGGGCCTGATGGAGGGTTTGGGCCTTGGGAGCGCAGAGCTCTTGCCACCGCAGGGCTGTGAGGCCCCATCTGGCATCGCAATGACTGCCCCAAACTGCTCCTTGACTGTGAGCACAGGGCTTGAGGGCCGTCAGTGGCGGCCATTTCCTCTGGAGGATAAAGGGTGTTTTCAGCGAGCTCCAGCTAATGTTGCAAGCCCCTGTGATGACTCCTCTGATAAGTTCCCAGGAGGACGAGCTGGCTGACAGGCAGCCAAGGGTGAGATGCCGTGGGAAGGAGATCCTGACTGAGGCTTGGAGGAATGTGGGAAGCCCCAAGCAGGCAGGAAAGCAGGCAGGGAGTGGCAGTAGCAGTTTGCTGTGGAGCTCTGGGCTGGGGACTCAGGAAGCTTCGATTCCATCCTTTCCCATTCAGAGCTCTGATCTGGGTCAGGGCTGTGGAACAGACTTGCTTTGGGGTTTATCTTAAAGCTCTTGAATGTCAGGAAGTTGGTAGCCTGGGTAGTGGTTGCTATGGCAACAATCTCTGTGCGATAGTGGCCAAGGAGACTGTTGCCATGGCTACGGAGGGCTACCAGGTACAAGACACAAGTGATTATTAGCTATCGGTTCTGTCTTCTAAACAGGTTTCCACCATTGCACCTCCTCCATCATCTGCTGACTTTGGGGGCAGGAGTCAGGGACCTGGGTTCTAATGCCTTGTCATCTACGGACAGGCTGTGCAACCTGGGCCAGGTCTGCCACACTCTGGGCTTGAGGGCTCTGATCTGGAGAGTTAAAAAAGAACGCACCATCCCCCTTCGCGGCTGGATTTCTACCGATCACCTTTAAACAGGAAACAGGTTGTCAGCCAAAGGGTTGATTCCAGGCATGAGCGTCACTCACTGCGGTCCCCCCCATTCCTTCAAGGCCCTGCTGAGGTAGACATGACTACCCCTTTTGTGGCTTCAGGGGTCCCAGAGGACAGTCCTGAGCATGTTAGGCTTTCGGGTACTCCGAGGGCAGTCAGGGCAGGGGTACGTACAACCAACTGGTCTGTGTTTCAATACTGGAACAGTGAGTATGCCTGGGTCTTTGTACTAGCTACACACCAGCCTTGACTGTGTTTTTAAGGGGCGGCAAGTGTGCAAAGGTTTTCTGGGCTGAGGGGCGCACTGATGTCATGGAGCTCAGGCTCCTTCTGGTGTGGCTCACTGCTCTCACGGCCAGCCCTGGTTGGATTTTCTGCATCCATCCCTCTTCCTGGTGGCCGCACCCTCCCTGAGTCTGCTGAATGCCTGCATTTCCCCCTCCACCCCCCTGAGAACCCAGCTTGCCAGCTTCAGGGTTTCAGGGGTGGCTAATGCCCAGAGAAATGGGCAGGGCATGGCAGGAGCTGGCAGAGTGGGTCAGCCTGAGGAAGGAAGGAAGGAAGCAAGGGAGCTGGGGACGCCTGCCTTTCTCCCAGGAGATCAGTCCCTGGGCTAATGCCAGATGCTTGGCCTCTTGGAGAAGCTGGGGCCCTCCCCTCCCCCTCTGCAGGCCCACTGGGAGCCTCCCCTTCACCTCTCCCAGCAAGACTTCACGAAGGTTCTTGGATGGAGGGGGGATGTGGCTGCACCTCCTCCCTGCACGCCTTCCGTTCCCAGCCTGAGCCCCAGCCAGGGCTCCTCAGGAAAATTGGCCGGAAGAGACATTTTCCATGCTCTTGACTCCTCCGCTGGGTGGCTGTCCTTGTTCTGCTCTCTCCCGTCTCTTCTCCAGCTGGTCACCCACACCCAGAGTGTGTGTGGAGTGGGGGCAACTTGGGCAACTGGCTGCTCTAACCCCACGGTTTTGTTTCAGATGTCATGTCCTCTCCCTGGCCTCTGGGTTCCAATCTGTGGAACACGCTAGCTTCCCGGGGAAGAAGGCTTAGTTAGGAGTCAGACATTTCTGATCCCATCCTTAGCTCTGTTTGTTATGAACTGTGGGACTCTGGACAAGGCACACAACATCTGCGAGGCTGTTTTCTTCATCTGTACACTGGTGCCATCTCTTACTGTTGTGAGGATTGATGAAATGCCCCGAGAAAAGGGCCTTCCAGGGAAAGGGCTTGATAAATACCTACTTTAAATACCTATTGAAAAGTAAAGTGTGTGGGGCTGGGAAGATGGCCTAGTGGTAGAGTGCTTGCCTCACAATACATGAAGCCCTAGGTTCGATTCCCCAGCACCAAATATATAGAAAATGGCCAGAAGTGGCGCTGTGGCTCAAGTGGCAGAGTGCTAGCCTTGAGCAAAAAGAAGCCAGGGACAGTGTCCAGGCCCTGAGTTCAAGACCCAGGACTGGCAAAGAAAAAAAAAAGTAATCTAGTCCCTAAATCTGTCATTCTCAAACTTCACTGAGGTTTTGGACAGTTGATGGGCGTCATTGAGATGAATATTGCCCAACTTTGTTATAAATAGGGGAATGCCAAGTAAGCAGTGAAATGCCTTCCTTACCAACCTCTCTCATATCCTCCTCTGCACAGTGCAGAAGGGAAGAGACTGCTAATATCTAATGTGGTCATGGTGCTGAGAATTGGGCACTATCCATGTGAACACACACACACACACACACCAGTGTTTTGGTTTTTTTTTGCCAGTCCTGGGGCTTGAACTCAGGGCCTGAGCACTGTCCCTAGCTTCTTTTTGCTCAAGGCTACCACTCTACCTCTTGAGCCACAGCGCCACTTCTGGCCATTTTCTGTATATGTGGTGCTGGGGAATTGAACCCAGGGCTTCATGTATAGGAGGCGAGCACTCTTGTCACTAGGCCATATTCCCAGCCCCACACCAGTGTTTTTGTAGGACAATTTGGCACCATTTGTCAAAATATAAAATGAATATGTCCTTTGAGTAGCAAATACAAATCTGTTGAGCTCTTCTCCATTAGTAAAAATACCTGCAGCTGAGCTGGGAGGCAGTGGCTTACCCCTGTAATCCTAGCTACTCAAGAAACAGATCTGAGGATCATGGTTCAAAGCTACCAGGGCAGAAAAGAGACTCATCACCAATAAAATTACTCAAAAAAAAAAAAAAAGCCAGTAGTGGCGCTGTGGCTCAAGTGGTAGAGTGCTAGCTTTGAACAAAAAGAGGCTAAGCGACAGAGGCCAGGTTTGAATTCCAACCTCAGGAATGGAAACAACAACCAAACCAAAAACCAACAACAAGCTAAATAAAAAACACCCACTGCCATGTTCTTAGTTATGGCACTCATTTGATAACCTTGTTGTTTTCCAATGGATGAAATATATTATGGTGTGTCCATACTGGGGAATTCTTTTTTCCAGTCCTCGGGGCCTGAAATCAGGGCCTGAGCACTGTCCCTGGCTTCTTTTGCTCAAGGCTAGCACTCTATCACTTGAGCCACAGCGCCACTTCCAGCTTTTTCTGTTTATGTGGTATTGAAGAATTGAACCCAGAGCTTCATGCATGCTAGACAAGCCACGACTAAGCCACATTCCCAGCCCTGGGGAATATTTTTCAGTCATGAAAAAAGAACAAGGCAAAGAAAAGACTGACACACTGAAAGGAGAAACAGACCCATATACAATTACAGTTCCAGGTTTCATCACTCCTTTCTCAGCACTGATAAAAAACAAAAAGGCATGTAATCGTTACACGTATAGGAGACTTGAACAGTGTGACAAACCCACTTGGACCTAGTTGACATTTTTAGAACATTACATCCAGCACCAGCGGAACACATGTTTGTTTCAAGCGCGTGAGGAACATGCACCAAGAGAGACCATATAATGTATTATAAACAAATCTCAAATTTGCAGTGGAATTTAATTTGGAAAAAAGATACATAGAAAAGCCCCAAATATGTGGAAAATAAACAACATATTTCTGAATAATCCATGAGAAGGAGAAATCACGGGGGAGATTGGAAATATTTTCAATCAATGATAATGAGAAACACAACAACCCAAAATTTGTAGGATGCTTTCAGAGCAGGGCCTAGGGGACAATTTATAGGCCTAAATGCCTTCATTAGGAAATTAGAAAGGGGCCTGAATTCAGGGCCTGGGTGCTATCTTTGAGCTTTTTTTTTTTTTTTTTTTTTTTAAAGCTATTACTATATTGGAGCCATAGCTTCGCTCCCAGCTCTTCAGTTGTTAATTGGAGATAAGAATCTCAGACTGACTTTGAACTGAGATCCTCAGATTTCAGCCTCCTGAGTGGTTTAGGATTACTGGTATGAGCCACCAGTGCCAGCAAGAAGGTCTCAAATGATTGGCCCAAGAAGCTGGGGGGAGGGAAGGAAGAAGAACCAATTAACCCTCCATAAAGTCAACTTACATGTAGTGGTCAGGCTAGAGAGCCAGGATATATTCACCTGAGAAAAGCACATGATAGCTAATATGTATCGTGGCAAAGATTACTTCTGGCTCTGATGGTTTATTTTGCGCCAACACATGGCCATCCAGAATAAAGTGCCTACAATCATACACTGGTAGCTAGCTGCAGGCGGCTTCCCAAGTAAGTTTATCTGAACATTTTTATTTCTGTCTAGTCTCTGTTGTTTTGACAGACTCTGTAGTGAAGATATATTATTACTATAATCCCAAGTGTAATGAAAAATACATACCACCTGGCACTCGGTATCTCCCATGGGCGCAAGAGTCCCTCTTGGGAAGAGAGGTAGGGAAGAGTTGGACAAGAGACACAATGTGTTCTTCCCAATTCTGTACTAAATGAGTCGTGGAGTGACAGCCTTATAGACAGAGCAGTGTGTGTGTGTGTGTGTGTGTGTGTGTGTGTGTGTGTGTGTAGGGTGGTGGTGGGAGTAGGGGTGGTGGTGGGAGTAGGGGTGGTGGTTGCTGTATGTACGTTACTTTATCACTATTTAGGCTTGGACCAGGGGGTTATAAAATGTCAGACTCTGGGCCAACGTTGGCTGGTGCCCATGTTTTGTTGGTGGTTGGTGGATGTGTTCTGCCCAGACTTTTTAAACATTGGCATTCGCAATAGCTGCCTGGCACTGCAATCTGCAGTTTGCAGCTGAGACTGACTCTTTCCCATATTTCCCGGCACCCCTCCCTGCTGCAGAGTGTTAGGGACTGGTGCTGGTAACCACGTTCCCAATTCCAGCCAAGGCAACAGGAAGGGAAGTTCTCTAGATGACTTGCAAGTCAGAGGAAGGAGCAGCCTTCTTGTTTCCCCTGGAATCTTGTCAAGTCCACTTTTATTTTTTTGGCCAGTCCTGGGGCTTGGACTCAGGGCCTGAGCACTGTTCCTGGCTTCTTTTTGCTCAAGGCTACACAGTGGTACAGTCTACCACTTGAGCCATAGCGCCACTTCTGGCCTTTTCTATGTATTGTGTACTCGAAAAATTGAACCCAGGGCTTCATGCATACAAAGCAAGCACTTTATCACTAGGCCATATTCCTGGCCCTGACATTTCCATTTCTTTCTTTCTTTTTTGCCAGTCCTGGGCCTTGGACTCAGGGTCTGACCACTATCCCTGGCTTCTTTTTGCTCAAGGCTAGCACTCTGCCACTTGAGCCACAATGCCACTTCTGGCCATTTTCTTTCTTTCTTTCTTTCTTTCTTTTTTTTTTTAGAAGACTAAATCTTTTTATTTCTAAAAAAGTAAACTTTTACCATGATTGACAGTAAGATATACATTTTATACAATGATTAAGGACACATGTTCATAGAAAATAGAATAAACAGAAGTTTCACAGAACTGACCTTATTTTGGGGTAATGCTGTCTATTTTCATTTTAAAATGTGCATGGCAGCTCAATGAATAGTTTTCATTATTATTTAATGGGCCCCAGTCCATAGTTTGTAAACCCCATTAAAAATATCTTCAAGAAGTTGTACAGAGGGCTTTCAACTGAACATGTCCATTTATGAATGTAATACATGTTGACAATGTCACCCCTTTTCTCATTCTCCCCATCTCTTCTTTTTTTAAATTTAATTTATTTATTAATTGAACACAATTTTTTTGACAAGGTGTTGTGCAAAAAGGGTACAGTTACATAGTAGGGCAGTGTGTACATTTCTTGTGATTTTTATGCCCTGTTTTTCTTTCCCTTCTCTAGGTCAGGTAGACATATATACAATATACAATGTATCAAGAACATATACAGTAGCCACGTGGCCAAGCCCAAGAAAATTTGCCTAGGGCTTTAAATGTAATTTCGATATTAGACAATATGTTGACAGTAGTCTTATATGAACGTACATACATAGCTTTTGAGCTATTGTATTCCACTGAGAGGTCAATTTTTGACCTTTATATGTTGAGTAGTTGTTTGGTTTTAATTACATACTGTTGGGTCGCTGCCCCAATCCTGTGGGAAATACCATTTGACAAGCAGTTTTTGGTTTCACAGACCTGGTCTCTACTGTATCTCCGTCTCCCTTTTTTAACAGTCATATATCAGGGAGATCATGCCCCTTTGTCTTCTGTGTTCTAGGCTTGTCTTGCTCAACATTATTTGTTCGAGTTCTGACCATTTCCCTGCGAATAACAATATTTCACCATTTCTAATCACTATGTAGTATTCCATTGTGTATAGGTACCATATTTTTTGGATCCATTCATCTGTGGAGGGGCATCTGGGTTGTTTCCATATTTTGGCTATTGTGAATTGTGACTTCTGGCCGTTTTCTATGTATGTGGTGCTGGGGAATCGAACCCAGGGCTTCATGTATACGAGGCAAGCACTCTTGCCACTAGGCCATATTCCCAGCCCAACTTTTTTTTCTTTTTTTGTCTGTGCTGGGGCTTGAACTCAAGGCCTGGGCACTGTCCTGGAGTCTCTTTGTGTTCCAGGCTCTACCACTTGAGCCACAGTGCCACTTCCAGCCTTTTTTGAGTAGTTTTATTGGCAATAACAGGCTCACAGACTTTTTCTGTCCTGGCTGGCTTGGGATTGCGATCCTCAGATCTCATTCTCCTGAGTAGTAGGATTACGGGTGTGAACCATTAGCACCCGGCTTCATGTCCACATTTGATATCTGAAACTGGAATGGCCATATTGGGATGTCGAGGATAGTTAGCCCCAGGGCAAGCTGAGACTCCAGAGATGACAGTGGAAAGATGGGAACGATAAAGTCATCTCTATGCTGAAAGAGGCATCTGCAATGTTCATAGCAGCAGTATAATAGAACAAAAAAGTCCAAACAGGAAACAAAAAAGGTGAATGAATTTTGTATGTTCACTATGAAATACTATGATGAAAATACTAGTGATGAAAAGGAATGTATTACAGTTACACGTACCAATGTAAATGAACTGTATAAATGTAATATTGACTATGAAAAATAAAGCACAGGGATACATATACCATAACTGAATAAAGCTAAAAAGCATCCGATACTTCACAGAACCTATGTATAGGAAACACTATCAAGAAATGCATGGAGCTGGGTGCTGGTGGCTCACGCCTGTAATCCTAGCTACTCAGGAGTCTGAGATGTGAGGATGGCAGTTCAAAGCCAGTCCAGACAGGAAAAGTTTGTGAGACTCTTATCTCCAATTAACCACCCCCCAAAATGGAAGTGGAGATGTGGCTCAAAGTGGTAAAGTGCTAGTCTTGAGCAAAAAAGCTCAGGGACAGTGCCCAGGCCCTGAGTTCAAGCCCCACGACTTGGGGAAAAAAAGTGTAGAAACACATTCATAGCTATAATTCGTGGAGTCCTTACTCTATGTAAGAAATCAGGCTAAGAAACAGCAATGGGACTGAATTCTCACACTAACCCTTTGAAACAGAAGGGTTATTAATATACTTGTTTTCCAGAAATTGCGAAATTGCCAGCTATTCTGAAGAACATGAAGGCCTTGAGTCAGGCACCAGTGGTCATGTCTGTAATCCTAGTGACTCAGGAGGCTGAGGTCTGAGGATTGAATTTGGAAGCCAACATAGACAAGACAAACCTGTGGAACTCTTCTCTCCAATTAACCAACCAAAACCTGGAAGTGAAGGTATGGCTCGATTGGTAGAGCTCCAGCCTTGAGTGAAAAAGCCAAGTGAGAGTGCAAGGCCATGAGTTTAAGCTCTCGTACTGGCAAAACAACAACACCCCCCCCCAAAAAAAAACACCCCAAAACAATCAACTAACAATCAAACAATGAAAAGCCCAGGGGGCCTTAAGAGGTAAAGTGTATTACTCTGGAGCATACAGTAGCACACTAGTAAATATGCAAAAGTCCAATTAACTGTATGGAATAGAAATGATCAGCTCCAAGGTGAAGGAAATGGGGCTGAAGGAGGGTCCAGGTCACAGAGAACAAACGCCTGCCATGGGCTTGAATGTAGATTTTAATTCCAAAGCCTGTGCTTTTCACCAACACCGTCACCCCATGAAGCATGGGAATGCAAGCCATAACACACACACACACACACACACACACACACACACACACAGGAGCACCCTAGCCTTGAACTTGAACCAGATGGAGCTGGAGAAAAAAATGACACATAGCTGAGCCCAAAGCTCCCATCCCATCATTAGTATTATTTTTAACTGAACCTTGAACTGAAGGGAAAGAGGGCTCAGAACTGAAGCTGAACTTGTATATTTGTTCAAGCTGTTGATCTGGAGTATTTAAATATTTTTGAGACAGAGACCATCACATGATGGATTCTACCACAATCTCCTCCACTCTGTGTATTTTGATTTGTCGAAGGTCGCATGGACGGACAAAGCAGAGAGACGCTCTTTATGAAGCAGCTGCAGAAGAATTTTCTTACCCCTCCTTTGCCCTTCTCTTCCCTTTCTGGCCAATGCAGGGACTTGACCGCCTCTATGTCTGTCAGCGATGCTTTCTTTGCTCCTCATGATACCTCCTTCACTGCCTTTTATCCCTTTTGCCCAATGAAGGATGGTGTGAGCTGGGCCCCAGGACAGATCTGTGCCTCCCCTCCCCAGGGCAGGTAACTTGAGCTTGAAACTTCTACCCAGAGCAGGGATCCTCCGCATTCTAAGCAGCCAGGCTGGGGCCTCTGAAGAGGCACATGGCCTCATCTCCTCCAGACTAGACCAGCACAATTTGTGACCCTCCTCCACAGCAAGAGGGGGGACTCTCAGGAGACTTGGGGGCCTCAGGGGAGACATTCATCTCTCTGAAGCTTTATCACTTCTTCCATAACAGTATCCTCCCTGTAAGGTGGGAAGTCCCAGCCGGGATCCTAGGACTCTTTATGTGCTTTTGTTCTCTGCTAGGCCCCCACCCCAGGCCCAGATCAGGCCCAGGCCCAGGCAGCAGAGTACAGAGAAGACTCCTCCCTTTCCATGGCAGGCGGGGCTGGGCTAGCTGGGCCCATGATGCCAGATAGATGAGCCCTTACTGTGGGACTGGGCTTTCCTGGTTTGAATCCTGGCTCTGCTATTTGCTAACTGTGTAATCTTGGCAGGGGTGCTGAACCCTCTCCATACTCCACTTTCTCCACTTGAAAACTGGTGTGGGGAATCCTATCAGTAGTTTTGAGCCTTTCATAAGTCCACTATGAAAAGCCCCTAGAAGAGCACCTGGAATGTATAAGAGTGCTGTGGCTGCAGTGACAGTTCCTCTTCTCTCTGCTCTTCTGCATCTCTAATTCTATGACCAAGGCAGCAGTGTCTAGCCTGCCTCTGCATGGTCTCCTGAGGTTGTGTGGTCCTGGACCGTTTCTTAGCTTCCCTTTGCTTCAGTGAGCTCATTTGTTCAGTGTTTCCTAAGCTGTAGAGACAGATGAGAACGCGTGTACCTGGCATGGCAGGATACCAAACGCCAGCTCACAAAGCGAGCTAAGACGTCTTTAGCAATCTGTTTGTTTTTATGGATGAGAAGGAACTTTCTAAACTGTACATTCTGTGCCAGGGTTACAGCCTCGTGGCTTTTCTCACAGGCTCTGTCAGCTGTGTCTTGTTCACACACACCTGGATATGAGAAGTGGGAATGGGGGAAGGGCTGTTTCTCAGGTCAGTGAATTCATCCATTCAATCAATATTTACTGAGTGCCTGTGCAAGCCCTGCACTGTCATAGTCAGAGCAGCGCTTAAATCCTCGCTCCTGCTGCTGGGGGAGGTCAGACAATAGACATGGGGTACATGAATACGGTGCCCAAGTTCAGATGCAATCCCTTTATTTTGAAGATGGGGAAACCAAGGCACAAATGTACTCTAAAGTCTTCCAGCGGCATCATGGCTAGGCAGCGCTTCACAGACTTCATAGTCTCTGTCTGTCTGTCTGTCTCTCTCTCTCTCTCTCTCACACACACACACACACACATTTGGGGTTTGAACTCAGGACCTGATACTAGTTCAGCTTGTTTGTCTGATTGGCACTCTACCACGTGAGCCACTGTACCACCTCTAGCCTAACTTGGGGTGTGTGTGTGTGTGTGTGTGTGTGTGTGTGTGCGCGCGCGCACACGTGCTGGTACTGGACCTTGAACTCAAGGCACTGTCCCTTTTTTTTTTTGTCAGTTGTGGGGCTTGAACTCTGGGCCTGGGCGCTGTCCCTCTGCTCTTCAGCTAGTGCTCTACCACTTGAGCCACAGCACCACTTCTGGATTTTTGGTGGTTAATTGGAGATAAGAATCTCACAGACTTTCCTGCCCAGGCTGGCTTTGAACTATGATACGATACTCAGAACTTAGCTTCCTGAGTAGCTAGGATTACAGGCGTGAGCCATCAGTACCAGGCTAGCCTACCGTATGGGTCCTTGACTGTGGTAGAGAACACTGAATGTTCTTCTTAGGCATGGGAATTGTGCCAAAAACCTTATTTATTATTTTTTATTTTAGCCTACATTTGTAATATATGAGGTTTTGTTGTGGTAGTTGCACACACACACACACACACACAGAGTGCATGTTGAACAAATTCACCTCCTCACATCAACCCCAAGGGAGGAAACCATCATGAATCCTATTTTATAGCCAGGGAAACAAAATCACAGAGCGGGAGGAGGGATCAGGATTTGAACATAAACCCCTGGTTCAGGACCCAGACCTCCAACCGTCTGCAGTCCTACCCAGCCTCTGCTCTACCCCCTCACCCCCATACTTGGGTCTCAACTATTTCTTCCACATTCTCGGTGACCTGGAAGATGGAAGCCCTCTGGTCTCTGGCCTTGGTTCCCCCATCAGTGATTTAAGGAGCAGTGGGCTGCTTATTTTCAGTCTTCTCAGGTCACCCCAATTTTCTGACCCTTTTTTTTTTTATCAGTTTGGAATTACTTTATTCACTTTGTTTTCTAGTTTGCCCCATCAGGCTAGGGTGAGCTGTGGTGGTGGGCCGGGGGCAGAGCCTGAATCTATGCCCTGTACTTAGGAGACCCTCCATAAGTATCTGTGGCTGGAGAAAGGAGGGACAGAAGGCTGTGGCCCTCACGTTTGTGGATCCTGCTCCTGAACTCTCTCTCCCTGGCCCCTTTCTCAGCCTCTGTTGCTGCCCCGTCCCTCCCTCCCTCCCTCCCTCTCACCTCCCAGGGCTGACTCTGGGCCCTCCATCCGGCTTGGCCTGCATTTTTCCGGGTTTGATATCATTTTTTCCACTCTCCCGGCTGCTGCCGGCTGCTTCTGCCAACTTTCCACAGTTATAACCCTCCCCCAACCCTCCCACCACAGCCAGAGACAGCTCCGGGTGGGGAAGACCCTCCTCTGGCTGGGACTGGGATGTGGGGGGAATGCCACAGATGGAGGGGCGCAGCTGGAAGATGCACCTCACCTTCTCCGCCTGAGGTCTCACACTGTCCTGTGCTCTTGGCAGCCAGGACCTGGCCCTGTTCTGAACTCAAGCATCCGGGCAGGCAGCTGGTTAGGGGCAGGAGGGGTGTCAGGCATCAAAGACACCATAGTCCAAACCGATGGTGTCCTGTTCTCTTCTCAGAGGAGTGACACCCTCCCCCTCTGCACGCTGGAAACTCCTGACCTGACCCCCTACACCCAGCCCTGACCCCAGCCAGGATGGATGCTTCTCTCTCTCCTTCCTCCCTCACAGCCAAAGGAAGCCTGGAGGAGGGGGAGGAGGAGCCTGGGCCCTGGGGCCCAGGATGCTACAGCTGGGTGACACTGGACTGCTCCCTTTACCTCTCTGGGCTTCAGTTTCCACTTTTGAAAATGAGTAGGTGGGACTCAGTTGGGTAGTCTTTCTTGGGGGTGAATAAATTATGTTTCATGGAGTTCATGCCCACTCTTCTTTCACAAGTATGCAAAATGTGAAAAAAAAACTGTCATCACCTCCCCCCAAGAGTTTTAAGATTACCTCCTCTTTTTGCTTTTATTTTTCTCCTCTCCTTTCCCTTCTCTTTCTCCCTCCTCTTCCTCCCTTCTCCCTCCCTCCCTCTCCCCCCTCTCTCCCTTCCTCCCTCTTTCTCTCCCAGTGTTGGTTTGGAACCCATGACTTCACACATGCTAGGAAAGTACTCTTACTTTTGGAGTATTATGCCCCCCTCCCCCCTCACACACATTCTTTTTCCCTCTCAGTTTTTATTGTAAGCCTGCTAGGTAAGCACTCAACCACCAAGATGTACCCCTTGCCCTTTTGGCTTTACTTTTTTGTTTCTGATGAGGTCTTACCTCAGAAGGCCATAGATCAGGATCCTTCTTCTATCTCTGACTCCTGAGGAGCTGGGACTACAGGTATGTGCCATCAAACCTTCCCTTCCCACACACACTTTTGAAACAGGCTATGGAAAAGTCACAGGCACACTGTAGTGGACCCAGCCTGGCCTGGAATCCTGGCAACTTCACTTACAGCAGTTGTCTGATCCTGGGCATGAGCTGCCCCTGTCTGGAGTCGTTTTTGACTTGATTAGTCAAAGGCGGGTAAAGGTATGAAGTACCCTCCTCTCAGGGGTTCTGCTGATAAACGCTGTGACAGGCACCTCCCACAAACACCAGCTATTATTACTTAGCCAGGATGAGGGAGCTCTGTCCAGATAATAATTTTTAGATAATTTTAAGAGCGAATTGGGAGACAATAGCAGGTCGGATGGGCCAGGGGCTGTGCTCGCCGCATCCAGCGGTTGGGAGTCCACCTGAGACTGGCTGGGAGGCCCAGGCAAGCAGGCCGCAGCCCGTGGCCGGGGGTCCAGCCGTGCAGACGGGTGGGCAGGAGCGGAGACGCCGGGCAGAGCCGGGGGCGGGAGGGGGGGCAGGTCTGGCCATGCAGACAGGACATCCTGGAGTGCTTTATTGGGGGGAGCTCTCGGGGGTAGGGGATTGCTCAAGGTATTTACAAGGATACACCCACCGAAGCCCCGCTGTGCGCGTGCCCAGGCCAGGTGCTACCTGGCTCCATAGTCCGAACCCCGCTTCTCTGGGGCGAAGGGTCCTCCGGCCACGCCCCGGGTCCCAGTGCACCCTTCCACTGCAGGCAACGGTGCACCCCAGGGCCCCACGCCCCGCCAGGCCCGAGAGCGGCCTCAGAGCACGGCCAGGTTGTGGCAGGACTTGGAGCGGGCCTTCAGGGCCCGGCGGCCGGCGCTGCGGGCCGTCAGGCGGGCGAGGAAACGCCGAGCGCGCTGGCCCAGGCTGGCCCGGCGTCGCTGGGCCGCGGACGGCGGCGGGGCCGCGCTGTCCCGGCGGCGCAGGCGCAGTTGGCGCACCACGCCCTCGAACAGCTCGGCCACGTTGTGCTGCAGAGTGGCTGAGGTCTCGATGAATTTGCAGTCGAACACCACCGCGCAGGCGCGGCCCTCTGAAGGGGCGGGGTCAGCAGAGCCGAAGTGGGTGGAGCCCAAACCGGAGGGCGGAGACAAAGGAGGAGTGTTCAGACTCTACTGGCAACAGTTTCCCCGTGCCACACCTGGTGCAGGTGTGTGTGTGTGAGGGAGGGGGACGGGGGGGGGGGGAGGTCAGCTAAGGCATTGTGGAGCTTCCAGGAGTTAATTCACACTCTAGTAACGGATAGATAACAGGTAGCAGAATGAGGCTGGAGGGCAGGATGGGACTGAATTGCCAGGTCAAAGGCCTAAGATTAGTACCAGGAAGAGCCCACCCTCGGGATTCAGATTCTGTAAGTGTAGGATGGGTCCGTGTTTTTAACAAATCTGCACATTATGTTGCAGTGTTTTGGAGGTTGTCTGTCTGCAAAACACATGGTGTTCTACTTTCAAGAGAATGCTGGGCTTGCAGACAGGGCCCAGGATTCCAGTCCTCAATGCCAGGACTGACTGTGGAACTCACTTTCCCTTTCAGAGTCATGTGTTTAAGAATTTACTCTAT
This sequence comes from Perognathus longimembris pacificus, assembly GCF_023159225.1. Classification (NCBI taxonomy): domain Eukaryota; kingdom Metazoa; phylum Chordata; class Mammalia; order Rodentia; family Heteromyidae; genus Perognathus; species Perognathus longimembris. The sequence goes on along the minus strand of NC_063166.1, from coordinate 66,625,754 downwards.
AAGTAAGATCTTTTTCTTTTTCTTTCCTTTTTTTTTTTTTTTTTTGCCAGTCCTGGGGCTTGGACTCAGGGCCTGAGCACTGTCCCTGGCTTCTTTTTGCTCAAGGCTATCACTCTACCACCACTTGAGCCACAGTGCCACTTCCAGCCTTTTATGTTTATGTGGTGCTAAGGAATGGAACCTTAGCTTCATGCATGCTAGGCAAGCACTCTACCACTAAGCCACATTCCTAGCTCAATAAGTGTGTGTGTGTGTGTGTGTGTGTGTGTGTGTGTGTGTGTGTGTGCCAGCGTTGGAGCTTGAACTCAGGGCTTGGGTGCTGTTCTGAGCTTTTTTTTTTTTTTTCCCATGGCTTCACTTCTGGCTTTTGGGTGGTTAATTGGAGATAAGAATCTCATGAACTTTACTGCCCAGGCTGGCTTCAAACCCAAATCCTCAGATCTCAGCCACCTAAATTGGTAGGATTACAGGGGTGAGCACACAGTACCTGGCAGTAGGATAATTTTTAAGATCTTTATAGGCCCCACCAGAAACGTAAAATGTATTAAAATATTCTCCTCCCCTAGTAATTATAATTTATAAATAACATTGAGCATTTTGATTTTAGTGGCTGACTAGTGCATATCAAGAATTTTTTTCTTTTTTAAGACATAGCTTTGTGAAATTTGACTTTATAATCTCCTCAATACTTTGTTTTGGAGCCAGTAAGTATTTTTTTCCCTTCAGTTTGTCAATGTGAGCCCTTGAAAAACTGATATTGTGTGGTATGTGTGTGTGTGTGTGTGTGTGTGTGTGTGTGTGTGTGTGATAAAGGGTCCCTGAGTGTGGGCAGGGGAGCTCCAGGGGGGATTTTAAGCAAAGAAATGACAAATTCCTCTCTGGTTTTGAAAAGTAGCATCTGGGAGCAGGATTGGGTGGGGCTGGAGGAGTAGAGGCACTGACTCCAACAAAGATGGGATGCCAGGCTAGGACAGAGGTCATGGGTATGCAGGGTAGGGAAGAAGGACTGGCAGAACTTGGAACTTTTTTTGGGGGGGCGGGGCGGGAATTGTTGAGAGAGCTTTCCGGTCCAGGCAGGTAGGTAGCTTGAAGACAGGAATGGGTTGGGGCTGAGGGTCAGAGGAGGTCAGGGCCGAGGCTCACCTTCCACCGAAACTTCCCTGCAGCGGGCCAGGTCTGCCTTGTTGCCCACGAGGATGATGGGCACATGGTCCGCACGATGCGTGCGCCGCAGCTGGATGCGGAGCTCTGAGGCGCTCTCAAAGCTGCCTCGGTCTGCGATGGAGTACACGATGACATAGGCGCTGCCCACCTGCAGGCAGGGCTCCTGGCTCCAGCTGCCATCCTGTGGGGGAGGGATAGGGGCATTCTCAGGAGGTGCCTAGGCCCTGGCTGAGAGACAGAGGCCATTGGTGTAAAGAGTGGGGATAGGGCCCGGCACCGATGGCTCGCACCTGTAATCCTAGTTACTCAGGAGGCTGAGATCTGATGATCGCAGTTCAAAGCCAGCCTGAGCAAACAAGTCCATGAGGTTCTTATCTCTGATAAATTACTCAGAACAAGCTGGAAGTGGTACTGTGGCTCAAGTGATAGAGCACTAGTCCTGAGTCAAAGAAGCTCAGGAACAGTACCAGGCCCGAAGTTCAAGCCCCAGGACCAGCAAAAACAAGCAAAAAAGATTGGGGCTAGGGTTGAGATACTACTCTCGACCATTTGGAGGGACGAATTCTGGTATAATCCTCTGTATCACTTGGGAAAACCTACCCACCCTCAGTTTCTCTGCTTGAATAACCAGATAGATAGGACTTTGATTTGATTCTTTCATTCATTAATGGCTTTTGTGGCCTGGCACAGGAGTGAAAAAGTTGACTTGGTGTCCTGTCCTGCTGAGGGGGCTTCTGGCGTTGCCTCCTCAGCTTTTTGTCTGGTTTTTGAGGAGAGTTTGTCCTTGCCAGACAGTCCTTTCAACATCTGTCATCCAGAAATTAAAGAAAAAGAAAAAGAGCTGGGAATGTGGCTTAGCAGTAGAGTGCTTGCCTAGCATGCATGAAGATCTGAGTTCGATTCCTCAGCACCACATAAACAGAAAAGGCCAGAAGTGGCGCTGTGGCTCAAGTGGTAGAGTGCTAGCCTTGAGCAAAAAGAAACCAGGGACAGTGCTCAGGCCCTGAGTTCAAGCCCCGGGACTGGCAAAAAAAAAAAAAAAAAGGAAGTGACAGAAGTGAGGACAGGAGGCTGACTTTAGAGGAGGCCCCTTTTCAACACACTTTTGAAGGGAGAGAAGCAGCAGCAGCAGCAGCTGTGAAGTGTAAAATCAGAGGAGAATGAGAGTGTCAGATGGTATGTTTAAGAAGCTGGGCATAGTGGTTCATCCCTGTAATTTCAGCTGCCGAGGAAGTAGCAGTTGGGAGTACTGAGGTACCAGCTGGTTCACCCAAAACATTAGTAAGTAATGAGACTCCATCTCAACAACAGCTCAAGCTGTGGTGTCTGCCTGTAATCCTAGCTGTGTGGGAAGCATAGGTAGGAGGATTTTGGTCAGATGCTGGGCCTATCTCGTAAAGAGGGCTGGAGTCGTGGCTCAACTGCCTAGTAAGTGCATAGTCTTGAGTTCAAACCCCTAGAATCTTCATAAATGTGGGGTCCTTCATTTGCCCAAGGAAAGGGCTGAAGTGAAGTTGATATTCTGTTTTGGGTTGTCAGGGCGCACTTAGGCGACAATGCTTGTAAGTGCTTAAGAAGACACAGGTATGGTCTTCAAGTTCATGCCTCTGGGGAGGGAGAGTCACCGGGCCCTGTGGTAAGTAGCATTAGAAGAGGCATACACAGGCATACACAGGTGCCCAGAGGAGCAAAGGGGTGAGGCAGTAGAACTCAGCCTGGCAGAGTGGGTGGGGGCCCTGGGTGGACTGGTGCCTGGTCTGAGCATACCCAGCAGGAGAGAAGAGATTTCTTAGACAAAGGGTATGGATGGTGTGAAGGCCTAGAAGGTTAAACACCTAGAGGGTGTTAAGGCCATTGTGGGTAGAAGCCCTGGCTATAGGAGGAGATGAAGCCATGAAAATCATATCATATACAAATAAGATAATAGGAGAGAGGTCCACACTCAGCACCACTGACAAAGGCCTAAGTTCTCAACAGTCATGATCATTTCCCAGGCCAAATAACCTTGGGTGACATCAGACAGATAGGGGCTCTCCACCTTGACTCTGGGGACAGGTTCCTCTCTCCTGCATCGCAGTTTCCACATCAGGAAAACAGGAGGGCAGCTAGCCTGTCATTCATGTACACAGACGCGGATACTTTTCTATGTGTTAGGATCATCAAATCCAGATGGCCCTTGGATTGATGGTCACTGACCACATGATTGAAAATGGAGGTTCCAGAGCCCTGCTTTTAGAGGTTCTTATTCATTCTGTCTGAGTGGAACTTGAGATTCTAACTTTGCAATACTCTTCAGGTAACCATAACAGTCAGCTAAGAGAGGCAGTACTAGATGAGCCAAAGGCTCAGGCAGTACTAGATGGAGCCAAAGGCCCATCCGGTTGGCTCAGATCCTGCCTGTCTGACAACACATGATCAGCTAGCCCATGCATGGAAAGGACAAGATGCCTGTTCCAGGAAGGCTGCTCCTGTTCATCCCCCTCTGGGAACTCCCTCTACAGTCACCAACAGGAACACTGGTTCAGTTTCCTCATTTCCCTGGTAGGAAAGGCCAGAGATGGCAGAAAAGGTTCTCACAGTCACACAGCAAGCTGAGCACAAAGTTCCAGTTCCCGCCTTCTGGTCCAACAGGCTTTCTCCTCATCTCTAGAACGGGACACCCAATCTGACCATTGGATTCTGCTCTGATGGATTCTCAACTGCATTGAGAAAGCAAATCTGCCCTCCCCACCCTAAAAGCCAGAGGACGTATCTGCCTGACTCTGCTATGTCTCCAGCAAGCATACTGGTCCATGATAGACAAATAGGAAGTATTTCTAGATAAGTGAGTGAGTGAAGTGAATTTTGAACTAAAGGCTTGGAAGGTGATGCTCCCAGGAGAGGTGGGAGAAGGTATTCTTATGCATACAAGTCTAAGTTCTGGGCTGAGAATGTGGCTTAGTAGTAGAGTGCTTGCCTTGCATACATGAAGCCCTGCGTTCAATTCCTCAATACCACATACACAGAAAAAGCCAGAAGTGGCCCTGGGGCTCAAGTGATAGAATGCTAGCCTTGAGCAAAAAGAAACTTAGCAACAGCACCCAGACTCTGAGTTCAAGCCCCAGGTCTGGCATAAAAAAAAAAAGGACTAAGTTGTGAGGTGTTGCAGATCTGGGTTTGAATCCTGCTTGCTTCTTGAAAGCTTTGGACACATGAACCCCTCTGAGCTTCAGTTTCTTCATCAGTAGATGGGGACCAGAAGACATCAGTGGTGTTCCATCAATGTCAGCTGTCATTCAAAGCTCACTTGGACCTGGGTTCTCTTTTATGATTGTTATAAAAATTGGCCCCACACATCCTTTATCCTCATTCTTTGGGTCTATTCCTAGAGTGATCAATCAGTCTTAAATCCCACCCTGTGGGCAAGTCCTCCCTGTTAGGGGCAGGGTCTACTCCTTAGAGACATGAAACCCCACGTGATTTTTTTTTTCCTTTTTTGGTCCTGGGACTTGAACTCTGGGCCTTGGTGCTATCTCCGAGTTCTTCAGCTCAAGACTAGTGCTCTACCACTTTGCACCACAGCACCACTTCTGGTTTTCTGGTGGTTTATTGGAGACAAGAGTCTCAGGGAGTTTCCTGCCCATGCTGGCTCTGAACCTCAATCCTCAGATCTCAGCCTTCTGAGTAGCTAGGATTACAGGTGCCTGGCTCATTCCAGGTGATTTTTGGATCCTTCTCTTTGCTTAGGTGTCCTTTCTCAAAGTGTTACAATGAGCATATGTTACTTGTGTAGCAAGAGAAAACAACCAAACAAGATAAAATATCGAGATGAGTTCTAATGTTCTTTTCTCCTGCTCTGGAAGGAGGTAGGGAAGCCTAACCTTTGTTATTAACACACACACACACTTCTCCATTCCTCCTCAGTACTTTGTGAGGATTGTGGCTCGAAGCCAGCCCTGGCAGGAAAGTCCTGGAGATTCTTATCGCCCATTAACCACCAGAAAATTGTAAGTAGACTTGTGGCTCAAAGTGGTAGAGTACCAGTCTCGAGCATAAAAGCTCAAGGAAAGTGCTTAGGCCCTGAGTTCAAGCCCCAGAGCAAAAACAAACTAAATAAAAAACAAGCAAACAAAAAACCTGGACTCACCTCTGTGGAATTTCATAAGAGAATTAAAAAAAAATCAGCTGCTGGTGGGGCTTGGGGTGTGTGTATACAGCTCAGTGGTAAAACTTATTCTGAACATGCTCTAGCTGGGTGGATTCCACTCCAGCACCGAAAACAAATAAACAACAACAGCAAGTCAGAAAAACAGGGGTGCTTGAGACATTTATCAGATAAAAAAACCAAAGCTCAGAGTTGTAAGTCAAGCACAGAAATCAGCATAAGAAGAAAATAGGCGAGGGTCAGTTTAGGCATTTTGGTCCCCAATCCTGGGGGGGGGGGGGTGCAGGGTAGGAAGGGGTGGTGGAAAGGATCTGGAGGCCTGTGTGGGGAGAAGTGCCTCCTGGGATGGCTGCTGAGGGGGTGCAGGGACTGGGGGTTTGAGGAAGGGGAGACTGAGGATGGCCCTTGCTCTGAACCCTGCTCTGTCTGGACTAGGACGGGACAGGCATCGGTAATAGGCTCCGCCCCCTTCCTTCCACCCATGCTTGCAGTGCCATACCAGTTTCTCAGCCTCCCAGGTGTCCATGACCACCAGTGTGGTGTCCTCTCCGTCCACTGTGAGGGTTCTCTCATATACATCTGCAATCAAGGGGACAGCACACCTCAGGGTGGGCAGGGCTTTCCAAGGGGGTGGGGCTCCCTGACTCCCTCAGCTTCTCCTTGGGGGTGCCATACTCATTTGAAAACCACCACCACCACCACCACCACCACCTTTCTTGGAAAGCCAAGAAGCCCCTGGAGGAGCCCATGCCTCCCCAGCTGCCAGCACACCAGGCCTGGTTTGGTTGGTTGGATGAGCGTGGGGTTGTGGGTGGTGGGGAGATGGGGGTTCTCCCAGCCCTGCTCTGTCTCTGGCATCTGTACTGGGCCTCCGTTTCTCCATCTGTGACACAGACAAGTATACACACCTACACTTTTCCTATGGGTTCTCACTCCTAGGAGAGTCAAGGCTGGCCAGAATCACCTTCTCTCTGCTTCTAACCACTGGCTCCCTCAGCCAGTCCTGCAAGGGTCTATCTTCATTCCTCCCACCCTGCCCCGGGTCTCATCCGCTGGGGGATTCCTGGCCCGTGAATGCTCTGCATTTCTTAGAAATAACGCAACCCAGGGCCCTGGGTTGGGGGAGGGCAAGTGGCTGGGAATCTCCATTTGGTTACAAGTCATGATGGTCATGCTCGTGCATGCTCCTGCATCAATCCAAGGATCGGGCGGATCCAAGGATAGGGTGACTTGGGGTTGGAAGTTGCAGAGCTGAGTGGAGGCCTACCATTTCTTGACACCGTTTCCCAATGACTCCCCCTGTGACATGGAAATGAGCGATACACTTCTCATCCACCTTTTCCTTCTCCTGGACCCTTGTGCAGGCTAATCATTCACCTCATATAGAGTCTGTGCCATGCCCCTTTCAGTTGCACAGTGCATAATGTATAGGACTGTTCTTGGCAGCCCTCTGGCCCTGGTGACAGACCTTTCAGCCCTTCAGCCACATCCCAGCCGGTCCCACAGGGCTCCTACCTCCCAGCTGTTCGTGGAGGTCCCGCTCTTGCTTCCCTGCGAAGAGGCTGGCCAGGCTGGTCTTCCCTACGCCAGGATCTCCCAGCAGCACCACCCGGTACAGGGCCTCCCAGGAACCTTCGGAGTCGCTGGATTCAGAGGACCAGCCATCCGGGGCAGGAGAAGGTTTTCGGCTGGGAGGGTTGAGGGACACAGACTGGCCCAGCCGGGGATGTTGGGGCTGAGGGACAGGCGTTGCTGTGTACAGGCGGCCAGGCTGGTGGCCCCTGGATGACAGGGGTAGCGGAGTGCTGGCTCTCCTGCGCAGAGGAGTCTTTGCTTCTTGCTGAGTGTTTAGTGTCATCCTTGGTGGGAGAGGTCTTCCTTCCTTCCTTCCTTCCTTCCTTCCTTCCTTCCTTCCTTCCTTCCTTCCTTCCTTCCTTCCTTCCTTCCTCCCTCCCTCCCTCCCTCCCCCCTCCCTCCCTCCCTTCCTCCCTCGCTCCTTTCCTCCTTGAGCCCCTTTTCTGTTGAGATGGTTTCCTTTAGCGTCTGCTCTTGTTCAAATGGGGAGTCGACTCCTCATCTCCTTGGGGGTGGCCGTCTTGTGACTTCACAGGCTAAACCTGGGTCCGCCTAAAAGGAGAGCATGAGCCGGCTGTGAACGGACATGGGGTGCACAGCCACAGGTCACGCAGAGTGCCCTTAGGATGACCCTGCCCCATGACCCAGGCGGCAGGGCATCTGGGGGGGGCACACCGAGTGCGCGCAAGCTGCCCCTCCCGTTCAGGGCGCCAGGCCCCCCTTACGAAAGGTCTTTCTCACGGTCTGCGTTGTCGGAGGGGGCGCAGAAGAGGGTTCGGGGCTTCCCCTCGCCCCCGGGGGGATTCAGTCTCGCGGCCGGATCCCACGGGATCCAAGTTTGAGGAGGCAGAACAGGGTGCCCCACAAGGGCAGGGGGAACTCGGGGATCCCTCGGGCTGTAACCCGAGCGCCTGGGTGCCATGGGAACGGCGTGTCCGGCCCGCCCCCTGCGTGAAAAATTCAGCAGGGCTGGAGCCACGGCCTCCAGCTGTTGTCGGGGGGCCCGGGGCCGGGCTTGGGGACGCGACGGGTCCCGGAGGAGCCCCGAGGGCGCGGGAAAACAAGTGCGGCGCCGGAGTCCGCGTCTGCGCTCTTCCTGCCGGGGTCCCGGGTGGGAGGCCGGGGTGCCAGGGCCGCCGGGCTTCCCGTCCGGTCTACTCCTCCCGGTGCGCCCCAGGTCTGGAGCCTCACCCCCACTCCGCTTTGAGGACCCCCACCCCCCACCCCGTCCGCGCAGGAGCCGCGGGGCCCCGCCGCGGGACAGGCGAACTCCGCCGCAACTTGAGCGAGTTGGCGGCGCGGAGCTTTACCTGGGCGTGGGACGGCCGGGGTCCCCGCTGGGCGCCAGCAGGCCGGGGGTCCCCGATCGCTGCCGCAGCCGCGGGTGGCGGAGCCCGGGCTGGACCTCCGCCGCTGCGCGCAGCCCCTCGGGCGGCTCCCGCCCCGCCGCCGGGCCGGGGGAGGAGCGCGACCCCGCTCCGCCCCGCCCCGCCCCGCCCCGGCGGGACAACCCCGGGGTCCCCGCCCCTAGGCCCGGCGGCTCGCGCGTGGGGGGCTCGGAGGACTGACGCGTGCGGGCCCGCTGCGGTCGCCTCTGGCCTGGCCACCCAGCCAGGCGCACCAACTTCAGCCCTCACCAAAGCCACTTGGGGAACTTGGTCCTTGTGCAGACTCCTGGGTGGGGGTGGGGGAGTGTGCGGGGCGGTCAGAAACCGCCCCCCCCCCCCCCCATCCCTGGGAGAAACGGCTCGGGGTGGAGGGTTGAGGCTGAACTGCGGCTTGGGGAGAGACCCCAGGGAAGTCTGCACTGAGGGGCAATGAGTATCGGACTTGGGACCATGCTTGCATTCATTCATCCATCCACTCCTGCATTCATTCATGTGCTCATTCACCCTGCAGGATAGGAGGTCCTGGAACTCGTGTGTGTGGTGTGTGTGTGTGTGTGTGTGTGTGTGTGTGTGTGTGTGTGTGTGTGTGGTGTGTGGTGCGCGCATACGCCAGCACTAGAGCTTGAACTCAGGTCCTAGGGCACTGGTCCCTCTTAGCCTTTTCTCTCTCAAGGCTGGCACTTGAGCCATCACAACTCCTCCTCTAGCTTTCTGCTGGTTAATTGGAGGTAAAAATCTCATGGACCTCCTCCTAGGACTGGATTCAAACCATGAGTCTCAGATTTAGACCTCCAAAGCAACTAAAATGTCTTTTATGTTCTTTTAAATCTCCTCAGATGTGTTGGAGCAGGAAGGATGTTCACTTGGGTAGAAGAGGAGTTGGTGCAGGGCCTGATGTATTCGTGGCAGGACTAGAATCCAGCCTCCTTCTCCTCGTCGTCCTCCTCCTCCTCGTCCTCGTCCTCCTCGTCCTCGTCCTCCTCGTCCTCGTCCTCCTCGTCCTCGTCCTCCTCGTCCTCCTCCGCCTCCTCCTCGTCGTCCTCCTCCTCCTCCTTCCTCCTCCTCCTCCTCCTTCTCCTCCTCCTCCCCCTCCCCCTCCCCCTCCTCGCCACTTCTGGTTTTCTAGTGGCTCATTGGAGGTAAGAGTCTCATGGAGTTTCCTGCCCAGGCTACCTTTGAACCGCAACCTGACTAGCTAAGATTACAAGTTTGAGCAACTGCCTCCAGCCTTGGGCTGGCTTGGTGCTTCTGCCTGGGCCTCCTGAGTAGCCAAGATTCCCGGGCTGTTCAGTCCCTTTCATTTTTGAGGAGTGGGGTCATGGTGATCTGACTGTTCCTGTGGGTGGGGCTCATCCGCATGGCTGAGGGGCTCCAGGTGACCACTTGGGAACAGCTCTCACAGCAGCCCATCATCCTGCCTCAGGCGCTGCAGGTTTGGGGACAGATGGCATCAGGGGCACCTGGCTTCCTTCTGGGCCTGGCCTCTGAGACCCCAGGGTCCCGCCATAGGATGGATTGCACTGAGCAGCGCCCTCCACCATCCTGCAGCAGGGACTTGCCTTCCAATTCCCAGCTATGTCACTTAGCTGATGTGTGAAGTTAGACAGGGCACTTTCCCCTTTTAGGTTTTAGTTTCTTTATTTCAACATTGTAATCTGAACAGATTGCACCCTGATTAAAAAAATAAAAGCCGGGCTGGGAATGTGGCTTAGCCATAGAGTGCTTGCCTAGCACGCACGAGGCCCTGGGTTCAATTCCTCAGTACCACGTAAACAGAAAAACCTGGAAGCGGCACTATGGCTCAAGTGCTAGCCTTGAGCAAAAGAAGCTTAGGGACAGTGCCCAGGTCCTGAGTTCAAGACCCAGGACTGGCAAAAAACAAAAACAAAACAAAAAACTTTTGACTACAATACAAAAGCCTGAGCTTGAGGTTCAAGGCTCTGGGTGCTCAACCTCCTCTCCCACGGAAGCCTTATTCTGCTGTACCCCATTTGTCCTCCTGGTGCCTTGCTCCACCCCGCCTACCCCATGAGTTCCACTCCACCTTTTTCTGACATATTCTATTATTATTTTTTATTGTCAGGATGCTGTACATAGGGGTTACAACTACATACTTAAGGTAGTGAATACATATACATTTCTTGTCATACCAGTTATCCCCCTCCTCATTTTCGTCCTCCTTTCCTCCCCCCAGCCCCTCACTCCACCTGTCTTGCTTTCTTAATTATTTTTTCAGAGACCAAAACATGAAATAAAATAAACAGAGATCTTATCCTTAATGTCCATTGTCCCTCTCTAGTCTATAGTGCTTATGACCTCCATGATTGGTAACTGTAGAACAATTCCTTCCAGTTTGGGTGATATATGTCTCTCTCTCTCTCTCTCTCTCTTTCTCTCTCTCTCTCTCTCTGCTTCGTGAAACATTCTATTCTATTCCTTTTGCCTAGGGTTCCCTTTCCTGATATAACTTATGTCTCAGACTCTAGTCAATGCTTTGGGCAAGTTTTATCTCAGTGGTTTTCATTCTTCCACAGGGCATTAGGAATACCTAGAAGGGAGCTGGTCTCTGGTAGCTCATGCCTGTAATCCTGGTTACTAAGGAGTCTGAGATCTGAAAATCACAGTTCAAAGCCAGCCCAGGCAGGAAAGTCTGTGAGACTCTTGTCTCCAATCAACTGCCAGAAGACTGGAAGTGGCGCTGTGGCTCAAATGGTAGAGCGCTAGCCTTGAGCTGAAGAGCTTGACAGTGCCCAGACCCTGAGTTCAAGCCCAGTAACCAAACAAAAAAGAATAAAGAAAGAAAGAAGGAAGGAAGGAAAGAAAGACACCTAGATAGCTTGGTAGGCTGCAGCTTCTGGGACCCACACTCCATAGCTTTGGTCTAGTAAATTTGGGGTAGGAATGGGGGATTTACATTCTAATAAGTTCTAGGTACTTGGTACTTGGTACTAGGTACTTGGTATTGGGAGGGCACTTGTTGGAATGTATTGCTTCATTTAATGCTCTCAATGAAATTGGTACATATCACCTCAGGGAGCTAAGTCATCCCCCCTTTCAGAGTAGGTCTAAACGTATGTTTATTAGAATGGTGCTGTGAATTCTGGCTCTCTCTCCTTGGCATTAAAAAGGGAAACCATGCCCGGTGTTGGTGGCTCAGCCTGTAACCTTCGCTACTCAGCAGAATGAGATCTTCTAAGGATCAAGATTCCAACCCAGCCTGGACAGACAAATCAGACAAATTCTAGAGACTCTGACCTCCCGTTAACTAGCAAATAGCCAGAAGAGGAGGTGTGGCTCAAGAGGTAGAGTGCCAGCCTTGAAGAAGAAAGCCAGGAGAGAGCCTAGGTTCAAGCCCCAGTACAGACACCGCTAGAGAAATAGTTAAATAAGTAAAATCCTAAGCAAAGCAGAAGGGAGACCTCCGTTTATGAGCCTTGCAAAGGAGGCTTGTTGTCATTCTGTAGATGAGAGCCTGGGGCCCAGGGTTTTGTGAAGTGGCTTGTCCAAAATATTGCCATCATTATGGGAGCCACTCTGTCAGGTCAAGGGTTTTCTCCCTCTGTCCGTCTTTCTTTTTCTTTTCTTTTCCCTTGCAAGGCTGGGGATCGAGTCTAGGGCTTTCTACCTGACAAGTAAGCACCGGACACCCGGTCCCAGTCCCAGCTTCAGAGCTTCACTGCCTCTGGAGGTTGTGGCTGACCAGTTCCCACACAGCTGGCTGATAACCTCGTCCTCCCACATTGGTCAGCTGCCCACCACCCTGCCTTGGTCTGCAGCTCCATAAAGCCTGGGCAGCCAGCGAGAAGACTTGGGCACTTACTTCCCTTCCTGACTTCTCCCTGGTAGCCTTCCCAGGAACTCTGTAGCCATGGCATAGCTACTTCTATTCCCGTGACTCTCCTGGTCTTGGGCCCTGAGACCCCAGGTAACAGTGTGTGTGTGTGCGTGTGTGTGTGTGTGTGTGTGTGTGTGTGTGTAAATGTTGACTAGGTTTCTGGGTCTTAGAAGACAGGGGACATCTAGACCAGTATTTAGATTCCAGCCTTACCATATGGGCCTGAGTTAGACACTGCTCTGATTTTTTTGGAGTTGACAGTGAAAGCCAGCAAGGTACTTGCTTCCTGGAGCTGAAAAATCACAGGCCAGGCAGTGATCAGGGCTAAGTTGAACAGGCAAATGAAGGGTTAGCTAGGAGATTGTCAAGGAAGACCTCTGATAGGGCTTTGTTAAGCTTTTGATTTTGGAAAGATCCAAACATAAGGGAATAGAAAATAATAGAAGGATCAGGTGCTGGGGATTGAACCCAGGACCTCACACACTAAGCCACACCCAAGACTGCACAAAGTGAGATTTTGTTTGTGTTATGGAGACAGGTCTCACTAAGTAGCCCAGGCTGGCTTCAAACTTGCAAAACTCTTGTCTCAGCCTTCTGAGTGCTTGGGTTACAGACACATGAGATGAGTGCTCGTGGTTCAGGCCTGTAATCCTAGCTATGATCTGAGGATTGTGGTTCAAAGCCAGCTGGGGCAGGATAGTTTGTAAGGCTTTTTTTTTTTTTTTTTTGTCAGTCCCGGAGCTTGAACTCAGGGCCTGGACTCTGTCCCTGAGCTTCTCTGTGCTCAAGGTTAGCAGTCTCCTGCTTGAGCCACAGTGCCACTTCCAGCTTTTTCTGTTTATGTGGTGTTGAGGAATCAAACCCAGGGCTTCAAGCATGTTAGGCAAGCACTCTACTGCTAAGCCACATTCCCAGCCCCCAAGTTTGTAAGACTCTTATCTCCAATGACTCACCAGAAAACCAGAAGTGCTGTGGCTCAAAGTAATAGAGAAAAAGAGCTCAAAGACAGAACCCAGGCCCTGAGTTCAAGCCCCACAATTAACCAGAAAGAAAAAAAAGAGGAGTTAAAAATATTTTTATTGTGGAAAAATCTTAAACATGCAAAAAATAGAGAATGATGTCATGATGTGATTTTTTTGGTAGTAGTGGGATGATGTGAATTTTAAAAAGAAACTTTTATTTTAGAAAATTTCAAACAAATAATAATAATTAAAAAATGGTATGAAGAACTCCTATGTGCCCTTCACCGAACCAATACTGAACTTGAACCAACCTTGTTTTGTAATCCCCTACCTTGAATTGTTGGAAGCAGGAAGCAGAGATTTTATGGATCTTATGTAGAAGATGGGTTGCGCAGTATGAACCAGGTGACTGCTCTCTGACAAACTTGTAGAAATGAGGAATCCAAGGCCAGGGGTGTGCCCCCCCACCCCCCGGAAATGCCAGTCATTCCCTTGGGAAATGCCAGCACTGAGCTTTGGGCCCAGGAAGTAAGAGCCGGGTTTCCTGTGGGCCATTACATCTGCACTCTCTTCAGAGTGTAGATTCTTGGCTAAACCAGTGCTGTGTTACTGTTAAGATTCTCTCCTTAGCAAGGTGGAAGGAAGGATGACAGGGTGGGCAGAGCTGGTAAAACTTAAAGGACAGAGTTGGGCACTGGTAATCCAAGCTGCTTAGGAGGCTGAAACCTGAGGATTGCAGTTTGAAGCCAGTCGGGGCAAGAAAGTTGATGACACTTATCTCCAATTGACCACCCAAAAGCTGGAAGCAGAGATGTGGCTCAAGTGGTAGAGTGCTAGCCTTGAGCAAAAAAGCTTAGGGAGAGCACCCAAGCCGTGAGTTCAAGTCCCAGCTCTGGGACACACACACACACATTTACACATTCACACAGAGCTTATAGGAGGGCCCCAAGTTTTTCTGGAAAAGCGTGTGCCATCTCTCTAGAGAAGGCTTTGCCCGGCACCTCCTGCGGCGTCCTCATTCCGCTTGGCTCTCTCTGCTCATCTGAGGACGCATGTCCGGAGATGGCGCTCTAACAGACAAGCTCTCGCCGTCCTCATCCTCCCAGCTCACGCTTGCCTCATCTTCACAGGGCACCCGTCATTTCTCCCATGGCACTGACCACAAACTCGATGGACTGTATTTATTTCTTCGGCTTTTAACTGCCTTTCCCATCAGGGCTTGAGCCACGGGTACATTTTTTTTTTTGTAATTTATTTACTAATTAAACAGAAATTTTTTGACAAGGTGTTGTGCAAAAAGGGCACAGCTACACAGTAGGGCAGTGTGCACACCTCCTGTGACATCCCACACCCCGTTACTTTTTTTTTTTTTTTTAAACTGTGATTTCCCCGACTGCACCACATGTGATGAATGGACAAATGAGAGGCTCTATTCATGCTGTGGCCAAGCGTGGAGCGCGTCCAGGCCCTGTCTTTCCCAGAGCCTTACCTTTTCCGGGTTAAAAAAAAACCCTGTCATTAACAGGGCTTCTAACAAGCAGAGTTCACTCCCTCCACCTTCCTGAAGCCTTTCATAAGAAAGGGGCAATTTTTTATATGGGAGGACTAGGACTGGCAGAAAGAGCAGCTGGTACTGAGTGCATCATGCCAGGAGTTCAGGACAGCAGTGAAAGGCAGGCGATAATAGGAGTGGCTAGTGACCGAGTGAGTGGTGGGGCCCCGGAGCCCAGGACGAGCCCCTGCATTCATCCTGAGAGGAGTTTCTTCTTCTTTTATCTCTGTAGCACTTCAGGAGTCTGCTCACATGGATAGGACCTTAAGAATTTTTTGAATGACATCACCTTTACAATAAAATAAAAAGAAAGTGTTTTTTGAACTAGACACTATGTTGGAAATGAACTAGGAAATGAACTATACAACTTGGAGGGAGGGGGGTCAGGAGGGGAAAACTGGGAGAAAATGAGGGAGGGGTGACACTGTTCAAAAAGAAATGTAGGGCTGGGAATATGGCCTAGTGACAAGAGTGCTTGCCTCGTATACATGAAGCCCTGGGTTCGATTCCCCAGCACCACATGTATAGAAAAAAAAAACAAAAACGGCCAGAAGTGGTGCTGTGGCTCAAGTGGCAGAGTGCTAGCCTTGAGCAAAAAGAAGCCAGGGACAGTGCTCAGGCCCTGAGTCCAAGCCCAGGACTGGCAAAACAAACAAACAAACAAACAAACAAACAAAGGGCTGGGAATATGGCCTAGTGGTAAAGTGCTTGCCTTGTATACATGAAGCCCTGGGTTCGATTCCTCAGGGCCATATATACTGTCCCTGGCTTCTTGCTTTCCCTGGCTTCTTGCACTCTACAAGCAAGAAGCCAGGGACAGTTCTCAGGCCCTGAGTCCATGCCCCAGGAAGGGCAACAAAAACAAAACAAATAAACAAAAAGAAATGTACTCATTACCTGACTTATGTAATGTAACCTCTCTGTATACCGCCTTTACAATAAAATTTTTTAAAAACTTAGAAAAATCATTTAAAAAAGAATTAATCTTTTTTCCCCCCTGTCCTGGAGCTTGAACTCAGGGTCTGAGCACTGTCCCTGGCTTCTTTTTGTTCAAGGCCAGCACTCTACCACTTGAGCCATAGCCCCACTTCTGGGTTTTTCCATATATGTGGTGCTGCTGAAGAATCAAACTCAGGGCTTCGTGTATATGAGGCAAGCACTCTATCACTAGGCCACCTTTACAGGCCAGAAATGAATGTTTTTTTAAAAAGAATTTTTTTTGAAAGAAGTTTTCACATAAGCAGAAAGAGGTGACAGAGGGGAATCTGCCTTATCCAGGCTTGCGGATTTGGGGAACAGGAAGGCAGTAAGAACATAGACAGCTGGGGAGGTGACAGGCAGGAGCAGGGAAGGAACTTGCTGAAAAATTTTGTCTTACATAAAGTCTAGTGGCCAGGCTACAGCTCAGCAAGGAGATTGCCTGCCTAGTGTATATGAGACCCTGGGTTAGCTCCCCAGTATGGAGGAGAGAGAAAGAGAATGAGAGAGGCAGGAGAGAGGGAGGAAGGGAGGAAGGGAAAGAGGGAGGGAGGAAAGAAGGAAGGAAGGAAGGAAGGAAGGAAGGAAGGAAGGAAGGAAGGAAGGAAGGAAGGAAGGAAAGAAGGAAGGAAGACCTTGAGAAGTCAATAGAGTCACTTGACCTACTAGTTTACATTAGCTTGGTGTCACCACTAGGTTGGTGTGTGACTTTGGAGTAAGAAACCAGACCAGACTCTGTGTGTGTGTGTGTGTGTGTGTGTGTGTGTGTGTGTGTGTGTGAGAGAGAGAGAGAGAGAGAGAGAGAGAGAGAGAGAGAGAGAGAGAGAGAGAGGAGTCCTGGGGCTTGAACTCAGGGCCTGGGCACTGTCCTTGAGCTTCTGTTGCTTAAGGCTAGTGCTCTATCATTTGAGCCACAGCTTCTATTTCTACTTCTTTTTGGTAGTTTATTGGAGATCTGTGTGTGCACACGCAGGTGTGTGTGTGTGTGTGTGTGTGTGTGTGTGTGTGTAGTTACTGGGGCTTGAACTCAGGGCCTTGTGCTCTTACTTGGTTTTGTTTTTTCACCCAAGGATGGTACTCTACCATTTGAGCCTCTGGGGTTTTGCTGGTTAATTGGAGATAAGAACCTCACAGGTTTTAACTGTGATCTTCTTATCTCAGCCTCCTGAGTAGCTAGGATTACAGGTATGAGCTACCAACACCCAGCTCCAGCTTATTTTTTGGTGGTACTAGGGCTTGAACTCAAGACCTCTCAGGTTGCATTAGTTGTTGTTGTTTTTTTTTCTTCTCGGCCGGTGCTCTACACTTGAGTCATGACTCCTGTCCTGTAGAGACTTTTCATTAATGTTTATAGCAATGGCTTTATTCCTAATACTTTGTAAGTGGAAACTGTCATACTCATGAGGTGCATGGCTTGTATATCATTAACTATCATGCTTAATAAACAACTCTACATAGCATGAATTCATCTCAGAAACATGATGTGAACTGAAAAAGGTTATACACAAAGAAGTGCACACTGAATGTGTACATGATTTTTCAGAAAGGCAAAACCAAGTGGAGTTAAAAAGTAAGAAAAAGTTGAGAAAAGTCCCTCAAATACTGTTTTCCTTAAAAAGTAAATTGAGTAAATTATCTGCATTGATGCTGCAGCTCCAGCTCCAGAGTAGAATAGACCAAGAATAGGGTCTTGTTTCCTGAGTGAATGGCTAGATGGATGAGCTTCAAGGGGGTGATACTGCCCCCTATGGATGGTGTTGGGAACTTGCTAGGAGTGTTAAGGAGTATTATTTCCCCCCTTTCCCTTTTTGTACTGTATTTCATGCTTATTAAGAATAAAACCAGGGGCTGGGGATATGGCCTAGTGGCAAGAGTGCTTGCCTCATATACATGAGGCCCTGGGTTCGATTCCCCAGCACCACATATACAGAAAATGGCCAGAAGTGGCGCTGTGGCTCAGGTGGCAGAGTGCTAGCCTTGAACAAAAAAGAAGCCAGGGACAGTGCTCAGGCCCTAAGTCCAAGGCCCAGGACTGGCCAAAAGAAAAGAATAAAACCAGGGCTGGGAATGCAGCTTAGTGATAGAGTGCTCACCTAGTATTCATGAAGCCTTGGGTTCGATTCCTCAGCACCACATACACAGAAAAAGCTAGAAACTTGGCGCTGTGGCTCAGAGATAGAGTGATAGCCTTGAGCATGAAAGCTCAGAGACAGCACCCCAAGTTCAGGCCCCAGAAATAAAGAAAGAAACGAAAAAAAAACCAAAAACCCAAAGACACCTCTGTCAGGCTGGGGTGTGGCTCAAGAGGTAAAGTGCTTACATACAAGGCCTTGAGGTCAAACCCCAAACCCTAGCACCACCAATAAATTAGAAAATTAATTGAAAAATAAAGAATCCCCTCCTCCTCCTCCTCCTCCTCCTCCTCCTCCTCCTCCTCCTCCTCCTCCTCCTCCTCCTCCTCCTCCCCCTCCTCCTTCTTCTTTCTGCCTGTGATAGAAAACATGCAACTCTTTCTTCTTTTTCTGTACGTAAATCCACCCATCTGTTGGTGGACATCTAGGCTGGTTCCTAACTTGAGTATAGTGAGTTGTGTGGCAACTAAACATGGGTGTGCAGGAGTCTGGTGTAGTGCTGACTTTGATTCCTTGGAGTATGGTAGAGAGAAAGGATGCTAAGTGTGGCTATTGGGGAGACAATTATGATGTAAATACATTACATACATATATGAAAATGCTGTTATATAGCCTACTGTTTGTACAATTTCTGCACATTGATTATGTCTTGTAGAGTCTAGAAAATTCCATCCAAACTGTGACAATGAGATAGAAAAAGAGAACTAAAGACCAGTCACTGGTGGCTCATGCCTGTAATCCTAACTACTCAGGAGGCTGAGATCTGAGGATGGCAGTTTGAAGCCAGCCTTCATGGGCGGGAAAGCCCATGAGACTTTTATCTCCAGTTAATTACCAGAAAACCGGAAGTGGCACTGTGGCTCAAGTGGTAGAGTGCTAACCTTGAGCAAAAAGAGCTCAGTTATGGTGCCCAGGCCCTGAGTTCAAGCCCCATGACTGACAAAAATAAAAATAAAAAAAAGGAAACAAGAGAAAGAATGCCCCCCTCTTTCCTGTTCCCTCCTCCTCCCCCACCTCCTCTCCTCCTTCTCCTTCTTCTTTGTTTTGACTTCCTGAAGCACTGAAAGGGAACTTTCTGAGAGCAGCCTGGGCAGTGGGCTGCATGCACCTGTGCACACGCATTTACTCATGGCTGCGCGTGCACGTGCGCATGCGCGCGCACACACACACACACACACACACACACACACACACACACACACACACACCATCATCAGCCAGAGGTGTTTATTGAGGGAGCTGTGGGATGGACTGGTTTCGGATTCAGCTTCAGTGTAGGCTTCTTCTGCTCCTGCCTGGCGTCTGGTCTGCGGGCACCGAGAAGATCCACGGCCGCTCTTTCACCTGGTACTTGGGCTTCACGCAGCACACCTTACCATTCGAGCAGTAGATATACACCTTGTCCTTCCTGGAGCATCTCCTGTGGCACTTGCCATGCGAATTCCAGCATCTTTGGCCATCACCTGACACAAAGAGGGAGGGAGACATCAGCAGTGGCCAGGAGAGCTAGGCCCTGGGTTGAAACAGATTGAACTAGATGCAAGAGAAGGCCTCCATTGTTTCCCACCTAGAAACATTTTTCCTTGACTCGGCTCTTTGGGTTTCCCACCTTGCCCATGGACCTAGACCAAGTGACAGACCATGAGACCTTAAAGAAATTCCCATGGAGGACAGTCACTGCAAGGAAATGGCCCCAAACAACCCCAAGCAAAGAGGCAGGACAAACACACAATTGTTTAATCATGCAGAAAGATAAAACCTGCTGCCCAAGACAACCACAGGCCATCCACCCTTCCTTCCACTATCAAGCTGCCAGTCTTGCTGTGACTGAGGGCTGCCCTGCTATCAATTACTGGATGAAGTCTTTAAGCTCGATTTGATTTGCTATTTGAGTCTCTTTTCATGAAGCCGGACAGAGGGAGAACGATAAGGAATGGACAGGCAAGGCTGTGTAGAGGGGTCAGGGAGTTACCTCTCCTTTATACTCAATCTCAACCTGCCGTGGGTGTTTTCTGCCCGCATGCAGGTTAAGGGCATGGACTGTTGGAGCTCCAAGAGCCTGGATTCAACACCTGGCTCCACTATATGAGACTTGGAGATCTTGGGCATCCCTTTCTCTTTGGGGAGAAAAGGCTACTAGCATCAGCTCCAGAAAGCTATAGATGCTAACATAAGAAGACATAAAAATCTACTAGCATACAAAATTCAGATGGTACTTGGTGGCACATGCCTGTATTCTCAGCGGACACAAGATGGAGGCAGAAGGATCAAGAGTTTTGGGGCCAGGCCTGGCTTAGAAGAGCAACTGCAAAATGAAACAAACAAAAGTAACCACTAGGTGCCAGTAGCTCACACCTGTAATCGTGGACTTGCCTGCCCTAGCCAGCCCCAGGTGTGATCCTCAGCTCTCAGCTAAGTAACTAAGATTACAAGTGTGAGTCACTGGCGCCTGGCCTCACTTTCCAGCTTTAAGCAATCATATGATTGGCCCAAGTGGGCCCCAAGCAACAGGCTTTGAGCATTGGCCAATGTAGCACGAGGCTGTGATCTTCCAGCCGAGTCTGATGATCGTGCCCATTTTCCAACTACATGAACAAGGCTTGGGGTACAATTCCTGGCAACACAAAATAGGAGAACCACAAAGATAATTATTTAAAGTAAAATGAGGGCAATCTATACATACATTTGTATGTATAGGAGTCTGACCCTAATCCAGAGGGAGATTAGGGAAATGGAAGTGTACTGTGAAATTTCTCACACTTTACATGAATCGGCTCATTGCCATTGAAAGGCTGGCTATGACAAGGAAAGACATTTGTTGTAAACCTTAGAGCTAATTTCAGACCTGGCACAGAGATTGGGAGAAGATAAGCTTAGAAGATCACTGGTGCAAACTCCTGGAACTGTCTTTGTTATCAATGAAAGGAGAAGCATGTTGAAAAAGCTCCTGGCAGTTAGCAACTTTGTATTTGAAATCCTATCAGCAAGAATGGAACATGATGTTCCTTTTCCTCCTCAAGAAATGAGGTCTTTTCAGTGCAGAAAAGCAGCCTTGATTTCTTCAAGTGCAGTGTCAGAAATGGAGTTTGGGGACACAAGATTCCATCTCTCTCTTGATTTTTTTTCTGTGGAAATGGAGCCCTGAATCTGCAGCCAGCCTAGTTCTGATGGTAACTTTTTGCACTCTGCCTTGTGTTCCTGCCTTGTTTTGATAGACACTGTACCTAAACTCCTTTTTTTCTTGCCTTTATTCTTTCTTGTATAAACGGTGCTATCAAGTAACCAAACAGTAGCCATGTTTGGTTATTCAGCCATTTTTATGGATGACTGCCATTTTTATGTCACTGTTTTACCCAATACCACCACCATTTTGCAATGCCCACACAATGACTGGATGTAGGCTTTGGGCATCAGTGACTGCTATTGACATTGAAAGAGACAACTAGCTATTACAAGAACATATCACCACCAGCAGTTGTACACCAGGGGTATAAGTTGAGCCTCAACAATTATCTGGCTCCAGGTGCCAATTTGCCGAAAACAGAGGGGTCAAAGGAATGCTGGGAATGTCACCCTAAGTCTGCAGCCAGTAAAATCTCCTGTGCGAGGTAATATGTCAGCCACAAGTGTTTTTCAGCAGAAAATTCATGAAAGCAACAAGGGAGGAAGGTGTAACCACCAACTTAAAAATTAAAGGACTATTAAAGGATCTGTTTTTGTAAAAGAAGATGTCAAGCTGTAAAGCTCACTACTCAGGAGGTTGAGATCTGAGGATCACGGTTCAAAGCTGGCCTTGGCAGGAAAGTCCATGAGACTCTTATCCTCAATTAACCACCAAAAGAAGCTGGAAGTGGAATTGTAGCTCAAGGGGTAGAGTGGCAGCCTTGAGGAAAAAAAAAAAAAAGAAAAAAAAAGCTCAGGGACAGCTCAAGCCCTAGGACCAGCACAGTCATTGCTAAGGACTCCTCCCTGGCAATATGACCATTAAAACATGCAAAGCAAGGCCAGGTATAGTAGTTCATGCCTGGGGTTCCAGCCATTTGTGAAGCTGAGATAGGATTGCAGTTCTGAGGCTGGCCTAGACAAAAGCATGAGACCCTATCTGAAAAAACAAATTAGAACAGAAAGAACTTGAGGGCATGACTGAAATGATAGAGCTCGACTAGCAAGTGTGACACCCTGATTGTTACCCTGAACACCCCCTCAGCCCCCAAAAAACCAGCAGAGAATTGATTACTATAAAGTCAGGACATTCCTTACCTCTCTTTAGAGGAGAGAGAGTTGCCGTGAGAGGCATAGGTAGGGAGGCTTTGCCTGACCATCGCCCCCTTTCTCACCTGCATAACATCCTGGAGTGGCCGAGTGGAAAGGTGTGGATGTCACCATTGGTCCCTAAGAGCTACCACCCGTGGCTGACTGTACACAGCTTCCAGTGGCCATGACTTGCCGCCCTTGCTAGTGGGTTGTCCCAGCCCTTTGGACTCCCTGAGCAGACCCCAGTCTGCACCTGCCGCCCCTGCACTGAGGAGGGCCAGGTTACCTGGAGAGAGCTGGGCCAAGAGCAGCAGAACGGCCAAGGTCAGCAGCAGGAGCTTCATGGTTGTTGCTGCAAACCAGATGTGCCAGCCGGTACAGTGATGATGGCCAAGCAAACGGGGAGCTGTACTTGCTTGGATCTCGTGGGGCACACGTCACCCACACGTGCCCTGCGATGCCCACGGAAGCGGCCCCCAGCCTCGAGGCACCTCCCTGTGCCTTTTAGGTCAGCAAGGCCAGGTCAGCCAAGGTCCAAGGCCCAGCAGCAGAGGCCCTGCACCCAACTCTGCGTTGC
Organism: Perognathus longimembris pacificus; assembly: GCF_023159225.1. Taxonomy (NCBI): domain Eukaryota; kingdom Metazoa; phylum Chordata; class Mammalia; order Rodentia; family Heteromyidae; genus Perognathus; species Perognathus longimembris. The sequence goes on along the minus strand of NC_063166.1, from coordinate 66,603,193 downwards.
CTGGACCAAGGGACCACCAGGGGGCGCCACCCACACAGACTCCCCCAGCCTCTGGGAGAAGGCCACATGAGAGGTGGGTGGGTGGAAGAACAAACACTGAAGACCCAGGTACATGACACAAAATGGGGTTCCAGGCAGAAGCAACATCTGTACAGAAGCTGGTGTTGAAAGCAAGAAATAGGATGCAACTGGAGCAAAACCTGGAAGGAAAATGGAGCGCAAGAGGTGAAGCCCAGCCTGAGTGCTAACCATGCACAGGAGCCTGCCCACAGGGTTGTGCTTCTGGGCTTCTTCTGAGTTCCAAGAACAGAAGGTTCCTTCTCGGAACCCAGGGTTTGTAAACATGCTCCCTTTCCTTTCCTTCCAGCCCTGGGGAACCCCTCATCAGAGTCCTTTGTCATTTTTTTTTTTATTCTTTCGATCTTCTACACATATGGATTCAATTCCCCTCAATTATTATACCCTCCATCTCAACTATTTGTGTGGTTTCTGTTTCTGACTGGACCTTGTGCAATGAAGAGGGCCATGGTGTAGAAGCATGCATAAGAAAGCTGCAAGTAGGAGAAAGAAAATAATTACATTTTTGCTGCTGTTCTTTTCCTTCCCTAACTGTTTTGAATAAAACAAGAAAGAAAAATTTTTAAAAAAGAAACCATGCATAAGACCTACAGTATACAAAAGCAACGAAATCCCTCTGTGGGGACAGGAAATACATTGGGTGGTGTAGAAGATGGCAAGGTGAGTGGAAGGGCAAGTAATTCTTTCTAAAGCCTCTGAAACAAAGAGGTGGCGCAACACTGGCTGGGTAGGAACTCAGTGCCCCAACCCTAGAAATCCACACGTTGGGATGTGTGCTTCTGCAAAGGAGGGTGTTGCTGTCAAACATATTAGTGAAGTTTCAGTCAGGAAAATCAAACTTGTAGTTGTATTATGGAACAAGGATCTTATTGTGGGGAAAAAAAAAAAAACATGTCTCGATTTAATAGCAGAAAGCAAGATTTGACAAGGATCCAAGTCACTAACTGGCATTAGAAACAGCGTTTCCTAGCCAGCACTGGTAGCTCACGCCTGTAATTCTGGCTACTTAGCAAGCTGACAGCTGAGGATCACAGTTCAAAGCTAGCTCCGCAGCAGTCTTTTCTCCAAGTCTCTTATCTCCAGTTCAATAGCAGGAAACCGGAAGTGGCTCAAAGTGGTAGAGCCTTGAGCAGAAAAAGCTCAGGGACAGCATGCAAGCCCCAAGTTCAAGCCTTACAACTGACAAAAAAAAAAAAATAAATAAATGAGACAACATTTCTCATAGACATGATGACAAAGCGAAGTAACTGCTGGTCATGTCTGAGTGAAAGCTCCAAGGTCCCTTGGTGGCCTTGTTTATGCAGTCATGGTGTTCTGACCTACACAATATACACAGGAGAAGGGAGGAGCCTCGACTGACTCCGGACATGCCAAGTATGTCTATCCACCCAGTTCCTCACCAATATATACTCTCTAATCCTGGGCTTGCATCTCCTAAGACCTGCGTGGTTGCAAGGGTTTATTCCTTTTCTCCTGTGTCTAGCAAAACCAAATCAATATGCCTGTTGTGTCCTAAACTCCAACTATAGTGTTGAAACAATGTGTGCATTTTTTTCTCTCATCTGCCTTTTTTCTTGCTTGTCCTAACAATTTTGCTGTTCAAGGTTGTTGGGGAGTTATATTATCTTAGCCAGGCCTAGCTGGAAGGTAACTCTGTAACACTTTGAATTCACATGAGACCAATTAAAAAAAACAAAACAAAACACTGTATAAAAAGGGCCTCTAGAAAATCCTAGGGTCAGTAAAGTCTGCATAAGATCTGAAAAATTAAAGCAGCCAGCCAATCAACAACAGCAGCAAGCAAGGTAGAAAAGAGCCAGTAAGAAAGAGATGAGGTGTAGAAAAAAGAAGACATTTTTATGATGAAATAAGACACCCCCCCAAAAAAAAGTAAAGGATTGTTCTAAAATGGAAATATATGAAGAAAGGCAAAACTAGAAAGGTAAGAATACGTGACAGGAGAATATGTGATTAGGTATGTGCCAAGACCCAATTGATAGAATATGGTAGGGGGTGCAAAGAAAATTGTAAGACAACATTTTCTCCAGGAAATGGAAACTTTTTTGTGTGTGTCAGTCATGGGGTTTGAACTCCAGATCTGGGCGCTGTCCCTGAGCTCTTCAGCTCAAAGCTAGCGCTCTACCACTTGAGCCACAGCACCACTTCTGGTTTTCTGGCAGTTAATTGGAGATAAGAGTCTTATGGACTTTCCTTCTTGGGCTGGCTTTGAACCCCGATCCTCAGTTCTCAGCCTCCTGAGTAGCTAGGATTATAGGCATGAGCCACCAGTGCCTGGCCTGTTCATAGTCTTGATGGCAGCTGTAGATGGCTTGGCTGCATCTCTCCTCCATACTAGGAAAGCTCTGGTTGGCTCATGTAATAGGAGATACAGGGTTCTGGAGAGCACTGGACCTGGGAGCTGCCTCTGAGTTTCTTTTGCTCAAGGCAAGCACTCTACCACTTGACTCACAGTGCCACTTCCAGTTTTCTGGTAGTTAATTGGAGATAAGAGTCTCAAGGACTTTCCTGCCCAGGCTAGCTTTGAACCACGATCCTCAGATCTCAGTCTCCTGAGTAGCTAGGATTACAGAAAAGAGCCTCCACCACTCAAACGACATTGATTTCTTTCTTTTTAAAAATTTCATTATATTTTATCATAAAGGTGATGTACAAAGGGCTTACAGTTGTATTAGTAAGGTAATGAGTACATTTCTTGTCGAACATTGTTATCTCCTCCTTAATTTTTCTCCCACTTTCCCCATTGACTGGACTCTCCACCCTTCCCCCCCTCCCCTTTTTTTTTGCGGGTCCTGGGGCTTGAACTCTGGGCCTGGGCACTGCCCCCGAGCTTCTTCTGCACAAGTCTAGTGCTCTACCATTTGAGCTACAGCACTGTCAGTTGCCTTTGTTCAAGCCAATGTCCTATTGATTTAAGCAAGAGCCTAGATTTAAAAGATGGAGAAATACGGTCTATCTCTTGATGGAGAGATAGGGCTGCCATGTTTGAAATCTAGGACAGAAGGTCTAGATTTGGGGATGTAGTTGGCATGGTAGCGCATGCCTGTAACCCCAAATAATCCCAGCACTGAGGATTATGAGTTTTTCAAAACATAATTTTATTGTTATTATTAAGGTGTTTTATGGAGGGGATACCATTTCACAATTCAGGTAATGCATACATCTTTCTTTTGGGCAATGTCATCCTTTCCTTTGCTTTTTCCCCCAGTTCCCTCCTCACCCCCCCACCTTCACCCCCCATCCCCCTCACCCCCATCGCTGCTCCTAAGTTGCTTAAGTTCATTTTCCACATGGTTTCTACTGAATACCATGATTGCTTTTGTTCACCCTCCTTCCCTTCCCACTCTGCCCTTTGTCCTCTCCCCCCACCCTCGCCCCACAAGAAGCAGCAAAAGAAAAAGAAAAGCAACAAAACAAAACAAAGCCACATCACCACCACCACTACCAATAAATAGCTCAGGTTTCCATTTCCTGGGATTCGTGTCAATAAATCACATTTTACACGTTCAGGAGAGTTATGCCTTTGGGTTCTTCCCCTCTTGGTTTCCTTCTTTGGTCTGACTGCTTGTGTGTGAATGCCTAGCTTTGTGCATAGATGATCATGTCCAGTTATAAGGTTATGAGTTTAAGGCCAGCCTGGGTACAAAGTGAGCCCTTGCCTGTCTCAATGAAACCAAACACACACACACACACACACACACACACACACACACACACACACACACACACACAGCTGATGGGACAGTTTCAAGTGAATATTAAGCCTTTAGAACAATTGGAGTAAATCTTTGTGCTTTGGTTACACTGGGAAGAAGGCTGCCGAGGGACTGTGGTATGCACGGGCCATCTAGCATCTTGGGGTGTATATCCGAGGAAGGGAACTTAGTGTAATTAAATTAAAGCATTAAAGACGTATGACTGCCTCCCTGAGCTATGCAACCAGGGATGCTTGCCTACATATTTCTAAAGGATGGATTCCTTTATTTTGAGGTACAAAGCCAGTTCGTTGGGCCTGACTTGGTGGCAGAAATGCAGAGTTTTGCAGCCAATTCATTTTCTGTGTCTTCTCGGTATCCAGGGAACTGCAGTGAGGCAGACTGTGTTGATTTTTACAGCCTGTCAGCTCTAATCTGCCAGCGAGGGCGAGCGTCTGTCCAAGGTCACACAGCCACTAAGAACAATGGGCTGGGTATTTTCAACTCCACTCTTTCCTTTCTTATCCTCCCTCAATAAGAAAATCTCTCCTAAAACTGACCTTTTTTTTTTTCTGGTAAAGTCCGTTTCTTCTGAAAGAGAAATAAATGTTCACTTTTCCTCCTCACTACTCTTGAACGGGAAACACACATTTGAAAAAAAGGAGCTGGTTTAACTTGCATTGGAATCACAATCATGGTGGGTTTGTAGATAACATGGAACTTTGTAGGGCAGGAAAAGATTATGGAGTGCTGGAGGATGTGAAAATGGTTTGATTTATAATTATTTGTTATTATTTAAAAATTTTAATAGTTATAAAAATGATGTACGAAGGGGTTATACTTACATAAGTCAGGTATAGAGTACACTTCTTTTTGGACAATGTCACCCCTTCCCTTGCCCTCTCCCAGATTTTCCCTCCATCCCCACCCACAAGTTGTATAGTTCATTTTCCACATAGTGTCCAGTGAGTACCACTGTTGCATTTGTTCATCCTTTGTCTCCCCATTTCTGTGTCTCCCTCCCCTTATCCTCCCAAAGACAGGTAAACAAACAAGGTAAAAAGAAAGCAGCAACAAAGAAAGAAAATCTCTTGTTTCAATTTTCAGGTGGTTTTTTGTTTTGTTTTGTTTTGTTTTTTTGTCAGTTGTGGGGCTTGAGCTCAGGGCCCAGGCACTGTCCTTGAGTATTTTTGTGCTCAAGGCTAGTGCTCTACCGCTTGAACCACAGCGCCACTTGTAGTCTTTGAGTGGTTGTTGGAGATTAGAGTCTCACAGGGACTTTTCTGCCCGGCCTGGCTATGAACTGCAATCCTCAGACCTCAACCTTCTGAGTAGCTAGGATTATAGGTGCGAGCCACTGGCACCTGGCAATTGTTATTTATTTTAAGTAGTCCAAAGGGGTTTCAATTTAATAACTCATCTTATGAGTACAATGCATCTTGAAGATCAGGTTTCACCAGGACACACACACACACACACACACACACACACACACACACACACACACATCCTTCTGGCTGTTGCATGATTCTTGCCCGTACCTAAAAGGCATAAGGGGACAAAGGGAGACATGTCAGTTGAGGGAGGTGAGGGCCACACTGTGGATGGAGAGGCATTGAGAGGGTGATTGGATCTGACAGAGGAAGGCTGGCCCAGGGCCCACTGTTCACATGGGCAGCTGAAGGAAGGCACATGTAAGGGACATGTGACCTAGTTGATTAAAGGGAACAGAGTTCTCGGCACTCTCATTCACTGCCTTGGCACCTCTGCAGACCGGCGCGGATTCCAAGGGCCCGGGCAGTCATGAAGCCTGTGCTTCTGACCCTGGTTCTGCTGCTGCTGTGCTCGCAGGTCATTCCAGGTAATCCCCACCTCTGAGGGGGAGGGCAGAGGGTGGACAGTGAGTCTTGCTCTGAGACCTTTGGGCCTGGGAAGGCTAGCGGATGGGTGGCACGAAGAAATACTGTTTGTTCTGGGGAAGGGGAAAAAGAGCCCTCAGATCCTGAGCTAGCACCGGTACCCCGGTTTGCTAGCTCTGTGATCCCCCCAGCAAACCACTCAGGTCCTCTGAGTTTCAAGTGCTTCAATTTTACATCACAAATTAAGTTGAGAGGGTCCACACTGAACACATTGACATTTTGGAGTGCAAGGAAACGAACTTCTTTATTGTCTGTAATTCCTTGGGAGGTTTAAGGAACTTTTCTAGTCCACCATAGGGAAGTTGGAAAGGGCCCAGGGTCTGAAGATAAACTCGGAAGATAATTACAGTCATCTTTTCTGATCCAAAACAGCCTCTTAAATAAATTCATCTCCTGCTCTTTCCCATGAGGACAACTCAGTCTAGGAGACAGAGGATATGTCATTAGTTAAACATATCATTATTTAAGAAGTGTTGGGTTAGAGGTATGGCTCAAGCTGTATAACGCATGCCTGGAAAGTGAGTTCAAACCCACACAAATATCGAAAAAGAGCTATTAAGGGAAAGTCTCGCTGAGACTGTGACCCTAAATGAAGATGAAGTGAGTGATCAGGGCAGGTATGTTGGGAAGGTCAGGCATCTATTAGCTTAATGACTTAGCTGACACATGCTTTCCTTATCCGCTATTTGGTTACCTTGGAGTTTAGGGAATTCAGAGAGGAAAGCTTGATTCTAAACAGTTTGCAAGATAATGATTCCTTTCTGTCAACCTCTGAGGTTGAGCATTTGTGTGTGTGTGTGTGTGTGTGTGTGTGTGTGTGTGTGTGTGTGTGCCAGTCTTGGAGCTTGAACTCAGGGCCTAGACACTGTCTTTGAGCTATTTTGCCTAAGGCTAGTGCTCTATGACTTGAGCCATACCTCTACTTCTAGCTCTTCTGGTGCTACATTAGAGATAACAGTATCATAGACTTTCCTGCCCTGGCTGGCTTTGAACCATGATCCTCAGATCTCAGCCGCCTGAGTAGTTAGGATCACAGGTGTGAGCTACCAATGCTTGGTGAGCATTTTTTTTTTGTTGTTGTTAAGTATTACTTATCTTGACTTCATGGTTCTGAGCTGATTTAATTTTTAGTCTACAAGTAGTTTCATGCTTAATACCTCTCTGTTTACTTGACTAAAGTGATCTCTCCAGACTCCTTAGAAGAGGCATGAAGAATCAGTCTCACCTGAGATTCCATGTGTGAATAGCAGTCCCTTTGTGTCCTTGTCCTTGAAAGTCAGCTTTGCTAGATACATTGTTTGCTTACTTTTCTTTCCTTCAGTATCTTAAATACATGTTCCTGATATAAAGTATCATTGTGAAAAAGCCTGAGTATAATCTAATTTTCTTTCTCTTACGTTACTTGATCATATATATGCATATATGTATTTATATCCTGGATGATCCAATTTTTTTGTGTGTAGTGTCCAGTAATTTGGCTACATTATACTTTGTTTGGCTCAGTATTCCAAGTATGTCTTTTTCTTTTTTTTCCAAGTATGTCTTTTTATTACATATTTTCATATATATATTTTATTTCAGGAAGTTTGCTGAATATAGTTTATAGGGTTTGTTCTGTTTCTTGTGTTTTCCTTTGTTTCCTGTTTTTTTTGTGTGTGTGTTTTTAATTTCTTTTTCCTGTTGTCAGTATCTGCCATTTCCCATTGATTCCTTTTTTGATTAAAATATCCTCTTCTCCCCTTGATTTCTCTTCAGCCTGTTATTTGTTTTCTGATGTGTTCCTTCTAGTTGCTTTTTTTTGGGGGGGGGGTGTTGGTCACTATCCTGAGTTTTTTTGCTTAAGGCTAGCACTCTACTACTTTGAGCCACAGTGCCACTTCTGGATTTTAAGTGCTTAATTGGAAATAAGAGTCTCATGGACTCTCCTGCCCAGGTTGGCTTTGAACCATGATTCTCAGATCTCACCCTCCTGAGTAGCTAAGATTACAGGTATGAGCCATCAGTGCCAGACAAGTTAGTTTCATTTTCACTCGTGAAATAATTTGTAGAAGTTTGAATTCTTTCAGAGATCCTGTCACTTCACATCTGTATTTATTTAATGCTAGTGCTTTAAAAACACTATTTAATTTAAACCTCACAACACTTCTCTGGGGTGGATATTATATTTTCCTTCTAGAAAAGAGGAAATTGGGGCTGGGAATATAGCCTAGTGGCAAGAGTGCTTGCCTTGTATACAATGAAGCCCTGGGTTCAATTCCTCAGCACCACATATGTAGCAAATGGCCAGAAGTAGCACTGTAGCTCAAGTGGCAGAGGGCTAGCCTTGAGCAAAAAGAAGCCATGGACAGTGCTCAGGCCCTGAGTCCAAGCCCCAGGACTGGCAAAAAAAAAAAAAAAAGGAAATTGACCTGGGTGCTGGTGGCTCACGCCTGTAACCCTAGCAACTCAGGAGGCTGAAATCTGAGGATTGTGGTACAAAGCTGGCTTAGGCAGAAAACTCTTATCTTCAATTAAACACCCAAAAGCTGGAAATGGAGCTCAAGCTGTAGAGCATTAGCTTCAAGCCAAAAAGCTCAAGGCCAGTGCCCAGGCCTTTAGTTCAAGTCCTAGGACCGGAACACACACACACACACACACACACACACACACACACACAGAGGAAATTGCTGCTTTGAGAAAGGAAGTGACCTGCTCAAGGTCTCCTAATTGACTTGTAACACAGATGCATTACAAGTCCAGGCCTATGGGTCCACGGTCTTAACCATTATAGCCGGCCTCACCCAGGAGGGGGAGCATTCTTGAGTTCTTGAAGGGTTAGTATTGGGCTGGGTGTCCATAAATGGTGAGTGACTGTCATCCTATGAAGTATGTAGGGGTGACTTTCCTTTTCTCTGTGGTTCCCCCTTCTCCTGACTGTCTCCTGCCCCCAGTCTCCATCCAGAACTCATTTTCCCTCCTGACTGTGTCTCCTCTCCGTATTAGGCAGCATGGAGAGATGCTGGAACTCTCGTGGGGCCTGCCGTGAGCTGTGCACCAGGAATGAGAGGGTCTTCATTTTCTGCCCGAGTGGCAAGCTATGCTGCGTGAAGCCCAGGAACCAACCACAGCTTGTCACCTGACATCTGACACCACAAAAGAAATGAAGCTCAACCCCACCCGCAGACTCTCCCTCAGGGATTCCTGAGCTTTATTAAAACCCCTTTGGCTGAGTTCTGTGTGCGTCTCTTTGTATACTTAATGTACCTTAATCAGGAGAGATGTGGGTAAGGAATTACAGACAGCCTGCATTACCTGCGGATTTAACAGGGGGATTTAACCAACTGAGGACTGAAAAATGCAGAAAAAAAATCACACCTGCCTCAGACATGTACAGACTATTTTTTTTCTTGATAATATTTCTGAAAAATACAGCTGAACAGTTATTTATACAGCATTTACGTTGTATTATGTATTAAAGTCATCTAGAGATGACTTAAAGTATAGCCAGTCCCTGTTGTCTATGGGGAATTGGTCCAGGACTCCCTGAAAAACAAAAATTTATGTACCTTCAAGCCCCTTATATAGAATGTCATACTATTTGCCTATAATTGATGTATACCCTCTCCGACGCTGTATTATTTGTTGTTATTAGGCATATCAATTGTACAAAATAATGAGTTTCACTGCAACATTTTCATACTTGTGTGTAATGTACTTTGATCATATCAACCCTCTATACTTCTTCCTACTTCTTTCCCCCTAATTCCTTCCCTCTTTCCTAATAGTTCAGTCCCTCTTCTAAGTGTGTGACCGCTTTATTTTTTCCCTAGGTTCCCCATGTGATAGAAAATATGGGGTGTTTTGTCTTTCAAAGTCTGGCTTATTTCACCAAATACAATGATTTCTAGTTCCATCCACTTTCCTGCAAATTAAGTGATTTAATTCTTCTTCTGGCTGAATAATACTCCATGGTGTATATACACATTTTATCTATCCATTTATCAGTTGTAGGTAGGGCATCTGGGCTGTTTCTACAGCCTGGACTACAGTGAATAGTACTGTAATGAAATATGGCTTGGCAGCTATCCCTAATGTATGTTGACTTTGATTCCTTTGTGTATATATCTATGAATGAGTTTAGCTAGATCACATGGTCGTTCTATTTTTATTTTTATTTTTTTGAGGAACTCCACACTGATTTCCATACTGGTTACATGAATTTACACTCCCAGCAGTATATAAGGGTTCCTTCTCTCTCATTTCCACATCTTCACCAGCATTTGTTAGTTTTGTTTTCTTCATGATAGAAATTCTCACTATAGAAGAGGAGAAAGTCTTTGCTCTCATTCATCCGACAAAGGACCAATATCCAGAATATATAAAGAACTAAAAAAAAAAAATCCACCGAATAACTAGGTGATCCAATGAATAAATGAGCAAATGAATTGAACAGATACACTTCCCAAAAGAAGTACAAATGGCCAAAAAGCAAAGGAAAAAAAAAAGTTCAACATTAACCAATAAGGAAATGTCAACCAAAGCCTTTTGTGTACTTTAAATCATCCCTCTGTTGCTTTAACATGTGGTCAGCGCTATACAAATAGCTGTTATACACTATTGTTTAGGGAATCATGGCAAGCATTCTGCATACGTCTATTTCTGGTACAGATGAAAACCTTATTTTCTGAACATTTTCCATTCATAGTTGTTTGAATTTTTGAGTGGAGCACACTGATAAGGAAAGATGACTGTAGCTGGGAGGTATGTACCTTATATGCAAATACTTTGCCACTTCCTGTGGGCTCTCTCTCTCGACTTCCCCTCGCTTGGGTGGGGGGAAGGGGCTTGTCCGCCCCTTCCTGGGTGGCCCTTTATCGCTCTCACATGGGAGCGATGGCCACAGGTAGCCTCGTCTCTCTCTCGACTTCCCCTCGCTTGGGGGGAAGGGGCTTGTCCGCCCCTTCCTGGGTGGTCCATTATCGCTCACGAGGGAGCGATAGCCACGGGTAGCCTCGGTGGCGTGTGGTCGCAGGGTGCCCCAAAGCCACCAAGAACGACATGGACGCGTGGGTCCCTGGAGAAAACCTCTATGGCTTCTCTCTATTCAAATGAGGAGCCTCCCAGATATACCCCAAAGGCAGGAACAAGAGAGGGGCCCCTGATTGGTCCCAAGGGGCTGTCCCTCAAGTGATGTCAGACTTCCTTCTCTTCCAGTTAAAAGACAGGAAGGGGAGGGACAGGCTGAGGTCAGCTGTGGCCCATTAAAGGTGCAGCTGACCCCAACATCTGCTACTCTTTTTTTTTTTTAAATTAGTAGGGGGTGTTGTAAACATACATGTAGGCATAAGGCAAATACTGACATAAGACATATATATATATATATATACAGGGGGCCTCTTCCACAGAGGGAAGGGGTAGGTAAGGTAGCCGTTCGTCTGGCTTTGTTCAGAGAAGCTGGAATCCTCAGCTGGTTTCTGCCAAGTGCAGGAAGGTGCAGACATCAGCCCTCTTTTGGTGGTGAAGTAGAAGTAGGCTGGAGCTCTGGCATCCCTGGTAGTTCACAGTAGCTGATAATTTAAACATAAGTGATTAGTAAAACATTCTTTTTATATATAAACATTGAAGCGAAGGTGTTAAACCTTTGCACTTACTTTTTAAAAACATTAAGGTTGGGTGTCAAACCCTCAGCTCCTATTTCCCTGTAACGGGACTCCCTTAAACCAAACAGTAGGGGGAGAGGAGTGGAAGAAACATGGTGCAAAATTTCTTTAATTTTTGTACAAAACTGCAAGCGACACTGCCACAGCTAAATATTGCCTCTCAAGAAGCGCTTATTCTCTTTAGAAGAGCAGAAGAATTGCAGTATATTCCTTGTTTTCCTGAAGAGAACAAGAAGAGACATTTCTCCAGAGCTAGTGCTCTGGGTTTTTAGTTTTCCAATCTGTAAAAGCATTTACAAGGCTCTTTCCCACTGTTTTGGGAAGATTTAAATTTTCTTAAGATATTTTCTTAAGATATATAATATAAGCATAGCTATCCTTACTAATCATGGGGTCTACTCTCCTCTCTCTCCCTCTCCTTTTTTTTTTTTTTTCAATTTTTATTTTTATCTATTGTTGGGGATTATTATGGCCTGGGAAAGGCTGCCCTTCCACCAGCCTTGGGACAATGGAAGTCCCTCCCACCTTCTGTCCTCCACCCCTTGGGAGGTGAACACGTGCGTGCCACCATGATGGGGTTGTCCCGCCCACAAAGGGAAGTTTCGTGATGTCACTTGATGAACGTGGTCCCTAGCCTATGACTGGTCCTTTGGCCAGCCCCCTTTCTTTCCCGCCATTACTTCTATATAAGTGCCCTTCCATATTAAAGTCTTTGAGACGCTTCCCACCACCGCAGCGTGTCCCTGATGCCTTCCTTTTCGCCTCCGCCCTTGGTAACATGTGGGGGGACTGGGGGGATGGGAAGCATCAGCAACCCTTCCTCAACTTAGCGCAGGTCCATGTGAGCACGCCTTTGGCCTTCCGCTGGCGGAGGGCCAGGCTGAGTGCTCTTTCATAGAGTTTGTGGTTACCATTCTCCCTGTGGGGGGAGAAAGGGGGTGTCCGAACCCCCAACAATCTATTATTTTTTTTTCTTATGACATGGCAGGGCACCAGGCTGGGTCCAGGGAAGAAACAGGGCCGACACTGGGTCCATTGCTGGTACAGGCAGGCTTTCCCGTTTCTCCATGGAAAATCCACTATGGTCTTTGTTATCCTGAAGAGAAAACAACAAGGGGAGACATTTCTCCAGAGCAAGTGCTCTGGGCTTAGTTTTCCAATCTGTAAAGGCATATACAAGGCTCTGGGGATTTAGTTCAGGGAAGAGCGCTTGACTGACGAGCGCAAGGTCTGCGGTTTGGTCCCCGGCTTTGGGGGGGGGGGGGTGGGGAAACAACAACTATAGGTCAGAGAAGAAAAAAAAAAACCAAGGCAATTTGGGAGCAGACTGTGGAGTCAGCTTCCTGTAGCCACAGACTGCCACAGTCCATGCAGCTAGCACACGTCGACCTGCATCCTATAAAGCAAAGTATTAATCCTGAGTCAGGAAAATCGAGGTTTGCGCAGTTGTTCCAAAATTACTCTGGTCCCTTGATCTTAAAAGAGTTTATGAGAGCCCAGGAGAGAAAGAATAACCTTTTTTTTTTTTCTTTTGGCTTGGAGTTTGGTGATAAGAGTCACACCTGCCTCCAGGCTGTTTACTGCGACTCCACCCACAGGCTGCAAAGAACAGTTTAACATTAAGAATTAAAGTTAAGGGGCTGGGGATATGGCCTAGTGGCGAGAGAGCTTGCCTTGTATACATGAGGCCCTGGGTTCGATTCCCCAGCACCACATATACAGAAAACGGCCAGAAGTGGCGCTGTGGCTCAAGTGGCAGAGTGCTAGCCTTGAGCAAAAAGGAAGCCAGGGACAGTGCTCAGGCCCTGAGTCCAAGGCCCAGGACTGGCCAAACAAAAACAAAAACAAAAAAAAAAAAGAATTAAAGTTAAATTAGTAGTCAAAAGGCAAGTAACTTTGAAACCATGTTTTACCAACACACACGGACAGACATACTGATACTTGTGCACAAGCTTTGAGGCATGCTCAGAATTATTATTATTTTTTTTAAAATTGGCCATGTAAGTTTTCAGGAATTCCTGTGGCAAATGGTATTATTTTGCCCATAATAGAACCACGTGGTTGATAAAAACAAAAGGAAACCTGTCCTCACTCAACAGAAACACTCAGACTCACACAGATGCATGCTGTAGACTCACAATGCCTCTATGCACGTTGCCGCTGGCGCTAGGCTCCACGAGGCCCACGCTCTCCGAGACCTGAACATTGCTGGGGCCATGACCCCCTGCGGCTCCTGCCCCCGCCTTGGGTCCCTCGGCCCTTGGTCCGAGTGCCATTGATCTGATCCAGCCTCTTGGGTCGCGGATTGATTCTGCCCCATCGCCTTAGATGGAGGTACCACATGCTCCGGAGTACTCACGCCCATCCTTCCCGAAGGCTACCGACAGCTCCGATTACTTTTCCCGTGGGCATCCTGCCCCATGTTGGGCGCCAATTTGTGGGCTCTCTCTCTCGACTTCCCCTCGCTTGGGGGGGGGGGAAGGGGCTTGTCCGCCCCTTCCTGGGTGGTCCATTATCACTCACGAGGGAGCGATGGCCAAGGGTAGCCTCGGTGGCGTGTGGTCGCAGGGTGTCCCAAAGCCACCAAGAATGACATGGACGCGTGGGTCCCTGGAGAAAGCCTCTAGGGCTTCTCTCTATTCAAATGAGGAGCCTCCCAGATATACTCCAAAGGCGGGAACAAGAGAGGGGCCCCTGATTGGTCCCAAGGGGCTGTCCCTCAAGTGATGTCAGACTTCCTTCTCTTCCGGTTAAAGACAGGAAGGGGAGGGACAGGCTGAGGTCAGCTGTGGCCCCTTAAAGGTGCAGCTGACCCCAACAACTTCCTTCCTCTTTCCCTCCCTCTCTCCCTCCCAACCCCTTCCTTTTCCTCTCTCTTATTCTCTCCCACTCTTCTGTACCTTTGACCTCTCTTTCCTTCCTTTCTTCCTTTCTCTTTTCTTCCTCCTTCCCTCCCTCCCTTACTTTTCCTCTCTCTTATTCTCTCTCACTCTCCTGTACCTTCTACCTCTCTTTCCTTCCTTTCTTCCTTTCTCTTTTCTTTCTTCTTCCCTCCCCTTCCTTCCTTCCCTCCCTCCCTCCCTCCCTCCCTCCCTCCATCCCTCCCTCCCTCCCTTCCTCTTTTGTACTAGGGTTTGAGCTCAGGGCCTTGAGCTTACTCCGTTGACACTCTCACTTGAGCCATGTCTCCAGCCTGGTTTTTTGCTGGTTCTTTTGGAGATGGAGGTTGAGGACTCCTCTGTGTGGATTGGCTTCACGCTGACATCCTCTGGAGCTGAGACTCTGCGGCTAGGATTTCAGGTGGACCACCGTACTGGACTTGCTTTGCCATTTTTTTTGGGGGGGGGCAGGGTTAGGAATTCAAGCACTGGCAGATACTAGAATCTGTGAGGGTTCTGGAATGATCTCCCTGTGGATACTGAGAGGTGGCTGTATACACAGAGAGGGTGCTGGATCTATTACATGTGAGAGACTTCGTATTCTTTATCTCATCTGTTCATTAAAATATCCACACAGCTTTATTGAGGTAAAACTGACAAATAAGGGGCTGGGGATATGGCCTAGTGGCAAGAGTGCCTGCCTCGTATACATGAGGCCCTGGGTTCGATTCCCCAGCACCACATATACAGAAAATGGCCAGAAGTGGTGCTGCAGCTCAAGTGGCAGAGTGCTAGCCTTGAGCAAAAAAAAGAAGCCAGGGACAGTGCTCAGGCCCTGAGTCCAAGCCCCAGGACTGGCAAAAAAAACAAAACAAAAAAAAACCTGACAAATAAAATTACATGTATTTAAGGTATACCTATGTGATTTGATTTGCATATACATGGTGAACTGATTGCCGTAACTGAGTTAATCAACACAATTCATCACTTCCCATACTTACTGTGATTTTTTACCAAGGTAGTGAGAGGATAAATCTGCCCCCTTAGCACACTGCGAATGTAGTAAGTAGTGCAGCATTGCTAATCCACGAGTCACTGCTGTGACTGGGAAGGATCTGTCCTCTCTGAAAGGCGTGTCCGTGCTGAATACCGGTGCCTTTTGTGTGTCTGGCCCTCTTGTGGCCACATGGAGTCACATCACTCTGACTGCTGCTGAGGTAGGAGCTGTCTCGCCAGAGCCATTGTTCCCTAAGCCATGGTGCTCATCGAGTAACAGTTTAACCAGACAGGGTTTCGTAGTGAGAAGATACAGCCCAGCGTCTCTAGGGCCCCATCACAGATATGTAGCAAGAGTATAAAATAAACTGCTGAGCCAGGCACAATGGCTCACACCTGCAATCTCAGCGAATTGAGTGACAGAGATAGGAAGGACTTGGATGTGAGGCACCGAGAAAAAGCTAGGGAGTGTTTCTGGAGGCACACAAAGCTTATTTTTATTTACTTATTTATTTTTACTTTCTGATAGTTTTTCTTATCTTGAAAGAATGTGAAAATGTGGGCATAGGAAGCCCTTTGTTATAAAGTACTGTGCAGACGTGTGTCACTAGGATTTATTTGCACTGCTAGCTGAATAACATCAGGTCTGTTGTCTGTAGTACTAAACTGCTTTCAACAGGAGCCTTGAACCTGGCTATCTATTTTTTTCCCCTCCAAGCTGATTGTTTGTGTACACACACAAGTGGAAAATAAACCTTAGGTGACTAAAGCAAAGCTTATTTTACACACAGCAAGTATTTTAAGGACAGGAGCCCCCTCGCTCCACCTCACCACCCCACCACCACTTCCACTCTTGGTGCACAGGAGCCACGGGTGGCCTGGGTCGTTTGGGATGGGGAGGAGCGGAGCCAGAGAACCTCACTGCAGGAAGAGTGAAACACCTGATCTGAGCGGTGGTCAGTGTGTGGGGAAAGACCACCAAAGAAAGACGGAGCAGCCTCTGGCAAGGCCTGGGCAGCCGCAGAGATAAGCAGGCCTGTGAAGATCCTGAGAGACACAGCAGGGTGAGGAAAAAGAAATATGCTCTGATACAAAGTCTGCCTCCTTCCTTACTGTCTTTCAATCAAGCCAGAACAGTCCCACTGGACCCATTCCAGACATGGAAAGAGAGACGCTGGCCTTGAACCTGCAAGTCAAGGCAGCTCTCTGGGTCTTCAACTCTCAAAGTCTAAGTCACCAGAGAAGCACAGTGAGCAGAGCAGTCTCTGCAGTCACGGGTCATCCTGAGTCCTTTGGCTCTGCTGACAATGAAGGGGAACCGTGACGGCTTCCGGGAAGAAGGGGTCAGCAGGCCAATGTCCCCAAGGAACCTGAAAGCCATGGTAGTGAGTGCTGTGCTCATGTGTTTCACAATTATTCCCTGACTCAGTCTTCAGCAGCAAACATCTGAGGTCAGCAGAGAAAAATCTGATGTCCGCTGGTTGGCTGCATTGATTATTCTTGGAGACCACAGTCCCATTTCATGTTCGAAAGATGATACTCCATTTGTGAGGATGTCTTTGTGAATGGGAGACCTGGTCATTATTGTGCTCAAAAGCATCTGGCTCATTTCTAATGGATCTACCAATTTATGTATCCATTAGCCGTCCCTATCATTCCCCTCGTGAGCTCAGTGGCCTATGCCAGCAATCTGTGGTGTGCACAGTGTGTCAGCAGGCAGCAGTGGCCCTATTTTTCACTGTTGATCTGTGAGGCCTCCGAGATAACTCTATTCTAAGAGTCTTTTGACCCTCCTGGGAGCACTGGGCTGGGTTGGGAGCTTTTCATGATCATGGCAGGAAAGGAAAACAGAATATTTATTACCTCTTAAATCTTAGCTTCCCACCCACTGTCAACTTCTGCCCAAACAAGTCCCCTGTGAAGACCTAAGAGAGAGACAGTAAAAGGCATTTGCCCTGGGATGGGACCTTAGAATATGAATGGATTCAAGTAGAGGCAAAGAATAGGAGTCTGTAATGCAATACATTACACCTGAAAAGAAAGAACACCATTGTTATACGTGTGTTTGCCATCTTGAAGGGGGCTGAACACACTCTGTTAAAAAATACAGGTTCTACAGGGCATCAGTGGCTCATATCTGTAATCCAAGCTACTCAGGAGGCTGAGATGTGAGGACAAAGCCAGGGTAGGAAAGTCCATGAGACTCTTATCTCCAATTAACCAACCAAAAGCTGGAAGTGGACCTAGGGCTCAAGTGGTAAGAGTGCTAGCTTTTGGGAGTTCAAGTCCCAGGGCTGGCACACACAAAAAAATGACCCTAATAATAACAATATAAAATTATATTTTTAAAAAATGAGCCTTGTGACTTTTCTGTTCCCTTCACTCCATAAAAGCTAATATTCTTGCTTCCCTGGTGGTCATGAAGTTATCAAGGCATTTTCCTCTGCTTTTGCCAGCCCCCACTTTTTTTTTTTTAATCTTACCATGACCCACCAACCTATGGGACACCCTATGATGTTCATATTGCTGGAAACAACCCAAGACACACAGAATTATCACCCATTTTCTATTGCACTGGATTTCTCTCTTTACCACAAGAATCAGAAATGTCCTCCTCCTTTCCCTTCATCCGGCACTCCACAATAAATGTGGTTGATTTGTTGTCGGCCTGCCTTATTGCAAATGACTGTTCTCTTTCCGGTTCACTGGTCACGACGGCCATGTTCCTCCAGACCTTAAATACCTGTCTGGACGTTCGGAAGCCTCCTCTTCTTCTTCTTTTTTTTTTTTTTTCCCAGTCCTGGGCCTTGGACTCAGGGCCTGAGCACTGTCCCTGGCTTCTCTTTGCTCAAGGCTAGCCCTCTGCCACTTGAGCCACAGCGCCACTTCTGGCTGTTTTCTATATATGTGGTGCTGGAGAATCGAACCCAGGGCCTCATGTATACGAGGCAAGCACTCTTGCCACTAGGTCATATTCCCAGCCCCTCCTCTTCTTCTTTGAGCTCTGGTCACTCATGAAGCAATTTCTCCTGGCTTTGACTGTTACCTGGCTCCTGGTCCAGGCCAATGAAGGTAACCAGGATCTCCCTCCGAGGGGGAGCCTCACACATGTTCAGGGAGTTTTGAAGGGGAGGACTTTGAGGCTGGGAGAAGGGGGTGGCAGGCAGGCTGCCTGGAGATCTGGGGGTGGTTGCTACTCAGGGAAAATTTGAGTTCCGTGACACCGATGGATCTTCCCTATGCCCATCGCTTGGCTTCTGAGCATCACTCTGAACATGGATGGGGTGAGGTAGGAAGAGAGCTGGATGTGGCATATAGAGAATGTGATGGCTTAAAAAAAATTCCCTTTGGAGGAGGTCTGTTGGAGGAGGTCAGTCTGTTGTTCCCACCATGAAAATAGTTGGCAGAATTCTAACAGAAGCTTCTGGCTAAACTTTTTTTGTCATGCACTCCTGGAATACTCAGTTGCCTTAGGTTGTCGAGTCTTCAGAAAAGATGTTTCCAATTGCATTGATGGATTCAGGCCAGCGAACAGTCCCAGGATGCTGTGGAGAAGGAGAGAAGGAGTGTGATGTTCATGGGAGTTTTACACATGCCCCAGAGAACTTACAGAGGTTTACATGGGCTTATTTCAGAGTCCCATTCCCTTTCACTGGTGCAGCCAGTGTGGGTACCAAAGAGCAAATGTGACTGGGTAACTAGGCACCCTGTAATATGGAGAGATGACACCCTGGACAAAGGGGCGCTTTTTGTCTCGCTCATATACACCTGTCCATGGAGGAGAAACTTCCTGGTGGGAGGACTTTGAGAGATGAAATTGGGGCCACAACTGGATAAAGAAAGCTTAATGGTCTGTGATTTCCCTTAAACCCAGGGATACTTGATAGGGATTTATCTCCACCTTACAGTTCTCTTCACTGCTGGGATTTAGCCTTTCATTTCCCCAGCCCTTTGCTTCTGCTTTCAGGACTGATGTTTATCCATCCTTCCCTTTTATTTTCAGGCACCCAGTGCTGGGGTACGTCAGGCAGGTGCCAACAAACATGGAAAGAGACAGAAGTATTCCATATATTATGCCAAGCTGGGGACAAATGCTGTGTGAAACCCAAGTATGTTGCTGTGCCACCACGCAAAGAAAACCCCAAGAGAGGACTTCAACAAATGTCTACAGCTTGACTTCTCGCTTCCACACGTGAGTCTCCACATCACTGGATCCCACAGTCCTAGTATGTCATCCCTGGGTTTTCCTGTCTGACAATTCTACCTAATTGTATTTTTTAAAGGTAAATAAAGATGGAAAACATGTGTGTATGAGTGTGTGTGTAATAGAGGACAGGATAGACTATTAAGTAGTAATAACCTCCTTGGGTTACTAGCCTGCTGGCCCCTCGTTGGTCCCAAGGAATGTGTATTTGATTCGTTTGATTTTTGTTTTCTTCTAAAGCTGCCATTAGAACTGTGTACAGTGATGAATGGTCCATATCTGGGCCATCCAATATGGTAGCTACTAGTTACCCATGTGATTGGGGATCAGAAATTGTAATTCCACTAAGTCTGTATTCAGATTTATTTTGTGCCATTAATGAATTCCATTTAATCTGTATTTAAACTTATGTAGGTAAATGTGGTTAGTGGTTATTATGATTATTTTTGTCAATCAGTCATGGGCTTGTACTCAGGGCCTGGGTGCTGTCCCTGTGCTTTTGTGTTCAAGGCTAGCCCTTTACCACCTTGAACCACAGCTCCCTCCCACTCTTCCTCTCTGTCTTTCTCTGTCTCTGTCTCTCTGTCTCTCTCTCATCATGGGGCTTGAACTCAGAGCCTGGGCACTATCCCTAAGCTCTTTTTGCTTAAGGCTAGCACTCTATCACTTGGAGCCACAGCTCTACTTTTGGTTTTCTGGTGGTTAATTGGAGATAAGAGTCTCACTGACTTTCCTGCCTGGGCTGGCTTTGAACCATGGTCCTCAGATTTCAGCCTCCTGAGTAGCTAGGGTTACAGGTGTAAGCCACCGGTATTCAGCCCATTTTATCTTTAAAAGCTTGATTTTTTTTCACTACATGAAATAATAATCTACTGATTTCTCCAGTATTCTGTTACTCTCTCTCTCTCTCCTTGCTTCATCTTTCAAGAAAATAGGTGCCGTTGGAAGCACGCTCTCTCCACTCTACAGAGTCTGTATCCTCTTGTCTCTAGTCCTGAAACTTCTGTCTTCCTTTGGGTGGTCTTTCTCCAGAGACGAACTCTTGTACTTTCTACATTTCATCTCCTCTTCCTGACTAAGAACTCCTCTGTGGTTATTCTCATTTCCCCCATCCCTGCCACCCTACTCCCATTATACACAATGCTCCAGTCCCTCTCCTCTTAAACAGTCCCTTAATCCCACATTCCCTACTGGAAAATAACCCATATCTTCGACACTTTCCAAAGAGCTTCTTTATCCATTACATTTTTTTTTTCTCATTCACTTTCAACTCAATTTGGCTTTGTTTTTTTTTTGTTTTTTTGTTTTTTGCCAGTCCTGGGCCTTGGACTCAGGACCTGAGCACTGTCCCTGGCTTCTTTTTGCTCAAGGCTAGCACTCTACCACTTGAGCCACAGCGCCACTTCTGGCCGTTTTCTGCATATGTGGAGCTGGGGAATCGAACCCAGGGCTTCATGTATATGAGGCAAGCGCTCTTTGCCACTAGGCTATATCCCCAGCCCTTGGCTTTGGCTTTGACCTTGCCATTTACACTTCTTAAGTAAAGATCACCCACTAAGTAGCAGCTGGGAGCCAGTGCCTCACTGCTGTAATTCTAGCTACATGGGGTGTTGAGATCCAAAGGATCATAGTTTGAAGCCAGTGAGGCAGAAAAGTCCATGAGACTCCATCTCCAAAATAACTAGGAAAAAAAGTTGGGGGGGGGCTGGAGATGTGGCTCAAGTAGTAAGGGCACTGGCCTAGGAAACAAGCCACGCAGGTACAAGGCCCTGAGTTCAAACCCACCCCCACCACACATACTGATAAAAAAAGTCAGCTATTCCTGAGATTGCCAATCCCCAAGGAAGCACCTCTATTTTCCTCTTATTAATTCTGAGCAAGTATACGACATATGGACCACCTTGTTGAAATGTTTTTTTTGTGTGTGTGTGTTTTGCTGATACTGGACTTGAACTCAAAGCCTGGGTACTGACCTTGAACTTCTTTTGCTTTAGACTAGGTGCTGTACCACTTGAACCACAGATCTAGCTTTTTAGAGAGTTCATTGGAGATAAGAGTCTCACGAACTTTCCTGCCCTGTCTGGCTTCGAACCACGTGCCTCAGATCTCAGCCTCCTGAGTAGCTAGGATTGTAGGGTTGAGCTGCTGGCACTGGCTTGAAACACTTTTCTAGACTTCTAAGTATCAGAGTGCCCCAGTTTTCTTTAGATCTTGTGCTTATTCTTTTTCAGTCTTCTGAGGACTCAGGCCTCCCTTCCCACATCCTTCCCCACCCCTACCTGCCACACATACACATAAAAGAAAAAAGAACAAACGGTGCGACTGCACAGACTTGAAGGAGTGGGCGGTTCTTAAGGAGCTGGCATGCCAGGTTGTACCTGTGTGGGAGACATTAGCAATCCAGAGACTCAAGCCCATTCCTGGCATGACGGGGCCCACGTGTACCACACAGCAATCCTGGGCCAAACTGGCACTCTGTTTTGTTTTTTGCTTTTTTTTTTTCCAGTCCTGGGGCTTGAACTCAGGGCCTGGGCACTGTCCCTGGCTCTTTTTGCTCCAGGCTAGCACTCTGCCACTTGAGCCACAGCACCACTTCTGGCCTTTTCTGTTTATGTAGTGCTGAGGAATCGAACCTAAGGCTTCGTGCATGCTAGGCAAGCATTCTACCACTAAGCCACATTCCCAGCCCCAAGTTGGCACTCTGACCAAAGCTTAGTTCTTTTCCCATGTCCCTCTCCCTCTCCCTGTGCTAGGGCCTTGTGCCTGCTGAAATTTTGAGTAGTGTTACAATAAACATGGTTGTACAGCTATCTCTATGCTGTATGCTGACTTTCGTTCCTTTTTACATGAGCCCTGGAGTGGTCTACTAGGACCATATAGCAATTCTATTTGTAGTTTGTTTAGGAACCTCCATACTGGTTTCTACAGTGGTTGTACTAATTTATAGGCTCACCAACAGTGTATGAGAGTTGCTCCCCCCATCCAAACCAGCATTTGTTGTTGCTTTGTTGCCATGTTGACTGGTGTGAGACAGAATTGTGATGCAATTTTTATTTGCATTTCATATGGCTAAAGACATTGGACATACTTTTTTTTTTTGTGGTTGTGGGGCTTGAACTTTGGGCCTGGGCACTGTCCCTGAGTTCTTCAGGTCAAGGCTAGCGCTCTATCGCTTTGAGCCATAGCACCACTTCTGATTTTCTAGTGGTTAATTGGAGATGAAAGTTTCACTGCCTTTCCTGCCCAGGTTGCCTTTGAACCACAATCTGCATATCTCAGCCTCCTGAGTAGCTAGGATTACAGGTGTGAGCCACCAGCACCTGGCTGGACATACTCTTTTGAGAACTATTTGTTCAATTCATTCGCCCATTTATTAATTTGATCATTTGATGTTTAATTTTTTGAGCTCTTCATATATTCTGGATATTAATTCTTTGTCAGATGAATGGCTGGTAAATATTTTTATTGTCTTTTCATTCTGATAATCATTTCTTTTGCTGTGCAGAGTTTGTGTATGCATGTTTGTGTGCTGGTCCTAGGGCTTGAACTCTGGGCTTGGGCAATGTCCCTGAATGTTGTTGTTGTTGTTGTTGTTGTTGTTGTTGTTGTTGTTGTGTCCTCTAGGCCAGTAGTCTTAGTCTACCACAGCTCCACTTCCAGTTTTTTGTTTTCTTTTTGCCAGTCCTGGGACTTGGACTCAGGGCCTAAGCACTGTTCCTGATTTCCTTTTGCTCAAGGCTAGCACTCTGCCACTTGAGCCACAGCGCCACTTCTGGCTTTTCTTTTCTGTTTATGTGGTGCTGAGGAATTGAACCCAGGGCTTTGTGCATGCTAGGCAAGCACTCTACCACTAAGCTACATTCTCAGCCCCCCGCTTCCAGCTTTTTGGTGGTTAATTGGAGATAAGAATCTCATAGACTTTCCTGCCTGGGATGCCTTTGAATTGTGATTCTCACATCTCAGCCTCTTGAGCAACTAGAATTACAGATATGAGTCACTTGCACCCAACTGTGCAGAGCTTTATAATTTGAAGTAATTCCATATATAATTTATCTCTTATTTCCTGAGCTATTGAAGACCTGTTTAGAAAATCATGCTATGCCAATATCTTGAAGTATTTTCCACTAGTAGTTTCATGTACTGTCATTTTGTTTATAATTATTTACTTAAGTGAGTAACATTATTTATTTCTTCTACAAGCATCTATCAATATTATTTTATATTAAAGCCAGGCATAATATATTGCCAGCTCTCCCCCAATGTCCATCCTCTCCTTTTTAGTAAAGCAACCCCTGACTTTCAGCCATGATCAGAATAAAGGAAAAGTCCCCAGCCTACCTTGCAGCTAGGTTGGGTCAGAGTGAGAGCTGGCCAATGCACTGGAGTGAAAAATGACACATGCAACTTCTGAGTGGTATTCTTAAATGGAAAGGTGTGGTGCTGAATTTCTTCTACCCTTTCCCTGATGGCTGGAATGAGGACTTGATGGAGGGAAACGAAGCAGTTCTTCTTCAAGCAGAAGCTTCAGATGAAGCTTCTGCTGACGATGGCGGAGCACCAAGTCAAAAGGACCCTAGCCCTCAGCGTTGAGTCTCACAAAGCTGCTACACATAGCTGCTGATTTTGACCTTTGCATAGAAAAGAAATCAATGCTTCTCTGAAGGTATAGCTCAAGCGCTGAAATGTCAGCCTAGCAAATGTGAGGTCCTGAGTTCAAGCCACAGTATCACCAAGAAGAAAGGAGAGAAGAGCAGGAAAGAGGGAAGGGAGGGAGGAAGGAAAAAGAAAGACATCAACATCTATGTTTTGGAATCTTTGTTCTTTGTATATGAGGTGAGCACTTTACCACTAGGCCATATTCCCAGCCCATACTTGTTCTTTGTTAAGACAGATTAATTCATATCTCTACAGCCCAGGTGATGTTATGAGTACTAGTTAATCCATATCCATGAAGGGGCTTTTAGGCTGATTATAGTACTTTGCTCCTGTGAAGAATACAACATGGCTTTAATTTTGCCCAGTTCTCACCAGGAGGGAGAGGCATTTCTGGCATGGGCGCTGGCCATTCTCCAATACACTCATCTTGTACTGTGCTGAGACGACTGCTACTCATTGTCCTTGGGCCCAGCCAACCTCAGAGCAATGCCCTCTTGTTCTATTTGACTGCCCATGGCCCTGCTGATAAAAGGAGTCTCATCTCCTCCTCAGGGATGTCTATTTCTACTCCTGTAGCTCAGTGGCTGCCTTCTCCTGAGTGCAGCCAGACATGAAGCTTCTTTTCTTGCTTCTTGCCATCCTTCTGGCCAGGGAACCAGTGGTGTCGGGTAAGTTGGCCTCTCCCAAGGGTTTGAATCCTGAGGCAAGGCTTCTTCCCTTTCCCTCATTTCCTTCCACTTCCCTCTCATTGGGCAGCATCCAGATCTGTCATTTTCACACACCTTTGTAGGCTTCCCCAAGACCCTGTCACACTGGTATCTCTCCCCGATCCCTTTTGCTAAGTGATGGTCTGGGGGTAATTGGAAGTTTGGAGCCTCTGAGACTTCATAGCATTGGGGTGGGAGCTTAGGAGAAGGTATAGAGGCAAAGGACTGGGTGAAGGAGCTTTACACACATTGAACACGATGCCTGTGAGACTCTCAGCACAACCTTTGGTCGATGAAGACAAGATTATTCTACTACCTTGCCTGAGGAGAAATTTTCAAATAAACCTGTGAAAGGAACTTATTAAGAGATTATGCTGAAGAGATGGGGGAGCCTCTTGAGGCTGGGGTACAGAGGGAAGAAGATGAGCTGGAGGTGAGGACCCGGGATTTCCTGGTGGCCTGGAAAGGTAGAGGGGTGAGATTTTTAGCTTGTGTGGAGGTGGTGGACATGAGGGCTGGGCTTGGGCTGAGACCGAGTCAGGGTCTGACGGTGTTTGTGCTTGGCTTGGTGATGAGAAGCTGCTGGGAGTTGCAGTTGGTGACCTGATTAGATTTGGGTCTGGCTTGGGGTTGAGGCTCAGGCAGGCTTGGGGAAGAACTGGGTGGGTACAAGGTGAAGGAGGACTGGAGACGGGGTTGGGACTGGAGAGGAGACTTGGCGGGTTTCTGTTGCAGGGCCAGGCTCCCAAGAACAGGCCCGGCCTGTTGTAACCGCGGCAAATCTCCCCCACTTCCATGGTGACAGGAGGACATTGTCCCTTTTCAATGATCATTATTCCCACTCCACTAGGTGGGACCTTCACTAGCACCATTTTATCCCCAAATAACACAAGAGATGTTGGGGACTAGGAAGACAGAAGGGAGAAAGGTCCAAAAATGTCTTCCTGGTATCTTTGGTGTTGGTAGCTTAGAGCACTCGATTCAGTTCCCTCTCCTTCAAGGTTTCTTCTTACCTTTCTGGGACCTGGCTTAGCATTACTCCTGGGATCTCTCTCTCTCTCTCTCTCTCTCTCTCTCTCTCTCTCTCTCTCTCTCTCTCTTTCTCTCTCTCTCTCTTTCTCTCTCTCTCTCTTTTTCTCTCTCTGCTTTCATCCTGCTGCACCTTCCCTGTCTGCTCTTGTCTCTCCACTTGGGTGATACTACCATTTGCTCTGTGCTCTTCCCATACCTGCAGCCCCGTGTTGGCAGGACGGGCACTGCCGGCTGGTGTGCCAGGATAATGAAGACAGCGTCATACGCTGTGCAAATCGTAAACGGTGCTGCGTCCCCACTCGCTACCTAACAATCCAGCCGGTAACCATCCACAAAGCCCTCAAATGGACCACTCCAAGGATGCCTACCACAGCCCAGAAGAAGAAGAAGCGGAAAAGAGCTCATGCGTAGAAAACACGCTGTGTCAGGTCTCTTTGGCATTCATACTGGAGGGGGGAATGAAGAGTTAAAGTAAACCCCATTTTCATGCAACCCCCGTTTTGTTGTCTCTTTAAACTATGAACAAACCCAGGGCAAGCTTATTAGGGACCAGAACTCTAGGGTCAAGAACTCTAACCGCCTGGGAATGCTTAACTCTAACCGCCCCCAAAATGCCTCGAGCCCCGAGCCAATCAGATTTGTACCCTTGTCCTAATCTTTCTTATCTTGCTTGCTTGAACACCTGATTGCTGTAGCTTTGTTTTTTGTCTTGCTTGAACACCTGATTGTTGTAACTTTGTTTTTTGCCTTTATAAGCCCTGTGAAATCGCAGCTCGAGGCTGCCTCCTAACCTCCGCTGTGTCGGTGGGTAGGACAAGGCCCGAGTTGCAGCTCGTCTGAATAAAGTCTTGCCTTGCTTTTGCATTTCGGACCGTCTGAGTCTCGGTGGCCTTCTTGGTGGTCTTCTTGCGACTTGGCATAACAATACCTTTCATTAAAGCAAACGAACTTGTTTGTGTTTATCAATCATGCAGGATGCCTCAAATGGCTTCCTTTTGGAGGTGGGGAGATGGCAGGATGGGTTTAAGAGATGTAAAACTTCAGATACTCCTTTATAGTCACCTTGATTTTCCTTCTTCAACCTGTTATAGTCACAGGTTATTCTGTCTGTCTACCTATTGAGGAGGAGATTCCATGTCCCTCCAAGAGTCCACCACTCATAGACAGTCTCAAGCAAAAAGCTGGATTTATGGGGGAAGCGAAAAGTGAACTGACCAGCCAGGGATGCAGCACAGACTCGGGAGCTGAAACTGAGACAGTGAAAAGTGGGCTGACTGGCCAGGGACACAGTGCAGACTTGGGAGCTGCCACTGTGACCCCGAGCAGTCCTCAAATTGGGGTTTATAAAGGTAAAAGCGTAGCACAGATGTAGGAGGTTGATGCAGGGGGGAGGGCAAGAAACAAGTTAAACAAGCCATTTACAGAAGCAGAATTTTGGGGTCAGGTTGACCTAATCTACTCCCCCCAACATTTCCTACCATGTTTCCCTAGTCAAGATGAAATCAGCTGTACTCCCTACAACATTTGAATGGTATTGTATTTTTAACTTCAATGTCTGCATGTTCATCACTGTTATGTAAAAACACAATTATCATTATCCAGGGCCTCACCGAAATTATTAACTCTATGTGTTTCAGGTTTTTTCCCCCATTTTTTGTGGATACCTTGAGATTTTCTACATGAACCATTATGACATCTGCAAAGAGAGACAGTTTTATTTCTCCATTTCTAATCTGTACACCATTTATTTTACTCTCTTGCTTTAATGCACTGGCTAGAGCTACTGAAAATTAAAAGGATCAGCTGGGCACTGGTGGGTCACATCTGTAATCAGAGCTACTTAGGAGGCTGAGATCTGAGGATCATGGTTCAAAGTCAACCTAGGAAGGACAGTCTGAGAGACTCTTATCTTCAGTTAACAACAACAACAACAACAACAAAGGCTGGAAGTAGAGCTTTAGCTCAAGGTGGAGTACGAGCACAAGCATGCGTGTGCGCACACGTGCGCGCGCACACACACACACACCAAAATAAAAAAAAATATCAAGAATCACCTAAGTAATTTGTTGCTTATCATTCCTCAGGTCTTGAAGTCCCTGCCCTGTTTATCATCATTCTCTTCACCTTGCAGAATATATATATATATTTTTTTTTTGGTTATGGGGCTTGAACTCTGGGCCTGGGTGCTGTCCTTGAGCTCTTCAGCTCAAGGCTAATGCTCTACCACTTGAGCCACAGTGCCACTTCTGGCTTTCTGGTGGTTAATTGGACATAATTGTCTCACAGACTTTCCTGCCCCAGCTGGCTTTGAACTGCGATCCTCAGATCCTAGGATTACAGGCATGAGGCACCAGTGCCCAGTGGTTTATATTTACTTTATGTACAATGACTCAAGTTTTAAAAGATTGTCAGTAGGGAAATAGGAAAAAGGATATTTCCTCTATTTTACTGAACATGGTAGTTGCCTCATCCTTGAAGTTTTACGCTATCCTCCCTGACTGTCAGATATATAGCTTGGCTAAGAGGAAATGTGTCGGGATCTGATGGATCCCTTTCTCCCCGATCTCCCGGGAAAAAATGCTTGAACCCTAAAATCTATGAAAGAGCACTCGGCCTTGCCTTCTGCCGGCAGAAGGCCAAGGCGTACTCTCATGGACTTGTGCTAAGTTGAGGAAAGGTTGCTGAAGCCTCCCCTCCCCCCAGTCCCCTCACATGTTACCAGGAGCAGGAGCGGAAAGAAGGCATCAGGGACAAGCTGCGATGGTGGGACGCATCTCAGCCCCCAGAGGCCAGGCCAGAGAAATTTATTACGATGACAAAGGCGGAAGGGGAAGGACTTGGGGTGACTGACTGATTGGCTGACTGAACTGCCACTCAAGTGATATCCTGGAACTTCCTTTGTGGGCTGGGCAACCCTATCATGGTGGCATGCATGTGTTCGCCTCCCAAGGGGCGGGGGGCTTCTTTTCCGGTTGAGGCCGAAAGGTGGGAGGGGCTCCCTCCCACACTGTCCCAGGGCTGGGGGAAGGGCAGCGTCTCGCTCTTGGCGCCCTTCCTCCACCAAGGCCAAAACAGTCCCCAACAGAAATGAATCATTACTCTTTTCCTCTCCAGAGAGACATTACCTTCTCTGATGCATGGTCAATTGCTGCAGCCAGTAGTGGTGGGGTATTTAGGTATCTAGAAGGGGCATAGAGTCATATCACAAAGACACAAGGACAGTCTCAAGAAATCACAGCTAGGGAACAGGGGACATTTCGTCTCACAGGACAAAGGGTCCTAGTTCTTCTATTATCCGGCACGATATAAGTAGAAAAGGCAGTGAATATTGGGCATAACTTGTGATGGCTTAGGTAAGTTTCTTATTCCAAAACAAGGTAGACACTTTTCGTAGTAACAACAATAACAACTACAAGCGGAGCATAACACTCATGAGCCACATACTTAAGTAGGGCTGTTTCTGCATCGCAATCTTGGATAAAGGCCAGGCTCACTGTGCTCCTGTGCATGCCTCTGCACTCTGCCTCGGTGACCCTGGTCATGTAGGTGTTCTTGGCATTGTCCCTCGGCACCCAGTCAAGTGTGCCTCCAGCCTTGCTTAAGGGGAATGGTGGGCCCCGGCAGTCAACAGTAGACTCCTTCTTGGAGAAAGAACAAAATGAATAGCCTTATTTCTGTTGCGCAAATCATCGCCCACACTGTCTATAGTCTTACTAGAGGATATGCTTTTGAAGTGAAGATGAAGATACTAACTACTCCTTATGAGAACCACTGGCCAAGAAATACCTTGCATGCTGGTGAGCACCATTCTCAAACTCTCTGGGGACCCTGCTGGCAGCCATCCTCATCAAAACGCATGCGTGTGTCTGGTTTTCATCCATGGAAACCACAGGAAGCCATTGTTGTTGTTGTCTTCTTTCTTTCTTTTTTTTTTTTTTTTTGTCAGTTGTAGGGCTTGGACTCAGGGCCCCCGTGCTGTCCCTGAGCTTTTTCTCTCAAGGCGAGCACTCTACCACTTTAAGCCACAGTACCACTTCTGGTTTTTGAGTGGTTAATTGGAGATGAGTCTCATGGACATTTCTGCTGGCTTTGAACTCAGATCTCAGCCTCCTGAGTAGCTAGGATTATAGGCGTGAGCCTGCTCAGTTCCCAGCCTTTTTTTTTTTTTTTTTTTTTTTTTTTTTGCCAGTCCTGGGGCTTGGACTCAGGGCCTGAGCACTGTCCCTGGCTTCTTTTTGCTCAAGGCTAGCACTCCGCCACTTGAGCCACAGCACCACTTCCAGCTTTTTCTGTTTATGTGGTGCTGAGGAATTGAACCCACATATGTGAGGCAAGCACTCTACCACCAGAGAAGCCATCCAGCCTTTTTTTAAACCATAAAATTCTAATTTATTTCTTTAAATGTCTTTTAAAGTTAAAAAATGTTGTGTGTGTGTGCTGATAATGAAGGCCTTTCACTCTCCCTTAGCTTTTTGTATTCAAGGTTAATGCTCTACCATTTGAATCACACCTCCATTTCTGGCCTCTTTTTTTTTTTTTTTTTTTGGCCAGTCCTGGGCCTTGGACTCAGGGCCTGAGCACTGTCCCTGGCTTCTTCCCGCTCAAGGCTAGCACTCTGCCACTTGAGCCACAGTGCCGCTTCTGGCCGTTTTCTGTATATGTGGTGCTGGGGAATCGAACCTAGGGCCTCGTGTATCCGAGGCAGGCACTCTTGCCACTAGGCTATATCCCCAGCCCCATTTCTGGCCTTTTGCTGGTTAATTGGAGATAAAAATCTCTCATAATCTTCTTCCCAGGCTTGCTTTGAACTACAACCCTCAGACCTCAGTCTCTTGAGTAGCTAGGATTACAGGTAGGAGTTACCTGTGTAAGCTATAAGGACCTTCCCCACTCCCTAGTGGTTTCAAGACTAGAATAGAATCAGTTGACAGGCTTGCACCATAATCCAATTTTTCTTGACTAAACCTTGAACACACATGAACATACAAGGGTAGGATTGGCAGGAAGTGTAGCATATCAGTATAATATCTAGCAAGTATGAGGTACCCCGGTATTAATAAAAGAAAACAGAACTACAGGGAGAGATGGCTCCTCAGTTGTGAGTAGAAGTCATAGTATAGACTATGGTGAGGAATATACTTTTAACTTAGGAATGAACCAATTTATTCAGGAGATATTCCAAGAACAACGCACAGATCCGCATCCCAAGTCATAAAAGGCACAAGGAAATGAAGGCACCATGAATTAAGGCCAGCAGAGACGTCAGGCTAGTGACAAAAACTAGGCTATCAGAATAATTATGAGTAGTAGACAAATCTGAAAAAAGTAAATCCATGAGGCCCAAATTTCCCATCACAAGTAGAAAATCATCTAAACTCCTTGAATAATAACAGAATTGTGAAGACACCTTCCGATGTTAGGCAGAAGTGGTCTGCCGTAGGCTAGAACTGGGCAGGCCTGGGAGACTGATCCTTAGTCACTTATGGCACCCACTTCCTTTGTCCCATACTAATGTATCATGAGAAATTCCCATGTCTAGCTAGTGAGGGAGAAGAGAAAACAAAGTCAGAGTTTTGACGTGGTCCACATCATATGCCAGGGTGCCAGACAGACAGAAATGTCCCATTGCATTCTGATGTAGAGGTCCATCTGAAAAAAAATTAGGGACATTCTTCCGGAGGAAGGGAGGATCATCTAAGATATGGCTCTCACAGATGGTGGAAATGGGTTGGATGGATACGGGCATGAAAAGAACAAGGTTACAAGATAGGTAACTATGAAAGGATGGGCCTCTCCAAAAGGGATCAGGGTGGGAGAGTATTTTTATTTGGGAGGCGAATAGCACTCGCAGTAATCTAATAGACAAATGACCCATCTTTCCCATCTTGAGGGGTCATCAGCAGACAATGGAACCCATAGTTCCATTTTCTCTTCGTTGGTATTGGGGTACCTCATGCTTGGTAGGCAGATTCTCTATTCCTGGGTTACAGCTCTATCCAGTTCGGCTCAGCTCTATACTTGGATGTGTATATGTGACCAAGATTTGGTCAAATAAATGTGCTTTCAGGCTTTGAATTCCCTCTATTTCAATCTTGAAATAATGACCAAAACAACAAACAAACAAAAAGAGATCTCATAGCTGTAAGCAGGCGATGAGAAAGGGTTCTAAGTCAAGTTATGTAAAAGGAAATTGGATGTTTTTTGTGGGAGGTGTTTGCTGAACTATAAAGCTTTTTTCCCCTCTGATATCAGCACATATTTCCATGAGCTAAGTATTTAGAATTTTGGCGTTGGCCAGTTATGCTCTTACTAATGGCATGACACATAAGGAATAACTCTGTTATTCCTAAAACATTTGCTAGGGAAACAGTGAAAGCTGCAGGTTGGCATACTTTACCTAAGTGATTACAGCCACTGGCAAATAAGGAACCCTAAAAATATGGGTTAAATCTTGTTGTGGAAGTGATTTGACATTTTAAGACCAGCCTTGAAGAAATTATTATTGAAAATAGTGGACACTTGAGACTCTTTACACAACTACTTTTACCTAGAATTACACTTTGGTGGAGGAAAGGGTCATGGTATTTTCAGAATAATCAAGAATAATCAATTATCTGTAGGACTTCATCCATCTCTCAGGATATACGTGAGTGGCAGCCACCTACGATGAGCTATGATGAATCTCTGGGTCAGGGGTTTGAGTCTCATGTTTCCTATCAGATTTTCCCCCATCGTCCTTTTGTTTGTTTGCTTCAAAGTTGTCTGTAGTGAGAATCATTTTCATCATGTCTGTAAAATCATAGTAGGTAGTGGTGGTTGTCTGCATGTCCTCATAGAACACTGTAGGGGCTGGCAGACGTGTATCATCAAACATTGTGGTGGTTATCAGATAGAAAGAATCGTAGAAGGCTGTGGTAGTTTTCTGTTTGTAGAAGGCTGTGGTAGTTTTCTGAGTAACTTTGCTGATTCTAAAGCCTCGATTGGATGAAATGCAGCAGACACGACGGTTCTTACATATTTCTCGTGTCAGCTCTCCATCTTGACATTTTTTCCTGCACTGTCCCGATTTGTTCCAGCATTTCTTTTCACCACTATAGGCTAAATGACCAAAGGAAAGACCACTGGTTTTAGGTTACTGATGTTCTCTGTGTTACCATAGGATTGGATATCTGTCATCCCATAATAATATCAAGCTTCATAATAACATGATGGATGCTAATCTCCCAGTTTGGGCCTGTTTGCCCGGATATCTAGTCTTGACCTCCCACTTGCCCATGTTGAACTTTTCTGAAAGTGAGATGGATGTTTATCATCAATGGAAAGACACTTTATGGCCTTAAGAAATTGTGTGTGTGTGTGTGTGTGTGTGTGTGTGTGTGTGTGTGTGAGAGAGAGAGAGAGAGAGAGAGAGAGAGAATTCTAATAAAATGACCTGGGTGTTGTGTCAAGCTACTCACATCAAGAAATTAATCTGGTTACTATAATTGAATTCTTCATATTGGTTCCATTTCTTTAAATACATTCCACTATAAAATGTATATACACATGAGCATGTATTATTTATGTTCATAAGACAAATAATAATCATGTACCTGCATGTTAATTAAGAAATAGAGGGCTGGGAATATGGCGTAGTGGTAAGAGTGCTTGCCTCATATACATGAAGCCCTGGGTTAGATTCCACAACACCGCATATATAGAAAATGGCCAGAAGTGGCGCTGTGGCTCAAGTGGTAGAGTGCTAGCCTTGAAGCAAAAAAAAGAAGCCAGGGATGGTGCTCAGGCCCTGAGTCCAAGGCCCAGGAGTGGCAAAAAAAGAAAAAAGAAAGAAAGAGAGAAATAGAACATTGACTAGAACCTTGGGTTAGTGTAGACATTCCTATGAGATCCTCGTATGTGGGTTAGGCTGATGCTTTTCAAGCCCTCATGTGCATAGAAGTCTTGCTAAATGGCAGATTTAGATTCAACTAATGGGGCAAGGCCTAGCTTTTGCATTCTCTAACAACTTTTAAAAAGATGTCTATATTTATGATCTAAGATTCCACATTCTGTAGCAAATTATCAGGCCATAAAAGTATCTTGAGGTCTGGGATTGTGGCTTAGTGGTAGAATGCTTGCCTAGCATGTATGAAGCCCTGGGTTCGATTCCTTAGCACCACATAAACAGAAAAAGCC
Organism: Perognathus longimembris pacificus; assembly: GCF_023159225.1. Taxonomy (NCBI): domain Eukaryota; kingdom Metazoa; phylum Chordata; class Mammalia; order Rodentia; family Heteromyidae; genus Perognathus; species Perognathus longimembris. The sequence goes on along the minus strand of NC_063166.1, from coordinate 66,569,195 downwards.
GGAAGTGGTGCTGTGGCTCAAGTGGTAGAGTGCTAGCCTTGAGCAAAAGGAAGCCAGGGACAGTGCTCAAGCCCTGAGTACAAGCCCCAGGACTGGCTGGAAAAAAAAATCTTGAGAAGACCCAAATGTTCAGTATCATACATTCTATGTTTTCTAGTCAAATTCAACAAACTAGGATAAAAAAATTCCTTATAATTAGAAATTAGATAATGCAGTTAAGAATAAAACTTAGATAAGAAGAGTAGTGGCAAAACTCAGGTTTCTAGAAAGACTGAATAAGGAAAACAGAGCAATAAAAATAAAATACTGTGAAACAACACAGTAAGAATATATTCAATAGGGTCAGCAGCCCAGAACATCAATGAGATGTGTGTGTGTGCGCGCAGATGTGTGTGTCCTGGCACTTGAACTTGGGGGCTTAGGCACTGTCCCTGAGCTTTTGTGATCAAGGCTAGCACATTAGCACTTGAGCCACAGCTCTACCTTCAGCATTTTGGTGGTGAATTGGAGATAAAAGTCTCCCAGATTTTCCTGCCTGAGCTAGCTTTGAATCTCAGTGCTCAGGTCTTAGCTTCCTGAGTAGCTAGCATTATAGACATGAGCCACTAGTGCCCACCTTGGAATGAATTTCTAAACTTACCTTTAACCCAACCATTCCACTTCTAGAAATGTATCTGTTTAAAATTTTTTCAAAAGATATAAATGTATTTGTACATATATGTTCACAGATATATCAGTAGGAAGTGTTCTAAATTCTTATATATAAATTAACAGTTTTTCTCACAGTGGAACTTTACAAATTTGTAAAGAATGAGGCAGATCTCAAATGGGGATATGGAAAGATGGCCATAATATATTAAATGAAAGAAGGACTCCTTGTCACCATGTGTAGTATATTTTCTTTCTATGGAACAGCAATACCTGGACTCACTTTTATGTTGAATTTGATCATACATTGAAATGTGTCTTGAAAGACATACAAGAAAGAATGGTGGGTGGGGGTGCAAACAGACCCTCTTCATGTTCAAAGCTCTGATTGTGCCTTTAGGTATATTTTTAAAAATGCAGTGGTGATCAAAGCTTAGACTTTATCGTTAAGAGAAGAAAAGTCCATTCTTTCTTCCATATAAAGCTCGGGAGATATTTTCTGACCTGCTTGTCAAATTGCCAACCAAAAGATTTCATTGCAAGCTACCACAAGACTTTCAAAAAGGCCAAGAAGACATAGGGGCTTGAGCTTTGGGAGTCACTCAGAAAAGAGAATCAAAGCAAGTCAAGCTCTCACTTGGATTCCTTAGGTGGTAACTGGGAACCACGGACAACTCCAGACACTGGGACCATCTTGTCTAGCAAGGATAGCTTGCCTGGCCCCTGCCAGGGCTCTAATCCAATGTGGAACCTAGAGAGCTGCTCAGGTGGGAGAGAACAGGTCCACCCTGCAATTCCCTGGGCCAGGATCCCATTCTATCTTCATTTCTGTAGCTTGGGGGGTGTGGTGGGGGGTAAGGAGGGGTTCTGATTACCTGGGGTCACTTGGGGCAGGAATGCAAGAATGGTGAGAGCCAGCAACAGAAGTCTCATGGTCCTCGGGATGAAGAAGGCGGTAAATGCCAGGAATCCCGAACGCTGCTTGCAGTGAGAATCTGATCAAAAGTTTTATGGCCCTTTTGGTGGTGGGGGCAGAGAGATGGTCACTGAACCAGACCGAGAGGTAAAAATGTACCCATGCGAAACTTCCGTCTGTTGGTTGTGACTTCAGCATCTGGTCTCACACTGGGAGGATATGCAGAGGGCTGTAAGTCATAGGCTTTGAGGCAGTGTTTGGAGGAGACCTGGAGAGGGAGAACTCAGAGACTAGGGTATTTTGGGGGTGGGGGGGTTCTTCAGAACTATAAGCAGGTTCCTACCCTTACTCATAATAAAATAAAAGCCTGAGTTTGAGCTTTCTCTTCTTCTGTGTCCCTCTGCATTTAATGGGGAGATTTCTAAGTAGGGACAAGGCCTCTCATTTTTGAACCTTCAGGGGAAGAAAGCATGTTCTCAGTGAAGATATTTTAGAATAATATCCATATAGAGGCCAAATCACTCCAATATATTCTCTCAGGGAAAGTGATTTGTTCACTAACTTGCAGCAGAATTTGAAGATCATTGGTAAGAGGACTCAAATAGGTTATAATGGGATGCTAATCTGTGTCATCCAGAACACTCCCTTGCCTAAGACAGCTCCATAGTAACCTTACAAGTTACTTTTTTGTTGTTGGTTGTGGGGCTTGAACTCAGGGCCTGGGCGCTAAACTCTTTTTGCTCAAGGCTAGCACTCTACCACTTGAGTCACGGCACCACTTCCAGCCTTTTCTGAGTAGTTTACCAGAGGTAAGAATCTCATGGAGTTTATAGCCCGGGGCTGACTGGGAACCATGATCCTCAGATCTCAGCCTCCTGAGTAGCTAAGATCCCCAGCCCTTGATGCTGCTTTTGACAACGGCAACCTGGGGCACAGGAGGTCTGGGTATTGTCTGTAAAGGCCGAGGAATTTCAATCTATCTTTGGGATGCAGGACCCTGCTGTGACCTTCAGAGTTAGCCTAGTGCCTTCAAGCTTGAGCCACAGTGCTACTCCTGCTCCCTCTGTTTTACTCAGTTCTAGAAGTCTCTGTAAAGCTGGAGAGAAATAGCTGGCTTTCTGGGACGATTGGCCTCACCTGGAAGACTGAGCAAGGCTGCCGGGCTCTTTTGGACCGACCCATGGGAAGTGCCTAGGATGGTGAGATGGCGACAGGCTTTCCCCGCCTTTCACGTAGTAACCACAGAGCTTCCTCATTATGGGATGGCTGCCAAGGCTGACCTTGTGATGCTGGGCGGGGATTGTGGGGGACACGTTTGCCATCTGGTTTTCTGTTCTATCTTGTCAGTAGGCATTGGAGAGGTGGGGAGGGAGAATTGTCTTTCCACCTGTGTCCTGCTGTCCTTGTATCACTGGGCAGCCTTACATTGTCTCTTCACCTCAGCAGCAAATGCTTTCCATCTCCAGCTCTGCCCTCCTCCTCGCTCCCCCCCCGCCCCCCGCGCCCCAGCAGTCATAGAAATTTTTGTCCTTGTGCCTCTTTGTAAGAACATGTGGTATGGAGATGTGGTTCAAGTGGTTAAAGCATCTGTCTAGCAAGTGTGAGGCCCTGAGTTCAAACGCCAGTACTTCAGACAGACAGACCCAGGCTAAAAAATAAGAATGGAATCTGTAATTCTCAAGGATCACATCCTTGTCTGTCTCCAAGGAAGACATGCAAAGATCAATGCTAATATGGTATTCTTGGGGTCCTAAGTAGCCGTTAGATTGAACTTCCCTTAGGGGAACCAAAAGAGCTCTTCCATCTCCATGGTTCTTATGCTGGAACATTTATTTGAGATTCTTTTTTTCCCCTTTTCTTGTTCTTTCCTGGGTTCTCTACCCCCAACACACATATTCTCAGATATGACCAAAGTATGAACAAAGCTAGGACCAACAAAATAACTCATGGAGTCTACAAAACACCAATACCACCCTTGTCGTTTATGTCTTCTCTGTACCCACTATATATATATATAGCCCTGGGGCTTGAACTCAGGGCCTGGGCGCTCTCCCTGAGCTTCTTTAGTTCAAGGCTAGAGCACCTGAGCCACAGCACCACTTCTGGCTTTTTCTTATTATGTGGTACTGAGGAATCGAACCCAGGGCTTCATGCATGATAGGCAAGCACTCTGCCACTACACCATATTCCCAGCCTCCTCCTCCTCCTCCTCCTCCTCCTCCTCCTCCTCCTCCTCCTCCTCCTCCTCCTCCTCCTCCTCCTCCTCTTCCTCCTCCTCCTCCCCCTCCCTCCCCTCCCCCTCCTCCTCCTTTCCTTTTTAAAATCTGCAGTGTAGACTTTAGCCTCAGGGTATCATACTTTCTAGGCTGGCACTTTATTTCTGAGTCGTGCCTTTTTTTTTTTTTTGGTACTGGTTATTTTTGAGATCTTGCTTCTGGCCCCGGTACCTGCCTAGACTGCAATCTGCCTATTTTAGGTTTTCTGTTGATACAGGTTAATAGGAACACAGGGAATGGTGGCTTGTGCAGCTTGCAGACGGCAGGATAAGCTAATGAACTAAAACTTGCTTGACAGTGAAATGGGGGCATAGGGCTACAAAAGCAAAAGGAAGTAAGGAGGATAAAAGCATGAAGAAATAAGGATAGGACAATAAGCCTTTGTTGTCACAGCCTTACAGGAAACAGATGCCTGCCAATAAGAAAGCCATTCAATTCTTTTTTTTTTTTTTGGCCAGTCCTGGGGCTTGGACTCAGGGCCTGAGCACTGTCCCTGGCTTCTTTTTGCTCAAGGCTAGCACTCTGCCACTTGAGCCACAGCGCCACTTCTGGCCGTTTTTTTTCTGTATATGTGGTGCTGGGGAATCGAACCTAGGGCCTCGTGTATCCGAGGCAGGCACTCTTGCCACTAGGCCATATCCCCAGCCCCCATTCAATTCTTAATATTCAACCCAAGGCCAAGCTCTAACAAAGAAGATGCCGAGATGGCAGAGATACACTAAACTGCCATCTTCCTCATGGAATTTCTCTGTCACTACTCTCTTTCTCCGCCATATTTATTTTCTGGTAAACTTTCCCATCACTGTTAGCTGCCCTTAACTTTCAGGAAGTGCTTGGTGTGTCGGTGGAGAAGTTAGGGATTAAGTATGTCTTATTCTGACTTGGACTCCTCAAATCTCGACACCACTAAAACTGGGATGGCAGACATGGGCCACCATACTTTATACAGTGGCAGAACCTTTCTTTCCTTTCATTATGCCCCTTACAGCATTTTATAACTTAGACAATTAAGAGAATTAAGGATTCTTTTGCTCTGGAGTAGAGTAGCAGGAGATCCTTCTCCTTTCAGTATACACGGTGCTTATTATAAAACCCCACCCTCTATGGCCTTCCTTGATCACACGATCAGAACTTTGACCTCTCAGAGCCAACTGACAGAGTGCACAGGCATTGCCTTGGTCCAAGATCATTGTCTTCAGAGAGTGGCAGCCATCTTTTACCAGCCGTGGCATTCGTACGATGTACTTTCTCACTTCGTTTATGTCATCTAAAATGTGATCCTCAGAGAGAAAGAGAGGTAACATTTTATTAGTGATTACCCTCCCTAGTGTGTTTTGAATTCTTCCAGAATTGCTCATCAGTATTGTGTCCAGGTAGAGAAAGCAGCTCCTATTTCCATTTGCAGGTCTATTGTGACTTTTCTGGCAGACTTTGATACTTGTGAAAGGTGGTCTAGATAACTAGGTTTTAATGATTGTATATTTAATTTTTTAATGGATACAAAAACATAAAAGGTTTTCTAATATCAGTGCAGTAACACATTACTGATTACTGACGCATTGATTACTGCTTTCATACTCACAGGTTGGCTAGTGAGTTCATTTGTTTGTTTTGTGAGATGAGGTCTTCTTAGGTAGCTTAGGCTGGCTTAGAACTCACTGTGCCTTCAACTTTCCATCCTCTGATCTCTGCCTTCTGACTGCTGGGATTATAGACATAGGTCACCATGCTTAGCCACATTGTGTAATGTTGACATCAAGAAACTTACGTATCTTCTCAAATATTTTTCATTGTCCTGTGATTTTAAAAAATTCCTTTCTTAGGGCTTCTGGGAATGTACAGTATATCATGTCTCCCTAGAGTCACCATATTGGTTGCATAGCAACCCAGAACTCCTGTTTCCCATGGAATCATGGGGGATTGTATGTGCTTCGTTAAGAAAGCTGTAGCTGTGGCTTTGTTAGAGATGTATGCAGGGTCTGTGTAGTGACTTTTCTTTTTTCATTCTTTTTCTTTTCTTTTTAAAATGAGTAGTGGGCAGTGATGTCTTGCTAGCGACTCCTGTCTTGGCTCTTTATTTTTCTTCTTCTTAATGCAGAGACAAAGCCATGATGTCACTGGGAGATAATAAAGCACTTCCCAGGAAAAACAATTTTTTGGACATAAATTATTGCCAGAGAGAAAAACTTTAATGGTTCTGCACTTGTTAGACAAAGGGATTTTCACCGAGCCAATTGCAAAGTGAATGTACAAGGAATTCCATATTCCTGCTGTCTCCTGAGATCTCAGATCACACCCCACTACCACCCACTAACTTGTAAAGACCTTGTTGATTTTTCTGCAAATACACAGACTCTGTGTGTATATGCATATGTGGGGCTTGAACTCAGGGCCTGGGCACTGTCCCTGAGCTGTTTTGCTCAAGGCTAGCCCACTACCACTTGAGCCACAGCTTTACTTTTGACTTGTTTGATGCTTAATTGGAGACAAGTCTCACAGACTTTGCTGCCCACGTTAGTTTTTAACCATGATTCCTCCTGAGTAGCTAGGATTACAAGTGTGAGCCACGGGTTCTATAAAAGGACTTCTATAGTACTCATCTCTCTCCTTTCTATAGTATAAGTTTCAAAGTTACATCTCCCCTGTTTGCCCCTAACCTCTGGGATTGCAGCATTTGTCCTTGAAATGGTTTCTTCTAGTAACTGTTGGTGAACTACATCTCAGCAAGAGGCCCTCCTCCATGCATACGCTTTGCTGGGAAAGCAGACTCCACACAGCTTGACAAAGCAACTCTTAGGAAGCTTAGTGCTAACTAAGGAGCTCAGTAAAATTCTGGGCTCTGGTTTGCTCCCCTGTCCTATGAAATCCATCTCCCCCTTCCCGAGGTCCACACTTGTCACGCTGACTGTATTTGTCATATTTTTTTCATCTGTTCTGAAAGACAAAAACCTCAGAAAGAGATCACTGGGCCTTGTGCCCCTTCTCATAAACACGGAGCAAACAAGGGGAACAACTCCAGAGGGGTTTTCATCCAAACCCGATGTTGCATTTAAGTTAGTAGTGGCTATGAAGAAAATATTGATGAAATGGTGTCATTGTACAGCCCATTTTTGTGAAGAAAACATAGCTTATTCAAGACTTCAGATGAGCTGTGTTCCCACCCTTGGACATGGCCTTGGGAAATCTCCCCCTTCCCCCATCTGCATTTGTAATTACTGCATGTGTTGTTAATTGGAACAAAGCCAGACACGAATGTTCTGGACTTCAAGTTTTATTTCCTGGCCAGTTCTCTTCCCCCATCCCCAACAGGTACCACTGAAGTCTCTGCTTCCACCAGTTTAGCCACTAGATTCCACATATAAGTGACACCATACACGTTGTCTTTCTAGGTCTGGCTGACTCTACTTAGTGTCTTCTAAGCCCACCCACATTATCATTAATGTGAAGGTTTCCTTCTTTATAAAGGCTGAATAGCAGGGTGCCAGTGGCTCACAGCTGTAATCCTATCTACTCCAGAGACAGATCTGAGGATGGAAGCTCAAAGGCAGGACTTTCAAGAAAGTCTGTGAGACTCTGATCTCCAATTAACTTGTGAAAATGGAACTGTGGCTCATGTGGTAGAGCACTAGACTTGAGTAGAAAAAGCTAAGGGATAATGTTCATGCCCTGAGTTTAAGCCCCAGTACTGGTACAAAAAAGAAAGTGAGGGAGAGGAAAAGAAGGGGGGAGGACAGAAAGAGAAAAGAAAGAGAGAGAGAGAGGGAGAGAGAAGGAGGGAAAGAAGGGAGGGAGGGAGGGAGGGAGGGAGGGGGAAGGAGGGAAGGAAGGTATTAAAGTAAAAAGTTGTCAACACTTTGTTACATCTATTCTCTCTAGATTTTTTTCTCTTCTGCCCTTTTTCTAATATTTAGTATCTAGTGTTCAGCTCATTGTTAAACTGTTATTATGAAAGCAATATATGCCATTGTCTATTAAAATACAGAAAAGCAAAGCTGAAACAATGCAACGCCATACTTCTAAGTCACCTAGATATTGCCTTCTCTTATGTTATAATGCTATCTTTATATACACATAGATTTCACTTAGAAAATGAAACCTTCCACACACACTGTATTATAAGCTTCTTTTGTTTAACTAATAATCCTTATCTTTTGTTTTCAGTACATTTTTCTCCTATTTCATAACCATTGTAAATCCTAAGTTCCCCTAGTTGGGCTAAAATGTCCTCTGGAGTCGATATGGTGGAGTGAACCACAGTGTGATACCCTTCAAAGAACAATGAATACCTTAGGACAGAAATAATAAAACCAGAATCTGGATTCTCACTATATGTCAATAAGATAGCTCAGATCTTTTAATCAACTGAAAAGGGAAAGACATAATTATAAGCAAAGAAAACCCTGGAAATAACTATAAACGTAAGAAAGGTTCCAAACAATAAAATTTTGTGATGAGGAACTATGCATAACAAATGGAAAATGACTTCAAAGGAAAATAATCCCTCAAGGGTTGTACTGGCTAGAAGAGAGGCGGACTTGAAACCATCAGCAGAGCATGAAGACCCGGATGGCACACAGAGCCCTCTCTCACTAAGCCCCAGGCTCCCAACGTGCCAACCTTCATGTCCTGCTTATTTGGCCTCTCATACTCCTTGCTCACGCTCTTTTGCTCAGGCACAATTAGTAGCATTTTCTTTTTTTTTAATCTCAAATGTGCCTTGGTTACATAAATCATAGACTAACTGTATGATCGCCTCAAATCAAGCAAGCTTGGAAGGATTAACTAATTCTGGGTTTATACAAGTTGTTCCAGAACGCCGTGGAAATGCAGAAGCTGCCCAGTTGATTCTAAGAGGCTAATGTCAAAGACACAGATGAACAATGGAGAACAGAATTAGGGGGGCATCTCTCCTCCATATGTGCAGTCCCAGATCCCAAACAAAATTGCACACAGCTGAATCTGATCATGAGTGTCCAAGACATAACTACCACTCAGCTGAAACACGGGGGGAGGGGGGGATGGCAGAAAATGGAACCATCCTCTTCTACCTTAAGAGTGAGATACCAGTCATACGGTAGTCTAAATGATAGAGAAGTCATCTCAGCAATTTCAGAAAAGAATTATAGTAGTATATGGTAGCTAGTTGAAAAAGAGACAAAAACTACTAAACATGGTAAAGATTAAGCACCATGATTTTGTGGCTAATAATGAATTGGTTTAAGGAGTTTTAGACATTTTTCTCTTTAAATTGGAAAGTAAACACGAATTTCCATGAATATTTTATGTATTACCAACAGTGGAGGGCCTGGCCCTTGTTATTAGCAAACGAGGAGGCGGTCCTCTAAGTCTTTGGAAATTGACAAACGATCCATGTATTTATTAAAATAAATGGGAAAAGAATAGTAGGAAGGATCTTGAGGAGAAAAGTTCATTGTATGGCAAGTTTTGGGATATTAAAGTTTATCAGAAACCCACAGTAAAAAGAAATTGGTGCCTCTTTTCCCCTCCTCTCATTCTCCCTCCCCCTTCTCTTCTCCCTCCCTCCCTTCCTTTCTTTCTTTTTATTTGACTTTTTTTGTGCTGGGGTGAACATAGGGAGGGCATGGAGTGCAATATTACCCTGTGCTATGGAGCTATCTCCCCAGCTCAGGAAGAAATGTTTCTGATGGAAAGATAAACTAAGAGAACAAACTACAGAGTCTGCAAATAAAACCAGCTCTACATTGTTCTGTGAGGGAAAATGGCACAATAAAGTGATGGGAGTCAGATGGTGTTTAGCTTTTTTAAAAATTATGTTTATTTCTTTGTGATTAAGGGGATCCACCCCAGGATCTTGGCTAGGCAAGTACCTTACCACTTGAGACATACCCCTAAGTCCCCATCTCTTTTAATGACAGAGTCTCATTATAGTCTGCTATGTTGTGGCCCAGGCTAGCTGCAAACTCATGAGCCTCCTGCCTCTGATTCTGCCTCATGAATAGCTGGAATTACAGATGTGTGCCCTTGTGTCTGGCTAAGCATGGCACTTTTCATCATACCTTAATAAAGAAGGGCATTTATATATATTAACAATTATGACAAAACAATAACGTTTCTAGAATGAACATAGGAAAGTATGTTTATGACTTTGAGATAAATAAAGTATTTTTTTTCCCCCTTATGGTACTGGGGTTTTGACTCAGGGTCTGCATTTGCTAGGCAAGAACTCTACCATTTAAACCACTGTCCCAGTCTTCTTCTTTTCTTTGTTATTTTGGCTGACCTTGAACTCTGGGCTTGGGCACTGTGCCTAAGCTCCTTTTGCTCAAGGCTAGCGCTCTACTACTTGAGCCACAAGCATTAATTCCGGCTTTTTCTGTGATTAACTCGAGAGGATTTCATGGCTTTCCTTCCTGGGCGAGCTTCAAACCACCATCCTCAGCTCTGTCTCCTGAATAGCTAGGATTACAGGCATGAGCCACCTGGTGCCTGGCATCTCAGCCCCTTGCTTTGTTGTTTTCTGAATAGGGTCTCACTTTCTCCCTGGGATTGACCATGATCTGACACTGAGTATCTGAGGAGACAGGCATGAACCATCTTGTCTTGCTTTTATTGCTTGAGATTGGGCCTCATAAACTTATTGCCTGCCCAGGTTGGCCCTGATCTGTGATCCTTGTGGTCAAGAAGAAGAAGAAGAAGAATACAAATATAGGCTGTCATTTTAGCTGGCACAAAAACTTAAATGTTTAATGGAACTGGGCATTGGTGGCTCACACCTGTTAATCCTAGCTACTCAGGGGGTTGAGATTTGAGGAGTACGGTTCAAAGCCAATCCGAGCAGCAAAGTTCATGAGACTCTTATCTCCAATAAACTACTCAGAGAAAGCTGGAAGTGGCACTGTGGCTCAAGTGGTAGAGCACTAACTACCCTTGAGCACAAAGAGGCTCAGGGACTGTGCACAGGCCCAGAGTTTAAGTACCAGGCCTGGCAAAATAATAATAATAATAATAATAATAATAATAATAATAATAAATTAATGGTTAGAGTAACTAAAAGGTAAATAATAGGAGTACACTTATCTTATCCATACTGCATTTGAGACCTCCTCCCCCACATTGAATATTATCATAAATTACTGCCTGAGGATTATAACTTCAGTAGGAACTGTAGGCCATTGGTCACTGAATTGTGGGTCTTATACGTGAAGTGTGTGACATACTTTGTTACAACTTCACTTTTATGGAAGTGTGTAATATCAAGAACTTCTCTGAGGGATGAGGACAATCTAGCCTGCCAATGGAAAACTTGCTTTCCTTCCTTTGGAGACAGGGTCTGGCTCTGCCTCCTGATGGAAAACGTTTAATGTAGGGCAGCTTTGTCCATGAGACACTTTTTCAAGGGGACTATGCTACCATCTGGCCACATGATGGCGACATAAAACCAGGGAAATGAGCCATTCCTCTTTCTGAACGCTTTGGGGGCATCCTCTAAGAGAATAGGCTCCATCTCTTTTCTTTTCTTTTTTTTTTTTTTTTTGGCCAGTCCTGGGGCTTGGACTCAGGGCCTGAGCACTGTCCCTGGCTTCTTTTTGCTCAAGGCTAGCACTCTGCCACTTGAGCCACAGTGCCACTTCTGGCCATTTTCTGTATATGTGGTGCTGGGGAATCGAACCCAGGGCCTCATGTATATGAGGCAGGCACTCTTGCCACTAGGCCATATCCCCAGCCAGCCATCTCTTTTCGTAGTGTTTCCAAACCTTAATTTTTACAGAACCCATGGAAAGCCTCTGGGCCAGTGACACCAGTCTCTTAATTTAGTCAAAAGATTCTTTTGGGTAAGGTTCCTTCATCTCACATAGACATTATCCCCAAAGTTCGTCACACATGAAGCGCTCTCTCTGGTCCTCCCTTGCCGAGGAAAAGTTTGAAAGTTTGAAAGGTCCTGTTGCACCCAGCCTAGAGCAGAGGAAACACATGAAACATTTTAGTTAGTGCTACCTCTGTTTGATTCATGGGTTAGATATAAGAGATTGAATCGAAGTTGAGGAATTGTAGAGAAGGAAAAATGAAGGGCAGTTTGGTGTTGTTATACATTGTGGCGGAGCGCTTGTAAGAGCTTAGATCAGAGTTCTATTAGAAAAATGAAGGGGGGAAGGATAGTCAATTCCATTTGCAGAACTGGGTTAGGCTGATGCTCGGTGATGTCTAAAGACAAGTGGTATTTTTTGGTTGAATGGAGCTAGGAGAAGAGTTGGGTAAAAGTGACAGTTGGAGTAGAGATATCTGAATTTTGACTGTGCTTTGGATTGACACAGCAGATTGGGAGTGTCTTGTGTGGTCCTGTGTTTGTGTTGTGTTTTGCAACAGGGCCTAGAATGTTTTATTAGCCTGGATTGGGGGTTAAGTTTGAGTACATCCCAGCAGGGCTGTGGTTATTGGCTTTGGGAAGGCATTAACCCTTTACCAGAGATAGGACTTTGAAAGTACTTTTTCCTATACTGCTGGTTCTTCTCCATTTTGTCAAGATGCTTTTTAGATCAGTGTCACTCTACTTATCTATTTTTTAAAAAAAAAATCTACATGCCCTGTACTTTGGGGATAATAAGCTATTGCCATTGCCAATATTGAGATGTTTTTCCCTCTGTTTTCTTCTAAGAGTTCTATAATTTCAAATTGTATGTTTATGTCTTCGATCAATTTTGAAGTCAGCCCAGGCAGGCAAATCCAACCAGCAAAAAGCCACTCTACCAAAGGGTAGAGTTGCTAGCCTTAAGGGGAAAAAGTCTAGCAAGAGGTTGGACACAATTATTTTTGCTTGTTTTTTTTTTTTGCCAGTCCTGGGGCTTGAACTCAAGGCCTGAGCACTGTCCCTGGCTTCTTTTTGCTTGAGGCTAGCACTCTACCACTGGAGCCACAGTGCCACTTCCAGCTTTTTCTGTATATGTGGTGCCGGGGAATTGAACCCAGGGTTTCATTTATATGAGGCTAGCACTCTTGCCACTAGGCCATATTCCCAGCCCCTCAGAGTTGTTTTGATTTGCATTTCCTTTATGGCCAGGAATGATGAACATTTCCTTAAGTGTTTCTTTGCTATTCTAACCTCTTCTTCTGAGAAGTCTCTCCACTCCCTTGCCCATTTAGTGACTGGTATATTAAGTGTGTGGGAGGGGTTAGTTCCTTGAGCTCCTTGTGTATATTGGACATTAAGCCTTTGTCTGATGTATTGCTGGTAAAGGTCTTTGCCCAAATGGTTGGCTGTCTTGCTAGTTTAGTAACTATGTCCTTATCTGTGCAGAAACTTTTCATTTTGATGTAGTCTCACTTGTTGAGTCTCTATTGGTTGTACCAAAAACCATAGTTTTTTCTTTTTGCTTATGATTGGTAAGTCCAATGTTGATTTGATATATTAGAATCATCATTTATACCAATTTTAAATGAACATGATTGATATAAATTCAAATCCTTCCATTTTAAACTACTAAAAATGTGACTGCCCCTCATTGATCAATGGCTTTGCGTATTAGAGTAGTTTTATAACGTGATTATAAACATATAGAGAACACTTTGATGTTGGACAGAATTTGAGTGTTATTTTTTGTAGCATTTTAGAGTACATTTTCAGATTTGTTTTCATTTTAATAATGCTAGTTTTATTTATTTATTTAAATTTAGAGGTTATTGTTTTTGTTTTTACAATCAGTCCAGAGAAGGCATTGGCATGCTGGATTTGGGAAAGACACAAAGGATACAGGAACAGGATGTTTGGGTGGAGACCCATTTTGTAAGTAGTTGCTTCACTAATAAATATTCTGTCCTGATGACTTTCCGGCTGAGATCTGAGGATCGAGGTTCAAAGCCAGCCTGGGAAGGAAAGTCTGTGAGACCCTTATCTCCAATTAATCACCAGAAAACTGGAAGTAGCCCTGTGGCTCAAATGGTAGCGTGCTAATCTTCAGCTGAAGAGCTCAGGGACAGCGCCCAGGTCCAGAGTTCAAGACCCATGACCGGCAAAAAAAGAAAGAAAGAAAAAAGAAAAACAAGAGTAAGAAATGAGCTTAATAATTTCCCTCAAAACAGAAGCTGTTTTTCAGGTCTGAGATGGGAAATGGGGGGCCAGGGAGGCCCCTTGATTAGATTACAGAGGAGGGAGAGGACCATCTTAAAGGGATTTTAGAGTCAATTCACATAATGGTTTTATAGCTCTTGAAAGTCTTGAGAAGAAAGAAGGATACCACTTAGAATGCAAATTACACACACACACGCGTGTGCGCATGCACACACATATGATAGATATACAATATTTATGACATATAACATATGTCATATATGTACTTTATTAGTTTGTTGAGCTATCATAACAAAGGACCACAAACAAGGTGGCTGAAACGAGAGATTTATTTTAGAGGCCTAAGGTGAAAATACGTGTAAAGTTGACTTCCACCGAGTGCTCTTTCCTTGGCTTGCAGCAGGTGGTGCTGTGGGTCCTAACATGGTCCCCTACCTGTGCATGTTAAGTATTTACAAACAAATTATCCTATCCTAATGCCCTTTTGCAGGCTCAACAGTCATGTGTGTTGAGGGCCTACCCGAATGGCCTCATTTTACCTTAGTTTCCTCTTGAAAGACTATCTTCAAACATCTTCACATTCTGAGGCACTGAGGGCTCAGACGACAACATGGACAATTTTGGGAGGAGGGTGATCAGACATTGTCCATTGTGACAGGTAAGGAAAGATGCTGCCGGAACTAGGAGAGTAGCAGGGCAGGCTTGAAGAGCAGGTGCTCTGAAGAGCGGCCTGTGAGGAAGGTTCTCTAGGTGTCTTGGGATTGTGACTTGGTCCTCAGACCGAGGGCCATGTTCTCATCTCTTCTTCCAGTCTCTTTTCTTCATCCTCCATCCCTTTGCTGTCTAAATAGCATCTTCTGAAATCAAAGGCCGAGAGGACATTGTCACTATCATTTAACCAATGAAGGAGCTCCTAAGGGACCAGGCTAACATTCCACTTTGGTGATGGTCAAATGAAAGCCCATAGTGGTCGGATGCTTAGCCAGCTCCTCGTGCATCGGAATTGCCTCTGCACCCTTCTAACTTCTTTGGACGGAGAGTCTGACATCAGTCATGTTTACACAACTGTATGATTCCTGAGACACGGGAACATTGAATGTCACGTCCCTGAAATGTCCCTTCCCACGCAAATAAAGATAGTAAGTGTGGCTGAGACCAGGATGACACTATAAGTGCTCTTGAGGACACTGGAGACAGCAAACCTGTGTTGGCCATAGCAAGAACCAAGAGCTGTGCCCCTGCGGCACTACAGCCAGCCACGCCTTGGAATGCTGGACCCACAATGGGACAAAGCCAGCTAAGAAGCCAGTGTGTGAATAAAACCCTCTCTGGTGTGAAGCGCTGTATAATCACAAGATTACAGTACTGCTTACATATAGATACATGCATATAATATTTTCTAACACATATTCTAAGACAAGAACAGAGAAGCCTCCTCTGCCTACTTGAAAGAAATACTCAGGCCCAAACTACGGTGGAGAGGCAAAGCAATGAGACTACTTATTGTAAGAGATAGTAGCAATAAGTTAGAGACTTAAGGGGCTGTAACGGTTGACCTTCAGACCAGAAGCATTAGGACCTTAGAGATGGAGTTGCTTCTGCATCTGGGAGGGACGTCATCTAAGATGCTGAGGTCTCTCCTGATACTCTCCAGGCTCCTTGGTAAGAAGTGCCACCAGAGTTGAGGGTGACCATCTTCCCATAGGAAAGCATATTCCATTTTTTTTCTTTGAGGTGTGGATCAAACCCCGGGCCTCCCTGGTTAGGCGAATTGATGCTTGATCATGGAGATACCTCTCCAGCCCCAAAGACACACTCATTCAAAGACTTGTCCCTGACTTTCGGTCATCTCTGTATGTCATCCTCCCTCCTATGCCGGTCCACGTTTCCAACGATACTGTGAATGGGACTCCATGATCACTCCACTTTTCCTTTCTTTCAGCTGTTCTGGTTCCCTGAGGAATTCACAGCCAAGAGCACGAGGACAGCAAAGACAGGAAGATCTCCACTCAAGGTTTCAATGACTTAGGAAGCTCTGCACTCAATGTTTTAATGACTTAGGTAGTGGGGGGCTGAGACACATGGCAATGAATGGGAGACACGTGAAGGGTTACAGCAGCCTGCAGGTCAGGAAATCGACAATGCCAGTGTTCGGGGTCTGCACTGGGAAGGTGATGGCTTTCGTGGAGGAGATACGAATCCTACGCAAGTCTGGCTTTGTCGAGAGAGCAGATGTAATTTCCAAAAAGTCTTTCCTACCATTGTCTATGGGAAGTCTAACCCCCTGCCCCCAGTTCTGTCTCACTGCTTCTTACTTCTGTTAGGTTTACCAAGATGCATTAGTGGTGGATGTTTTCTAGTTCATTCTCCCACCGGTGTGATATACTAAAGGAGAACTTGGAATCACTGTGAAATCCCTAAAGGTAGGGACAGTCTATTTTTCACATTATTTGTTTGTTTGTTTGTTTATTGACAACCTTGGGGTTTGAACCCAGAGGCTGGGCACTGTCCCTGAGCCTCTCTGTGCTTAAGGGTGGTGCTCTATCATGTGAGCCACAGCACCATTTCTAGGTTTTTCTGAGTAATTTATTGAAGGTAAGAGTCTCATGGACTTCCCTGCCTGGGCTGGCTTCCAACTGTGATCCTCAGATCTCAGCCTCCTGAGTAGCTAGGATGACAGGCCTGAGCCACCAGGGCCTGGCTTGGTTTGTTATTTCTATAACCCCAGTGCCTATTTAGCTGAGCCTGGTCAATGTGCTCTTTACCATGTGTGTTGGAAAATCCACAGGCAATTTCTTTTGTCAGTCCTAGGGCTTGAACTCAGGGCCTGAGTGCTGTCCCTGAGCTCGTTTGCTCAAGGCTCGTTTGCTCTACCACTTTGAGCCACAGTACCACTTCCAGATTCCTGGTAGTTAATTGGAGATAAGAATCTCACGGACTTTTCTGCCTGAACTGGCTTCAAACCCCAATCCTCAGATCTCAGCCTCTTGAGTAGCTAGGATTACAGGTGTGAGCCACTGGTGCCCGATAAGAACATATATTTTTGCTGTTGCCTGAGAGGATTATGTTTCAGTGGTGGTGGAAGGAGGAAGCAGTAATGAACTGGAAAAAGTCATCAGAGCAATCTTCAAGTCTCTAAAAGGTAAAATGAGTACAGACCCAGAGAGGAGAAGCAAAAGGCCACCAGAGATAGCAGGGGGTAATCGCATTGGAAAGACTGGAGACCTCGCAGGTATCTAGAGCTATATGGAAAACAGCTGAGTTTAAGGTGGGGAGGGGGGGAAGCGGTGGCTCTCAGCATCTTTATGCTGCAAACCTTGTTGGTGCAACCATGCCCTTAGAGTCTAGGGGAGGATGGCTGAGCTGTCTGCAGACAGGAGCATACACCAAGTTCAAGTCTACATTTCTCTTATGAGAGAAAACAAAGCCCAGCCATTCTAACAAGGAAGACAGAGGGACAGAAAAATAGAGAGACAGAAGGACAGTACAGATGAGTGAGACATATATATATATATAACACTATATATATGACTATAACTATATATATAGTATATGTATAACTAAAGCAAGGCAAGAGAGATAGAGGCCAATATGGACGGAGTGAATGTGTGTGTGTGTGTGTGTGTGTGTTGTGTGTGTGTGTGTGTGTGTTGAGCAGGGGAGTCAAGGAAGGAATCTTTGAGAAAATGACATTATAAGTAGAATCTGATTGTACTGAGGAATTGAGCCATATCAATGTCTAGAATCTTCCAGGCAGAGAGAACAGCAAGAGCAAAGCCTTGGGGCATGAAAGTACTAGGTGTCCTGGGGAAAGCAAGAAGTCAAGTGTGGCTAAGGGAACTGGTAAGGGAAGCCAGCCTCCCAGAAGCAGGTGGAGCTGCCCATGTTGGGCTTCAGGGCCTTAGTAAAGATTTGGGGTTTATTTAGATGGGGATGCAGAATTGTGGTTTATCTTTGAAATAATATTTTACTTTTTTATCTTTAAGTAGTTTTTCAAAGGAGTTGCTGTTTAAAAAAGCAGTTTGTGAATACAATGCATCTAGATCAATGTCACCCCTTTCAACATTCTCACCCACCTTTCCATCCCCTCTTTCCCTCACACTTCCTAATTTTGTAGGAATACATTGAATTCTTGATTGCATTCTCCCTCTTCATTCGCCTGCCCACTTCACTTTGACCCCACCTCACCCATTTCTAGTACCTGCTTCCTGTGTGTGTGTGTGTATGTGTGTGTGTGTGTGTGTGTGTGTGTGTGTGTGTGTGTGTGTGTGTTTGTGGAACTTTGTCTTTCTAAGGAATTCCACTATTTGGGTTCTTCCTTGAGCATACCAAATTTCAGTTAATACATTTTTATGCTCTTGCATAATACTCAATGTATTTATTTGTAATTTTATAAGCTAAGTCTAGCTCCCACATCTAAGGGAAAACATGTATTCTTTGTCTCTCAGGCCTGACTCACTTCGCTTAACATAATCTTTTCTAGGTCTTTCCATTTGTTTACAAATAGTACAATATAATCCCTTTTAATGGATGAGTATTCCACTGTGTATGTATACACCACATTTTCTTGATCTATTCATTCATCCACTGTTGGGCATCTGGGCTAATTCCATCCCTTGGCTATGGTGAATAGTGCTGCAATGAAGATGGTTGTGCTGATGTCTTCACTGTAACCCAGTTTGTAATATTTGGGGTAAGTACACAGTAGTAGAATTGCTGAATCAAAAGATAGTTCTACATTTAATTTTTTGTGGCACCTCCATACTGCTTTACAGAGTGGGCGAACAAGTTTACATTCCCACCAAAGGTTTCCCTTTGGCCTCATCCTCATCAATCTTTGTTAATGTGTGTTGATAAAGACGATTCTAAGTGGGTTGAGGCAAAATCCCAACATTGTTTGATTTGCATTTCTTAAATGATATTTAAAATCTGATAGCTTATTTTGCCAATGAGACTTAACTTTCTCCATCTGCAAAGTTAAGTAACTTGGGCAAAACTAATGTTTCCTGAGTGTGTGTTACCCACATCAATGGGAGTCTGTGCTATTATTTAGGTGACACACTAAAGTTTTTAATATTCTCACATGAGAAAAAATCACTAACCATTGATTTGGTTGTTTTTCTTTTTTTTTAGATCACACTATTCAGGATTTAGACTTATATGGAATTAATTTATAAACTGTTGGTTGCTAGGAACAAGTAAGTAATATGACAGGTTATACATGATATGACAAAAGAAGTTTATACTGTGAGAAGGAAATGATAAACTCTTTGGATAAATGTCTGTTATCTGATATCCATTTTCTAGAGTCTGTGCTACATCACTGATCAGAGCAGGTCTATGTACTGAGGAAACTGAGGATCAGAGTTGTGCTTTCTCAAGGGCATCTGGCTGTAGAGGTCACACTCGGCCTTCTTTAACACCTCTAATCTCTAGAAACTACTACTTTCTCTTCCACTTTTCTAGATTCAGTTTATATATAGTTTTTATAGTATTATATATATGTAGTTTTATATAGGATTTTTATATATAGTTTTATTTATAAGATTTTTATATATAGTTTTAGAATGTTATATAAGTGGAATCTTATCGTATGAGACCTTCTGCAGTTTTCAACTCTATCAAGTTTTTTTTTTAATTGCTAAAAAGTATTACATGGGGGGCTAGGGATGTGGCTTAGTGGTAGAGTGCTTGCCTAGCATGCATGAAACCCAAGGTTCAATTCCTCAGTACCACATAAACAGAAAAGGCCAGAAGTGGTGCTATGGCTCAAGTGGTAGAGCACTAGCCTTGAACACAGAGAGGCTCAGAGACAGAGCACCGGCCCTGAGTTCAAGTCCTAGGACTGGCAAAAAAAAAGTATTACATGATATGGAGCATTTATTTGTGTACAGTTTCTATTTCTTGTGTGTGTGTGCGTGTGTGTGTGTGTGTGTGTGTGTGTCTGTCTGTCTGTCTGTCTGTCTGTGTGTCGGTACTGGGGCCTTATACTCGTACCTACTTTTTTCTGCTCATGTCTGGTACTCTACTACATGAGCCTCCTGCTCTGTTTTTAGATTTGTCTTGTAGAGGCTGGCATCAAACTGCAGCCCTCAGATCTCAGCCCCTTGAGTAGCTAAGAATATAGGCATGAGCCAAGGGTTCTTGGCCTAGAAACTTAGTATGTAATAATGTATCATGCTTTGGTTTCAGTTCCTTAATCACCAATTATGTCTTTTCATGCACTTATTCACCATCCATGTCCTCTTCAGTTAAATGTCTGCTATATCTGTTTTCTTTTCTTTTTTTTTTTTTTTTGTTAAATTTTTATTGTCAAACTGAGGTACAGAGAGGTTACACTTTCATATGTTAGGCTGTTTTCTAAGTATGTTATTATTATTATTCAAGCTTGAACTCTGGGCTTGGGTACTGTCCCTGAGCTTTTTGCTCAAGGCTAGTGCTCTAGTGCTTGAGCCATAGCCCTGTCTCGGTCTTTTTGCTGATTAATTGGAGATAAGAGTCTCACAGACTATCCTGCCCACACTGTCTTCTAATTGCGATCCTCAGATTGCAATCCTCAGCCTCCTGAGTAGTTAAGAATTACAGGAGTGAGTCACTAGTACCCAGCTTAAATGTATTATTTTTGATTGCTTAATTTTGAGAGGTCTTTATTTTAGATGTGAGCTCTTTGTTGGACATGTGGTTTGCAAATAACATCTCTCAGTATTTAGCTTTCCTTTTTATTCTCTTCACAGGTTTAAAAAAAATTTTTTTGCAACAGATGAGAAGTGTTTAAATTGGGGCACCAAAATTAGTTCCCTTTTCTTTTAAAGATTATGCTCCTGGCGCAATGTCAAAGAACTCTCTACCAAGCTGTATGCCTTTGAATTTTTCTTTCTGGGCACAGTAGTGAATGATTATAATCTTAGCACTAGGAAGGTTGAGGCTGAAAGATTGGATGTTCTACTCTATTTCAGAAAAATAAAATTTCAGGGGGGAGCAGTGTGTGGGGGGGGGGGAAGCAAAGGAAGGGTGACATTGTCCAAGAAAAGAAATATACTCATTACCTGACTTATGAAATGGTAACTCCTCTGTACAACACCTTAATAGAAACAACAAATTGCAGTAAAAAATGAAAAAAAAATAAAACAACAAAATTTCAAATCTCAATGTTTGTTCTCATGAATTATGTTTTTTTAGTGTTAAGATTCTTTATTTTTATAATTTATTTATTAATTAAACAAAATTTTTTGACAAGGTGTTGTGCAAAAGGGGTAGTTACATAATAGGGCAGTGTGTACATTTCTTGTGATATCTTACATCGTGTTTTTCTTTCCCTTCCCTAGGTCAGAAAGACATATATACATTACACAGTGTACCAAAAACATATACAGTATCCACGTGGCCTACGCCAAAGGAAATTTACCTAGGGCTTTAAATGTAATGTCGACAATAGAGTTTGCTTATCCTTGTCTTATATGAATGTACATACATAGCTTTTGAGCTATTGTGATCCACTGAGAAGTCTATTTTTGGCCTTTATATGTTATGTAGTTGTTTGGTTTTAGTTACATAATGTAGGATCGCTGACCCAAACCTGTGGGAAATACCATTTGACAAGAAGTTTTTGGTTTCGCAGACCTGGTCTCTACTATCTCCCCTCCCCCCACCTTAACAGTCATATATCAAGGAGATCATGCACCTTTGTTTTCTGTGTTCTAGGCTTGTCTCACTCAACATTATTTGTTCAAGTTCTGACCATTTCCCTGCGAATAACAATATTTCACCATTTCTAATCGCTATGTAGTATTCCATTGTGTATAGGTACCATATTTTTTGGATCCATTCATCTGTGGAGGAGCATCTGGGTTGTTTCCATATTTTGGCTATTGTGAATTGTGCAGCGATAAACATGGAAGTACAAATGTCTTTTTGATATCTTGGGACCTGTTTTTCAGGATAGATGCCTAGGAGTGGTATGGCTGGGTCATAGGGTAGGTCTATGTTGAGCTTTTTGAGAAACCTTCATACTGTTCTCCAAAGTGGTTGTACTAATTTGCACTCCCACCAACAATGGAGAAGGGTTCCTCTTTCCCCACACCCCCTCCATCATTTGTTGTTGCCTGAGTTCAAAGTATAGGCCATTGTCACTGGAGTGAGGTGGTATCTCAGGGTTGTTTTTATTTGCATTTCCTTTACTACCAGGGATGTTGAACATTTCCTCATATGTTTCTTTGCCATTTTTATCTCTTCTCTTGTGAAGTCTCTCTTGAACTCCTTTCCCCATTTCCTAATTGGCTTACTGGGCTTGGAGGGGCTTAGTTTTTTGAGTTCTCTGTAGATGACGGATATTAGGCCTTTGTCTGTTGCTGTGCTGGTAAAGATCCTTTCCCATATGGTTGGCTGTCTTTCTAGTTTGGTGGCTATGTCCTTAGCTGTGCAGAAACTTTTTATTTTGTAGTAGTCCCATTTGCCGAGTCTTTCCCCTATCTGTTGTGCCCCTGGGACTCTATTCAGGAAGTTCCTTCCTGTGCCTATAAGTTCTAGCGTCTTTCCTACTCTGTCCTTCAGTAGTTTCAAGGATTCAGGTCTGATGTTGTCCTTGATCCATTTTGAGTTGATCTTGGTGCATGGTGATAGGCTTGGGTCTACTTTGAGTTTTCTGCATATGGCTGCCCAGTTTTCCCAGCACCAGTAGTTGAAGAGGCTCTGTTTTTTCCATTGTATGTCTTTAGTTCCTTTGTCAATATCAGCTGACTGTAAGAGTGTGGTTTTATTTCTGGGTCTTCAATTCTATTCCATTGGTCTTCAGGTCTGTTTTTATACCAATACCAGGCTCTTTTTGTTATGATGGCTCTATAGTAGAGCTTGAAGTCTGGTATTGTGATACCTCCTGCACTGCTTTTTTTGCCTAGAATTGCTTTGGCTATTCTAGGTCTTTTGATGTTCCATATGAATTTATGGGTTGCTTTCTCTATTTCAGTGAAGAGTGTAGCTGGGATCTTGATGGGGATTGCATTGAATTTGTATAACAATTTGGGCAATATGGCCATTTTCACTATATTGATTCTGCCTACCCATGAGCATGGGAGGTCTTTCCATCTCCTTGTGTCTTCTTTGATTTCCCTTTTTAGCTTTTTATAGTTCTCATTAAATAGGTCCTTCACATCTTTAGTTAGGTCGATCCCTAGGTAATTTATTCTTTTTTTAGCTACTGTAAGTGGTATTATTTCCATAATTTCCTTTTCTGTTTGTACATTGCTGGTGTACAGAAAAGCTGCTGACTTTTGTGGATTGATTTTGTATCCTGCTACTTTGCCAAAATGGTTTATTAGGTGGAGGAGTTTGGGGACTGAGTTTTTTGGGTCCTTCAGATATATGATCATGTAATCTGCGAATAGGGATAGCTTGATTTCTTTTTTGCTGATGTGGATCCCTTTGATGTCCTTCTCTTGCCTTATTGCTATGACTAGGGATTCCAGCACTATGTTGAAAAGAAGTGGGGAGAGTGGGCATCCTTGTCTTGTTCCTGAGTTTGGGAGGAATGATTTTAGTTTCTCCCCATTTAATACGATATTAGCAGTTGGTCTGCTGTATATGGCTTTTATTGTTTTAAGGAATGTTCCATCTATTCCTGTTCTCTCCAGAGCTTTTAATAAATATGGATGTTGTATTTTGTCAAAGGCATTTTGGGCATCGACTGAGATAACAATGTGATTCTTGATTTTAGTTCTGTTTATGTGGTGATTACATTGATTGATTTACGGATGTTGAATCATCCTTGTGTCTGTGGGATGAAGCCTACTTGGTCATGATGTATAATTTTCTTGATCAGTTTCAGGATCCTGTTAGCTAATATTTTATTGAGGAGCTTTGCGTCTGTGTTCATTAGTGATATTGGTCTGTAGTTCTATTTTTTTGGTTGGGTCTTTGCCTGGTTTGGGGATGAGTATAATATTAGCTTCATAGAATGAGTTTGGGATTTCTCCCTCTGTTTCTATTTCGCAGAAGAGTTTGAGGAGTATTGGTATTAGCTCCTCACTAAAGGTTTTATAGAATTCATTGGTGAATCCATCTGGGCCTGGGCTTTTCTTTGTTGGGAGGCTCTTGATTACCCCCTGTATCTCGCTGTAAGTTATTGGTTTATTTAGTTGATTTATTTCTTCTTGGTTCAGTTTGGGCAGTTTGTACTTCTCTAAGAATTGATCCATTTCTGTAAAATTATTGTTTTTTAGTGAGTAGAGGTTCTGGAAATAGTTCCTTATGATTGTTTGAATATCATGTGTATTTGTTGTAATTTTTCCGGTGGAGTCCCTGATTTTATGTATATGAGTCTCTTTTTTTTTTTTGTAAGTCTTGAGAGGGGTCTGTCAATTTTATTTATTTTCTCAAAGAACCAGCTTTTAGTCTTATTTATTTGTTGAATGGTCTTTCTATTTTCAATCAGATTTCTCTCTTCTTTAATCTTTGTGATCTCTCTCCTTCTAGTCATTTTAGATTCAATCATTTCTTGTTTCCCCAGATGTTTTAGTTTCATCGGGAGGTTATTCACCTGCTCTGCTTCCATTCTTTTAATGTTAGTGCTGAGAGTGATGATCTTGCCCCTCAGTACTGCCTTAGCTGTATCCCATCGGTTTCTTTGTGATGTATTTTCATTGTCCTATGGCTTATGAATTCGTTAATTTCATCCTTAATTTGGTCTGTGGCCCAAGTGTTAGATAACAGTGAGGGGTTTAGCCTCCAAGTATATGTATAGCATCTGTGGTATCTTTTGTTATTGAGGGTTACCTTTATTCCACTGTGGTCAGATATACTACATGGGATGACATCAATACTTTTGTATTTGCTGAGGTTCTTTGTGTGGGCTATGACATGGTCTATTTTGGAGTATGTCCCATGGGCTGCTGAGAAGAAGGTGTATTGGGTCTCTGTAGGGTGAAAGACTCTGTACAGATCTATCAGATCCATTTGGGATATGATGTTACTTAGGCCCTCAGCTCCCTTGATAATCCTCTGGGTGTTGGATCTGTCTCTTGGAGAGAGTGGGGTATTAAAGTCTCCCACTATGATTGTGTTTGTGTCTATCTTGTTCTGTAGTTCTGTGAGAATTTGCTTGACATATGTAGGGCCTCTTTTGTTCAGTGAGTATACATTTATCACCGTGATGTCTTGACTCTGGATTTTTCCTTGTATTAAAATGTAGTGTCCTTCTTTGTCTTTTTGAGTTGATTTTAATGAGAAGTCCAGCTTGTCTGAGATCAGGATGGCTACTCCTGCCATTTTGGTAGGTGCATTTGCTTGGAAGATCTTTCTCCATCCTTTCATTCGGAGCCTGTTTTTATCCCTTGCTGTAAAATGGGTCTCTTGAAGACAACAGATGGCAACTTTTTTTTTTTTTTTTTTTTTTTTTGGCCAGTCCTGGGCCTTGGACTCAGGGCCTGAGCACCATCCCTGGCTTCTTCCCGCTCAAGGCTAGCACTCTGCCACCTGAGCCACAGCGCCCCTTCTGGCCGTTTTCCATATATGTGGTGCTGGGGAATTGAACCCAGGGCTTCATGTGTAGAGGCAAGCAATCTTGCCACTAGGCCATATTCCCAGCCCCAGATGGCAACTTTTTGTTTACGGATCCACTCTGTCAGCCCACTCCTCTTTATTGGAGAGTTTCTACTGCTTATATTCAAAGAGATCAAGGATAAGAGTGTTTTTTCCCCTTCCATTTTCCTGTTAGGCTGTTTTTCCTCTCTTTTTTTTCCTTGTCTTTAATGAGATGCTCTTTCTGTTGGGCTCTGGCTATTGTAGTTTCTTTCTGTTTTTGTCTGTGTGTCCTGTACGATTTCTGTTGGGTGGGGTTCCCCTCTTAGAATTTGCTGTAAGGCTGTTTTTTAAATTTACATACTCCTTTAGATCCTCTCTGCTATGGAAAGATCTGGTTTTTCCCTTAAAGGTGAATTCTAGTTTGCTGGATATCTAATTCTGGGTTGGCAATTATTGGCCTGTAGGACTTGGATTGTGTTCTTCCATGTTCTTCGTGCATGGTAGGTTTGTGTGGAAAGATCTGCTGTGATTTGGATCCTTTTCCCATTGTAGTATAGCTCTTTTTTCACTTTGGCTGCATTCAAAATTTGCTCTTTATTCTTGAGATCTGAAGTCTTGATTATTATGTGCCTGGGTGAGGATTTTCTAGGGTCTGGTCTGCCAGGTGTCCTATAGGCTTCAGTTACTTGGGTGACGTCCCTTGTGAGATTGGGGAAGTTTTCTGCAATAACTCTATTGAAAATATGTTGTAGCCCTCTGCTCTGGTATTCGGCTCCTTCTTCTATTCCAATTACATGCAGATTATATCTCTTGTCTTTGTCCGCTACCTCCTGGATTAGTCTGCCCTGGAGTTTAACTGTTTCTTGGAGTGTGGTAATTTTCTGGTCCTTATCGGCTGCATTGTCGTCCAAAAGAGAGATTCAGGATTCGATATGATCAATTCTTTGTGCTGTGGCTTCTAGTGTGGAGTTTATGGAGGTCAGCGAGCTATTTATGGTTGCCAGATCAGCTTTTATTGTAGAAATTTCTTCCTTTAAAGAGTTGTATTTTAAATCTATTTTTTCATGCATTTCGCTTCTCAGGATGTTAAGGTCTTCTTTAATGGAGGATTGCACTGTATCCATTTTTGCTTCCATTTCTTTCTTGACTTCCTGAAGGTCCTTCAAGACTTCCATTCTAAACTCTTGGAATTGTTTTCTGAATTTGTTCCTGAAGCTTTCCATCATTTCTGCTATCATAGCCCCAGTTGTTTTTTTATTCTCCATCTCCTCTTCAGTCGTACTATTTTTTGGAGCTGGCGAGTTGGCTTGACCTTTCATGAAGTTTGTAATATTTCTTTGTGATTTGCGCATCTGGAGATCTGTAGGTGGCACCTTTGGCTTGGCTTTGTGCTGGTTCCTGCTGGTCCATCAGTGGAGACTTGTTTGTGTCCTGGCTCTGGGTTTGAGTTTGGCTGTTGAAACTTACTGCCCAATAGGTGAGCGTGACTGTCTTGGTTGGTGCCGAGGCAGTCACCCTCACTTCACTTGGGAGTGGGTAGGTTCTGTGTCTTTCTTTGCAGGACTGTGTCCTGCTGCTCTGTTGTGCTGACCCTAGCGTGCCCCTGATGGGGGTTTGCGGGTCACTGATTCAGCATGGCATGGAGACTTTTCTCTTCTTTGATTCTTTTCCCACTCGGTACCATGGTCAGAGGAGCTCACCTCTCAGATTGAGATTTGCCGCTGAGAGGCGGCTCGCCCACCAGTGTGGATTGCTCCTGTCGGAGCAGGTGTTGCTGTTGAGGGGTGGCCCGCCCACCTGTGTGGCGTGTGCCTATTAGAGTGGGTATTGTAGTTTTCCTGCTTGTGGGCTCCTGCGGGGGTTTGGGCAGGAGATCCTCTTGCTGAAGGGCTAGCATGCTGGCCCACGCTGACCCTCGGGGTGGGGGGGGGTGCGTGTGCACTCTAGGGCTTCCTTTGGGGACGTGCTTCCCTGAGTTGTTGGAGGGTGCTTGTGCCCTCTCGCAAGTCTGCTGTGGGGGGCAGTATGCGTGGACTCCAGCAGGTTCAAGTATCTGGGCACGGGTTGGTGCCCACAGACTCTATGTGCCTCAGCTGTGAGGGGGGCGTGTGTTCGTGCCCAGGTGTCCCTGCTGGGCTGGTATTGCACACCAGCAAGCCTGTGACTGCTGTTCAAAAAGTCCGTGAGGACCAGGTGCCTCAGGTGGCGTTCCAATGCCTACCAGTCCCCGGGCCCCTGCTGGGGAGGGGGCGGGCTGGTGTGGCCAGGTTCAGGCTCCTTAGCTGGGGCTTTGGGCGACGCCTGTCTAAGGTGTTTCCCGGTCACTTTGTTGGGTGCTACTCTGCCTCTGCTAGCTCCTGTGTCCTCCCAGAGGCTGTAGGGTCCTAGAGCTGCTAGATATGGGGCTCCTTTGTTCCCTTGGGGTAGGGAGGGAGAGGGAGGGAGCTCTAGCTTCTTTGTATGTTTTGGGTCTCTGCTAGAGCTGGTCTCCCGTTTGGGGGGGGGGCAATGGGGAGCTTACTGGTCCTGGATTCTGTGTGTGTCCCGCGCTGTTGTGGGCTTTTCAGGGCTGGGGTGCTGGGATGTGGTGATCGTCGCCCAGGGTTCCCCTGCTGTTGTTGTCTGTTCCTGGCTGTTCGGTCCCGCACCTCTGGTCCCGCGCCACCATCTGTCTCGGTCAGTCTGCACTCCGTCTGCGCTCCGTCTGGGGTCTGTGGAGCTCCTGCTGTCTGGATTCTGCACTCCTGTCGTGACTTTTCGGCTGTTGCTTCTCTGGTCGCTGACAGTCTGCGGTCCCGTTTACCGGCACCGGGTCCCCTTTCCCACCCTGGCCCTGTCCAGGCCGGGATCGGCGCGGGGAGTGGGGGTGGGGGTGGGTGGGGGGGCGGGGGGTATCCCGGAGATTTTCCAGCTCCATGCAGGTTATAGGCTCTTCTTTTTTGTGTTCTTTTTCATTTCCTGTGTTTCTCTGTTGCTTCTGGTTGTTGGGTTTCCTGGATTCTTGATGGGGTGTTGGGTGCTGGAGTTCCCAGCTCACTATTCGGTTGAAGCGAGTTGGGGTGTCTCCCTATTGTGACGGCGCCATCTTCCTCCTTGAATTATGCTTTTACATTTAAATTTCTATCCATGATTCATATTGAGTGAATTTCCGTTTAAGATACCAGATTAAGCTTGATGTTTTTGTTTGTTGCTGTTATTTTTTTAAGGAGATCTTTAAAAAATATTTCTTGTTTAACAATTTTTGTTTGTTTGTTTGTTTATGTGGTACTGCACAATCAAACCTAAAGGGCTCATGCATGCTAGGCAAGCACTTTACCACTAACCCACACTCTCAGCCTTGTTATTAGTTTAAGCTTATTTTCTGACCTCGGCACCTGTTGTTGTTCTGTTGCTCTGGCACCATTTATTGAAAAGACTATATCCTTCATTCATTGAATTGCTTTTCTACTTTTATAAAATAAAAATTTTTTACAATCAGTCAGCTGTCTATAGTTTCTTTTTCTTTCTTTCTTTTTTTTTTTTTTTTTTTTTTTTGCCAGTCCTGGGGCTTGAACACAGGGCATGGGCACTGTCCCTGAGCTCCTTTTGCTCAAGGCTAGCTCTCTACCACTTGAGCCACAGCACCACTTCTGTTTGGGTTTTTTTTCTGTTTATGTGGTACTGAGGAATTAAACCCAGGGCCTCAGGCATGTTTGGCAAGTGCCCTACCACTAAGCCACATTCCCAGCCCAAGAGATTCATTTCTAACTTCTCTGTTCTGCTCTGTTGATCTGCATGTCTGAAATTTGGAGGTTCTCCAAACCACTTCCACACCAATGACAAGCTTGAGGGATTTGTGAACTCACTGGAGGGACTCGGCCATTTTACTCCTGGTGATGAAAGAGGATACAGATTATGATCAGTAGCAGAAAGCCATCCAGGACAAGAAGACAAGAAGTTCTCAGTGTTCCAGGTCAGTCATGCAAGCAGGGCCTGCTTCCTGTAACACTGTGTGACCATACACACTATAATGGCAACAGGCACGTTCACCCAGGCCTTGGGAGGCAGGACTGGAAGTTGTGCTGAGTCACCTAAACATGGCTCATCATAGTCTCCACTCTCCAGGAGTCAAGCTTATAAAGCATCCCACCATGAATTACATTGTTAGCATAGACTGCCTAGCATATGCCAAGGCCCCCAGGTACTGAAATGCTCTGTCATCAGAAAGAGAATTCTAGGAGTTTAAGGGTGACCCCTTAGTAACTGATTTACCTCTTTGGAGAAGGTAAATCCATTACTATTCAGCCTCCATCCCGCCACCACTATTGAAGGTCTTAGTGACTGGAGTTCCATGGTAATCCTTAATATCGGTGGAGTGATTCCTCCTACCTCAATTTTCATTTTCAAAATGGCTTTAGCTAGTTGAGTTACAGTAATTTTCCATGTAGATTTAGAATGAGACTTACTGTCTACAACATACCTTGCTGGAATTATAATAAGAATTTGCATTAAACCTGAACATCAGTTTAGGAAGAATTGATATTCTTCCTGTGATGATTTCCTCAGTCTATAAACAGAGCAAGTTTATCTAATTTCTAGATCATGTTTGAGTTCTTTCATTACTGTTTTGTAGCCTTTTTCATCATGGAAGTTTGATATACCTGGCATGTATTCAGGTATTTAATTTTCTTTAGAATGATTGTAAATAATATTTCATCTTTAATTTTTTTAAGAATTTTTGACGCCAGTCTTGGGGCTTGAACTCAGGCCTGGGTGCTGTCTCTGAGGGGTTTTTTGGCTCAAGGCTAGCATTTTGTCACATCAGCCATAACTCCACTTCTGGCTTTTTGTTGTTAACCAGAGGTCAGAGTCGCATAGTGTTTCCTGCCACAGGCTAGCAGGAAAGATTCTCAGATCTCAGCCTCCTGAGTAGTAAGGATTTCAGCACCTAGCAGTTTGGTACTTAAAAAAAAAAAACAACTCTACTGAATTCCTCATTCACATTCTGAATGTCTTCGCAGTATTATGTACCTGCATATCTAAATCCTTGTGAACTTTAAATAATCATCTAAATTAAAATCATTTAAGGTAGAATCATTAATTTTTATTTTTGTCAGGGGCTTCATCTACTTGTATTTGAGAGTTATTGTGTTCTGTCAGAAACATTATATTACCTTTTTTCCATATTACTTGTTCTCCCATGTTCAGACACCCACACCTGGTGGGACAGATATCTTTGCCTCTTTTATAGGTGACATTCTTAGTATGCAACTTTTTCCTGGAGATGTGTCTTGTGGTTTTTGTTCCTATTTCATTGCCAATTAGTGAATTGAACTCGATTTTCTTGTTTGGTTTTGTTTTTTTGCCATTCCTGGGGCTTGGAC
This sequence comes from Perognathus longimembris pacificus, assembly GCF_023159225.1. NCBI lineage: Eukaryota > Metazoa > Chordata > Mammalia > Rodentia > Heteromyidae > Perognathus > Perognathus longimembris. Next base: position 66,538,433 of record NC_063166.1, on the reverse strand, counting down.
TCAGGGCCTGAGCACTGTCCCTGGCTTCTTTTTGCTCAACTCTGCCACTTGAGCCACAGCACCACTTCCGGCTTTTTTTCTATATATGTGGTGCTGAGGAATCGAACCCAGGACTCCGTGTATATAAGATGAGCACTTTTACCACTAGGCCATATTCCCAGCCCCTGAACTCCATTTTCTTATAGCCACTGGCTGTTTGTTTGTATGTCTTCTTTGCAAAGTAGCTATTTAACTCCAATACATATCAAGAGTGAAATAACCTGGGCCTGAAGATTTCTTTTTCTTTTTTTCTTTTTAGGTATTATAAACTACTGGCTTACCTTCTTGAATTAAGTAGGGACAGGGTTATTCAGGTTATCAATTTTTTTATCAGAATATTGGGAGGTTTTTCAAGGATTTGATTTATCTAATCTATTTAATAACTGTTATGGGTATAATTTATTGTATTCAATTATTGTCCTTTTAATGTTAATGGGGTTGGTAGCAATTTAAACTGTCTTTCATTAAAAGTGGAAATTTGAGTCTTATTACTGCTTAGTATGACTAGAGACTTATTAATTTTGTCTTTGAATTGACTTTTAGTTTTATTGGTTTTTTAAAAATAGTTTTTCCATTCTCAATGTCATGATGTCTGCTCTAACTTTGACTCTTTCATTTCCTCTGTTTCTTTTAGGTTTCATATCTTATTTTCCTCCAGTTTCCCAGGGCAGAATGTTAGATTATTGATTTCCGAAGTATTGTCTTTCTTCCAGTTTTCCTCTCTTATTTATAACCTCTGATAGGAGCATGGAATGGGGGAAAAGAAGCACTTCAATAAAACCTGATTTCCTATTTTCACTTCTCAACCCAAACCCTATGTATTTAATAATCTATGGAATCTTATGAGCCCAAGAGAAAAAAAAGTGTCCTCCTTGTTTCACAGAATTTATATTGGGTTTAAACAGTACTCCACTGGATGTCAAAAGCTGTTGGTGCAGCACAAGTGGTAACTTTACACATCGTTGTACCATCATTGGGTGTGTGCAAGATACAGCCAGTGAATGAGGAGAAATGGCTGCCCCTATCTAGGATACAGGAAGCCTTTTGTGGAGGGTTTCTTTGTATTAGACCCTATGGTTTTCCTGAACTATATCTCACCTCTTAAAGCGTCAGAGGTCCCTTTAATGGTCTCTAGAACTGTAAATGCACATCCACTGATCCGCTGATGCAGAACAGCGCTCTGGTGATCCGAGTAGCATGACCAGCCCCCCCCCCCCCCAATCTGGTTCTGGCTCATCACCCAGAAGAAGCTAGTACAGCTGACCAAGTTGCATCCTAGCTATATAAAGTGTTCTGGGTTCCTCCAGGACAACTGATTCCCTCTCTCCGGAAGCCATGACTGTTCCAATGCTGGCCTTCATTATCTGTGGGCTGTTAACTCAGATAGCCAAAGGTAAATGGAACCCTATAAAGCGTGGATATTAAAATTAGGCCCAGTCCTGACTTCTCCCTCCCCCACTTGGTGTCTTGAGGGAAAAAGAGCCACACTTGGGTATTTCCTGTTATTTTGGCAGCCCTCTACCCCTCCTTTACAGGATTCTTTTGTTAGAGGCATCCAGTGAACTGTGGCATTCTCTGAGACATTTCTTAGCAAGGCACCAATCTCCTTAATGCTCTGGGCTCCTTCATCTGTCTCCCTAGACAGCCACCAGTGTTAGCTTGGCCTCTCAGCACTTCTACTGTTAGGGCGTTCTTGTGTTCTAAGCCATCAAAAAGCTTTCCACCATCTTAAATTTTCCTTTATCTTCCAAGTTCCTTTGGAGGGACACCCTCCTTTTCACCTTCTTCCATGTGATCTATTCTGTAGAGCTGTTTGGTGGAGGAGTCTATGAGGCTGGGGAAGGTAGCAGGTAGCAAAGAGCGTGCTAGTGAGGAAAACTGATTGGATAGAGTACTAACAAGTGGAGATAGACCAATGAACTCTCTTCCCCATATAACTGGTATAAGCCAATGAAAATTGTACTTTCAACAACTATGAATAAAATTAATGATACGTAAATTATTTATTTAGGTTATTTTTGAGTAAAAAAGTATATTTCTGTTTTAAGTATGAGGATAGTTAATACAAGCTTTCATAAATGTAAATTGTTTAGCATAAACTTCTTGGAAATTGATTTCTCCTGTCTGCCTAATATATTATCAATTTTTAAATACTTGCAAAAACTACAAAAGATTTTATTGGAGTATTTAGTTTTCATTTGTATCTTTGGGTAATGAATAAGTCAAACTTCAAATACAATTTATCGCATGTTTGAATTTTTCTATACATCATTTATGCTTATTTTTTCTCTTTTATTTTGGAAGATTGGTTTCAATTCCTCTTAATTCAGTCTCTTAAGCCCTTATAGGTCATGTTTTAAAATTTAACTGTTTAATCCTACTGAGCCTTATTTTATGTTTTTAGGTAATAGAGTATTGCTCTGACAGTTTACAGAGTGACCTTTTATTGTGCAAGCTGTCCATTGGTGCATTGCTACCAATTAATATGTTTAAATTGATTCTAGATGATTCCATACCTGCTAATGTTTTGTCTATATTGTTTGAATATATATAATTGTTGTCCTTCTTAGTTTCTAGTATGTGAATTTTGAGACATTGGTAATAAAGATCACATGTGCAAATAATAAAATAGCTCTAGACTGAGGAGTTTTGGGGGGAAAATGACTTATGTTGCTTAAAAAAAAAACCCAAAACAAGTTGTAGATGATTTCCAATTGCAATTATTTTATTGCTTAAGAAAGACTCTTGGAATTCTCTGTGACATTTCCATTTTATTTTTTTTCTTCTCCTTTTTTTTTTTCCTGCCAGTCCTAGGCCTTGGACTCGGGGCCTGAGCACTGTCCCTGGCTTCTTTTTGCTCAAGGCTAGCAATCTACCACTTGAGCCACAGCGCCACTTCTGGCCTTTTCTATGTATGGGGTGCCGAGGAATCGAACCCAGGGCTTCATGCTTACAAGGCAAGCATTTTACCACTAGGCCATATTCCCAGCCCTGACATTTCCATTTCTTTCTTTCTTTCTTTCTTTCTTTCTTTCTTTCTTTCTTTCTTTCTTTCTTTCTTTCTTTCTTTCTCTCTTTCTTTCTTTGTTTCTTTCTTTCTTTCTTTCTTTTTTTTTTGCCAGTCCTGGGCCTTAAACTCAGGGCCTGAGCACTGTCCCTGGCTTCTTTTTGCTCAAGGCTAGCACTCGGCCACTTAAGCCACAATACCACTTCTGGCTGTTTTCTATATACGTGGTGCCGAGGAATCGAACCCAGGGCTTCATGTATATGAGACAAGCACTCTTGCCACTAGGCCATATTCCCAGACCCACATTTCCATTTCTATGTCACCCATATCTACAAAACCATCTATTTCAGCTACCTGAACATTAGCATCTGAATGTAACCAATCTCACCAACTCCCCTGCTGCACTCAGAGCTGGCTCTTTTCTCTTTCTCCAAATATTCTTCTGGCTTTATTTCTGTTGTCTCAAGTGACATCTATAAACAATGAATCCAAAATTGGCATCTCTTTCTCTGCCACCCTACGGGTATTTTCAATAGCTTTCTTGCTGTGCTAGGACTACCATATTGTATTCACCAAAGAAAATCCTTAGCCCATCCTTTTCTTTGCCCCAATCACCCTCATTCCTCAGTTTTTACTCTTCAGGGAATAGTGCAAATCTCTAGTCACAGCACCCAATTCAGAAAGCCAGCAATTCACTTTGATTTCTTCAAACTCCTCTTACATATCATCCAAGCAGTTGATGTCTTAAATCTATACTCTGTGTGTGTGTGTGTGTGGGCGCGTGTGTGTGCACACGTGCTAGTACTGGGGCTTGAGCTCAGGGTCTGGATACTATCCCTCAGCTTTCTTACTCCAGGCTGGTATTTTACCACTCGAGTCACAGCTCTACTTCTGGATTCCTGCTGGTTAATTGGACACTAAGAGTTTCACAGAATTCCCTGCCCAGACTGGCTTTGAACTGGGATCCTCAGATCTCAGTCTTCTGAGTAGCTAGAATTTTAGGCATGAATCACCAGTGCCCAGCCCTATTCTATTTTTTTTAACTTAGTATAAACTAAAGAGACTAGGAAATCCGGCTCTGCCACTTCAAGATCTTTTTATCTTGCACTCCTTTGTTCTTCTTGTTTATTATTATCTTTAAGTAGATATACCAAAGGATTTCAATTCAACATGCCAATTTATGAGTAGAATGCATCTTGATCAATGTCACCTCTTCCATCCTTCTCCCCCTTTGTGCTCCTTTAGTCTTTGAATGTGCTCATTCATTAGCAGCCTCAAATCTCTTAAGCACAGCCACCATCATCCTCAACACAGATTGAGAATCGTTGTTTCTTTCCTGAAGTAATCTTTGCCTCGTCTAGACCTCGCTGCTTCATTTACTTCTTCTTAGGAGTCGAGGTTTAAATATCAGCTCTGAGTAAGTATATTGGTGCTTTCTGTTTCTCCTCTTTCTTCTTTTTCCATACCACTATATTTTTACCATAGCCTCAGTCAGTTGTGTAAGGAGGTTTAATTTTTGACATGTCCATTTGTGCGTGTCACCTCCTTTATGAACCCAACCCCCCCCTCCACTCTCCTTTACTCCCCTACCCCTCTTTGTAAACCAATCTCAAAAAAAAGTCTTTGTTTCAATTTTAGACATGAACATAAAGTATTTTGGCCACCTTCACCCTCCTTTACCTCTGGTCTTCTGCTCCCCTGCCACTGGTACCCACGCCTCAGAGAGGGTGTGGTTTCCCCTTTTTGCCATTCATTTTGTTGTTGGTAATGGGGCTTGAACTCTGGGCCTAGGATATCCCTGAGCTTCTCAGAATATCCCTGAGAAGCTCAGGGATATCCTCAGGGCTAGCTCTCTACCACTTGAATCACAGTGGCCACTCCTGGTTTTCTGGTGGTTAATTGGAGATAAGAGTCTCACAGCCTTTCCTGCCCAGGATGGCTTTGAACTGTGATTTTCAGATCTCAGCCTCCTGAGCAGCTAGGATCATAGGTGTGACACCTGGTGTTCCTCCACCCTTTCTAATTTCCTTGAAGATTCAGACAAATTTTATATTATATATATATATGATCTTGTATGTGGGGCACACCCGCCCGGACACCTTACATCATTAAGAGGCAGTTCTAGCTGGCCCCACCTCTTTTCCCAGCCTCAGACTGTGTGTGAGCCAAGATGGCTGCTGGTGGTGAGCCCAGAGGCGGTCTTGTGGGCCGTGACATAGAAGTAGGCCGCCCCTTAGGGAGGTCCCTCAGAGCTCCACTCTGACGGACAGCTCAGGCGTCCATTCACAGCCCCTACATTGGTGCACATACCCCTCCCCTTTCCGCTGCCCTCCAACCCTTTTAAAAGAACAGCTCATTGCCGCCATTCAACGAGTCTTAGCTCTGACGGGCTCCCAGGCTGCCTGTGTGTCCTTTGGGGAGAGGGGGGCTGGGTGGCAGTCTGTCAGCCCTCTTTTCCTCTTCCTGGCCCGCCCGGGTGGGGTGTGTTTTCTCGTCTCTCCTGCAGGACAGGAGAGCCTGGGAGGCTAACCCCCCACACATGTATGTGTTTATGTAAATGTTTATCTTTTGGATCTAGCTTCATATCTGAGGGGAAAAAATGTGACTTTTGTCCTCCCAAGCCTGGCTTACTTAACATGATGATCTTCCATTCCATCAAGTTTCCTGCAAATAATATAACTTAGTTCTTCTTTATGGCTGAATAGTACTCCATTGTGTGTATGTACCACATTTTCTAGATCCATTCATCAGTTATAAGGTATCTGAGACTGTTTCCATAGCTTAGCTATTGAGAATCATGCTGAAATGAATGTAGGCCCATGCCACAATTCTTAATGTGTTTTCTTGTTTGTCGTTTTTTTTTTTTTTTTCTGGTCCTAGAACTTAAACTTGGGGCCTGGGCACTGTCCCTGAGCTTTTTTGTGCTCAAGGCTAGCACTCTACCACTTGAACCACAGCACCACATCTGGTTTTTGAGTGGTTCATTGGAGATAAGAATCTTATGAGCTTTCTTGCCCAGGTTAGTTTCAAATTTGAAACTCGGATCAGATCGCAACTTCCTGAGTGCCTAGCATTACAGGCGTGAACCACCGGTGCCTGGCCCTTGTTCATCTTTCTAGAGGCAAGCTTTCTTGCCACTAGGCCATACCCCCAGCCCCTTGTTCATCTTTCTCAATGACTTTATTTTGGTATTTGTTATTATATCAGCATAGATGATAGAGTAGTAATTGTGTTTTTTGTTACAGTATTGGGACTTGAACTCAAGGCCTGAGCATTGTCCCTTAGCTTTTGTGCTCCAGGCTGATGCTTTACCACTTGGGCCACAGCTTCACTTTTGGCTTTTTGGTGGTTAATTGAAAATACAAGTCTCACAGATTATCCTGCTTAGGCTGGCTTTGAACCTTGATCCTCAGCTTTTTGAATAGATAGGATTACAGATGTGAGCTACCAACATTCATTCCATCTTTTTGATGCTGATGCTAGAGTTTGACATTTGACCTACTTCTCCTTTCCTGCAGCCAGCTGGGGGGAACTAAAGTGCTGGAAAAATGACTTGGGGCGCTGCCGAAGACGATGCCTAGATAATGAAAGATACATACGTCTTTGTAAGAACAAGGTGTCATGCTGTATTCCCTGGCGGTTATCATATGAATTCACTCCAAGACCACCACCCCCCTTCATCCAGCCAGAGGTCGTCACCATTGATTTCAGTGAATGGACCCCTTTTCCTGTTTCACCGAATCTACGGGATACATTCACCTTTAATGAAAATGAGCCTGGTGTAACTTTCTCTGTGACTAAGGAGCAACATATTCCTACGACTGTAGAACACACTCCTCCAGCATATGTTTTTGGAACTGTTTAATCCTTCCTTCTGGGTATAGTACAGCTACAAAGACTCAAGTATTCGAGCAGCTACTTCTACCAAGGCAATTTCACTGGGGAAATTCCATCAGAGATGAGAGGACTACGGAGGTGGACTTAAGAGCTACAGCCTAGAGACCGGCTTAGAGAGCTGCCTTAAGTCAGGAACATGGAGATAGGAGAGTTCTTTTTATTGGGCTTAAATTCTTCAGCTATATTCTTCTGAGTTATTAAAACGCATGGGCTAATTTTGGTCTCAGGTGTGTGTCTGTGTTTTTAAAAATTATTTTAATTGTACATATTTATGAACTACAGTACAAAGTTTGACATGCATATACAATGTATAATGACCAAATCAGAGACATTAACACTTCCTCTATTTTTGTACTTTTTTTTTTTCAAAATTATAGAGAAGGGAAAGACACGTTGTATTTGTTACTTTTGCTGTTATGGTGACAGATAACTGAGAATCAGCCTAAGGGAGAAAGTACTCATTTTAGTTCACGACTAGTTTAGTCATGTTAGTCCACCATGGGGGGAGGAGATGGTAGAATAGAGCAGTTCAAATCATGGCAGCCAGGAAGTACAGAAAAAAAAAGGATACAGCAAGAGGACAGGACAATATCTAGACCTCAAGGACACATCTCTACTTCCTCCATCCTATTACCTCCTCCCAAAATCCCATCACGTTACAAACCCATCAAGGGATTAGTTCACTCCCAGTTCAGAGCCCTCATCATCTAACTATCTCTGGATGGATGTTTCATCACGAACATACACTAAGGTGCCTTCGAGCTCACTTACAATGACGATGAATATTCACCACTCCTGTAATCATGGCACATGAGATACAGTGATCAAATCAGCCTTTGAGCTCCTGTCTTCTAGCCATTGAAAAACATTACCACAGGTTACTGTAAATTATGCAGTGTGCCACAAATGCTGCTGAGGTTGTGGAGAGAAAGAAATGCCTATTCACTATCATCGGGAAGGTAAATTACTATAATCATTGTGGAAATCAGTATGAGGTTCCTCAAAAAAATGAAAAAAATGGTATTTCCCATACAATCCACTGGTATGTATACTAGTATATACATTTGAATATATCCCCTAAAGAATCAGGAACAGCTTGCTGTATATGTATACCCATGTTTATTATGTGTTATTCACATTAGCCATGAAGTCAGCCTGGGTGTCCAATAATCAGTAAATGGATAAAGAAAATGTGGTGTTATATACACACAGCAGAGGTTCTATCCTTCCATTAAGAAGAAAGAAATCATTATTTGATGAAAACTGGATGGAACTGGAGATCATCATGCACTGCATAGGCAAACATTATATGATTTTTCTCATGTGTGAAAACCAGAGGATAGAATAAATGAAAACAACCAAAAAAAAGGAAGAGTATAAGACTACTAAGGGAGGAAGAAGGGAGAGGAGGAGGCAAGAAGAGTAATGTAGAGAGTTAACATGATCAAGGAACATTACTGTGCCTATTGAAATATAATGATGAGACCCTTTCTATGTGCTATTTAATATTTACTAATTTTTAAAAGTGGAGGAAAGCTTTATTTTTCACAGTGAAAGCCTCATCATCCTCTACTATACTTTTCTGTATCTGCCTATTTCTCTTACAAATTTCCCTGACCAATCCGTTCAATTTTTTTCTGATTTATTGCCTTGTTCACGAGTCACCTGTAGAGAAATTCCTTCTCTCCAGGAGGGATACAAATAAAAAGTTATTTCTCAACTAGGGCTGAAACTGTCAAGGCTGGGAGTAAAGCTAGGGAGAGAGGATTAGACGATTAGTATAACTGAAGGGAACAACCTCCCATTTTTTTCTTCCAGACCTTAAGGAGGGGCAGGGACCAGAGACGGGGGTGGGCAGTTGGAGAAGGGAAATGAGGGTGAACGTAATTTGTGTACTTCAGATGGGTACATGAAAATAGAACAATAAAACCAGCTGAAATTGTTCTGGGAAGGGAGTGAAGGGAGAAGGGCTGGGGAGTGAAATGGCTCTAGATTTGTTATAGCCTCAAGTGGAAGTACCATAATGAACTTCCCTTGTAGAACCAAAATGTGTTAATAAAAATTAAACAAATCTCACTCAGCCTTGAATGACCTGTGTCACAGCCCTTCTTGTTTTGGAAGAAGAGATCCATGGTCACATTGAAGCAAAATGCATGTCCCTGGGACATACTGCCCTCTAGTGGACATTTTAAATAATTTGTTAATCTTAAGGCAAATTATAATTGTATTCACTTATGGGGTACAACCTGGTATTCTGATATGTTTAAATGATGTGGTAGGATAAAAATCAAGATAATTAATATCTTTACCTTGCTGATCTATGGTTTCCTTTTTTTCTTCACCTGTGATGCTAGAGATCAAATTTGCGGCATGATGTCTGCTTGGCAAGCATTCTACCACTGAGCTATATCCTCTTCCCTCTAGTAAATTCTTTTGCCTTAGAAAGTCAGGTAAGTTCAGACACCTGGAGCCTCACAATTATGGGTGTCATGTGGTCATACAAATATGCAAACATGTTTGAGCAATAAAATAACAAATCTCCCAAAACAATAAATGCCCAAGGTTTGCATTAAGATATATGATAATTAAATCTTAAAAAGAGGCAGGCACTTGTGGCTTACGCCTGTAAACCTAGTTACTTAGGAGGCTGAGATCTGAGGACTGTGGGTTTGAAACCAGCTGGGGCAGGAAAGTATGTGAAGCTTTTATCTCCAATAAACTATTCAGAAAAAGCTAGAAGTAGGTCTGTGGCTCAAGTGGTAGAGTGCTAACCTTGAGCAAAAGAAGCTCAGGCACAGAGCTCAGAACCAGAGTTCAAACCCCAGGACAGCCAAAAGAAAAACAAAAGAGAAAAAAACTGACAAGTACAGATTCTCAAAAAACAGAAAAAAGAAACCATTGGTTATACATAAGGAATAATCAATAAGGTGAGAGCTGAATTTCCCATCAGAAACCATGGAAGCCAAAAGGAAATGAAATTACATTTTCCCTACCACTTGAGTCACCAGCAATCCACTTCCGGCTTTTTAGTGGTTAATTGAAGATAAGCATCTCATGGACTTTCTGGCCCAGGCTGGCTTTGAACTTCTGATCTCAGCCTCCTGAGTAGCTAGCATTACAGGGGTGAGCCAGTAGCCCCCAGCAAGGAATGACATTTTTTTAAGTGCTCAAAAGCGAGAATTTTATATCTGACAATAACATTCTTCAGAAATGAAGGGAAATGAAAACATTCTTAGTATAGAAAAATGGATAGATTTTGACTAAAGAGAACAATTGAACTTCTAAAGGACATCTCAGACAGAAGATAAAAGAGTAATGTGAAGCCTTATATAAAAAAAAAAAAAGTAAAGAGGGCCTGGCATATGGCCTAGTGGCAGAATGCTAGCCTTGAGCAAAAAGAAGCCAGGGACAGTGCTCAGGCCCTGAGACCAAGCCCCAGGACTGGCAAAAAAAAAAAAAAAGAAGAAGAAGTAAAGAACATTGGGAAAAGCAGCATCCTGGAAAAATATGATGGCTTATTGTATTGTTGGTTGACAAATCTTTTTTGACATTATTTGAAAGATGGATTCATAAAACAACAATGATAAACTTACACTAATGGGCACATGATGTGTAAAGATGTACTCTGTGAAAATATCATAAAGAAAAGGATATAGATGTCTAGGAAGAGTGTTTGTTTATACTAGTAAGATAAACTGGGTATAATTCAAAGCTGTCTCGCTGTTTTCAAACATACCTATGATTAAAATTATCACTTTTTTCACAGTCGAAATTCTGCTGTTCTTTTCATACAGTGTCACACTGTTGTTTTATAAGTAAAGTACACTTGTTTAACTAAAAAAATCCATTATTAGTGCATTTGTTTATGTCTGATATTTGTTCATCACTAATAGTTCTTTTTTTTTTTTCTTTTGTGCTGATTCTGAGGCTTGAACTTAGGTGTGGGCGCTGCCCCTGAGATTTATTTTTCTTCTTAAGGTTGGTGCTCTACCACTGGAGCCACAGCTCCACTTCCAGCTTTTCTGGTGCCTAATTAGAGATAAGAGTCTCATAAACTTTCTGCCTGGGCTGACTTCAAACTGTGATTCTTGGATCTCAGCCTTCAGAGTAGCTAGGATTGCAAATGTGAGCCACTGGCATCCAGCTATTGATAACGAATAGTTCTTTATTGTGTAGCTTCAGAATTTTTTTGCTGTCATAGGTTGACTTAAATGACCCATTCATATTCTTACAGAGGTCCACAAAAATCTGTTTCTATGTCTGCAAAATTGATTTATTATGTGTTGATTTCATTTGTTGTTTGAACTGGTAGAAATAGAGAAATATATTTTCTGGATGAGCTGCGGGCAACTAGAGTTCACCTCTCACTTTCCCTCTTGAAGCAGCAATCTGAGCTGAAAGAGGAGTTATAGTCAAAGAGAAAAATATGCCCTCCAGTAAAAACAAAAATGATTGAATGAGGGGGAAATAGCTTTGGTAATATTTTTGCCAACTCAGAAGGAGAACAAAAACCTAGACTGACAGCTCTATGGACCGAATAGCATGTGACCATAAAAATTGTAGAAGCTGGGCACCAGTAGCTCACACCCTGATATCCTAGGCTACTCAGGAGGCTGAGATCTGAGAATCATGGTTCAAAGCCAGCAGTATGTGAGACTATATCCAATTAACTACTAAAAAGCTGGAAGTGGAGCTGTAGCTCAAGTAGAAGAGGCTTGAGGGGAAAAAAAAACAAAAAACAAAAAAACCCAACAACTCTGGGACAGTTCCCAGGCCCTGAGTTCAAGCCCCATGACTACTACAAAAAAGAAGGAAGAGGAGGAGGAAGAGGGAAAGGAGGAGAAAAAGAAGAAAGAAGAAGAAAACATATATGTATGTATGTATTATAGAAGAAAGAATAATTCTTCCAGAAAGCAAGTATAGTTAACATGCGCCCGCATCTACCATAGCTCAAAAATAATCATGTAAGCCAAAGCCAAATCATAGTAGCACAATAGTAAGTCATTAATATTTTGTCTTTCTTTGTTGACATTATTTCACAGGGGCATTATTTGAACATTTTCCTTTTTTTCCCTATTATTTCATTTATCTTATAGCCTCCTTGCACAAACAGTAAACTAATTACTTTCTTATTCTAAACCTTAGAACAGAATTATCTTACCTGCATACATTATCTTCTAAAACAAAGCAAAATAGCAAAAGCGATATTTGAAATAGAGACCCGGGGAATGCACCTGAGCAACAGGTAGCTCACATAAAGCTATTCTGATGCTGAAATCTGTTTCACCAATACCAATGAAGTGAGCTAGCTATATGGTGTATCCTATGAAGCAGACGTTTCTGAGAATCTAGTAAATGTTAGTTGATTTTACCTGTCAAAAATTCTTCACTCAGGACAACAAAGCTCTCTTATCTCCCCCATCTTTTGCCCTCTCCTCTCATGGGCGGATGCATGGACACCCAGTTCACGCCCCACCCACCCCGTTGGCTTTCACCAACACGGGGATATGCTTGCAGGCCCAGCACAATTGGATCTCAGTGTTCCCAGAAGAGGAGAATCGGTTTAGCCTCTACAGAGTGTGCCAACTTCATGGGAGAATTCAGTGTACTCTTCGAGATCTACTGAGGCATGACTTGTTCTTAGAATTGCTCATGTACGTGTTCCTTAATATATTGTGTTAAGTCATAGTGATAATTTGAGGAACAGCAACATACACAGCTAAACAACTTCTCCAGAGCTCTCAGACAACTGAGATGTGGAAGGTGACATAATGTGGTTAAGCAGCATACTTTTGCTCCCCGAGAGGGACCTTTCAAAGGGAGTAGGAGGAGACAAGGATTCAAGGGTAGGCGCTCATTTAGTATTGCCTGTCTGCCTCTTTTCTACAAAGAACATGCTCACCTTGCTGGAGGCCTTGTCCCCCTCTACGACAATGGGGACAAATGCATGATGAGAATAAGTCAACAGGAGAAAGGGGTGTCTGGCCTGGGGAAGCTGCCATGGACGCCATGAGCTCTACGTAAGACAAGAAAAACAAAACCCGAGTTTGTAAAGGACACGTCTTAAAAAACTGTTTTCATCTTTCACACTATATCATGCTGTACTTTCTAACTGTTACAGTATGGATTTATAGATCAAATGTGATCTAGAATTTGGTCTTAATTCTTAAGTTCAAAAGATGTCCTCTCTCTCTCTCTCTCTCTCTCTCTCTCTCTCCCCCCCCCCCGCCCCCGTCTCTCTCTCTCAGCTCTTTTGTTCAAGGCTAGCAGTCTACCACAGCTCCACTTTCTGGATTTGTTGTTGTTATTTTTACCAATCTTGGAGCTTGAACTCTGGGCCAGGGCACTGTCCCTGAGCCTCTTTGTGCCCAAAGCCAGTGTGCTCTGCCACTTGAGTCACAGTGCCACTACCTGCCCAGGCTGGTTTCGAATCCCAATCCCCAGATCTCATCCTCCTGAGCAGCTAGGATTACAGGCATGAGCCACCAGTGCTTGGCATTTACTTTTTTGTTGTTGTTTTGTTTTGTTTTTGGTAGTTTATTGGAGATAAGAGTCTCATAGACTTTCCTGCCTGGGCTGGCTTTGAACTGTGATCTCAAGTCCCTTGAGGAGCTAGGATTACATGCTCTTACTCTTTCTAGTTTGTTTCAGAGTATTTGAGGGGAAGCAATAAGACTCTTCATTCTTTTCTTTCTTTTTGGGACAGACTCTTTCTGTGTAATTCAATCTGCCCCAGAACTCACTATATAGCCTAGTCTGGCCTCAGCTTTGTGATCCTCTTGCCTTAGGTTCCTAAGAGCTGAGATGATAGATACATGCCACCATAGCCAGCTATAGTAAGACATTTTTAAACTGGAAGTTTACTATAAATGACTGAGTAAGGAAAAGGAGCTTCGTTCACTCTATGAGTATCACTCCAGTTTTGAAAATAAACAAAACCACAAATTATATACCATACCATTTATCCTAAACACGATTCTCGAGACCACAGATTACTTATGCTTTTCTCACTACTGTATCTGCAACTCCTTGATCAGGATGGCAGAAGAAAAGTATGCAATAAATAGCTGTTAAAAGAATAAATATATGATGGGGCTGGGGATATAGCCTAGCGGCAAGAGTGCCTGCCTCGGATACACGAGGCCCTAGGTTCGATTCCCCAGCACCACATATACAGAAAACGGCCAGAAGCGGTGCTGTGGCTCAAGTGGCAGAGTGCTAGCCTTGAGCGGGAAGAAGCCAGGGACAGTGCTCAGGCCCTGAGCCCAAGGCCCAGGACTGGCAAAAAAAAAAAAAAAAGAATAAATATATGAAGGTAACCTTTGTTATTCATTCATATTTGTGTGCATGCACACTTGTGCTCAAAGCCAGCTTGTTTTGTCTGTTACATTTTTCTTTACTGACACAGCTTTAATTTTATTACTAGAATGTCCCAAAAGAAATCTCCTATATAAAACAGTAGCTGGAAAATCCTCACTGACAGAGAGAAGCCACTCACTGGTCCCTCCCTGAGAACAACCCCTGCGGCTAGATAGGGGTCATCTCTTACCTCTGGTCTCCTCTCCTTCACTGTGTCCACGCCACGCCCACCTGAAAAGTCGATCCTTCATGGCCCGCAGAGATAGTGCCGTCACGGAATTGGTCTGATGTGCAATTAGGCCAAAGTCATCCATTACAATCAGAAGCTTTGGGATGACTACACCATGGTGCCCAGCCAGAGTCAAAGTCGATGTTGGGCAACAAACTTTCAGGAAGGAATTGGATAAATCCTTTAATATGTATAGCACACTAAGACTGAACCAAGAGGATACAAATTACTTAAATAGATCTATAATGAGGTCAAATCAGTCATAGAGAATCCCTAAACAAAGAAAATTCCCAGATCAGATGAGTTTACTACTGAATTATACCAAACCTTTAAAGAAGAACTAACATTAAATGCCTCACAAACTATTGCCAAAAATACAAATAAAAAGACTAGTATCAAGCTGTATTCTAAAAGTCAATACCACCCTAATAGCGAATCCAGGTAAAATAAGACTCATGTCTGTAATCCAAGCTATTTAGGAGGCTGAGATCTGAGGATCATGGTTCAAAGCCAGCCTGGGAAGGAAACTCTTTGAGACTATTATCTCTAATTAACCCCCAGAAAACCGCAAGTGCCTCTGTGACCCAAATTGGTAGAGCACTAACCTTGAGTAAAAAGAGATTAAGGAAGTCCACAATGACACACACAGACACACAGAGAGAGAGAGAGAGAGAGACAGAGACAGAGACAGAGACAGAGACAGAGAGACAAAGAGACAGAGAGAGGCAGAAAGAGACAGAAAGAGCAGAAGTTCGTATGCTGGCAAGTTAGAGCTCCAAATCTGGGACTCTACCCATGACAAAAGGTGCACATACCAGCTACATGGCTGGCTAGAACCCTAACCCACAATCCAACACAGTGGCTAAGATTTCTATACACTGACCAGAGCTATTTGCCTCTCATTTTCCAGATGAAGCATTCAACTGGAGAACTAAGTGGAAAAAAAGGGAAAATCTCACCATGAAAAACCAGAGCTGCCAATGAAATCCCTGTGCAGGGCAAAGAATGAGCTTTGAGGATGGCAAAGCTCTTGTTCATCTGCTCTCTAGGTTCAAAGACTCCTTCCATCCACTCCTGACTGCTACCCAACACCCTTGGAACCACCCCTCCAAACCCATGGCTAGGAAGCCAACTCCTCAGACTTGGGTTGAGACTTTTACTCCACAGGACCAACCCTGCCTCACCCCCAGAACCTGAGATTCAGAACCCTTTGATTCAGAATCCTAGAACATTGTGCTCAAGCTGAACCCACTACTCAATCCAAGGCTCCAAAGTGGATATTTGAGGTAACATAAGAAATCTGCAAACAACAACAACAACAACAAAAAAGTGAGGACAAGAGATTAGAGAAGAGCCTCTGTTGTATTGATAGACCTTAGCATACAATAGGCTCTTCTCCGCAACAAGGAAGAAATAGTAACCCTTTTTTAATCTTTTAATCTCTTCTATGTTGTCATTTTTCTTGTTGCCTTTTCTTTTCACTTTTCTTCTTGTTTTCAAACTATTCTACTAGCGATTGCCTCTCTTTTTCTTGCTATTCTAACTTTTACATCCCAGTGCAATTTCTGATGACCTTCTCCACAATAACTGGGTGATTTTGTTACACATTTGTATTTGTTTTCCTGCCCCCCCCAATTCATTACCCTTTTCCCCATCTATTTTTCTCCTTCCCTTTCCTCCACCTCTTATTTTTACCAGGTGTTTTTTAACTCCTATATAAATAAATTTTAGTCTTCTAACACCCTACTGTACCATTTAAGAATGTTAGACCCCCTTCATATATAAAGTGGTTGTACAGTTAATGTTGCTAATAGTATTTACTTTCTGTAAATACATGAGGTTGGTTAATTTGCTATGTTATACCCCAGACCAATGATGAGAAACCCCACATCAATCCTGCCACTACCCAGGGCTTTCAGAACATAAATAATATTTCATCAGACAGACTTCAAGTGACTACAACCCAGACAAGTAAATTGATCACAGATAAGCAAACACAGAAGTACACAAAATATGAGAAAGAAAGGCAATACAACACATCAAGAGTCAACACAAGGGACTAGTGGCAAGAGTGCTTGCCTCATGTACATGAAGCCCTGGGTTTGATTCCCCAACACCACATATATAGAATACAGCCAGAAGTGGCGCTGTGGCTCAAGTGGTAAAGTGCTAGCCTTGAGCAAAAAAAAAAAAGAAGCCAGGGACAGTGTTCAGGCCCTGAGTCCAAGGCCCAGGACTGGCCAACAAAAAAAGAGTCAACACAATAAAACAACAAAGCATTGAGTGATAGTAAAGGGGATGATATCTGAATTTTGAGCTCAAAAGAATAATTGTTGCCAGGAGCCAGTGACTCATGCCTATAATCCTAGCTACTCAGGATGCTGAGATCTGAAGATCAACGTTCAAAGCCAACCTGGGCAGGAAAGTCCATGAGACTCTTATCTCCAACTAACAACTGGAAAACTGGAAGTAACGCTATGGCTCAAGTGGTAGAGTGTTAGCCTTGAGCTGAAGAGCTCAGGAACAGCACCCAGGCCCAGAGTTCAAGCCCCATGACTGATACACACAAACACACAAAAAAGAATAATTATTAAGATGAAATAAAACATGTGCAAATACCAGAACAAAAAAATGTAAAGCGCTAAATGGATTAACAGAATATACAAATGATCAACTAAATTAGTACAAATAAACAGACAAATGAAATAAGGAAGTTAATACAAGGCATAAAAGGGGAATTCAGTAACAATAATAATGTAGAAATCCTGAAAAAAATCAAATCAAAGTTGTGAAAGAAATTGTGCCTTAAACCAAATTTGACAGGTGCTGGTGGCTCATAACTATAATCCTAGCTACTTAGGAGGTTGAGATACAGGCTTTCAGTGTCAAATAAGCCTGGGAAGACAGATCATCAAGACATATCCCCAGTTAACCAACAAAATACCAGAAGTAGTGGCATGGCTCAAGTGGTAGAACACCAACTACCAGGAAAAAATTGAGTGTATTGAGGCCCTGAGTGCAAACCCCACTGCCAACACACACAATCAGTTAAAAGTTTCTCAAAAAAAAAGTCAAATGGAAGACAGAATATGACTTAGTGACAAAGTAGATGTCATAGAAAAATCATATGAAGACAAAGAAACAGGAAGGAACAAAAAAAAGACCAAACCTATGAGTCATGGGCTTGAAAGAGAAGCTGTAAACTAAAAGCATGGGAAATACATTCAGTAAAGTAATAGCAGAAAAGTTCCCAAATCTTGAGCGAGACATGCCCACTCACTCACTGGAGGCCTTCAAGACTCCAAAAAGACAAGATCAGAATATAATCTCTCTACATAATATTATAGTCAAAACATTAACTACAGAGAACAAGGAAAGAATTTTGAAAGCTTCAAGGGAGAAACACCAAGTAACCTATGGAGGCAAGTCCACCAATACAACAGCAGACTTCTTTTAAAGGCAACTTCAAGGTAAAGATGGTATACAATAATGCATTTAAAGCACTAAAAGAAAATAATGGCAGATTACTCAAGAAAGCTATCATTTATAACTGAAAAAATAGTTTTTAAAAAAGAAAACTACTGGGGGCTGGGAATATGGCCTAGTGGTAAAGTACTTGCCTCGTATACATGAAGCCCTGGGTTCGATTCCTTAGCACCACTTATATAGAGAAAGCTGGAAGTGGCGCTGTGGCTCAAGTGGCAGAGTGCTAGCCTTGAGCAAAAAAGAAGCCAGAGACAGTGCTCAGGCCCTGAGTTCAAGCCCCAGGACTAGCAACAAAACCAAACAAAACCAAACAAAAAAGAAAGCTACCCATGATAAGCAAAAAGCAATTTGTAGTGTCTACATTTAAAAAATAGAGATCTCTCAACTCAAAACTCTCAAAATAGGCTAATGATATACCTGTAGCTAAAACAAAACAAAACAGGAACAAACAAAAAATAACAGACAGAAATAAAAAGATTATATCAGAACTCAACTAAATATGAGTCAATGAAACAAAATAACTGGTTCTTTGAACAAATAAATAGGATTGATAAACCCTTAGTTAATTTCATTAAAAGGAGGCACCCAAATTAATAAAATTGGAGGGGAAAAGAGGAATATCACAACAAATAGCAACAAAATACAGAGAATTATGAGGAAATATTTTGAAAACCTATATTCAATAAGCTGGTTAGTCTAAAAGAAATAGATCCCTAGATACAATTGGCCTACCAAAATTGAACCAAGGGCATATTAACTTCACAAATAGATCTATGGCTTGATAACAAGTACTGAGATTGAAGCAGCAATAGTCTCCCAGAAAGAAAGCCCAGGACCCAATGGATTCACTGCCAAATCTACCAGGCCTTAAAAGAAACAAAAAGAACGAAACCCACTACTCAAAATTTCCATGAAATAGAAAGAGAAGGAACACTATAAACCTCATTCTATGAAGCCAGTATCCTGCTACTCATAAAAAGCCCAACACACACACACACACACACCCTAGAGAATTATAGACCCATCTCATTGATGAACATAGACCCAAAAGTTTAACACAACACTCCTAAACTGAACTCAGAGCTGCATGGAAAAGGCTACACACTGTCACAGAGTTGTTTTCATTCCAGAGATATAAGGACAGTTCAACATGTGCAAATGAACAAACATAACAGCACATACAGAGAACCCCAAAACCAAAAAAAAAAAAAAAATCCCCACATAAGGAACACACACAGTGAGGAATGAACACAGCCTGCTCCCAGGGTCCTCTGGTCTGGGAGTGAGGGGGAAAGGAAAGGGGGCCAAGGGCCATGCTGGAATCTCCACCCTGCAGACACCTGGAGGCCTGGATGCTGCTGCCCACGGTCAGAGCCCACCCTCAATCAGCGGTGACTCCTCCCCTGCTGCAGTGACTTGATGGTGGCTATGGCCTCTCAGAGCCTGGCACCGCATGCTGCTCCTGCCTTCCCTGTTGGAAATTTGCAGGACCACTGCCACTGGGTGGGAAGGTGTGGGGGAGAAGCGGCTTTGGGTGGTGGGAGACATTGTTCAAGGGGTTCTGCCTTGAGCAGAAAAGTTACAGTGCCCAGTCCCTGAGTTCACACCCCAGTACTGGCACATTTAAAAATTAATCATGACATCTCAGGTCCTTTTGGAAATGGGAATGATGAAACCACTTCTCTGAGCAGTACACAAAGTGTTCATTTGTACTGGGTTGGGTGGAGAGGTGGAGAAGTACTGAGAGCTTCTTACCAGGGTATTTTTGATGAAGCAGGATTGACCATTGTCCCTTAGGTCTATGCATTTTGTGTTATTTTGTTCTGCAGATAGTGTCTGTAAAGGACAGGTGAGTTCTAATTTACAATATCTAGTCCTTCTAGAAGGTTGTCAGTGGCAAAGGGAGAGTTGGCAAACTCTCAAACTGACACGTTGAGTACATTTGGTGTTAAAATTTATAGAAAGACTATAAATATTTTGGAAGTCAAATTGTTAAAAATCCCCCCGAAACATGACAGAGGCATAAATAACCCTGACCACCGGGGTGGACGGAGATGGGAAGGAATCTAGGCCAGAATCTTCCTTTCAAAGTGGAGCTTTTGTTAAGTGTGTGCTTTGTCTGGAGATACTTGTACGTTAACACCTTAGAAGAACTTAAGACCTTATTAGAAACATCTAGTCTTTTTAGATGTCTAAATGTGTATAACTTTGTAAAAGTAGAGGGCTAACACAGTCCCCTTGAAGGGTTTGGTTTCTCTGCATGTGTGCGTGTGTGCGTGTGTGCGTGTGTGTGTGTGGTTGAATTTAGGAATGAATTGTAATGTGTAAGAGACTATAGTATTTACTGGGTGGCAGCAGGGGTGGGGTTGAGGAGGAAATGTGCAAAGAGCAGGCTATCTTGCACCTGTTCTGTTCGTTCAGGTTGTCTAGACTTTATTCTACACATCTAGTTTAGTTAATATTGCTAAGTATTTAAGAGATAAGTCCTAATGCTCAAAGCAAGACGTAGACAATAATCCCTGTGTAAATGTCCTTCTGTTAGTGTTTAGTGAAAACCGTCTTCTGGGAGTGAACTTATTAAGTCCTTATCTTGGAATTGGCCTCCAGAGTGAGAGAGGGAGAAGGTGAGGGAAAGGCTCTCTGCTACATCGCTCCACATCTAGAAGACAGACTTTAGTCAGAAACACAAGTCTCCATGTGCATTTTTGGTAAAGTCCTTGTGTTTGTCCCCAAAGTTCATTGTGACAGTGAGTGGTAAAAGGTAGAGAGAGCAAGTTAGCTAACCTGTATTCTAACAGATAACCTGTAAGTATCTGTTAGAATCTGTGGAAGCTGCATCTTGGATGTAGACTTGGGCCACTTAGGACTTCTTTAGAGTCTGGCAGCAGAGGTGGGGGGCGTGGGGGGAGGGGGGAGGAAGGGAGCCTGAGGGAGAGATCTGTGTGGGTGCAATCAGATTTACATGTTACTTAACCCAATCATGGGCTGGGGATATGGCCTAGTGGCAAGAGTGATTGCCTCGTATACATGAGGCCCTGGGTTCGATTCCCCAGCACCACATATACAGAAAATGGCCAGAAGTGGCGCTGTGGCTCAAGTGGCAGAGTGCTATCCTTGAGCAAGAAGAAGCCAGGGACAGTACTCAGGCCCTAAGTCCAAGCCCCAGGACTGGCCAAAAAAAATAAATAAATAAACCCAATCATGTATGTGCATCTTCTAACTGTGTCTCAGTGATACGTTTGTTTGTGGGACTACATCTTCTTGCTAATATTTTAACAAGTAAGTGTTAACATAGAGGTTTTTTGTGGTTTTTTAAAAATCATCTCAGTGATGCAGGAAAAGCCTTTGACAAAAATTATTTCTCTGAGAAAAAGCTCTGAAGAAACTAGGGAACAAAGGAATGTAGTTCAACATAAAAAGGTTATATATGCCATGCCTATGGCCATCACCATACTAAGTAGAAAAAGAATGGAAATGATTTCCTTTATAGTCAGGAATGAAACAAGGGTTTCCACTCTCATTACTATTATTAGAACAGTGTTGGAATTCCTATCCAGAGCAGTAAGGCAAGAGATAAATAAAAGGCATTTAGATAAATAGTATGACTCTATACTTTTAAAAAAAATCTCTAAGATTAAAAAAAATGGGGAAAGGGAGAAATTAAACTTCTTTCTCTATGTTTTCTTCTGAAAATATAAACAAATTCACATGACCCTGGTTTAGCCACAACTAAACTATCATACAAAGGTACAGACTCTAAAGTACCAATAAACAGGATTTCATAAAAAATACTAATTTAAAAGACACAAAAATAAAAAGACATGTCACAGACTGGGAGGAAATATATACAAATCACATATTCTACAAAATTCTTGGATGTAAAATAGAGTATATGATGTTAGAGTATATAGTGTTATCACAATATTTAAAAAAAGAAGAATGAAAAGATGGGTAAAAATTAAACACCTCCTTTACCAAAGAAGATATGTAAATGGAAAATACTGCATTGAGATGATGTCAGAAAAGAATAATGTACAGAAAATAATTTTGGACATAGGAAGATGATAGTATAGATAGATAGATAAATAGATAAATAGATAGATAGATAGACAGACAAATAGATGGAAGTTGTATGCAGAGAAGAATACATGTGCTAGAAGGCATTATATTTTACTGGGAGAGATGGACAGATGAACAAACTATTATAATTCAGAAAGATGAACACTCTAATCGAACCCAGGCAGCTGTGAAAAAAAAGTCAGGCCAGGTACCAAAAAGGATCAGCATGAAATCTTCCTGTAAGTCTTTCCCTTCCAATCTCCACACACTTCAACAGGGCTTACATCTCTGCTAACTTTCTCCTCCCCCCAAGGCATGCCTAGCACAAGGCCCTTAGAGAATGATGCTTCAATTACAGCTGCTGGCCAATGGACTGAAGTTACACTTGGCTCAGTAGCCTGTATCCTGCAGCTCTACTGACTGAGCCCAACCCTCCCTACGCAGACAATAAAGATCTGTGTTCAGAGTCAACCTGAATAGAGTTCTGGACTCCACAGAACCTCCTGCCAACTGTCTTTCAAGAACCATGAAGTCCTTATTGTTCAACGTGACAATCTTTATGCTCCTGGCCCAACTGATTGCAGGTAAATACAAAATCTTGGGGAAGAGGATAGGGCTAGCATAGAACAGGGTCCTGCACAAGAGTTATCACTGAGAGGGAGCTGAAGTTCGTCCTGCTGTTGCCAACAGCCTCTGTCCCAAGCAAGGCAACCTCAAGACTCTCAGACTAGAAGCCAGGAGCCAGTGACTCATGTCTGTAATCCTAGCTACTCAGGAGGCTGAGATCTGAGGATTGAGGTGCAAAACCAGCCAGGCAGGAAAATCTGTAAGACTCTTATCTCCAATTAATCATCAGAAAATCAGAACTGGTACTGTGGCTCAAGTAGTAGAGTGCTGGCCTTGAGCACAAAGAGGCTCAGGGACAGCACCCAGGCCCAGCAACCAAGCCCTAGGAGCAGTAACAAAGAAAAAAACATCTCAGAGTAGAGCACTGTGGATGACTGGCATGGGGGGTGGGAGATGCAAAACCTCTGTGGTCACCACCACAGGCAGTTAGTCCAGCTCTTCCAGGCTGCCCTCAGTTCTGTCACAGAGGCCCAGTCCAGTCCAGCCCTGCTCATTTCCCCCTGTTCACGCAAGGGGATGACCTCCTGAGGTCACAGCTCTGTAAAACCACTTCTCTCTACTTCTTGGTCTTACAGACAGTATCTACAGTGTTGTCATGGATTTTCATTGTGGTGAGAAGGCTGCTTCTAAATACACATAGGACTGTAAGGTAGAAAAGAAAAATAGGGGCAAAATGGGGAAGAGTTGGAAGGTTATATCATATTTCAGCTCATTGCTATAAGCATTCCTTCTTGTTTTATTTTTTCAAATTTTGCTTTATCTTTGAGACAGAATTTAGCTATGCAGCCCAGGTTGGCCTTGCAATCCTTGGACCTACAGGTTGAGCTTGTGATCCTCGTGCCTCTACCTCCACAGTGCTGAGATTACGCTACCATGCCCCACTTACTTTTTTATTCCATGTTATTTTAAATTACTTTGTTTTGTTTATGTATTGCAATGCTCACCAAACCCAGGGCCTTGCCTTGCTAGGCAAAGGTGCTACCACTGAGCTATACTCTCAGCCCTATTTTATTTTTGATTGACACATAATTGTGCATATTTGTGATGTTTTGACACATGTACTCATTATACAATAATCAAAGAGTAATTAATAATATATCACTTTAAACATTTACCATTTCTACGCAATGGGAATGTTCCAGATCCTATTTGGCATTATATAATACATTATTGTTAACTATAGTGGCCCTACTTAGTAGCAGAACATCTGAACATAGAAATATGCATACCCCCTGAAATTCTGTGCTTTATACTTTAAAAAAACAAGACATGAATCACAGAACTGTTTTGGAAGTAGAGAAATCAACCACAACTTCATTACTCTTCACATTATTAAGTTGAGCCAACTTCTACATGGGTTTGCAACTTGCTTTTTTTTTTTAACCACTTCTGGGGCTTGAACTCAGGGCCTGAGCATGTGAGCTTCTTTTTGGTCAAGGCTAACACTCTACCTCTTGAGCCACAGCACCATTTCTAGCTTTTTCTGTGTATGTGGTACTGAGGAATCGAACCTAGGGCTTCATTCATGTGAGGCCAGCACTCTACCACTAAGCCATATTCCCAACCCTGCAACATTCTTTTTACCTTTTCCTTTTAACTTTTGACTAACATGCACCGGTTTATTCATGCTAGTGGGGCTCAGTGTAATAATTTCATGTGTGTATATGGTGTACAGTGATCAAACCCAACTCTCCTTTACCTTCACCTTTTCCAATCTTGATCAATCTCTATTCTGCATCTAGGTAGTCTAAACCTTGTCTTGAGATGGTTTGTTTTTATTTTTTTTCTTAGCATGTAGTAGTTGGACAAAGAGCTTTAATTGTGTTAATTTTATTTGCATATATAATGTTCCTCATCAAATTCACCCCTCTTCTCATTTTCCCTTCTATCCTCTCCCTTCACTTCTTAAAACAGTTTTGACAAGTTTTCTTAAACTTCAGACGCACCAGGACATTTTTCGTAGGTCCTTTTTCGTTGAAAATATCATTTGAAGTAGATGCATATTTTTCTGTCATTTTTTTGCCAGTCCTGCTGCTTGAACTCAGGGCCTGAGCACTGTTCTTGGCTTCTTTTTGCTCAAAGCTAGAAACTCTACCACTTGAGCCACAGAGCCACTTCCAGCTTTTTCTGTGTATGTGGTACTAAGGAATTGAACCCAGAGCTTCATGCATGCTAGGCAAGCACTCTAATGCTAAGCCACATTCCCAGCCCCCTGTCATATTTTTGTGTTAGTATTTACTCAGAGAGTCCTTTGTTGTATCATTTGGGTGGTTTTTTTTCCTAATGTGTGATGATTATAACTAATATGATAACATCTTGCTGATAGATGACTGTGGAATTCTCTGACTCTAAGTAAATTGAAAGCTCCATTTCTCAGTCCATGGCTAGTAATTCTTTTAAATTAACTAGAATGAATTGTCAATTGTTACCATCAGTGTATTGTATTTTTAATCTTCTTGCAATGTGTTGACTGGTTTTACACTTTTTACTTATTTAAGGCAGGCACAGAATTTTCATTTAACTCACATCAGATCTATGAGGATTTCCTACACATTCCTCCATTAACTTAGAAAGATCTTCTCCTTATTGAGAGCAGTTATTCCCTGGTGCTTACTATTTCTCCTAATTCTGTTATGTTTTCTCTTACATTAGATTCTATTCCATTTTTTCATGTAAGATACAAGGTGAAGCTGGGAATATGGCCTAGTGGTAAAGTGTTCACTTTGTATACATGAAGCCCTTGGTTCGATTCCCCAGCACCACATATATAGAAAACGGCCAGAAGTGGCGCTGTGGCTCAAGTGGTAGAGTGCTAGCCTTGAGCAAAAAAGGGACAGTGCTCAGGCCCTGAGTCCAAGGCCCAGGACTGGCAAAAAAAAAAAAAAGATACAAGGTGAGCAAGTGACTCTTTTTGATTGAATTTTCTAATGGATAGAGTCGCATAATAACTCTGCAACTTGCCTCTAGCGATCGTAGTTTATGTTCTCTAAAATTAACTGTTCAACTTGGTAGTGTGTAAATTCACATGATGTGAAGGCTATCTCCAGAGTGTTCCAGGCTAATCACATCTTCTAACTTCTGAGTTTATGTTGCACGATCCCTCCCTTTCTAAACTCTTCTTTCTAAACTAAAGGGCCCTGAGAACATTCCTTCTGGACCTCTGTAGACAAACACAAACAATTCAGAATCCTGTGTGGTTAGCCAAGCTTACATCCGGGCTCAGAAGCATCATAAGTACAATGCATCTCAGGGCATAAGGACACAAAGCAGGAAACCTGAAGTGAGGCTTCCGTACATATAGCTCATTTGGATAAAGCTAAGGAAAAACTATGTTAATGTTATCTCACACCTGTAATCCAAGCTACTCAGGAGGCTGAGATCTCAGGATCGTGGCTCAAAGCCAGCCTGGGCAGAAAAGTCCCCATGAGATTCTTATCTCCAATTAACTACCCCAAAGCCAAAAATGGAGATGTGGCTCAAAGTGGCAGAGCACTAGCCTTGAGCAAAAGAGCTCAAAGACAGTGTCCAGACCCAAGTTCAAGTCCCACAGCTGCAAAAAAAAAAAAAAAGATATTTCAAACCATGAGAAAGAAGAGGACCCATTTAGAGAGGATCTGGAGAGAAGGTGAAGTCTTTGTAGATGCACAATAGTAAGAAGAGGCGGTAGAATAAGAAAAATCAATTGAATGTTAATGCTCCTCAGAAACACCAAGTTCTTTCTCTATTCTTGGCCCTTGCATATGCTGCTTCTTCTTTGAACATTCTTCCTGAGGATCTTTAAATCCTGTGTCCTATGGTCCTTTAAGTCTAGGGTTACATGTAACCACTCATTTCAGTCTATACACACTGTGTTTAGTCTCTTGTTTATTTTCTTTCTTCCACTCTCCAGTGTAAGACCCTATCTTCTTGTTTTATTCTTTTATTCTCAATGTCTTGCAGAGTTCTCCACATAGCAGAGATCAATCACACATTTCTTGATTGAATAGAAAAGTGATTGGAGCAATGTAGAACAAGGAGCAGTTCCAACATCTCTCTGGGCTCCATGTGTTAGAACATGTGATGAGATATTTATATATGTGTACAGTATGGGCACATGCACAGGAAGCCCTAAAAATGCCTTCCTGATGAACATATTGCTAATATGACAGTGTTTGATTTTTTTATTCTCAAAATGCTTGAGAATGTCCTTATATCTTAGTAACATGCACATATATAGAAAGATATAGACAAAGAAATAGATATATATGAAAATAAACAGATATGTATGAATTTTTTGTTTGTTTTTTCCATAACTTGACCGTTTGCCCCCGATAATAGGGTTTGATATCTGGGCCTGAACACTGTCCCTGAGCTCTTTAGTGCCCTACAACTTGAGTCACAGAACCACTTCTGGTTTTCTGGTGGTTAATTGGAGATAAGAGTATCACGGATTTTCCTTCCAGGGGCTGGCTTTGAACCACAATCTCAGATCTTAGCTTCCTGAGTAGCTAGGATTACAGGCATGAGCCACCAGCACCCAGCTACTGAACCCATTTTAACAAGACAATATATAAGACATGTCTACTGTTCTATCTTAAATATAATTAACAGAACTTCAGAAATATGAAAGACATTTTGAAAAATCTCTCACAAACGCCATGTTTGTTTTTAAAAAGAGGAGAATATCAGAAATTATATGAACTGTTTTTGTGGGGTTTTTTTTCCTGGTACTGGAGCTGGATCTCTGGGTGTAGTGGGTTCTTTCTCTTAGCTCCTTTTTGCTCAGAGCTAGCCCTCTATCACTTGAGACAATTTCAGCTTTCCTGTGACTAATTGGAGATAAAAGTCTCACAGACTTTCCTGGCCAGGCTACCTTTGAGCCAATATTCTCAGATCTCAGGCCCTGAGTGGCTGGGATTACAGACATGAGCCACCAGTGCCTGGCTGATGTGAACATTTCTAATTTTTAAGAAGTAGTTCCTACTTCTTTGTAGATGTTTCTGTATGTTTGAGCTCCACATTGGGAAATTGGTTGTAGATTCTGTGCTCATGTATAAGAATATTTCCAAATTAAAGTTATGAGAAAAAGGCTCCTGATACGTTTATATAGAGTTCTGATTTGTCATGAAGGGCCCAGACAGGTGCCAATATAATGCTTGTAATCTTAGCAACATGAAAGACAGAGAGTAAGAGGACTGTGCCTTGGCTTTAATGCCAACCCAGGCAGAAAAGTTCATGAGACCCTTTCTCAAACCATAGCTGGACACAGCTGCATTTACCTCCCAGGCTACGACTGAGCTTGGGAGGATCACAGTTCCAGGGCAACCTGAGTAGAAAGGTCCATGGCAGGAAGCTAGATATGGTGGTGTGAGCCTGTGATCTCAGCCACCGGACAATGTCTGAGGCCAATCAATAAGCAAGATGCTGTCTCAAAAACAACCAGCAAAAAGCAGGGCTGGAGCCATAGCTCAAGTGGTAGAGCACCAGCCTAGAAAGTTAAAACCCAAGGAAGGAAGGAAAAGAAAGGAAAGGGGGAAAGAGAAGGAAGGAAGGAAGGGATGGAGGGAAGGAAGGAAGGAAGGAAAAAAGGAGGGGAGGAGAAAGACAGGGAGGGAAAGAGAGAAGGAGAAAAGGGAGGGAAAGAGAGGAGAAAAGGAAGGAAGGAATAAATGAAGGACAGAAGGGAAGGAAATGAAAGAATGCAAAGAATGGAAGGAAGGAAAGAGAGAGAAGGAAAGGAAGGAAGGAAAGAGAAAGGGAAGGAAGGAAGGAAAGAAGGAAGGAAGGAAGGAAGGAAGGAAGGAAGGAAGGAAGGAAGGAAGGAAGGAAGGAAGGAAGGAAGGAAGGAAAGAAGGAAAGGAGGGAGGGAGGCAGGGAGGGAGGGAGGAAGGAAATCACTGCGGCCCAACGGTGTATATACAATCCTAGACCTATATGAGTTTATAAAATCTCATTTAGTATTCAGAGCAGGTTTCTCATGATTCAGAACAAGAAACATGTAACCAACTGATGCGAGGCCTGAAGCATCCATGCTGACGGTTACTGTGCACTGCAACTTGTTTTGAAAATGAAGGCTTCAGCTTGGCTACTGTGTAGAGTCCCTGTCTGCGGGTGGTGGTGGTGGTGGTGCGCTTGTCTCTGGGTTCTGGCAACCCCTCCGGTTGACCCCCGGGTGTCGTTTCTCCTTGCAGGTAACTGGTACGTGAGGAAATGCGCCAACAGGACGGGGAACTGCAGGACGGCCTGCAGGAATGGGGAGGTGCGGATCCAGCCCGCCACGGGGCTGTGCAGCCAGAAGAGGGTGTGCTGCATCCTGATCAGCCAGAACTGCGGGGGAGGCGGCGCCGGGGGAGGCGACGCCCCCGCCGCCCCGGGCGCCCCCAGTGCGCCGGGCGGCGGGGACGCAGCCGCCCCGGCCGCCGCCGCCGAGCCCGCCGCCGCCGAGCCCGCCCCCGCCGAGCCCGCCGCCGAGGAAGCCTGAGCGCGCCGCCTCCCCGGGGCCGGGCCGCGCCGCGCTCCGCCGTGGAGGAGGAGGCCGGGTCTCCACAGAGCAGCCGTGCTAGGGTGGCGACCCACCTAGGACAGCCGAGCCCTCCTCCAAGGCCGCCCGCTCCACGGTGCGCACCGCGCAGGCCGCCCCCGGCCCTCGGTGGGACCTGAGAATTTGCACCGTTTGCAAATCGCAGAATCCCACTGTCGGAAACACTGGTGTCGAGTATGGAACGAGCTCAGGCCTTTGCTGGCTGTGGTTTTTCTGCAGACAGAATGGCAACCTCTCACGAGGCATGCTGAAAAGGTTAGGGTTGCAAAAGCACCCCACAGAAAGCCTGGCCCATCCTCTTCTAGGCTTCCTACAATGCCCGCAGGCTGCAGGGACTGTGTGATCTTTCATCGCAGACGTGGAAATTTGATTTCCTTTTTTTTTTTTTTAAATGAATGGATATCTATTAGGGAGTTCCATCTTGACATGGCCATCTATGTGTATACAGTGCTTCCTGATAATAATAACCCCTCTGCCATTCCACTTCCTGGCCCCAAAACAGTCTCCGCAAGTTTCCTTGTTCCATATTCACACCCAGATGTAACCTGTTTTGTTTATATTCATTTTTCCCTTCCCCTTGCCATTATCTGATCCACTCCCTCCAATGTCAACACCTCAGATTAAAAAAAAAAAAGTTTCAATTCTATAATATTCTTTTCCATTGAAGCACATGTTAATTGTTTGCAGGGTTTTCATCATGGTGTCTCACATGTTCATTTGCCACACTTTAGTCAACGTATGTGTCTATATGATATGTGTGTGTGCGCACGCGCACACATGATCCTGTATGTGCTTACTTATTTATTTTATTAGGTATAACATCCACATAGAGAAAGGGTATGTATGTCTTTTGTCCTTTTAAGACTTACCTATTTCATTTGATATGATGGTTTACCAGTGCATTCATTTCCCTGCAAGTGACATAATTTCGTTCTTCCTTTTGGCTACCCAATAGCCCATTGTGTATATATACCCTGTTTTCTTGATCTGTTCATCAGTTGTAAGGCATCTGCGCTGTTTCTATAGCTTGGCTGTTGTGAACAGTGCTGCAATGAACATGGGTGTTTAGGTGTCTTTGTTAACGCCTGAAGCACATTCCTTCATATATATGCCCAAGAGTGTTATTGCTGGCTGGAAATTTTTATTTTTAAGCATGAAAAATCTGGGACATCTTAAACTGACTATACATCATATCATGGAATTTTCTCTTCTCCCTAGAAATCCTCTTCTTTAACTTCTTACTTATGCATGAAAGAAGGAATAGGAAGAACTTCCCAGTGTGATCTGAATGCTTGTCCTGGCACCCACCTTAAACAACAGGATTCCCCCTGAGACCCCCCCACACACACACACACATTATAAGAGGTTGTGACTGGGCGGTCACCACCATCCCTTGACAGGTCAGGCCCTGATAGTAGCACAGAAGAGCAGGAAGTGGGGTTGCTTTCATTTCCTGGTCAATACTCATGTTTGCTTCTATTGGGCTCATTCTGCCTATTTGTGAGAGGATAGTGTCAGATTGATACCTTGGGTCCAATCATCATACTGACGTCATTCTGATTCTACAAACATCAGCTGAGCGCATGCTCTGTGGGGCCAGCTTTGCCATTGACCTCAAACTCAAAGATTGAGGGGGAGAATACTTGCGTGGAAGGGGCTTCACCTATAGAAATGAGTCCCAGGAAATGGAAACCAGAGGTCATTTTTTCTTTTGTTACTATTTTTGTGGGCTTTTTTTTTTTTGGTCTTGTTTGTTCATTTATCTGTCTTTGGGAGGGAAGAAGGGGCACAGAAATGGAGGCACAAAGGGTGAACAAACGAACAGTGGTACTCACTAGACACTATGCGGGAAATGAACCACACAACTTGTGGGGTGGAGATGGGAGGGGAAAACTGGGAGAAAGGGAGGGAAGAGGAGAGATTGTCCAAAAAGAAATGGACTTGTTCCCTGACTTACGTAACTGTAACCCCTCTGTACATCACTTTTATAATAATACTTTAAAAACAATTTTAAACAAAAGACAGGGCATCTCCACTATAGACACAAAACTATGAGGGCTCGCGTGGAGTCCTTTTGCTTTTCCACTTGATCCCAGTCTGGTTACTAGCAGACCCAGGTAGACTCCTATCCACTCCTACTATGTCCCATGACTCCCACCATCGCTGCCACCATACAGGCTCAGCCTTTGAGACCTACAGTGGGGTGAAGGCAGGTGCCCCATCACCATCCTGTGTTCCTTTCACAGATACTCACCCTTCTACTACCATGAGGACCAGAGCCACTTTCTTGAAACATAATTCTGACCACTAACCTCCCCTTTGGTATCCTTGCCCACGGCATCCAGCCTTCACTGTCCCTTGAATCCAGAACTTCAAGTATATTCTGTTTTGTCATTTATCATTCCCTCATAGGACATCTTCCATTTCTGCCACACATACTTATTTCTGGTTGATTTGGACTCCCCAGATTGTTTTGAGATTGCTTTGAACATTATATACATATATATATGGCCTTCTTTCTCTCTGCTTACTCTTGCCTGTAAAAATATCTTTATCTTTCTTCTTTTTTTTTTTTTTTTTTTTTTTTTGGCCAGTCCTAGGCCGTGAACTCAGGGCCTGAGCACTGTCCCTGGCTTCTTTTTTGCTCAAGGCTAGCACTCTGCCACTTGAGCCACAGCACCACTTCTGGCCATTTTCTGTATATGTGGTGCTGGGGAATCGAACCCAGGGCCTCATGTATACAAGGCAAGCACTCTTGCCACTAGGCCATATTCCCAGCCCCTTATCTTTCTTCTTGATAACCACTCTGCTCCATCTAAAACTGAGTTGCTGTCACTTATCGGACTCTCATATTATTGTTTGCCTGGGATTTTACGTCATTGTGTTACTAATGTAGTCTAAATACTCTATCTTTTCCTTTTTACATGTGAAATTTGTGATCTATGATCAGGAAACATTTTCTTTTCTTTCTCCTCTCAAATCCTACTTAGCTTAATTCTTGTTAAAGAAGTAAAGGAACTTCTTAAGGGTGCAGAAGATTTGGGGGGTGTTACTGAAATCTTACCTTCCCTTATCCTCAATCTTCCCCCCAAGAACGAGTTTCTGCTTGTACACACACCTATGGTCTGTGGCGTTCCTTAGTGGAGACACTTGCAGCATGGATTGTCCCAACGGATAAGACATCCTTAGGGTCTGGGAATCTGGCCTAGTGGTAGAGTGCTTGCCTGGTATACATGAAGCACTGGGTTCTATTCCTCAGCACCACATATTTAGAAAAAGCCGAAAGTGGCCCTGTGGCTTAAGTGGTAGAGTGCTGGCCTTGAGCAAAAAGAAGCTAGAGACAGTGCTCAGGCCCTGAGTCCAAGCCCCAGGACTGGAAAAAAAAGCAAAACAAGACATCTTTGCCTCCTGTCCCTATGGTTGTCCCTGGAGGCAGAAGTCATGCGTGCACACAGCAGGATGAATACATGGAAGAGGACTCTAGGAACACATATGTATAATTTAGAGTCTGATATATCTAAGCTTATTGGTGGTCCTGGAATCGTGCTCGCTCTTAGACTATAGACAAACAGATTTCCCAGCTTGGAATCTTTGCTTGTGAATATAAAGAACAAAGAACATCTATAATCCCAAAGAAGGAACTTCAAGGATTGTATTCTGTGACTATCATCCAAGGGGTACAGCTAAACAAGCTGCTGGTTCCTACAAGTGGTCTAACAAGGCACCCCTCCCTGGGACACAACTCACCATACCAGACCGTGGCTACTCAGCATTGGTATAAGTGATTCTAAGCCAGGTTTCACCTGGGGGGTGGGGGGCGGGGAACTCATTACCATGCAGAAAAGAGCATGAGGAGAGAGCACTGGGCACTCCTTGAGCAGCCAGGTGGAGTTCTAAAGGTTCCTGATGGCACTTGCTGTACTTTCCCCTCAGGAACTGCCTTGATCACTGCCACAGAAAGACCTTAGTGTGATGAGCACTTTGATTATGGGGCATAGTCTCAGTGTTATCATGGCCATTTATCTCCCTGTCTTTCATCTTCTCCTTCACACTATGCTTGAATTGAGGGGACAAATCTCCTTTCCTGCTTCAGGCTTGACTACTGGAATCTGGGTAACAAGAAAAAAAAAAAAAGAACACTCACAATGTGAGAACTCACTGTGTGAACCAAGCACAATTTAATTTTTAAAAAACCACTCGTTTTGCAATTAGTAATACTAATGATCCAAACTGAGCTCTCTGGAGCTGCTTCTAATGCAAACTAAAGTTTGATACACATTTTCATAGGGATATTGTGGGCCTGTAACTCTTGTCCAGCGGTACACTGCTTTTCTTGGTCAGCCCTGAATAAGAGTTTCGGAATAACCTTTGCATGGACTTGATATTTGTCTTAAATTGGGTTTCTACACTGGAACTTAGGGAAGGATGGAGGCATGGCATCCTTGACTACATGACTGAGTGGAGGCATGCTGGGCGGGCATATATACAGAAGACCAGCCTGAACACAGGCCTGGCAATGCAATCACACAGGGTCTGAGGCCATGACAAAAGGCTGGAGCACCAGTGGTGCAGAAAACACAGTTCTGTAGCCCTGGTGGTAGTTCTGGGGCTTTGACCACAGACAGGAGACAGCTGTCTGGTTGGAATAAAGCACACTTCACAGCTAACATGGTTTCCCAACTGGTGCAGACTGGAGTGGTTATGATGGGAACAAGGCCACTTGGAAAGAAGTTGTGGCCAGCAGTTGAGATTGAGGTATCATTGAGCAATAATTGTTGAGTCGTTTTCAACCATTTATTCAGGAAATATGAGTATATAAGATGACTTGTGTTCTGTGAAGTGAAGAAATCAAAATTGAACAAGAAGAGAATCCACCACTGAAGGGCTCCAGACCCCCACAGGTTAACAAATAATTAGAACATAACATGGTGCAATCACCAGCCAAAATATATCCTTGAAACAGAGGTGGCTCAGAAAGGGACATGGTAGTTCTCTTAACATGTTTCAGGAGGCTTTCACAAAGGTGGAGAGGAATAAATTTAGCTTTGAAAGGCAATTAGGCTGGGTGCCAATGGCTCACACCTGTTATCCTAGCTATTCAGGAGATGAGAAAACTGAGGATCCTGGTTCAAGCCAGCCCAGGAAAGAAAGTCTGCGAGACTCTCAGCTCCAATTAACCACCCCAAAGCCAGAAGTAGAGCTGTGGCCCAAAGTGGTAGCATGCTAGCCTTAAGCTAAAGAGCTCAGGGACAGTGGTTAATTCAAGCCTTACAACCAACATTTTGAAAAAAAAGGAAAGAAAGAAAGACAATTAGGACAGACATGGGTACAGATAATAGAGAGAAGCCATATAATTTGGGGGGGAGGGGAGAAGACAAAAAGTGAAAAGGAACGGGATGGAAATTCCAGATCAAGGAACAGCTTCCACAGATAAATTGGCAGAAACAAGAATGGTTCGATAAAGGGATCTGGGGGACAGGAGAGCTGGGGCCAGTTCACGCTGGGCTGAATATTGTGATAGAGGTACTTCATCCTTTGAAGAATTTGAGTTGTTGAATCCAGCTGTACTAGAACAGTGAGGCTTTATGGAAATCTCTCAGATAACATCAGTTCTTACAGCCCAAGCTAGAAGCAATCTTTCTCCCAGAAATATGATCCGGAAATTCCATAAATTTGACAAGTTTAGCTATGTGCCCTCATGTGTTTGTAAACTGTGTTTGGGATTGTGAGTGGAGGCAGCAATAGCACAACACCAGGAATGTCCCATCCACACCAGAGCCTATGACCACCCAAGCTTGACCCAGACAGGCTGGCAGCCATGTGCACGTCATGGTCCAATTGTCCCGGGGTTCACAGCTGAGGAAAGGGGAGTTAGGCCTGTGAGGTGGAACATCCTGTGACCGTGAGCTCCATATTTGGGGATGTTGAGGAGGGCGAACTTAGACTTCCCGTCTGTGGACGTGGCTTTAAACCAGAGCTTGGAATGTGGACAGAATTCAGAGCCATCGCTCATCTTCAGAGACTGACAGAGAGCACGGGATAAGGCACGCTCTGCTGCTTCTTTCTCCTGGGAAGTCTGTGAACATGAAGCTCTGTCTGGTGCTCATTATTTTGCTGTTTGTGATACTCACAGGTAATCTGTCCAAATGTGCCATGAAATTGGAGGAGATGGGTTGCCATTTGTATTATTGGGGACAGGTTCTTTAAGATTCCTAACATGCACAATATCATTACAGAAACCCAGGAGGTTGAAGGAAGGAGGGCTCCACTCAGGACTTGGTGTCAAAGGTCACAGTAACCCATCATCCAGATTGTACCCAGGCCCTGAGGTCTGAACTTGGGACCTGAGCTTTTTGGCTCAAGGCTAACACTCTACCATTTGAACCACAGGGCCACTTTGACTTTTTGAGTGTTTAATTGGAGTGAAGAGTTGCACAGGCACTTTACTGCCAGGGCTAGTTTTCAACGGTGATCCTCAGATATCAGGATCCTGAATAGCTAGAATTAGAATTAAACCCATGTGAGCCACCAGCACGCAGCTCTGGTTATGATATTCTTGTTTGGTTATTAATGCTGTTTTTGTGGTAGTTGAACTTAGACCCAAGGCTCACACTCGCTAGGAAAGGACTCTCCTGCTTTAGCTATTCTCTTAGACCTATTCGTTTTTCATTCTTCTTTATTTATTTGGATGTATGTTTGTTTTGAGAGGAGGTCTCTCTGCCTCTGCCTGGCTGGACTCGAGACCCTCCTGCCTCTACTTTCATAGTAGCTGAGATTACAATTGTGTACCCCAGTGCCTCACTGTGATACTCTTTTCTTTCATTTTTTTAAACTCATGGCACTTGAATTCAGGGACTGTTCCTGAGCTCTTTTTGCTCAAGACAGGTGCTCTACTACTTTGAGCCACAGCACCATCTACAATTTTCTGGTGGTTAACTGGAAATAAGAGTCTCACAGGGACTTTCCTGCCTGAGCTGGCTTTGAACCTCGATCCTCAGATCTCAGCCTCCTGAGTAGCTAGGATTCCAGGCATGATCCACTGGTGCCTGGCTCCTGGGATGTTCTTTTACAAAGCTGAGAGACTCTGAAGTGTGCCAGTGGTGACAAATGGATGCTCTCAGGAGAGTCAAGGCTGAGGAAAAGCTGACTCTGGAGGATGGAATAGATGCTCACCTACGCCAAGGATCTAGGGGCAGGACATTGCCACAGTCCATACCCAGGAACCAAGGCCTCTTTTCTCTATGGTCACATGTACTCCAATGTTCTCAGAGCCCAATGGGCATTAGCCAGGAGGAGCCTGGGGAGGCTGACATCCCGTAATGTGGGATGATTTTCTAGGAGAGGACTCTGGATTCCCCGTGTAACACTCTGGGTAACATTCACTTTGGGAGCACAATATGCCATAACTGGTGGGAAACTGCACAACTATTCCACTCTCCTTCAGAAACTAAACCTGCTTCCATATTGTTTCCTATGTGCAGATGGGGCACAACCCCAAAAATGCTTTGATGGTATCGATGGCTACTGCAGGAAGCGCTGCAAACCAGGGGAAATTTCTGAAGTGGAGTGTCCACATGAGAAAATGTGTTGCGTTAATGAAGAGGAAAAGAAAACATTGGGGGAACATACTCCTCTATTTAAACCACTTTTTCTATCACTGGACCAAGACGATGTTGCTGAATCACATAGTAACAAATTTGCGCCATATGAAACAACAGACTAGCCATGGATTCCCTGAACTCTATGGAAGTGCTGTGAAACCTGACAGGCTGCACTGAGAGATTAATCTACGACCTCGTGTGCACCTGAAGAGAAGCCCATGTAACCAAGTCCACTGTATCCATCTATAGTCATGTAATGATACAGTCACTCATATGCCCATGTGTCCCACATAAACGGATAGCTGCCTTGTAAAATTGGGGACATTGAGGGTAATTGAAGGTGCAGTGAGAAGTAGAACACAGATCCTAAGTTAGATCACACTTGCTGAGAAAAATGACCATATCCACGAGAATTTTAATGATTTCTTTTCTTTCTGTAGAAATGAAATTTGTATGTCAATGAAGACATATGGCCAATACTGTCTTTCTTCCTCCCTCTCCCTTACCCACACCACACCCATGAATCCAAAGCAATTTGCAGTCAACTAGGAGTTCAAAACAACAATTGAATTTCACGTAATTCTTCAATATGTATAATATGTACTGGTTTCCAGGTGGTTTATATTACACTCAATCTCCAAACAGGATTCCTCACCCAAAACACAAAATGATCCTGAGAGGCCCTTGTTAGAAGCCTTTGTTGATGCTTGTCTCCATGGTAGCTAGTGGTCACCCTGCTGGTGGAAGCCTCTTCATCCTGATCTTCCCTGTTCACCCCTGGTACACAGAGCCACCCCAGAGTTCACCTTTGAATGCTCTGGTTTTCACCCAAACAAAGTGCTCATGGAGTTTCCTGAGATGCCCCGTCCTTCCCAGATCCCTTACTTTGTGGGTACCACTGTGGTCACTCCGATTGCCTTCCCTCCTAATACTTCTGGTGGCAAGTCTACATTTATCACAAGGAATCTCATTAATCCCAAACTCACTCACAAACTCCCCTTGAGGACTCATTTCACCTTTCCCTTCTCCTCTCCTGACCTGACATGTCCATTTCCTTGAGTTTCTTATCCCAGTTATTTCATGTTAGAGGTTGTGTTTGTTTGTTGGTTTATTTTCTAGTCCTAGGGATTCAACTGAGAGCCTTGTGCTTCTTCGGGCAACACTCTACCACTTGCAGCTGATGTCCTGTCATCCATGTTATGGTTTTGGTTTGTGCTTGTTTCGGAGCAGTGATTATGAGGAGGGAGGCCCTGAGTGCTTCTTATCACTGGATGTTCATAGGTCATTCATAGGTCAGGAGAACATTCATTTGTACAGTCAGGGACAGTGTTACCTGGGAGAAAATCCATACTAGGGGAAAATTCATACTATGTCCTTCAGTATGTTTTCCATGCTGTAGATCATTCCTCAAACTACAATCACACTCTTCATTAGCCAGTGTTCATGGACCCAAGAATACAAGGTAGAAAAGGAAATAATTCCTCCCACCATCACCCCTACTGCTCTATTATCAAATTGTCATGGGCCAAGTGGAATGTGGAATGGGTGATGGGACTGTGCTGGGTTGTTGTTGTTGTTTACTTACCACCACGTATTCTTTTATTTCTGGATCAGTGTACATTTCTAACATAAGGAATTTCCTTGTGGTATTTCCATACATCTCCACAGTGCATTTGGAACATAGTTTCCCAGAGGGAAGGACTAATGGCCAGACTAGAGGACCTCATGGAGAAACACTGAATATACTTGGCCATATGAGATGGACATGAGCCTTTGGGGAGGTCTGGTGGAATGTTAAGGTTTAAGGCGGTATGCTTGGGTGTCAACTTTGAATAAAAAAATTGCGGGGCTAAATGGGAATTACCTATGTCTCACCATTTTAGGCTTCTGGGTGGTGTTTTTGTTTTTTTATTGCACGTTCCAAATACTGAAGAGTGAGCTCCTTAGCTATTTTAAATTTCAGAAGATTCTGAAAGGTACATGAACTATTATATCTATCTATCTAATTAATGAATAATGATAAAGACCAAATGATGACAGGAAATGATTAAGAAGCACGCCAAAATGAAACACAGAATGTGTTTGGATCCAAGCTACTCCTTTTTGACCATTAACATTACTCCTGGCATCTTAGTTTGTTGATTAAGTGGTGCTTGGCTCATTGTGGGTTATCACACAGTGAATGAGCCTTACCTTCTTGCCACTCAAACTCCATCAATCGACCCCAAGGCAGGCAAAGTTTCACCCCTGAAGTTCAAGAGTGGTAAAAAGGAAGGGGTGGGCTGAAAGGCCAGAGGACTATAGCTCAGCACAGAGATTGTGCCCCATAATCAAAGTGCTCCTAGCTTGAAGGTCTTTCCAAGATAGGGATCAAAGTACTTCTTGAGGACAAAGTACATCAAGTGCCACTAGGAGCCTTTAAAGCCCCATCTGGTTGTTCAGAGAGTGCCCAGAACCACCCCCCCTCCATCACATACATCCCCTCAGGGCTCATGGAAATGAGTTTCCTCCAGGTGAAACTGGCTGAGAACCACTTGTACCCATACAGAGAACAGTCATGGTAGGATAGTCAGGGCCCTATGGACCTGTGTCTTCTTAATCCTCCTGTGGGAATCAGAGCCTGTGGAGCTAATCCCAATAATAAGATTTACCTGGGTCGTAGTGTTAGGACTTTGTTGGGAAGTAGGCATGCTCTTATTCTTCCCATTTAGCAGGGCAAACTCAAAGATGGGAAATTTACTTGTCTACAGTCCAGACGGAACACATTCTTGAACCACAAATACGATCTGCTATGTCTGACTCTATTGTCACAAAGGTTTTCCTAGTGCCAACCTTTTCTGTAGTGACTTCCCATACTCCCATCCTGCTGTGTGCATTCCTGACTTGTGCCTAGGAAGACAATTGTGGATTCAGGAGGCAGGGATGTCCTCCTTGTTGGGACTAGGAGCAGCATGAGTCCTAGTTGTGTTCAAAAGCAGGCATAAATTGCTGCCATGGGAAATCCAAGGTAAATGCAGACAAGTTTTCAGTAACACACCAAAATCTTCTGATCCCTCAAGAACTCCCTTTACTTACTAGAACACAACATGGTACAATCAACAAACAACAAATCTACATGAAGTACAGGTAGTACCAGGACAGATAGGGCATTCCCTCCAGATGGTTTTAAAAAATTCCCTAGCTGTGAAGATGAATAAACTTGAATTTGAAAAACAATTAGGAGTGAAATAGGTGGAAGGGTGAGAAGCAAATAAAAGGGGTTTTCTTTGTTTTTAAAGTATTTTGCAGGTTAGTTGGCTCTCACTGAGTTACCAATAGAGAATTAGATTACTACTAAACCTATCACTATTAGAGTACTTTGGTTTATTTATTTGTATTTGTTGGTCATGCCCCTTGAACTCAGGGCCTGGGCACTATCCCTGAGCTCTTTTCCTCAAGGTTGGAACTACCACTTTGAGCCACAGCTACACTCAATTGTTTTAATTGTTATTATAAAGGTGATATACAGCAGGATTACAGTTATATAAGTCAGGTAAAGAGTTCCTGTCTACTTGGACCACAGCATCCCTTTCCTTGCTCTCTCTCCCTTCCTCACAAGTTGTAGAGTTCGTTTTCAACACAGTGTCCAGTGAGTATCATTGCTTCATTTGTTCACTCTAAGAGGGGTTTTAAAAAACAAATAGAAATAGGATAGAAAACAGAAGTCAAGTAATGTCATCCACAGTTAGTGTGGAGGTCCATAAGATGTTCTGGGACAGGAGAACTGGCTCATGCTGGGCTGAATACGGTGTTGGAGGGACTTCATCCTTTGAAGAATTCGAGGTGTTGAACCTGCAGTACTAGAAAAGTGATGCTTCATGGAAATATCTTGAGTCACATCGGTTCATGTAGCCCAAGCTAAAAGTAATCTTTCTCCCAGAAATATGATCTGGAAATTCCACAGAGTTGACAAGTTTAGCTATGTGCCCACATGTATTTGTAAACTGTGTTTGGGATTGTGAGTGGAGGCAGCAATAGCACAACACCAGGAATGTCCCATCCACACCAGAGCCTATGACCACCCAAGCTTGACCCAGACAGGCTGGCAGCCATGTGCACGTCATGGTCCAATTGTCCCGGGGTTCACAGCTGAGGAAAGGGGAGTTAGGCCTGTGAGGTGGAACATCCTGTGACCATGAGCTCCATATTTGGGGACGTTGAGGAGGGCGAACTTAGACTTCCCGTCTGTGGACGTGGCTTAAAACCAGAGCTTGGAATGTGGACAGAATTCAGAACTGAGGCTCATCTTCAGAGACTGACAGAGAGCACGGGATAAGGCGCTCTGCTGCCTCTTTCTACTGGGAAGCTGTGAACATGAAGCTCCGTCTGGTCCTCATTATTTCACTGTTTGTGGTACTCACAGGTAATCTGTCCAAA
Organism: Perognathus longimembris pacificus; assembly: GCF_023159225.1. Classification (NCBI taxonomy): domain Eukaryota; kingdom Metazoa; phylum Chordata; class Mammalia; order Rodentia; family Heteromyidae; genus Perognathus; species Perognathus longimembris. The sequence goes on along the minus strand of NC_063166.1, from coordinate 66,497,193 downwards.
TGTGCCATGAAATTGGAGGAGATGGGTTGCCATTTGTATTATTGGGGACAGGATCTTTAAGATTGCTGATATCCACATTATCATTTAAAAATGCCCATTCTCCTGGGTAGGTTAAAAGAAAAGAAGTAGAAGGTTGGAGGAGGGAGGTTTCCACTCAGTACTTGGTGTCAAAGGTCACAGTGACCCATCATTAAGATTTCATCCAGGCCACCCATTTCCACTCAGATTCATAGGGCTGAGAACAGCACATGGTGGCTGTCATCACTGTGATTTTATCATTGGTTTCATGGTTGTCTAGTTATGGATATTGATTGAATTATTGCCTTTGAATATCAACTTTCCCATTTGTGGAGTGTAATGATGCTATTTCCTGCGAGGATTCCATGAGCTTAGAAACATGAGACTCAAGCTTCATGATAAGTCCTTGTCCACACCTATTCTTTTCTGTCTTGCTAGGAAGAAGGCACATTGTTCTGTATATAGGTAGGTGCTGGTGGCCCACACCTGTAATCCTAGGTATTCATGGAGGTGATGTCTCAGGAATATGGTTTAAAGACATCCTGGTTTAGAAGTCTGCGAGACTCTTATCCCAGTTAACCAGCAAAAAGCAAGAAGGGGAGCTGTGTCTCAAGTGGGACAACATCAGCCTTGAGTGAAAAAAGCTAAGGGATAGTGTTCAGGCCCTGAATTCAATCCTCAGCACTGGTATACACACAAAAAAAAATCCTGTTTGTGATATTTATCTATCTATTTATTCACTCATTTATTCATTGAGCCATTCGTTTTATTGTCAGAACTAAGGTTTGAACTCAGGTCTAGACATTGTCCCTGGACTCTAGTGTTCAAGGATACTGTTCTACCACTTTAGCTACAACACCACTTCTGGTTTTTGAGTGGTTGATGGGAGAAAAGAGTCTTACAGGGACTTTCCTGCCTGGGCTGGCTTTGAGCCTCGATCCTCAGATCTCAGCCTCCTGAGTAGCTAGGATTACAGGCATGAGCCACTGGTGCCTGGCTCCTGGGATGTTCTTTTACAAAGCTGAGAGACTCTGAAGTGTGCCATTGGTGACAAATGGATGCTCTCAGGAGAGTCAGGGCTGAGGAAAAGCTGACTGGAGGATGGAATAGATGCTCACCTACACCAAGGATCTAGGGGCAGGACATTGCCACAGTCCATACCCAGGAACCAAGGCCTCTTTTCTCTATGGTCACATGTACTCCAATGTTCTCAGAGCCAAGTGGGCATTAGCCAGGAGCCTGGGGAGGTTGACATCCCATAATTTGGGATGATTTTCTAGGAGAGGACTCTGGATTCCTTGTGCAACATTCTGGGTAACATTCACTTGGGGAGCACAATATGCCATAACTGGTAGGAAACTGCATAGCTATTCCACTCTCCTTCAGAAACTAAACCTGCTTTCATATTGTTTCCTATGTGCAGATGGTGCAAAACCCAAAAAATGTTTTGATGGTATCGATGGCTACTGCAGGAAGCGCTGCAAACCAGGGGAAATCTCTGAAATCGATTGTGCATTCAAGAAATTGTGTTGCGTTGATGAAAAGAAGAAGCACAAGGAATCTCATCTTCTACTTAAACCAACTAATCGGATAATGAGCCAGTTGGATTATGGGTTTATGGATCCTAGTACATCTCTACCAAATAATACATCAGACAAGCCTTTGGTCCATGAACTCCAGTGAAACACTCTGGAACCTGACTGGCTGCTCCAAGAGATTCTTCTACTTTCTTCTGTGCACTTAAATAACTCCATGTAACAAAGTCCACTGTATCCATCTATATTGATGTCATGATATATTCACTCTTAGAAGATGTGTCCCACGTAAATGGATAGCCACTCTTTTAAAATTGGGGACATTGAGGGTAAATGAAGGTGCCATGAGAGGTAGAATTTAGATACTCTACTTCCTAAGAAAGATGATAATTCCCACAAAAATTATAGGTAATTTTTTTCCTTTTGTAGAAATGAGAACTTTTATGTTAATGAAGAAATAAGGCTCATTCTTTCTTTCTATCCCCTTATCCCTCTCATTCTGGCTCTCCCTCTCCCTACCTTCTCTCTCTCTCTCTTCTTGAATCTAAAGGGTTTTGCTAACAACTAGGAATTCAAACCAACAACTGAATTTCACATAATTCTGTATAATACATACTGATATCCAGGTGTGCTATATTTCACTCATCTCCAAACAGGGTTCCAGGGACAAAAATCAAAACCATCCTGACAGGCCCTTGTTAGAAGCCTTTGTTGATGCTTGTCTCCATGGTAGCTAGTGGTCACCCTGCTAGTGGAAGCATGTTCATCCTGATCTTCCCTGTGCACCCCTGGTACACAGAGACACATCGGCCTTCCCCAGAGTTCATCTTTAAATGCTCTGGTTTTCACCCAAACAAAGTGCTCATGAAGTTTCCTGAGATGCCCCATCCTTCCCAGATCCCTTACTTTGTGGATACCACTGTGATCACTCCGATTACCTTCCCTCCTAATACTTCTGGTGGCAAGTCTACATTTATCACAAGGAATCTCATTAATCCCAAACTCACTCACAAACTCCTCTTGAGGACTCATTTCACCTTTCCCTTCTCCTCTCCTGACCTGACATGTCCATTTCCTTGAGTTTCTTATCCCAGTTATTTCATGTTAGAGGTTGTGTTTATTTGTTGGTTTATTTTCTAGTCCTAGGGATTCAACTGAGAGCCTTGTGCTTCTTAGGGCAACACTCTACCACTTGAAGCTGATGTCCTGTCGTCCATGTTATGATTTTGGTTTGTGCCTGTTTCAGAGCAGTGGTTATGAGGAGGGAGGCCCTGAGTGCTTCTTATCACTGGATGTTCATAGGTCATTCATAGGTCAGGAGAATATTCTTTTGTACAGTCAGGGACAGTGTTACCTGGGAGAAAATCCATACTAAGGGAATGTCCTTCAGTATGTTTTCCATGCTCTAGATCATTCCTCAAACTACAATCGCACTCTTCATTAGCCAGTGTTCATGGATCCAGGAATACAAGGTAGAAAAGGAAATAATTCCTCCCCCCCATCACCCCTACTGTTGTAGTAACAAATTGTTTTACTTCCTATCTTTTCTGGCCTGAGACTCTGTTGGTCTAGAGATCTTCATTTCCAAACAAGAAATGCTTCCACAAAGATACACCATGACTCCTTCAACTTATATCAGGATGGAGCTGACCCAGGAAGGGAGTCATTCCTTGACATGTTCATAATATGACAGTGTTGTGAGGAGATGATGGTAAGACCTTGCAAGGAGAGGCTGAAGCCCTTGAAAGTATTAGCCAAACTTAACTCTTTCTCCCTTAGGTGGTTTCTACAAGGTAGACCAAGTAAGGCACTCACACAGCAGGACATCTGCTCTCAACTAGATCTCTCCTGTGTCCGTACAGGTGAGGAGGGAGCAATGCTCTACATTCTTGATACAGTTGAGTGGGTGTTTGGGTTTAGCCTTTCTTCTGCATCTTTATTGCCAAAAGAGGAGATAAGTGTGCCCTTGGCATTTCTTCTACCCCCTTGTAGGAGGTAGGAGTTCAGACTCCCACTGATACCCCAGGAGAGACGATGTACATGCTGTTTGACCAGCTAAGAGTAGATGTTTTCCAAAGGGGCCCAGGAAGACTACTCTCAACCCAGGACAGAAATTAAGATTTTGAAGATCCAGTTGAGGGTAAATACTAATGGCCACCAAAATCTCAATTCTTGTAATTGATTGATGGCAATATATCCACAAACAGCAGCTCCTGAATGCACATGGATATGTAAACACACAATGTAAAACCCATTCTTGGAGTTACGGGAAATGGCAAGCTAGAAAAGCAGTCTTTAAGTCCATGTTCAGCATTGGTCTGAGATTAGAAATTAGATTACTATTAAACCTATTAGTATTACCATTACTATTAGATTACTTTCATCTGCTTATTTATTTTTTCTGGTTGTGGGGCTTGAACTCACGGCCTTGGCCCTGTCCCTGAGCTCTTTTGCTGAAAGTTAGCACTCTACCACTTTGAGCCACAGCTCCACTTAATTTTTTAATTGTTATTATAAAGATGATATACAGAGACATTATAGTTACATAAGTCAGGTAAAGAGTACCTCTCTATCTGGACAACAGCATCCCTTTCCTTGCTCTCTCTCCCATCCTACCCATAAGTTGTAGAGTTTGTTTTCAACATGGTACTAAGTAAGTATCATTGCTGCATTTGTTCACTCTAAAAGTGGTTTTCAAAAACAAATAGAAACAGATAGAAAACAGAAGTCAAGTAATGTCATCCACAGTTAGTTTGGAGGTCCATAAGATGTTCTGGGACAGGAGAACTGGCTCATGCTGGGCTGAATACGGTGTTGGAGGGACTTCATCCTTTGAAGAATTCGAGGTGTTGAACTTGCTGTACTAGAAAAGTGATGCTTCATGGAAATATCTTGAGTCACATCGGTTCATGTAGCCTAAGCTAAAAGCAATCTTTCTCCCAGAAAAAGTGATCCAGGAATTCCATAGATCTGACAATTTTAGCTATGTGCCCACATGTGTTTGTAAACTGTGTTTGGGATTGTGAGTGGAGGCAGCAATAGCACAACACCAGGAATGTCCCATCCACACCAGAGCCTATGACCACCCAAGCTTGACCCAGACAGGCTGGCAGCCATGTGCACGTCATGGTCCAATTGTCCCGGGGTTCACAGCTGAGGAAAGGGGAGTTAGGCCTGTGAGGTAGAACATTCTGTGATTCTGGGCTCCATATTTGAGGTTGTAGCTGGGGGTGTACTTGGACTTCCTGTCTGTGGATGTGGTTTAAAACCAGAGCTTGGAATGTGGACAGAATTCAGAGCTGTGGCTCATGTTCAAAGACTGACAGAGACCATGGGATAAAGGAGTTCTCCTGCCTTTTTCTCCTGGGAAGTCTGTGAACATGAAGCTGTTTGTGGTACTCACAGGAAATATGTCCAAATGTGCCATGAAATTTGGGGAGATATGTTGCCATTTGTGTTATTGGGGACAAGACTTTTTTTTTTTTTTTTTTTTTTTTTTTTGGCCAGTCCTGGGCCTTGGACTCAGGGCCTGAGCACTGTCCCTGGCTTCTTCCCGCTCAAGGCTAGCACTCTGCCACTTGAGCCACAGCGCCGCTTCTGGCCGTTTTCTGTATATGTGGTGCTGGGGAATCGAACCTAGGGCCTCGTGTATCCGAGGCAGGCACGCTTGCCACTAGGCTATATCCCCAGCCCCGGGGACAAGACTTTTAAGATTGCTCTTACCTACAGTATCATTTTAAATGCACAATATCAACCATTCACTGGTGCCTCATACATGCCGTCACAGCTGCACAGAAGGCTGATATCTGAGAACCACAGCTGAAAGCCAACTGAGACAGAAGAGTCTGAGACTCCTATCTCCAGTTAATCAGGAAAAAGTCAGGTATGGAGATGTGGCTCAAGTGGCAGAGTGCCAGGCTGTGTGAAAAAAAAATGTCTATGGGAAAATGCAAAGTCCTGAGTTCAAGTCCTATCAATGGCACAAAAGAAAAGTCCATTCTCCTGGGCACCTGATTTGAGTTGTATCTTAAGAGAAGAAAAAGGGGGTGTAAGGAAAGGAGAGTTATACTCAGGGCCAGGTGCTAAAGGTGACAGTAACAATTATCCATTTCTTACCCAGAACCTGGCCATCCCTTTTCTACTCAAATTCATTTCCACCTGTGCTATCATAGGACTGAGAGCAGCACATGGTGGCTGTCATCGGTGTGACTTCATCACTGACTAGCCATATAAACTCAGGAAATAATCCTCTCTTCATTTCAACTTTTTTCATGTGTGGAGTGAGGGTAGTAACCCGATTTTATGTGAGGATTAAATGTGAGGCAGCACGATCATGATAGATACACTATCTGTTCCAGGTCCCTCCTACCCGGCTAGGAAGAAGGCAGATTTTCATTTGGGAGCCCTCAATGTATACCTCTCCAATCTCGGAACGTGTTCCTTGATTCTGAAGTATCAAAGAGCAGGAATCTATCTCTGTTCTTCTTCATTACTACATGGACTGGTCCACATTTTGTGTGGAGCTCATGTAGTACAGCATTAGCCTTGAGCAAAAGAGCTCAGGGACAACACCCAAGCCCCAGAGTTCAAGCCCCTTTACGGACACACACACACACACACACACACACACACACACACACACACACACGAATGGTGGATGTTTATTGTAAGCACACCTTAATGTTTACTTTTCCTTCAAATAAGCTATTGACGCTTAGCTTGACAGTCATCATATTCTTTCCTTCTGCCCAGCTGAACAGGGAACTGTCGAGAAGCAGCCTGTCTTTTCCCCAACTGGCAGACTATCCGATGGATACTTCACGGATACTTTAAGAAAGCTACAGTCCAGCTGCCAGGAACACTGCAACCTCAGCTGCAGTCCACCACTTCTGCCTCAGGAGGACTTGTTCCCATTATAAGTGCTCCAATCTGCCCAAGTTCTGGAAAACCACCTCAGCCATGACAAGCCTTGTGGACCTCTGCAGCTATTCATGAAGACCTTCACTTCCTTGTTCCAGACTTTGGAATAGCACTCCTCAATTAATTATGTCCACAAAAGTAAGAACACACTTTCTCCAATGACAACAAAAAGCTTGTGATTGGTCAGAAAGAATGCTACACATATGTGAGGCTTGTGGTCGGCCTATGATTGGTGGAACTTAAAGTTGTGTTTTCACTGGAGGGAAGTTCAACCCAACCACAGGTATGCCATGTCCCTTCTCCAGTGATAGAATGTTTGTTTGCCACTTTTTTAATTCGTATGGGAGAGGCTTCTTTCTTGTGTGCTATCCCATTGTGTCCTAACAGCTTTCCCCAAATAGTCTTTTTGCCTGCCTGTGGTATTTGTCATGGGCACAGTGAGTTTAGCTAGCTGCAGAAAAATCAGATGAAAACATAATGCTTCCAGCCTTGGCCACAGAAGCAACATCAAAAGGATCTGAAGAGTTTCCGGGAGTCACTAGAAGCTAAGGGCCCCAGTGCCCAAAGTGCTGGGTGAGTTCAATAGTTCCAGAGACTGACTGAGTAAAGACCATAAGAATCTAGACAGATGGAAGTTTTGAGGGGACAAACAACAGGGATGCTGAGATCAAGGAAAATGAGAGGCTACAAAGGGCCAAAGGCAGGAGCCAAGACCACAAGGTGGACAGGTCATGATTGCCAGCAGAGTTTGAGAAAGCCACTGTGGGATAAAGAACTGAGGGTTCTGACACGCACAGATCAAGAGCTGTAGCTCTGCCTGCTGGGTGCTGGCACACTTGGCCTTAGACAATAAGCCCCTGGTATTGAAAGCTTGAAGTTCTCAGAGCTTAAAACTAAAAGCCTATGGGCTTGGAAGCCCAGCCTGTTAACCTCTAGAACTGAACACCATAAAAGCTTATCCTTGATTTTTGTCAGGAGAGAGCAAAAGAATCTCCCAGTTGCTCCTTTGTAACCAAACCAAATTCCATATTGATTATGCTGTCAGTTGAGAGATGTTTGACCTCATCTTTCTCTCTTCCCTGCATCTTTGGATATTTTTTGATTTACATAACTTGCCTACTAGAATTCAAAATTCTATATCAACCTGTATTTTAACTTCTTTAAAACAATTTTGTCGCAATCATTTCCCTCATATCCAGTACAATAAGATGAATAGTTATATTAACATCTACAAAAGTTCTTATTGGGCTGGGAATATGGCCTAGTGGCAAGAGTGCTTGCCTCCTACACATGAAGCTCTCGGTTCGATTCCCCAGCACCACATATATGGAAAACGGCCAGAGGGGGCACTGTGGCTGAGGTGGCAGAGTGCTAGCCTTGAGCGGGAAGAAGCCAGGGATGGTACTCAGGCCCTGAGTCCAAGGCCCAGGACTGGCCAATTAAAAAAAAGAGGGGGGGGGCTGGGGATATGGCCTAGTGGCAAGAGAGCTCGCCTTGTATACATGAAGCCCTGGGTTCAATTCCCCAGCACCACATATACAGAAAACAGCCAGAAGTGGTGCTGTGGCTCAAGTGGCAGAGTGCTAGCCTTGAGCAAAAAGAAGCCAGGGACAGTGCTCAGGCCCTGAGTCCAAGGCCCAGGACTGGCAAAAAAAAAAAAAAAAAAAAAAAAAAAAAAAAAAAAGTTCTTGTTATGTTTGGAAATGAATAATCTCCCCAAAAGGGTCATCTACTAGAAAAAAAGTCAGTCCCAGCTAGTGGTACTATTTTGGAAGATTCTGGAAGCTCCTGTCCATCCTGGGCTCCAAAGGGAACTTGGCCAAGCCGTGAGACCAGGAAAGGGTTAAGAGATTGGAATGACACCTCTCCACTACTCAGAGGGCTGAGAACGGGACCCTGGAAAGGTCCAACAGCCAAGGCAAGAGAGATGTAGAAGCTACTATCCAAGTGTGTTTAAGTTAGAACTGTTGGGACATTCAACACTTGAGACCTTGGAAATAAGATGAATGTTTGTGTTTCAGTTAAATGTTTATAGCTCCCCTCTGCTCCCTAAGAATAAGGAAGTCAATTATCACTATGTATACAAACTGTACCTTGTGTTAATGGTTGTAACCAGAAGATAGATTGATAATCTATTCTCTGTATGTACCTGTAGTCACCTCCCCTGTACTGAACTAAATAAATAAGCTTGCTAATGAGAACTCAGGGTTCAGAAGCCAGTGAACGTGGACCCACCCCCCAGAGCCTTCTTTACTATCCTCTCTCTCTCTCCTTCTCTCTTCTCTCTCTCTCTCTCTCTCTCTCTCTCTCTCTCTCTCTCTCTCTCTCTCTCACACACACACACACACACACACACACACACACACACACACACATTTCTTTGGTATCATGTCATGCTGTCCTGGGTTACAGGTAGCAACAGAGTCCCAACAAATTATGTGATTGTTTTCAAATACCAGTATACCCGCCTGCCAGAGTTTTCTTGCGTTTCAAGGTTCTGATGTTTCCCCAACTCCCTCCAACAGAACCAGGTCCTATCCTGGTCCCCACAGATCTTCCCATTTGTATTTGTATTATTATAGTTGTTTACTTCTAAGTATTTGTGGGGCACTGCATACTCATTCAATACGTGCACACAATGTGTACTGATACAATCAGACTAGTTAATGTTTCCGTATCCTTATAAGAACTTTGTGCTTTGGAGCACAGAGTACCTCAGGGCACATTAGAAAATGTTCAATATGTTATTGTGAGCTGTTGTCACCCATCTGTGCTATGGAACATTAGATCTCCTTGCTTCCATCTAACTGCGTTTTAGTACCCTTTATCCGGCCTTACATTTCCCCATGCCCTTTTGTACTTGTATTCTAGTTTTCCCATCTCTCTCATCATAAACTTAATACTTTTGTATTTCTTGCCAATACTTAAAATAATGGTGGGCATCTAATGGGTACAAGTAAAACTTGTTTGTACAACCAGACTTAGAAAGATTATTCCACAACAGTTTGTATTATCTGTTTAGAAAATAAAATCTATTTAAATTTGAATAGACATTACTATCAAGTTCTGTCATGGTAATTTTTATTTCTTTAATAATAATATACATGGTATGTGCCGCATTTAATACTGGCAAAAGGCTTTTTTTTTTTTTTTTTTTGCCAGTCCTGGGCCTTGGTCGTATGGCCTGAGCACTGCCCCTGGCTTCTTTTTGCTCAAGGCTAGCACTCTGCCGCTTGAGTCACAGCACCACTTCTGGCCATTTTCTGTATATGTGGTGCTGAGGAATCGAACCCAGGGCTTCAAGTATACGAGGCAAGCGCTCTTGCCACTAGGCCATATCCCCAGCCCAGCAAAAGGCTTTTTTAATAATAAAAGCTAAGATGGGCGCTGGTGACTCATTCCTGTAATCCTAATTACTCAGGAGACTGGGATCTGAGGATTGCAGTTCAAAGCGAGCCCAAGAAGTAAAGTCTGTGAGACTCTTATCTCAAATTAACTGCCAGAATACCTGAAGTAGCACTGTGGTTCAAAGTGGTAGAGTGCTAGCTTTGAGCAAAAGAGCTCAGAGATAATTCTCATGCCCTGAGTTCAAGTCCCATGGCTAATAATAATAATAGCTAGATCAGGCACTAGTGGCTCATAACTATAATCCTAGCTTCTCAAGAAACGGAGATCTGAGGATATCAGCTGTTGGCTCATTTCTTTATAACTCTAACTACTCAAGAGGCTGAGTTCTGAATATCACAGTTTGAAGCCAACCCAGACAGGAAAGTCCATAAGACTTTTATCTCCAATTAACCAGAAGTGGCGCAGTAACTCAAGTGGTAGAAAAGCTCAGGGATACTGCTTAGACCCTCACAATAAATAAATGTATATACATACATAAATAAGCTAAGAGACAATGTTCAGACCCTGAACTCAAACCCTTGACCCAGCACAAAAACACATATATACATCCGTATTTATGTGCATACATATGTGTATACATGCATGCATGAAACAGCTGAAAATAATTTTTAAAAAGTAGGATAGAGAAGAGGAATTCAATAAATATAGAGAAATCCTGGGTAAAGGAATCAACTCAAAATTCTGGAAATGAAAATATCAACAATTCAAATAAAAAATTAACTTGAAGTCTCAAAATTTACTTGCAGGCACTTGGGGCTTGAACTCAGCATCCAGGCCCTGAGTTCAAGCCCCATAACAGACAAAAAAAATTCACTTGAAAGCCTCTCCACTACACTGTACCAAATTAAGACAGAATATTTTACTCAAATACAAAGTAGATATATCAGAACATTTGGTTGAAAATAAAGAAGTACAAAGGGAACATGCAAGATCTCTGGGGCACAAGTATAAGACCAAACCTGTGAGTGATGGGCAGAGAAGATGAGGAGGTGCAAGCTGAAGGCATAGGAAACATGTTCAATAAAATAATAGGGCGAGTGCCAAGTGCCAGTGGCCCAGGCCTGTCATCCTAGCAACCCCTAGTTCCAGACTGAAGATGACAGAAATCTGAAGATGACAGTTCAAAGCCACCCCAGACAGGATGTCCAGGAGACTGTTTTCTCCTAGTAAACCACCAAAAGGCAGAAGTGGAACTGTGGCTCAGTGATAAAGCCTTGAATGAAACGCTAAGGACCAGTGCTCAGGACCTGAATCAAGCCCCAGTGCCAAAAAAGAAAAAGGAAATCTAGGAACTAATCATTTCACTAGATATGATGTAGAAAATGAATGGAGTTAGAAAACATCATGTGGACCAAGATAAAACCATGCTTAAAAGGACAAATATCGTAACTCTTGCTCCTATGTAGAAAGAAGCTGGATGTAAGTCAATATGTTTACAGCATACAAATTGATGTTAGTAGCTTTTCTATATAACAAAATTAATGGTTTGAAAAAGAAAACAGAAAACATGTCCCATTCACAACAGCCTCATGAAAAAACATAGGAATAATTAAGATGACAAAAAAAAAAAAAAACCCTACAACAAAAACTATGAAACATTTAAGAAAGTAATTGAAGGGGCTGGGAATATGGCCTAATGGCAAGAGTGCTTGCCTTGTATACATGAAGCCCTGGGTTCCATTCCCCAGCACCACATGTATAGAAAATGGCCAGAAGTGGCACTGTGGCTCAAGTGGCAGAGTGCTAGCCTTGAGCAAAAAGGAAGCCAGGGACAGTGCTCAGGCCCTGAGTCCAAGCCCCAGGACTGGCAAAAAAAAAAAAAAAGAAAAGAAAGAAAGAAAGTAATTGAAGAGAGAAGCCAGGTGCTGGTGGCTCATGCCTATCATCCTAGCTATTTAGGAGGCTGAACTCTGAGCATTGCAGTTCAAAGCCAGCCTGGGCAGGAAAGTCCATGAAAATCTTACCTTCAATCAACCACCAGAAAACCAGAAGTGATGCTGTGGCTCAAAGTGACAGAGCTCTAGCCTTGAGTGAAACTCAGGCCCTGACAAAAATAAAAATTAAAAAGCTTACAAAAGGGCTGGGAATATGGCCTAGTGGCAAGAGTGCTTGCCTCGTATACATGAAGCCCTGGGTTCGATTCCCCAGCACCACATATATAAAAAATGGCCAGAAGTGGCGCTGTGGCTCAAGTGGTAGAGTGCTAGCCTTGAGCAAAAAGAAGCCAGGGACAGTGGTCGGGCCCTGAGTCCCAAGCCCTAGGACTGGCAAAAAAAAAAAAAAAAAAAGCTTACAAAAGAGAGAAAAGAAGGAAGAAAAGAAGGAGAAAAGAAGGAAGGAAGGAAGGAAGGAAGGAAGGAAGGAAGGAAGGAAGGAAGGAAGAAAGGAAGGAAGGGAAGGAAGGAGACATAGTGATTTCCATTTGGATATATCCAAGAATCCAACATGAAAAGATATTTTATATCAAAGTATTTTAAGAATCCAAGTGAATAAATAATTGTGCATCTAGATAGCCAGATTTACAACTGGTTTGGAATTGCACAATGCCAAATGTTCTACTTCTTGGGCTGGGAATGTGGCTTAGTGGTAGAGTGCTTGCCTCATATACATGAAGCCCTGGGTTCAATTCCTTGGCACCACATATATAGAAAAACCCAGAAATGGTGCTGTGGCTAAAGTGATAGAGTGCTAGCATTGAGCAAAAAGAAGCCAGGGACAGTGCTCAGGCCCTGAGTCCAAGCCCCAGGACTGGCAAAAAAAAAAAAGAGTTCTACTTCTTCCCTGCTTACCATAGAAATACTAAAGTTCATTGTCCACTGTCCCAAAATAAATAGAAGTGTTACATATATTCTATTGCTTACTTTGCCATTTCTAGTTTTTGTTTTGTTTAATTTTCTTGTACAAATGAATCCATCTCGTTTCTGACACTCATATGTATTTTTTTCCTCCTTCACTCCCACCACAATCACACAATTACCTGTACACACTCTCAGTAGCATGTGTAAGGCGCACTACACTAGATCAGCAGGATGGTAGAGGAAGTCTCTCCTAAGGCTCTGCTTTCTGGGCCATGGCAGAAGTGTGTGGACATAAGTACACACAGATCGTGCTGTACCTGGTGTGAACCATGCTAGAAGAGATAAGACACAGGAACAAGAAGTTTGAGATCTGTCTGTCCTGCCACAAGGGTTATTAGAAGCTCCTTAATGGGCTCCTTGTACTATTCACTCTGGCCACCTTGACCACTGAACTTGCCCTAGAGCCATATAACACAGATGCTAAGTCCATCTCCCAAGGCCTTTTGTCATCCAGTCTCCCTCTACTAGGACAGTTCCTTTATTTCCCTCTTTGTTTCAGGGCTGTAACCATAGGGAAAAGGCAGGTGAGGGCACGAAGGAGAAAAGTGATAGCAGCAAGCTGAAGGGAGCTTGGGCCCTGGTGACAGCCACTATGTGCCGAGTTATCACATGTAAAGACATGGTATCAACGTGTTACAACACCTGGGACACAGTGTCACTGCCAAAATTTTTATTAAGGCTTTGTGTGTATGTTTATGTCAGTGCTAGGGCTTGAACTCAGGGCCTGGGCACTGTTCCTGGGAATTTTTGCTCAAGGTTGGTGCTCTATCACTTGAGCCACATCTACTTCCATATTTTTTTTTGTTGGTCATGGGACTTGAACTCTGGGCCTGGGCACTGTCCCTGAGCTCTTCACCCCAAGGCTAGCACTCTACTACTTGAGCTACAGTGCCACTTCTGGTTTTCTGGTGGTTAATTGGAAATAAGAATCTCACAGCCTTTCCTGCCTGGGCTGGCTTTGAACCATGATCCTCAGAGCTCAGCCTTCTGAGAAGCTAGGATTACAGGAGTAAACCATTGGCACCCAGCTTTATTTTTTTAATAAATGTTTATTAGTATACATAGTTGTACATAGGAGATTTCATTGTGATATTTCCAGACATGCATGCATACAATGTATTATCAATCTCACCCTCTCTATCACTCTCCCTTATCCTTCCTATTCCCCCTCTTAAAACCATTTCAACAAGTTCCATTGTTCTGTTTTCATACCTAAAAATAAAGTGTTTTCATTATGATTAGCCTCGTTCACCCTCCCCACTCCCTGTGGATACTCACTCCTCACCAAAGCCTGTTTTACTTTCCTATCATTTCTTCATTTAACACACATCAAACCAAAGAGTTTCACATATTGCATATATCATGACACATTATGCAGTCAACAAATGGAGTCAAATCACACCTCTATCACTCCCTCTCTCCCTGTCCCCTACCTCTTCTTGTTCAACAGCTTTCAGTATGATTCCTTATGCCAGCTTCATACATAAATGAATGTATTTGAATATTACTCATCCTCCATCATTCTCCTTCCCTCTCCTTCCTTCCCCTTGACACTCCCAAACACTTTTTCAATTACAGAACGGAGGCTCAGAGGACATGAAGTGACCTTCTAGAGCTCTCACTTCATGTGCAGTGTAAGCTAGGTCCGCTCCGTTCTCCCCAATGGAAATCCCATTCCTTTCCCTTTCCTCTCACAAATGCTTCCACTGCCGAATGAAACCTCTAAAGATTAACTTGTGCCTTTCCATCCCCAAAGTACTAAAGCTATGGTTGGAGTAGAGATAGTGTATGACAATTTGTGACTCTTAAATCTCACCTCGGCCACGCCTTGTAGGACGCCACCTGTAGACTGGACCTTCTTCAGATGTGATACGAGGCCATGTTGCAGGAGTTTTTTTCTCAAACAATGTTTCTTATCTGAGCTGCAGAACATAGAAAACAACCTGTGTGGCCGTTTCCTCCATTCTCCCACATTGGAACAGATGCTCAAAAGAGATGCTAACCCATTTCAACAATGCATTGCTCAAGTGTTTGGGTTCAGTTATCCTGTAGAACCTCAAGGGCGGAAGGCTGGAGGGTAATCTCACCAGGAAGCAATCAATTGACTGCATCTTTCAGCCAGTGGAAGTGAGGAGGCTCAGTGGAACTGTAGGTAGAGAGGAGGCGGTGACCTCCCATGACCTTGACAAGCCTGGGTCCTCTTGAGCCCACACATTTGGCAGGAAAGCTGCTTGAGTGAACTTCAGCATGGAGCTCACACAATTAATGCGGATTCTTTTTGGAAGTGCTAGAGCTAATCTGTGTGTAAATCTTCAGGCAAACCCAAGGCTGGACTCCCGCTGCATGTCTCCCTTTCTATTAATGTCCCTACTCGAAATCCCAGAGGAAAGTAAACAGTCCATAAAACCAAAACCTCTTCATGCAATCTCCCCATTCCTCCCAGACGTCAATAGCCATCGTGGTTCTCCTGGAGGGCACCACTTCCGCGCGGTGTTCTCAAGGGCAGCTGCTCATCCTGCACTGTTGGGTGGCTCCAAGACAGGAGCAGCATCTTCCTCCCTCCCCAGTGCAATCTGGCAAGTATTACCTCTAGTAGAAAATCTCCAGTCAGCAGGCCTTCATAATACCTTTTCCTCGTCCGTACCTCCATTAGCATGTGCTAATAGCAACTCTTCATCTCTTGAGGACTGTCAGCACCTGGTTAAGAATATAACTGTTCTAGAACCAGAGGTTTGGCTCAAGGGCAGGGTATTTCCCTAAAAAGGGTACTGCCCTGAGTTCATAGGAGGAAAGATTTCAAATTTGTGATTCCCCAGCCAGAAACATGGATATAGCAAGAAAAGTTTTTAGAAAATCTTGACACTCACAGAAACAGAGAATCAAAGGGTAGTTTCCATGTGCCAGGGTGGTAGGTCAAAGGAAATAGAATTTTAGTTCGATGAATGAGTTAAAAAAAAAATCTGTTGTAATATAAAGGTCAAAAATTGACCTCTCAGTGGAATACAATAGCTCAAAAGCTATGTATGTACATTCATATAAGACTATTGTCGACATATTGTCTAATGTCGACATTGCATTTAAAGCCCTAGGCAAATTTTCTTTGGCGTAGGCCACGTGGCTACTGTATATGTTTTTGGTACATTGTGTATCGTATATATGTCTACCTGACCTAGGGAAGGGAAAGAAAAACAGGGTGTAAGATATCACAAGAAATGTACACACTGCCCTACTATGTAACTGTACCCCTTTTTGCACAACACCTTGTCAAAAAAATTTTGTTTAATTAATAAATAAATTACAAAAAAAAATCTGTTGTAGGACTGGGAATATGGCCTAGTGGTAGAGTGTTTGCCTTACACACATGAAGCCCTGGGTTCAATTCCTCTGCACCACATATAGAGACAATGCCATAAGTGGCGCTGTGGCTCAAGTGGTACAGTGCTAGCCTTGAGCAAAAAGAAGCCAGGATCAGAACTCAGAGTTCAAACCCCAGGACTGACAAAAAAAAAAAAAGTTTAAAAAAATCTGCTGTACAGGGCTGGGGATATGGCCTAGTGGCAAAAGTGCCTGCCTCGAATACATGAGGCCCTGGGTTCGATTCCCCAGCACCACATATACAGAAAATGGCCAGAAGTGGCGCTGCGGCTCAAGTGGCAGAGTGCTAGCCTTGAGCAAAAAGAAGCCAGGGACAGTATTCAGGCCCTGAGTCCAAGCCAAAAAAATAAAAAAATAAAAAAAAATCTGCTGTACATCCTAATGGTCACAGTTAATTACAACCCATTGTGTTCTTGAAAATCACTAGGAGTTGATTTTTAAGTGTTATCACCACAAGCAAATAATAAATACACAAAGGAATACATTATGTTAATTAGCTCCATGTAGCCACTCCATCATGTATACAGATGTGCATGAGAAATATATGGGATTTTATTTATTAGTATTTAAAAACTAAACCAGAAAAAAGACCAATAAAGCAGTCTTGCTGAATATCAAAAACCATCACATACACATTATTCTCATCCCACTAAGTAGTAATTACTTAAAAATCAATAGCCAAGATATTGATGAAAACTGCCCACGTGTTTAGATAATAAACTTATTTCTCATCAATGCCTCAAGCATTAAAGTGGAAACAAACCATCTTGGATCTTTCTAAAATACAGATTTCTTTTTCAGTGCTGAGGATGAAATCCAGGGTCTTGGGCATACAAGGCATGCACTCTACCACTGAGCCACATTTCTGTCTCAAATGCAGACTCCATCCATTCTGGGATGGTTTGGCATGCGTCCTGCATTTCTGACATGTTCCAGGGAAATGCTGCTCCTGTTGTCCTGTTGCTCTCTTCCGTGCACTAGAAAACAACAAGGTTCAAATTAATTTACAGTTCAAGAAGATGACACAAATTGAAAAACATTTTAAGTGAGTGGTTACAATGGAGTAGACCCTTTCTCTGTCTCACTGGAAATGAGGAGGTTTGGCATAACAAAGGGGAGATGATATTCAGAGAAGAGGAAGAGCACTAGAAATCGCAGAAGAGTCACCGGACAGCTGAAATCATAGAGAAACAGAAAAGCGACAGAGAAAATGAGGAATGAACTTGCCGCTACAACGTGGGTCCCCGGATGGAGAGTGAAGCCAAAATCTCCACCACCAGGTAAGCTAGGTGGCCTTGGTGACAGATTTTTCAAGCCTGGATGCAAGTCCATGAGCTCAGTGCGAGGATTTGATAGAACAGTGCCTTCCCCAGCATGACAGGCTTAGCAGGCAAGAAAGACATTTTTCCACACGAGGTAACTTGGAGAACTGTGACAAAGCGCTATCTTGAGAAAGGGCCCGTTGTTTAAGGTCAGGCTAGTCTTGACTTGAAAACAAAGAACAATCACAGTACAAAGGGTCTCAGAACACGGCAGTCACAGGATCTGGAAGAAAGATGGCCACAGAGGTGGTTAGGGAATCTGATGTGGGCACGCTGAGCAGTTCAATCAGCTCTGCGCTCAGGAAGTAAAGTGTTGGATGGCCCTGCCTGCCCCCAATGAGAGAACGATGCATCATCTAAGAATTCTTGTTGAAATGGACCATAGATCCCACGGCTGGTAAGGCGCTTAGGGTCCAGGAGTTCGAAGATGGCTGTGAGGTTCTGCTGCCAGGCAGGGTTTGAGACTGAGCAGTTCTGGGGACCTGAAGGCAATAAATAATCACAGCCCAGGGAATCTGGGAACATAGCATCTGGAAGGAAGACAGCCATGAAAAATGGTGGTAGAGAGAGTCGTGTACACACGCCTGCCTGCAGATTGCACCACTGGGAACTTGGGAAATGAAGGGCATGGAGCTTGGTGGGCCTTTCCTCGCTGGCTAGAGAAAGCTTCATTGTTGAGTAAAATAGTAAATTCAGAGCACAAAGTCTGTGCCTGATGAAGTGCTCCAGCTTCAGGAGTTGTTGGCTGGCTGTAGGTAATGGCTTCCAGACAGAGTTTGAGACTGAGCAACTCTGGAGACAGTAAAACCATGCCTTAATCGTGACTCAGAGATTATTGAAATACCTTGTCACCGTGTCTAGGTAGAAAGTGATTATGGAGAATATGAAGAACACTTCAATAGAAAGTGGGTGATTAAAACCCACAAACACTAGCTACTCAGGAGGCTGAGATCTGACGATCATGGTTCAAAGCTAGCCCAGGCAAGAAAATCTATGAAACTCTTATCTACAATTAACCACCCAAAAAACAGAAGTGGAGCTGTGGCTAAACTTAAGAAAAAAAACCTCAAGGACAGCGCCCAGGCCCTGAGTTCAAGTCCAGGGACCGGCGCACACACACACACACACACTCTCTCTCTCTCTCTCTCTCTCTCTCTCTCTCTCTCTCTCTCTCTCTCTCTCTCTCTCTCTCTCTCTCTCTCTCTCTCTCTCTCCCAACCAATGGCTTGGTTTCCAATGTATAAATCCCAATGCAGAAACAGAAGAAATTTTGAAATAATACAGAATGAACCTCCAAAAAGTCAACAATCTTTTGGATAGTAAAGAGTTTTAAAACCAAAACACTTATTCTAATGAGTCTTATAATTAAACAAAATTAGAGAGAACATATATAAACTTGAATGAATGAATTCCAAGAGAACAGTTGAATGAATTTCAAAGAATACAAATAATAAACAGCTAAATGCACTAAGAAAGACAGGACAGGATATGAAGCAGCAATTCAATAAAGACACAAAAATCCTAAAAACAAAAATCAAATTGAAATTCTAGAAGTGAAAAGCCTAATAAGTCAGATTAAAAAAAAAAACTCAATTGAAGCCAGCTTACACTTGTAATCTTAGCTACTCAAGAGGCTGAGATCTGAGGATCGTGTTTCAAAGCCAGCCCAGGCAGGAAAAACAGTGAGACTCTTATCTCCAATAAATTACTCAGAAAAAGCCAGAACTGGCTCTGTGGCTCAGGTGGTAGAACATTAGCCTTGAGCACAAAGAGGCTCAGGGACAGCACCCAGGCATAGAGGTTCAAGCCCTAGCACCAGACCCCGCCCCCCCCAAAAAAAGAATATGAAATAATTATAAACATATATGACAGAATGTTGGTACACCTAATTTCATAAAACAAGCACTACTGGAAATAAAAGCACAGATTGATTCCAGCACAATAATAAGGAGCAATTCCAATACCATATCACACCGGTAGATAGATCATCCACACCAAAGAGGACCAACAAAAAATTCAGAATCGAGTAACACAACATATCAAATGGACTTAATAAATATTCAACCCAATCGCCACAGTATGCATGCTCTTCTCAGAAGCTATGGAACACCTTCCAAATCAGATCATATTTTAGGACATCAGTCTAATCTTAATAAATACATTAAGACAGCAATAACTTGCCAGGCACTGGTGGCTCACACCTGTAATCCTAGCTACTCAGGAGGCTGAGATCTGGTCATTGCAGTTCAAAGCCAGCCTGGGCAGGAAAGTCCGAAAGACTCTTATCTCCAATTAACCACCAAAAAACCAGATGTGGAGCTGTGGCTCAAAGCGGTAGAGTCTTGAGCTGAAGAGCTCAGGGACAGTGCCCAGGCTCAGAGTTCAAGCCCCATTACCAACCAAAAAAAAAAAAAAAAAAAAGTAGCAATAACTTGCTGTATCTTTCTAGACCCAAATGGAATAAAACTTGAAGTCAACAGCAGAAGAAACCACAGAAAATATTCAAAAACATGGAGGCTAAACAACACACTGCAGAATAATCAATAAATCATTCAAGAAACAAGGAATCACAACATTTTTTAAATGCCTAGACTCAAACAAAAAATGAAAATGCAATTTTGAGACACAGAAGAGGTGGTGCTAAGAGGAAAGTTTTTAGCTGTGAGTGCCTGTATTAAGAAAACAGAGAGAGGGGCTGGAGATATGGCCTAGTGGCAAGAGTGCTTGCCTTGTATACATGAGGCCCTGGGTTCAATTCCCCAGCACCACATATACAGAAAACGGCCAGAAGTGGCGCTGTGGCTCAAGTGGCAGAGTGCTAGCTTTGAGCAAAACAGAAGCCAGGGACAGTGCTCAGGCCCTGAGTCCAAGGCCCAGGACTGGCAAAAAAAAAAAAAAAAAAAAAAAAAAAAAAACAAGAAAACAGAGAGACCTTAGTTAAAATAAATTGAGAAAGATGCATGCCAAACACTTAGAAAAACAATAAAAGGACAAACCCCAAATTAGTAGGTAGAAAGAAATAATTAAAATCAGGACAGAAATTAACAAAATGGAAACTAAAAAACAATAACAAGCAAGGTGTTGGTGGCTCACACTTATAATCCTAGCTACTCAGGAAGCTGAGATCTGAGGACCTCAGTTCAAAGCCAACCCCTGAGGAAAGGCTGTGAAACTCTTTTTCTCCCGTTCACCGCCAGAAAACCAGAAGTGTCACTGTGGCTCAAAGTAGTAAAGTGCTAGCCTTGAGTGAAAAAGCTCAGGGACAGTGCCCAGGTCCTGAATTCAAGCCCTATGACCAACAAAAAATAAAAACAGACATAGAAAAGGAAGAACTACTGCCACCCACATTCTGTGAACCTAGTATTGCCCTGATACCTAAACTACATAAGAACACAACAAAAAATGAGAATTATAAACTGATTTTCTTTATGAAAATTTCTCCAAATACTTGAGAAGAAAATCTAGAGCCAATTATTGAGAAGACCCAAAGCTAATTTATCTTTATTATTCTATGATAAATAATAAAAAATGAATTGTAAAAAAAAATTCTCCAAATACTTGCTAATCAGTGCATTTCTTTTTTCTTTTTCTTTTTTTTTTTTTTTTTTTTGCCTGTCCTGGGGCTTGGACTCAGGGCCTGGGCACTGTCCCTGGCTTCTTTTTGCTCAAGGCTAGCACTCTACCACTTGACCCACAGTGCCACTTCTGGCTTTTTCTGTTTATGTGGTGCTAAGGAATTGAACCCAGGGCTTCATGTATGCGAGGCAAGCACTCTATCACTAGGCCATATTCCCAGTCTCAGTGCATTTCTTTTTCTTGTTTTGTTTTGGTTTTGCTTTTTGCCCTTCTCAGGCCTTGAACTCATGGCCTGGGCACTGTCCCTGAGCTGCTTTGCTCAACGCTAGCACTCTACCACTTTGAGCCACACTACTTCCAGTTTTCTGATGGTTAATTTCCTGCCTGGGAGGGCTTTGAACAGTGATCCTTAGATCTCAGCTTCCTGAGTAGCTAGGATCACAAGTATGAGCCACCAGTGCTCGGCAATGCATTTCTTAATTTGTGTTTAGAATGTAATATGCACAGCTAGTGTGTCAATGCTTGGTGTCTATGTCGTGAAGGTTTCGAATAAAGATACTCTTTATTTTTAAAAAAAACTTGCAAATTAAACAACACATTAAAAAGATCATATACCAATTATTAAGTTGGTCCATAGGGATGCAAAGATAGTTTAACACATGCGAATCAGTGAGTTTATATATACAGCACATAATCACCAAACCAAATGACACAAATATAAAATACAAATTATGCAAATTCATATACAAATAGAAAAATTACATGATCATCTCAATCAATGCAGAAACAGCCTTTGATAAAGTCCAACATATTTCCATAATAAAAGTTATAAAGAAGGCAGGCACTGGTGGCTCATGACTGTTATCCTAGCTACTCAAGAGGTTGAGATCTGAGGAGCACAGTTTGACACCAGCACAGGCAGGAACTTTGTAAGACTCTTAGTTCCAATTAAACACCAAAAAAAAAAAAGCTAGAAATAGAGCTATGGCTCAAGTGATAGAGCACTACCCTTGAGCAAAGAAAGCTCAAGGATATTGCCCAAGCCCTGAATTCAAGCCCCAGGACAGGCACCCAAAAAAACAAACAGAAAACAAAAGAACAGACTTTTCTGCCCAGGCTGGCTTTGAACTGCAGTCCTCAGATTTCAGCCTCCTGAGTAGCTAGGATTACAGGCCTGAGCCATCAGCACTTGGCTCAAAAAAAAATTTCTTCCTCATAAGATTTAGTATTTGTTCTCTACTTCACCTCTTTCATACTTTCACAGACTTATTCCTTTTCTGGTTTTGTCTTCCCGGAACCCCCACACCCACCCATCCACCCACTCTCATAAGGGGATCTAGAAGCACAAAAAGCTGAGCAAGAACATTGGCCATTATTTCTGAAACATATATAATATTATTACAGATATGCAATATACTATATATATATACTTTATGTTTATATAGAAACATATATGTGTGAGAATATATAATGTTTATGTGTGTAGTATGTATGTTATGTATGAATAAACTCCCAAAACCAGGATACACGCCACAGAGAGGCCAGGATGGAGGCAACAGATGGAGGCCCCAAAAAGCCCGATATGGAGACACAAAAGAACCAGAATGAAGGCCCAAGAATGAGGCCCAAAATAGCCAGAATGGAGGCCCCAAAGAGACCAGGAAGGAGGCTTGAGAACTCAGAATAGAGGGACTAGAGAGCCAAAATGGAGAGACAAAAGAACCAGGACTGAGAGCCCAGGATGGAGGTCCAGAGAACCCAGCAGGGAGACCCCAGAGAGCCCAGATAGAAGCCTTAAGAAGGCTTCTCTTTTTACTGGCAGGTTTAATACTCTATTACTTGCCAACTAAGCATGGTAATGTGAAACAGAGATGCGATGGTAAAAGGCTCAAACCAGGTACCACTGGCTCACAACTCTAGTTCTGGCTACTCAGGAAGCTGAGAATGGAAGGATCAGGGTTTGAGGCCAGCCCAGGCAAAAGAAGTTCACAGGACACTATGTTAAAAAAATAATCAGCAGGGGCTGGGGATATAGCCTAGTGGCAAGAGTGCCTGCCTCGGATACACGAGGCCCTAGGTTCGATTCCCCAGCACCACATATGCAGAAAACGGCCAGAAGCGGCGCTGTGGCTCAAGTGGCAGAGTGCTAGCCTTGAGCAAAAAGAAGCCAGGGACAGTGCTCAGGCCCTGAGTCCAAGGCCCAGGACTGGCCAAAAAAAAATAAATAAATAAAAAAATAATCAGCAAAAGCTGGATCACAGTTCAAAGGATCACAGTTCAAAACCAACTTGGCTAGGAAAGTCCATGAGATTCTTATCTCCAATTAACTGCCCAAAAAAAGCCAGAAGTGGAGCTGTGGCTGAAGTGGTAGAGCACTAGCCTTGAGCAAAAATGCTC
This sequence comes from Perognathus longimembris pacificus, assembly GCF_023159225.1. NCBI lineage: Eukaryota > Metazoa > Chordata > Mammalia > Rodentia > Heteromyidae > Perognathus > Perognathus longimembris. The sequence goes on along the minus strand of NC_063166.1, from coordinate 66,473,784 downwards.
AGGATCAGCACTCAGGCCTTGAGTTCAAGCACCCCCAAAGAGAAAAGATAGCTAATCCCAGGAACACTCGAACCCAAGATGCCTTGGGAACTTGGACAATTAAAGACAGTCAAGGCCAATCATCTTTAGTATCTCAATTTATTAGAAAAGGTTTAAAAAAGAAATGATTCAAATATCTGATTGGTAGACTTGATTCTATTTTTACACCTCATCAATCAACCATGATCAAGAAATCACAGCTGTGCGTGATAAGATTTCTGGAAATCATTTTACACTCAAAAGTTAGATGTGCCGAGTGCAGTCTTCCACAAATGCTACTTAAGGAACACGGACTGAGTCTCTGTGTTGATCAGTACACATCCTGGCCACTAGGAACACCAAAGAGAAGAAAAAGAGATGTAATCTCTAGCCTTCTCTGACTCCAGATTTCCTTTTTCTTTTCTTTTCTTTCTTTTTGTCCAAGACCAGAACTTGAATTCAGTATCTGATGTTTTCACTCATTGACTGGCCTTCTACCAACTGAGCCATGCCTCTAACCCCAGGGGTTGGTTATTTATGCTCTTCCCCCTTCCCCCCATATTTTCATGTACTGAATGAATTGGCTATAATGGGACTGACAAACAATGAATCACACCGGGCACTGGTGCCTCACACCTCCAATCCTAGCTACTCAGTAGGCTGAGATCTGAGGATCACTGTTCAAAGCCAACCCAGGAAAGAAAGGCCATGAGACTCTTATCTTCAATGAACCACCAGAAAACAAGAAGTAGAGCTGTAGCTCAAAGTGGTAGAGCACTAACCTTGAGCACTAACAAAAACAAGTAAGCAAACAAAAACAGTGAATCAACATAACTCTTGCCTTGCTCCACCATTAAGAAGAAAATGTGGGCTGGGGATATGGCCTAGTGGCAAGAGTGCTTGCCTCCTATACATGAGGCCCTGGGTTCAATTCCCCAGCACCACATATACAGAAAATGGCCAGAAGGGGTGCTGTGGCTCAAGTGGCAGAGTGTTAGCCTTGAGCACAAAGAAGCCAGGGATAGTGCTCAGGCCCTGAGCTCAGGTCCCAGGACTGGCAAAAAAAAAAAAAAAGAAGAAAATGTGTGGTTGGTAAACTGCTTGACTAAGTACAGACAAGGCCCTGGATTCGATCCCCAGCATCAAGGAGAGGAGGAAGAGGAGGAGGAAAAAGAAAAGGATGAATCCCAAAATGTATCTTAGACATCTGTGTCTCCCCTTCCCTCCCCCACCCCATGAACAATTAAGTGTAGACTGTTTAAAAAAAAATCAGAGAAAAAGTACAAGCTCCTGAGTAGCCCTAAGTAGCCCTTGTGATTTTGACGTCACTGCTCATGGCCTAAGGCCGTGAAAAAGCCAATAAAGGCTGGAGTCCCAAAGCCAACCCAGCTCTAAGTCTCCTCTCTGGCACCCAGCCATGAAGCTACTTTTTCCCATCTTTGCCAGCCTCATGCTACAGTACCAAGTGAATTCAGGTAATGTGGACGTCTGGGTCTAAGCGGGCTTGAGAGGAGCTGGGAATGTGGCTTAGCAGTAGAGGGCTTACCTAGCAGGCACGAAGCCCTGGGTTCAATTCCTCAGCACCAAATACACAGAAAAAGCAGGAAGTGGCACTGTGGCTCGAGTACGAGAGTGCTAGCCTTGAGCAAAAAGAAGCTCAGGGACAGTGCCCAGGCCCTGAGTTCAAGCCCCAGGACTGGCAAAGAAAAAAAGAGGGCTTGGGAGGAGGGAGAGATGGCGGAGGAACTGCCCTACTGCCTCAGGCATTCATCACCCCTGTGATGCCCCCTTAGGCCTCAGCCCCTAGACTTTGCCTAACGCTGTCACCCTGAAAGCTATACTCAGAAAATAGCCAACAGATAATGGTGTCTCCCTAAGACTTAGCACAGGTCTACCTTGTTCCAGGTCTCTTTCTAATTTAAACTATAAGCTAAGGTTTAAGGGAGGAACAATTCCCCACCTTTAATGCTCCTAAGAAATTTTTCATGTGTGTGCCAGTACTGGCACTTGAACTCAGGGCCTGAGCACTGTCCCTTCGTTTTTTCATTCAAGGCTAGTATTTGAGCTTTGGGTCCACTCCTGGCTTTTTGCTTGTTAACTGGAGATAAAAGTCTATTGGATTTGCTTGCCCAGGATGGCTTCAAACCATGAATCTTCAGATCTCAGCCTCCTGAATAGGGTTACAGGCCTGAGTCTACAGTCTGAGTTACAGGCAGTGTCTAGGCCCTGAGTTCAAGCCCCACAACTGACATACACACACACACACACACACACACACACACACTCATCATCATCAGCTACCTCAATGGGATACAGATCAGTCATTACTAGGGGTTGGCAAAGGGAAGAGAACATGGGGGTAAAGAAGGCTATGTTTGATCAGGGTTCGCTGTATGCATGTGTGGAAATATCATACCAGACCTCAAGTAACACATACCATTAATAACCCTTAGTTGAAAAAATAATCTTAACTCTTCCTTGGAATCTCTTTATGATGGATTTCGCACACTAAGGCTATAGGATAAGATAGCAACACTCTACAAGTTGCTAAGATGCTAGGCTAGGGGTGGGGGCTATCCTAAAAACAATTTCTTGGGTTCCCTATTCTTTCCTCTCTGTGTCCCCAGTTGTTGGTTTGTTTGTTTTTTAAGTTACTGGAGGAAAACGGACAAAATAAGAGATTTATTTTGGATTCTACAGGTATTGACAACTCTCGACAGACTCTCTTGACCTGCCCGAGAGCGTCCGTCAATATTCCTTTTATCCACTAGTCTTAAGGAGGAACTAACTCCCTCTTGCTCTGTTCACTTTTCAGCAGTTTTAACATCATCTCTAGTTATTAACCATGGCCCAGTGGTTTCTCTTTCTTCTCTGTGCAGAATTTCTTTTTAGGAAGTGTTTAATGGGTTTTGGGAAATGCAAGAGTGACTGCCGCTCAGATGAAAAGGAGATAAAGAAATGCAAGAAGAAAAAATGTTGCGTTGGACCCAAAGTGATCGAGCTGATTAGAAACTACCTACAGCATGAAATACCCCATTTACCTGATGAAAACCTTGCGGAAATGCTCAGGAATGAAAACAACTTTAGTGTCCTGATGCAAAAATCAGATCAGTCTCCTGTCCTGTCCAAAATGAAAACTGCCAGCTCTTTCTACAATACCAATTCCGCCATCATCCCAAAGGCCTCGCAGGAGAAACTCGGTGGCAGCAGCAGCAACAAGGCACCAAGACGCAAGACAAGCACGGCCACCTTGTCCAGGAGGGTCACCAAACAAAGCTCAAAGCCTGCCAGCGCCTCCTCACCACCACCACTACCATAAACACTGCCAAGACCACCACGGGCGCCTGAGAAAATGCAGGACCCGTGACATGGATCCTGACCTGAACACCTCAACCTTTTCTCACAACTCAGAGCATCCCTAGCTCCAATGAAACCAGGCCTACAAGTAAATAAAACCTATGACGGTGTCTTTGGTCATTGGTCTTTCAATCAATACAGCCCAAGCACCTGCCATTGGTGTTAGGTTATTGTTGTCATGGTGACCTCCTAGCTGAGGCTGAGGTAGAGGGATGGAGTTTTATGTAGAGTAGTTGGGGACCAAGCAAGGCCAGGATTGGTGACTGAGCACTGAGGCTGGATCATGGCTGGCCCAACCATGTCTCCCCTAATGAACATAGGACTCTCATCAACTATGCTTTTTCTGGAACAACAGGAAGGAAAGTATCAAATGATATGCTTCCTTGGCTGCTTGCTTGCTTTTTGGGGGCGGGGGAGCAGGACCCAGAAAACAAAAAGTGAAGAAAGAATAATCCTTGCCATTCAGGAGGCTGAAATCTGAGAATCAAGGTTCAAAGATAGCCTAGGCAAGAAAGTTCGTGAGACTTTTTTGTGTGTGTGTGTGGTCCTGGGGCTTGAACTCAGGGCGTGGGCACTGTCCCTGAGCTACTCTATGCTAACGCTCTACCACTTGAGACACAGAGCCACTTGTAGTTTTTTTCTGAATAGTTTATTGGAGATAAAGGTCTCATGGACTTTTCTGCCCGAGCTGGCTTTGAACCACAATCATCTGATCTCTGTCTCCTGAGTAATCATGATTACAGGTATGAGCCACCGGCCCCCAGCTCATGAGACTCTTATCTCCAATTACCCTCCAAAAAGCCATATGTGGAGATGTGGCTCAAGTGGTTGAATGCCAGCCTTGAGTCAAGAGAAGCTCAGAGATAGCACCCAGGTCCTGAGTTCAAGCCCCAGAAACAGGTAAAATTGATTTTCAAAAGTGTGGCTTAATATCCACATGCAAATCAATACAAAAAATTGCTAACATAATTTTACATGCATTTATTTTTACATGCATTTATACATGTTTTATTTTTACAGTGATAGCACATCAATACAAAAAATTGCTAACATAATTTTACATGCATTTATACATGTTTTATTTTTACAGTGATAGCACATTAAACTTGGGTTGGCCACATTTCCAGGACACAACAGTTACATAGGTCAAGGAAACAAAGCTCAAGGTTAAAGAAGCATTTTGTTTGTTTGGTTTTTGGTGTTGGTACTGGGGCTTGAAACTCAGGGCCTTCAACTGTCACTGGGCTTTTTGCTCAAGATTAGTGTTCTGCCACTTGAGCTACTTCTCTACTGTGGCTTGTTAAGTCTGGCACTGGCACAAAGACCAATGGAGCAGAATAATAGATCAAAAAATAAACACACATGGGCTGGGAATATGGCCTAGTGGCAAGAGTGCTAGCCTCCTACACATGAAGCTCTAGGTTCGATTCCCCAGCACCACATATATGGAAAACGGCCAGAAGGGGCACTGTGGCTCAGGTGGCAGAGTGCTAGCCTTGAGCGGGAAGAAGCCAGGGATGGTGCTCAGGCCCTGAGCCCAAGGCCCAGGACGGGCCAAAATAAATAAATAAATAAATAAAAATAAATAAACACACACAGCTATAAGCACTCCAGAAAAAGGTGCCAAAAAATATTCACAGAGGGGAGACAACTTCTTCAACAAGTGGTGCTATAATCCTAGCTACTCTAGAGGCTGGAAAGCTCAGTTCAAAGCCAGTCTGGGCACTTATATCCAATTTACCACCAAAAAGCTGGAAGTGAAGCTGTGACTCAAGTGGTAGCGTGCTATAGCTTTGAACAAAAACGCTAAGGAACAGTGCTCAGACCCTGAGTTCAAGCCTCAGGACTGGCACAAAGAGAGAGAGAAAAAAAGAAGGGATGGAGGGAGGGAGAGAGGGAGGGAGGGAGGGAAAAAGGAAAGAAGGAAGGAAGGAACGAATGAATGAACGAACGAACGAATGAAAAATAGCAATAAATGCCAGTGAGAATCTGGAGGGAAAGGAAATCTATGTACTCTTGGTAAACATGTAAATTAGTATAGCTATTATGGAAGTCAGTATGACTGTTGCTCAAAAAAATTAGAATAGAACTACCATATGATCTAGCTGTACCATGTCTGGTTACATATCTATGAGAATCAAAGTTAGCCTTCAATGCAGCTACCTGTGTACCAGTGATTATTGCTGTACTATTCATAAAAGCTAAGCTATAGAGATCTGCCTAGGTGCCCATCAACAGATGAACAGATTTTTTTTAAAGTTCTATATATACAGTGGAGTTTTACTGAGCCGCAAAGAAGACACAGATTACATCATCTTCAGGAATGACAGATGGAACCAGAAATAAGCATGCTAAGTGAAGCAAGCCAGTCTTACAAAGACAAGTATTGCATGCCTCTGTTGTGCATAGAATGGATGAGGGGAAGGAGTGAAAGTCAAAGAGGATTTAGGAACTTAGAAGAGGAAAGTGGGGAAGAAAATAAGAAGGGGTGACAGAGTGGGTGAACATGGTCAAAGCATAATTCATATATGCATGTATGGAAACAAAACCCATTTCCTTGTACAATTCATACAAGCTAAAACAAAAAAAAAATGCAGCACGTGGTGAACCATAGCCACCAGCCACCTGACTGAGATTTTGTGACTTTTGGCCAGCATCTCCATCAACTCGCCCTCCTCCAACTAACAACTCCCCCCTCAATTCATCTAGGAACTAACATTTATTCACTAATTCTGTAGAATCAAGTTTTCCAATCTCATGAGAGGATACAATATTTGAATTATTACCCCTGACCTATTTTGCTTAACACAATGCACAGTAGCCTCTGGGTTCATCCATGTGCTCATAAAGAACAGAATTTTGTCCTCTTTTTATAGATGAATAGCATTCGCAGGAGGTGGGGGTTGAGTGTGTAAATTTCCCTTAGCCACTCAATGACGGAGACAGGTGGACCACACGTCTTGGTTGTTGGGTCTCAGAAACACAGAAAGGTGGCTGGTTCTCAGTTCTATTTTTCATTTTCTGGAGATCTTCTCTGTTATTTGCCGTAATACCCAAATAACTTGTTTTACACTAACAGGAAAGGTTCCCTTTTCTCCATATCCTTGCAAACATTCTTATCTGTTGGGCTTTTTGAGAATCCAGTTGTAACATGTAATGTGTGGCATCATGATAATTAAAGATGTTGAGAATTTTGGTTTCTGTGGCATCACAATTATTAAAGATGTTGAGGGTTTTGGTTTCACATACGTGTTGGCCATTTTCATGTCTTCTTTTAAGAAATGTCTCTTCATACCCTTTAACTGTTTTGAAACCAGGCTATTTTCCTTGTATTGAGTTTTTGAGTTGGATATTAACCCTTTTATTAAGTGTGTGAATTACAAGCATTTTCTTCTATTGTGTAAACTGTCCCTTCACTCAGTTAATCCTTGGCTGTGCAGAAGTTTGCTGACATCCCATTTGTTGATTGTCATTTTTGTTTCTGGTTCATTTGAGATCCTACCCAGAAAACTGTTGTCTATACAAATGGCTTGAAGTATTTTTCTTTCTTTCTTTGCCAGTCCAAAGGCTCAAACTCAGGGCCTGGGCACTGTCCCTGAGCTTCTTTTTGCCCAAAGCTAGCACTCTACCACTTGAGCCACAGTGCCACTTCTGGCTTTTTCTGCTTATGTGGTACTGAGGAATTGAACCCAGGGCTTCATGCATGCTAGACAAGTACTCTACCACTAAGCCACATTCCCAGACCCTTGAAGCATTTCTTCTATTTTTTTCTGGTATTATCAAAGTAGTAGATGCTATGTTTAGGTTTTTTATCCATTCTGAGTTCATTTTTTTGCAGGGTAAAATACAATCTCAGCCTTTGACCATGCAGTTCTCCCATCTTTATTTACTGAAGAGACTGTCCTTCCTTCATTGCAAGTTCCCGATAAATTGTCAAAAATCAGTCAGTTTGTGCTTTTATGTCTCAGCTCTCTACTCTGTGTTACATTGATCTAGCAGCCATACACCGCCGTTTTGGTTAACATTCCTTTGTAGTGCATTTTGGTGTCAGGTAGTGTGATTCCTCCAGCTTTGATTCATGTTGCCTTTTCTATTTGCTTATTTGCTTGTTTTATTTGGTTTGTCTTGTTCAGAATTGCTTTGACAAAGTAAAAAGAAAACAGAGAGAAAGAAGAAAGGACGGGAAGAAGGAAGGAACAAAGGAAAGAAGGGAGAGAAAGAATATATGGGATATATGTATGTACATATACAGAGACAATTGCTTTCTAAATATTTTACATAAATTTAAACAGAAACAGAACACAGTTGTCCTCATTTTGCCTCATCTTTGCCAGACGGGGAGCTGGAAAGTATATTTTCTTTTCTTGACTTTAAAAAAAATTATTTTTGCCGGGTGCTGGTGGCTCATGCCTGTAATCCTAATCTCAGAAGACTGAGATTTGAGGACGGCAGTTCAGAGCCAACCAGGGGAAAAAAAGTGTGAGATTCTTATCTCCAATTAACTGCCAGAAACACGGAAGTGGGGCTGTAGCTCAACGAAGCAGAGCACTCTAGCCTTGAGCAAAAAAGCTCAGGGACAGCACCAGCCAAGAGTTCAAGCCCCATGACCAGCAAAAAAAAAAAAAAAAACAAAAAGGAAGGAAGGATTTAGTTTTGCTTGTTTTGCAGTGCTCCGAATGGAACCCAAGCACTGGCACAAAAGCAAGTGCTCCGGCACTGAGCTACATCCAAGCCCTAGAAATATCTCTTTAAAGACAGGATGCCATTCTTCTAGCTGTTCTCAGTACTATTCAGTGTGTGCAATTAAGTAGTCTGCCCAAATCAATTCACCATGATGGTGGAAATTTCTCCATCATCCCTGGTTCAATGCCCACCTGTTGATCTCATTTGAAGCTCAATAAGGCTTGAAGCTCCAGGCCAGGCACACAGGTCGCTCAGCCCCCATGTGCCCTTCTGCCCGTGCCCCTGGCACATTCTCATCCTCCAGGCATAGAGTTCTTGTCTCTAGCATTTACCTCTCTCTTGTTCAGATCTCCAATGACCTTGAGTGACCCAGAACCTTCCACACGGAGAATGGAATGATAGAGAGGAGGAGACATGGAAATTCAGCAGGAGAGAAATCTATTTTAGAAGGAAGGGAAGTTTTCAATGGTGTCTGTGTGTCTCTTTTTTTGATGAGTATTTGATAACTCTTAGGGAAATGGACAGGAGTCAACTCGATCAAGTATTCAGGATGAAAGGGCCTGGCTCTCTGGGAGAGGATAAAAGAGAAGGGGATGGTGGGGGGAGGCAAGTGTTCTGTCTTGAGCCATATCGCCCATCTTTCTCGTACTGTATTTTGAGGCAACACTTCACTAAGTTTTCCAGTCTAGCTTTAAACTGTTGATCCTTCTATTCTACCTCTGCCTCTAGATTACAGGCGTGTACCACCATGCCCAGCACCATCTTTCCCTTAATAATTTCTTTTGCTATTTTTCCTTTTGAGATGGTATCTCACTACATAACCCAAACTAGTCTCAAATTCAAAATCTTCTTGCCTCAATGATGAGATTATAGGTGTGCACTACCAGGCCCTGCCTATTTTCTCTTTTTCTAATCTTAAAAGTTCACATGGTCCTCAACATACAAAACATTTATTACAGATAGAAAAATGTAGGGCTGGGAATACGGCCTAGTGGCAAGAGTGCTTGTCTTATATACATGAAGCCCTGGGTTCCATTCCCCAGCACCACATATATAGAAAATGGCCAGAAGTGGCGCTGTGGCTCAAGTGGCAGAGTGCTAGCCTTGAGCAAAAAGAAACCAGAGACAGTGCTCAGGTCTTGAGTCCAAGGCCCAGAACTGGAAAAAAAAAAAAAAAAAAATGTAGTGTCTACTGTGTGGAATATAGGGAAATTATAATAGAAGAGGGACTATTAGTGAAAGAGGAAGTGATGGGGGAGGTGGGGAGGGAGAGAGGCAGGCACAGGCCCGGGCAGGATTGGGCCCAGCTGGGGAGGGGAAAGGCTCCATGTGGAGGTCGGGGGCTGGGCCGCTCCCCCCACCCCCACGCCCACCCCCACCCCCAGGACCCGACAATGGCGAGTGGTGGCGGCCACGGCCTCTAGGGCCTGGGCCCAGCCCCCCGGCGGGGCGGGCGCAGGCCAGGGATCCCAGCTGGCACCCTAGCCACACTCGGACCCCTGCCCGGGCTGGAGGCCCCTGCAACGCTAACTCCGGAGGCTGAGGGCCGAGGTTCGAAGCCAGCTCCGGTAGGAAAGTCCATGAGGAGATGTGGTTTAGGTGATAACGGGGTCGGGTGAGAGCGTGCGCACGCGCGGACTCAGCCTTTCCCTCCCTCATCACACTAAAGACCCATCCTCACTAGCCAAGCGCCCCCTGAGCGGCGCACGCACCGGATGTGCTCCCCCAGGAGCCCGCCCCTGAATCACTGCCAATCAGCGCGCCAAGTTTATCGGCCTTTACTGCCATCTGCTGGCCATCATCGGTATATCCACAGCAAGATAACGCAAATTTGGCTAAATGTGGATATGACCAAATAGGCTTTTTGGAAACCTCTCTTACCAAACATTCCCAGTTCCTACTGGGGACCCAGACAAAAATCAAGAACAGACTAAAGCGCACACTTTACCTAACTCACAGAGATGGGCTCAGAACAGGAGGTTCCACTTACCAGCTAGCCAGCTCCAGAACAGACTTGAAACACTCCGGCTAAAATTAAAATGTAATGCCTGCTGTGTGAAATATAGGGAAATTATAATAGAAGAGGGACTATTAGTGAAAGACAAAGTGATCAGGGGAGGAGGATAGTGAGGGAGTATCATTATGAAACCCACCTTATATAATTCATATATGCTATAGAACAAGAACTGTAATACAAACATGTAATGTAGTGCTACTCAGCCACTAAAAATAATGGAATCATCTTACTTTCAGAAAAATAGAAGGGACCAGAGATCATTGTGTCACATGAAATAGGCCAAAATCAGAAAGAAAATGATCACATATTTACTCTCATTTGTAGAATCAATGTATGTAAGGCAAGCACTTTTCCACTAGGCCATATACCCAGCCCCTCATCTGTAGAATCTAAAAGAAAAGGAGAGATAGCTGGGCACTGGTGGCTTACACCCATAACCCTAGCTACTCAGGAGGCTGAGATCTGAGGATCGTGGTTCAAAGCCAGCCCGGGGAAGGGAAGTCTGTGAGACTGTTATCTCCAATTAACCACCAAAAAACAAGAAGTTATGCTGTGGCTCAAGTGGTAGAGCACTAGCCTTGAGCTGAAGAGCTCAGGGACAGTGCCCAGGCCCAGAGTTCAAGCCCCATGACTGACAATAAATAAATAGACAGGTAGGTGATGGGCTGGGAATATGACCTAGTGGTAAGGTGCTTGCTTCACATATATGAAGCCCTGGGTTCAATTCTTCAGCACCACATATATAGAAGTGGCACTGTGGCTCAAGTGGTAAAGTGCTAGCCTCGAGCAAAATTAAGCCAGGGACAGTACCTAGGCCCTGAGTTCAAGCCCCAGTACTGGAAAAAATATATAGATAAGGCTGTGAATATGCCTAGTGTGAAGAGTGCTCGCCTTGTATACATGAAGCCCTGGGTTCTATTCCCCAGCACCATGTATACAGAAAACAGCCAGAAGTGGCGCTGTGGCTCAAGTGGTAGAGTGCTAGCCTTGAGCAAAAAGAAGCCAGGGACAGTGCTCAGGCCCTGAGTCCAAGCCCCCCAGGACTGGCAAAGAGAGAGAGAGAGAGAGAGAGATGAGCAGGAACCATAAACACAGAGCATCCTTGCACAAAAGAAGGGAATCAGAGAGAGGGAGGGAAAGGGACTAAAAAAGGGAAGAGGGAGGTGACGGTAGATATGACCAAGGTATCTTAATATGCATTATGAAACCATCCCAATGAAATCCACTACTCTATGTAATTCATATACATGAATTAAAAGGTAGTAGTCAACTGAAAAAAAATGCCAGGTCATAAGGTAGTGCTTGGGGTATGCCTGCCCACAATACTGATTACACTAATTGTCCTTTGGGGTACACAGTGTCTTCTCAAATGCTCTGAAGACATGAGCCTGCCTACCTTTGCCACTGGGCCATACCTAGTGTTGGTTTTCTGGGTACACACATTTGTTCTCACTCCTGCTGCCCTCCATACTGCAATAAAGGCAGAGGGACAGACAGGACAGCTGATGGGGCAGGATCTCATCATCCCTGAGCGTCCACCCCTGCGGTCCCAGGTCCTCTGATGCTAATTCGACATTCAGAACCCTAAATCTGCCCATGCTGGAGGTGCCGGCGCCCCGCTGGTAACAATGATGAGCTCTCACTGGGGGGGGTGGGGGGGAAGGCAACTGCACTCCACAGAGCAGACAGGATCCCACAGTGAGCAAGAGGCAGGGAATCTACACGGATGCACGTGAGAAATACCCCCAGTCACCTTGGCCCTCTTCAGTCTGCATTTCTGCTGACCCCGGGGGTTACATCCCAAGCCGCTTGCCCTCTCCTTCTCTGTGCAATCACAGAAAGGAAGGTGAATTCCACCACAGTGAGCACAATCATAAAAAAATGTCATTGCATGGCCTTCATGTCAGGCTTAGGTGTATTAAGGCTCGTTTGGTTCCTAGTACTGGATCATCTTTCTTCTCTAACAACCTCAGGGTTGAATCTTGGTTTGTTTGGGGGTTTTCTTGGTATGGGCTTGAGCTTGGGGCCTGGGCACTGTCCCTGAACTTTCTTGCTCAAGGCTAGCACTCTATTGCTTTGAGGTCACAGCTCCACTTCGGGTTTTTAGGTGGTCAATTGGAGATGAGAGTCTCATAGCCTTTCCTGCCTTGGCTGGCTTCAAACCACAATTCTCAGATCTCAACCTCCTGAGCTAGGATTACAGGCATGAGCCACCAGCACCTAGCAACCACAGGTATGCTTGTTGTTGTTTAGTGGTACTGGATGTTGAACTTGTATTCCTAGGCAGTCACTATACCACTTGAGCCATACCTCCAGCCTCTTTTTGCATTTGGGGGTGTTAGAGGGTTGAACTCAGGGCCTGGCCAGTGTCCCTGGACTTTCTTTGCTCATAGCTAGCACTCTACCACTTGAGCCACAGCTCACTTCTGGCTTTTTGGTAGCTCACTGGAGACAGAAGCTCATGGACTTCCCAAGCTGGCTTCCTACCATGACGCCCAGATCTCAGCCTCCTGAGTAGCTAGGATTGCAGGCGTGAGCCACGGGTACCTGGCTTGCATTGGTTACTTCTGAGGTGGGGGTCTTGATGCCAGCGCAGCCTGAGGTACGATCCACCTACCTGTGTCTCCCTGCGGCCACTCCACTCAGCCACTGCGCTCCCCAGAAGCGCACCATCAGGCCCCGTTACTGGTTGAGATGGGAGTCTCACTTTTTCCTCCGGGCTGACCTTGAACCACAGTCCTCCCAATCGCTGCCTCCTGAGTAACTGGCATTATAGGCGTGAGCCACTGTACCATCCCTTCTGACCTTAGGGTCTTTTTTGCCCCCTTAGGCCAGCAACCTCTCAAGCCAATTCCACTATGTAAGGTCTCTCCTGCTCACACTGGAAATGGCACTCCTGACTAGCCTGCCAGAACGGAGTGCTAAAGCGCCTCGATATGAGAACTGCCTAAGAACTGCCATCTCCCAACAAACCAGACAGTCCTCACTTGTGGAGGAAATGTGTCTGCATGGCTCTCAGCTGAGAAGACAACTGTCCCTGGGTCCCACCAGACCGACTGGCTTCCACACTCAGGACCTGTGTGCCCTGGCACCAAAGGTGATGTCACCTGCCTATCTGTAGTTTCACCAGAAGATTCCATATGAGATCACATTTCTTAGGACCCTTGCCCTGAGCTGGAGTTCTAACTTGGACTTTTGCCCACAGAGACGCTGCTTGACCAGTCTACTGCCCTCCCCCAAGAGAATGGAGTTTTCCTTCCAGGTGACACTCAGAGGCAATTAAAGTGATGAGATTGTTTTGAGTGCTTTTTTCCAACACATCTAGATTTGCCTCACACTATTTGCCATGGCCAATACAATATATTCAGCGAAACCAGAAGCATCCAGGTTCAACTGTCTGCAACCCTGCTGCCTGGAAGAAACTGTTACACTGGTGGGCTTGGATCGCTACACATTGAAGCTCTGTCTTCAGCACTCCGCCTGTGAGTATATGCTCACCAGTCCACCCACCCAATGCTCCTCCTTTCTGCTCCACACCTTCCCTGTGCAGCCAATAATCCCAGTTCCCACACAAAATCCCACTATGGGTACAAAGACAGGGGAGTACAGACAGAAGATCCACCCAAGCTGACTCCTGCTAGATGGAGCTTTAAGCAAGGAAGGAGGAGGAAATAAAGTTACCTTACAGAATGTCTAACTTGGGCTGGGAATATGGCCTAGTGGCAAGAGTGCTTGCCTTGTATACATGAAGCCCTGGGTTTGATCCCTCAGCACCACATATATAGAAAAAGCTAGAAGTGTCCCTGTGGCTCTAGTATAGAGTGCTAGCATTGAGCAAAAAGAAGCCAGGGGTGCTCAGGCCCTGAGTTCAAGGCCCAGGACTGGCAAAAAAACAAAACAGGCGAGAGAGAGAGAGAGAGAGAGAGAGAGAGAGAGAGAGAGAGAGAGAGAGAGACAGAGACAGAGACAGAGAGTCAAACTTGCAAACAGGACATCTGAAGGAATACAATGTTAAAGATGCTGCTGAGTGGCTGTGGCTCACATCTATAATCCTGGCAGTTCAAAGCCAGCCCAGGCAGGAAAGTCCACAGGACTACTCAAAAAAGCTGGAAGTGGCACTATGGTACTGCCAAATGGTAGAGTGTTAGCCCTGAGCAAAAGAAACTCAAAAACAACTCCCAGGCTGAATTCAAGCCCCAGGACCAAAAAAAAAAAAAATCCCCTATGGGACTGGGAATATGGCCTTGTGGCAAGAGTGCTTGCCTCATATACATGAAGCCCTGGGTTTGATTCCCAAGCACCACATACATAGAAAGTGGCCAGAAGTGGCGCTGTGACTCAAGTGGCAGAATGCTAGCCTTGAGCAAAAAGAAGCCAGGGACAGTGCTCAGGCCCTGAGTCCAAGGCCCAGGACTGGCAAAAAAAAAAAAAAAATTTAATCTCTCTCTGGACATTCACACACAGTGAGACCAAAGGAGGATAGATACTCTTAGGAGAGGAACACAAAGCCTCATTGCCTATGTGCATTGGATCATACAAAATAATATTTATCTAAATGAACTCTAGGAAGCAAGAGGTTTTTATCTTTGTTGCTGTTTTCATTTTCTTTATGTCTTGTTTGCTCACTTATCTGTTTTGGGGACGGCAAGGGGGGGGGACACAGAAATGGAGAGAGGAAGGGGGAACAAATGTAGCAGTGGCACTCACCAGACACTAAGTTGAAAATGAACCATACTACTTGTAGGCAGGGATGGGAAAGAAAAACTGGGCGAGAGCGAGGGAAGGGGTGATATTGACCCAAAAGAAATGTACTCATGGGCTGGGAATACGGTCCAGTGGCAAGAGTGCTTGCCTCATATACATGAAGCCCTGGGTTCGATTCCTCAGCACCACATATATAGAAAATGGCCAGAAGTGGTGCTGTGGCTCAAGTGGTAGAGTGCTAGCCTTGAGCAAAAAG
Organism: Perognathus longimembris pacificus; assembly: GCF_023159225.1. Lineage (NCBI taxonomy): Eukaryota > Metazoa > Chordata > Mammalia > Rodentia > Heteromyidae > Perognathus > Perognathus longimembris. Next base: position 66,458,749 of record NC_063166.1, on the reverse strand, counting down.
AAGCCAGAAGCCAGGGACAGTGCTCAGTGCTCAGGGACAGTGCATATATATATGACTGAAGGAAAGAGAAATCCAGCTGCAGGACACCTTCAGCTCCAGCAGTGCTTGGGGAGTTCTGGAGCTGGAATGGCCCTTCAGAGTTATTCCGGGTGAGCCAAGATGCCCTTTGCTATCTGCACAGTAAAGTCACTGCATGCTGGAAAGGCATGACCTCAGGTAAGCTGCTCTCTGCTGATCTGAAGTCTGACTGCCAAAGGACACCTGCCAGCCAAAGTACCTTCAGGTCCTCCCTTGAAGGACCAGGCAGGCAGGCACTGGTGGCTCCCTAGTTATTCAGAAGGCTGAGACCTGAGGACTGTGGTTCAAAACCAGCCATGAAATTCTAATCTCCAATGAACCACCAGAAAACCGAAAGTGGAGCTGTGGCACAAAGTGGTAGACTGCTAGCCTTGAGCACAAAAGCTCAGGGATAGCACCCAGACCCTGAGTTCAAGCCCCATAACCAACAAAGAAAAGAAGAAGAGGAACCAGGCAGTACATCTCTGAAGGGTGTACGATACTGGAGTGTGAGCTTGGTCCATGTCCCTCTGTAGATGGGGAAGGGCAGTGGACAGTGGAATGGCTGGCCTAGAAGAGGGATGGCTGGTTCCCAGGTGAACACATCTCAAGGAGTCTCCTGCCTGGGCACCATCTCAGTTGGTCTGGGCAGAATTGGAAGGAAAGTTGGGTTCCTCCGGGAGGGTTCACAGAGATGGTGGAGGGCCCTCCGGCACTCCTGGATGCAGCCGGCACAGTGGCTGCCCCTGACCCTCAGGTCAAATCCATTCCTATCAGGGTCCTGTGAAGCCATCACCACCACAGCACACACAATGCAAATGCAAGTCCAGCTTTATTTGGCAGGAAAGAATGGTGGATTCAATTGGGAATTCCCATCTGGGCCAGGTAGCCACGCCAACTTTAAAGAAGGGAGAGAAGAGAAAAAAATAACTATAAACAGAAAGGGGGCGGGAGAGAGAAAAGGGAGGAGCAACTGCAGAATGGAGACACGATCTTGGAAGTCCAATCAAAGGCCCCGGTGCCCGGGAAGAGCCAAGAGAGGGCACCGCCCCTAGAAGAGCAGGTCTTCCATGGGGATGTTGAGGGTGACAGCCATGTCTGGGGAGCACCTGGTGGGAAGCAGCAAGGAGTGTGTAGGGCAGGAGAGTGCCAAGTGGGAAGGGGGAGCACATTCTCACAGGGGCCCCCAGTTCCTCCCAACAGTGGTGTTTACTGGAGGGACCCAACCATACACACATACACATACACATGCATGCTTGCACACATACACCAACATGTGTAAGTGAAATGTCAAAAAAGGAAATTCGCCTGGCAGGACCAATGTTCCCTTAGAGAGGAGTCCAAGGCCAACAGGGAACACTCAACCTCGGGGACACTGAGGTCCCAAACTCAGGACAGGCATTCTGTGAAGTCAGGACCACTTGCTCTGGGTTTTTCTTTTTCCTCTCCTTCTCCCACTCCTTCCCACCCACCCTGCTTCTCTCTCTCCCTCCCCCCCCCCCCTCTCTCATGAGCTCAGGGATTCCCTTTGCTAGCCAAGGGCTCTATCACTTGGGCCATACCCTATCACTGGATTCAAGACCCCAGCCTTCCCTAACAGCCCACCTGGTCAACACATGGAATCAGGAGACTAGAAGGGTCCTTAGAGACCCACGTAACCCAGCCTCTCTGACAAAACAGGACAATGAGAGCCAGGCGCTGGTGGCTTACACCTATAATCTCAGGAGGCTAAGATCTAAGGATTGTGGTTTGAAACCAGCCCAGGTAGGAAAGGCTAAGAGACTCAACTCCAAAGAACCACCAGAAAACCTGAAGTAGAGCTGTGGCCCAGAGTGGTAGAGCACTAGCCACTAACCTTGAGCAGAAAAGTGCAGGAACAGCGCCCAGGCCCTGAGTTCAATCATGACCACCAAAAAAAAAAAAAAAACCCACAGGAAAATGAGGTCCAGAGATGTACTGGCCAGTGGTGAGGCAGAGGTAAATACCCAGGCTCCTCCCTGGATGGGGCTCTGTTGCTGATATGAGGCTGCACTCCCTGAGAAGAGCCTTCCAGAGCCCAAGCACGGCTAGCTGTGAAGAGATCACACACCTGGGTCTCCGAAGTAGAACATCCTCAAAAACGATCTCTCGGGGGTCCAAGACCTGGGACTCGGGCTCCTTCACTTCATCTGCTAATATGGATATTTCCTTCTTCATCTCCTCAATGAACTGAGGTGGGGGAGGCACAATAGGAGAGACACGATGAGTCCACAGGCCCCCAGTGAAGGACAAAAGGGTATGGGGGAGGGGTATGGGCTTTGGCCCTAGGATATGTTGGACTCCAGACAGGAAGCTTCCCTGCCTAAGGCAGGGCTTGTCAAGTGAGTGACAAGAGTTCACAGTAGCAAGGGTGAGGGGATGGGGAAAGAAGAAGACATGTTCCAATGGGGTGGGAGAGCCAGATTACAAGAATTATAGGAGACTAACACCCTAGGAACTGATGATGCCATGGGATGAAGAAAAAAATCAGTTCCAGAGGGGGTAGCAGATAACCCTGATACTGAGTGGCAGGAAGGAGAAAGAAGGGACGAAGGGAGGGAGTTACTGTGGTATTGCTAATGGATCACAGGCAGTGACAGTGGTCACTGAGGCATGGCCCAGACCAGCATCAAACCTATTCCCAGATGAATGAGGACAAAAATGGTGGCTCACGCCTGTAATTCTTGCTACTTAGGAGACTGAGATCTGAGGATCATGGTTTGAAGCCAGCCCCAGCAGAAAACTCCATGAGACTCATCTCCAATTAACCACCAAAAAAAAAAGGTGGAAGTGGTGCTGTGGCTCAAGTGGTAGAGAGCTAGCCTTGGGCAGAAAAACTCAGAGACAGTGCCCAGGCCCTGAGTTCAAGCCCCAGGACTGGCACCAAAAAAAGGATACTGGCAAGGAGCAGGCCTGCCCCAGAGCAGGGGAGCCCCTGAGCTCTAACTCAGGACAAGCTGGTACCCCACACACGACTTTTCTCTTTTCTACTCACATCTTTGAGAAAGGCCATGTGTCTCTGCATGTTCTGGCTATTCAGGGTCTTATGCTGAAGACGTTTCTCAAAGGGCTGCTGGATTTTCTGTGGACGAAGGAGGGGGTCCGTCCCTCAGGTGCCTCTCCCTGGGCAGCAGTGCCTGGGAGAGACGGGCATTGGGTCTGGAAGCGCCGGAGGCCGATGGGCAGGGAAGACAGCAGGGCTGTCGCGGGACCTGGTGGCCCATCACAGCAGAAGGCTACTCACTGTCATCAGAGACTTCAGCATCTCCTTCTGCTTCTCTCTAATCACATTGCACAAGGAGTCCAGGATCATTTTGCGCATCTCATTGAGGTTATCCAGCTCATCCTGGGGGCCAGGAGAAAGGGGGTAGGGGTGTCCACCAAGTCCCACCTCACACGTGGCCTGGCGCAACAGGGCCAAGGATTCTCCTACCTGCTGCTGGTCCTTCGCCTGCTGCAGTTGGCGCATGTGATCGGCAATCTGCACTGACTTGACAGGGTATTCGTGGTCCATATACGTGCTCAGGAAGTTCACCTCCTCATGGGTCGCACTGATCTCATCATTCAGCCGCTGTACCTCCTGCTCCAGGCCTGGGGAGGGAAGGCACAACAGGAGGGGCAGGAGGCAGGGTCTTTCTTCTTCAAAGAGACTTCTCACAGCTGGGCACTGTGCTGGTGGCTCACGCCTGTCATCCTAGCTACTCAGGAGGCTGAGATCTGAGGATCATAGTTGGAAGCCAGCATGGGTGGAAAAGTCCATGAAACTCTTATCTCCAATTAACCACCAAAAGCTGGAAGTGGAGATGTGGCTCAAGTAGTAGGGTGCCAGTGTCGAGTGGAAAAAAGTGAAGGGGACAGCACCCAGGTCCTGAGTTCAAACCCAAGTAACACCACTACAAAGTGTTGGGGGAGAGCTAGCTTCCCATGAGGCTCAGGACACCCAGTCCTCCTTGGCCAAGGGACTGGGGTCTGATTGGGGCAGGCCCAAAGTGGTGAAAAGTTAAGCCCCAAGGGAGTCTCTCAGGCCTGCAGGGGAGGCAATGCTGGGCAATAGAAATGGCACCGGTGGAAGATTCCTCACCTGCCGGCTAGTTCTGCCAGCCAGGGCTGTGATCCCTGTGATCCCAAGACCACCCTTTTCCAGCCTCCAGTCTCAAACACTCCCTCTGGAGTTGGGGTGACAACTGGCTCCCTAAACATAATCAATCCCTGGCCAAGTCTGGCTGAGTGCTGGTGGCTCACACCTATAATCCTAGTTACTCAGGAGAGTGAGGTCTGATGAAAGGGAGGGAGTTCGAAGCCAATCCAGGGAGACAAACCTGAGAGACTCTATCTCCAGTTTACCAGCCAAAAGCCAGATGTGGAGATGTCAGTAAGGAGTGGGAACAGCCCAGCACAAGAGCTCCAGGCCCTAAGTTGAAGCTCTAGTACTGTTACCTTCCTCGATCGGAAGGGATCACCGATATCTGTGCTGATAACCCCCCCCCTCAGGGGGCATCTAGTGTGCTCAGAGAAAGGAACCATAGCCAGCACAATACAAGCCCCAAGACCTGGATCCTGGCTCAGCTACCTAACTCTGAGAGGGGCCTTGACATGAAGCAAGTCCAGGCTGGGACTGGATTCAGGCTCCTAGCTATAGAACCTCCCATAGCTTTGGCCTCATCTATAAAATGGTTGTAATAACCAAGCGTTGCCAGAAAAATGCAGGCAGGAGCCAGGCACCAGTGGCTCATGCCTGTAATTCTAGGAGGCTGAGACCTGAGGATCAAGGTTTGAAGCCAGCCTGGGCAGAAAAGCCCTCATGGGACTTGTATCTCCAATTATTAACCACTCAAAAAACCTGAAGTGGCACTGTGGCTCAAGTGATAGAGCACTAGCCGTGAGCACAGAGAGGTTTAGGGCAGCGCCCAGGCCATGAGTTCAAGCCCTGCAAAACACACACACACACACACACACATTCACTCAATGCAGGCAGACCTGGGAATGGCCATAGGCTCCGTCAGTAAGTCATCAAGTCAGCATTCTAGCAATCCCATATGCTAGGAAGGGATGAGAGGTATAGGGTAGGTACAGGGTGAAGATGATGAGGCTGAAGGCCAAGGATGAGAAGCTTCTTACTGCTCATCTTGTGCTCCTCCTTTTCTTCCCATTCCTGAAGTTCAGAACTCAACTCCTGTACCCTCTTCTTATTGGAGTATTCCAAGATTCCGATGACGGTCTGTGAGGGTGGTAGGGACAGCACAGGCCAGCTCCCGGAGCCAGCCCTGACCCCAGGGGAAAAGACACCTCTTACCATGGCTGACCGGGCCTTGCTTGCCCTGGCCAGGACTAACCTTACCTTTCTCCCATCTGTTCCTCACACCTTATCATTCAGCCATGCTCAGCAGATTTATTTTTTTTGCGGGGGGGGGGGGGGGCTAGCGGGGGCAACTGTGCTCCCTCTTGCCTCAGATCTCAAGTACCCTTCCCAGTCTCTACCAGTGAATGCCTTCTCTGCAGATTTCAACCCAGGAAGCCTTCCTGATGCTCCCATGTCTAAATCAGAGACACCCACACACACCCTCTGGGCTCCCCAAGTTCCCACCCTCCGGCATAGCCCCCACGCACCCCTACCCTAGTGTCACCAAGTCTCTCCTACCAGGGGACAAGGCATGTTATATAATATATGACCCTAGGAGGTGCGAGGAAGCCGCGCGTGCATGTGTGGGAGCCGCCAGGAGAGGGCGCTCGGGGGCTGGGAAAGCCCGGCGGCCCGCCGTTGCGGGGGAGGGGGCGCCTGCAGGAGGCGGAGCGGCGGCGCCCTCACCCCGAGGACGTGCTGCTGCTGCAGCAACGCCCGCACGTTGAGGGCCGTGGCGTCCTCCATGTCCTGGATGGTCTTCACCAGGTCCTGGTTGAGCTTGGAGAGGAAGGCTTCGTGGTTGCAGAGCTCCTTGAGGGAGGCGCGCTGGCTGCGGACCATCGACTGCGGGATGCAGGGCGAGGTGGGGGGAGAGGGCATCAGAGCAGGGCGGGAGGGGGGAGCCCCCCCCACTCCGCAGGGCCTGGGGACCCGCTCCTCTCTGCCCAGCAGCCCACCCTGCCTGGCTTCCCGTGTATCCCCTAAATGCAGGACTGCCCTTCCCCACCATCTGTGTAAGAGGGGGGAGATGGGTGCTTCCCTCCCGTGCAATGCACCTCTCCCCCTCAGTTCGTATGTGGGGGGGGGGGACATGCCCAGCTCTGTGGGCACCGGTGGCATCACGTCTGTCATCCTAGCTACTCAGGAGGCTGAGATCTGAGGATCGAGGTTCAAAGCCAGCCTGGGCAGGAAAGTCCATGAGACTTTTACCTTCAACTAATCACAGAAAAAGGCAGAAGAGGCACTGTGGCTCAAGGGGTAGCCTTGAGCAAAAGGAGTTCAGGGACAGTGTCCAGGCTCTGAGTTCAAGCCCCAGGACTGGCAGAGAAAAAAAAAAAAGATATGCCTTGTTTTCAGAGGTTTTTTGGAATCAGTGTTATGTAGAAATAATGATGATGGTGATGATAATTAGTATAAGGCCCCAGGTAGGTTAAGAAAGTAACAGAGGTGGTCAGCCACCTTCTGGCTGAATGGACCCTTATATCCTGTCTCATCAGACAACAGCCTGGGCTTGGAAACAGGAGGTCTGAGGGGTTAAGTGACTGGCCGGAGGTTACACTCAGTAGGTACACATGACTGACCGATCCTAACAGTTACGGAGGGCCTGTGCCACGCCGGCAGGCAAGCACAGGGCCTTGCTCTACAGGTAGCCCATGGGGTCAGCTCATCCTCTAGCTGGTAAGTGGAGGCTCGGCAGTGTTCAGAGAGGTTCAGTGACTTGCTCAGTGTTACACAGCCAAGACCTGGTGGTGAAAGCCAGGCTCCTAAGCCCCAGTTTGGGTCTCTCCACTATACTAAAACAAGATCAGAATGATCGGCCTTAATGGAGTGCCTGGGGTGTGAGGCCCACACACCTCAGTTCACATCTCAGTTCCGCCATTTATTATCTAAGCCGCAGATGTTCATTAACCTCCTAGAGCCCATTAATACTCAATCTAAGGGTGCTGATCGTATGATTGGTATGCCTGCTTCAGAAAGCTACTGCTAGAGACAGAAAAAGTCACAAGCACATCAGTGTTCATGCCCTGCGGCTCGATGGACAGTAACTGGTACCGCACCAGGTGCTCTTCCTTCCTTGCTGGCCTAACTGTGCTCTCTTTTCTTCCTTCTGTCTCCTCATTCCTCTGTCCTTCTCTGGACATGACCCTTTCCCAGCCCTTAGCTCCTAGACCCCTTGCAGAACGACACAAATTTAGTGAGTGCTGACTTGTGTCCAGCACCATGCCCGAGGAGGTGGGCACTATTATTAGCCAAGGTCACACATGGTGGGGCTGTTAGCATCCAGGTCTGGGCTTCTGGCCACCCCACCCACTATCTTACCTCCCTGTCCCTAGATAAAAATAAGCAGAAACAGCTTGTGAAGAAAGAAATGACCAAGCCCTGGGCTCACGAAGCTTGCCTTGCTGGGCAGTACCAGGAATAGTGACTGTTATCACATCCCACTCCCACATGACTGGGAGAAACGATTCAGTGGCCACGCTCTGACTTGCTTCCTTCTGCATCCTTTCCTCCATCCACAGTCATGCAATTACAACCCCTTTCCCAGCTTACTGTCCTCCTAGGACTTCATGCCTAACCTGAGCGTTTTTCTTATGATGAGCTTGCTTGTTTCCTGTGTGGGTCCAGGAGAGGTTGAGTTCCTTTCTGCCTGGGTCCTCTCTGCTTGGCAGGTTTTCCATTAGATTACGTGTGTGTGTGTGTGTGTGTGTGTGTGTGTATTCGTGTGTGTGCTAGGTGCTGTTGGCTCACCCTCTGTAATTCCAGCTACTCAGGAGGCTGAGATCTGAAGATCGTAGTTGAAAACCAACGTGGGTGAAAAAGTCCATGAGACTCTTATCTCCAATTAACCTCTCAAAAACCAAAAGTGGCTCTGTGACTCAAGTGGTAAAGTGCTAGCCTTGAGCACAAAGAGTCTTAGAGACAGTGCCCAGGCCCTGAGTTCAAGCCCCAAAACTGACCAAAAAAAAAAAGTGTAAGTTACATACTGCATGAGCTCCGAGTGCCTCGTAGAGCTGTTCCTCAGTACCAGGCACAGTGCCAGGCAAAGGCGAGGCAAGGCTCTCGCTGCAGAAGCACAGATGGACTAAATCATTGTCCTGAGACTGATAGAGCTGAAATCCTCCATCTCCAACAACCAACGGGATAGTTTCCCTCTTTCCTTCTTGCAAGGCAGAGGCAGCTGGAGGACTGCTGCCGAAACTTAAGTTCCACCGTATCCCTGCTCTACTCCAAACTCTCCAGTGGTCCAGTGCTGCCCAAGGTCACTCTCAAGAGGCTGAGACAGGGGCTAGGAATATGCCCTAGTGGTAGAGCGCTTGCCTCATATACATGAAGCACCACATATATAGGAAATGGCCATTAGAAAGAGAAAAAAAAAGAAGAAGAAGAAAATGGCCAGAAGTGGTGCTGTGGTTCAAGTGACAGAGTGCTAGCCTTGAGCAAAAAGCAGCCAGGGACAGTGCTCAGGCCCTGAGTTCAAGGCCCAGGACTGGCAAAAAAAAAGGCTGAGACAAAAGGATCCAAGTGCTCAAGGCCAGCCTGAGTCTAAACAGCAGCAAACCCTTGAACCTGGGTCTCCACACAAGCCTGCTGCATGTCCCTGCACCTCAGTTTCCCCATCTGTAAAATAGAAATGGTAAGTACACCCATGGGGTTGCTGTGAGGAAAAAATGAGTAGAGACTGGAGCCCCGGGAAGTGCTCAGTGCAGAGAACTAGGTGCCTGCCCTGTTCTCAGTCCCTAGGATTGGGGAAGAAGCTCCACCCACCCGCATTAACCGGAGTCTGGCCTGGATCATCCCTGTGTGGAGCTGCTCCCTTCCCTGCGTTTCGGATAAGGTCATCAGCTGGCTTGTTGACAGCATGGCAATCTTGGAGGGCTTCAGCTGGCTTCTTGACAGCATGGCAGTCTTGGAGGGCTTCAGCTGGCTTGTTGACAGCATGGCAGCCTTGGAGGGCTTCACTGTGAAGAGATGGAAGAGGGCGGAGAGAGGGTGAAAAGTGCAGAGAGGGGGCCCAGCTCCACCTACTCACAGCCTTAAGGTGTGATGTCATCACATGATGAAATGTCTACCTGCCAAGAAGCTCCCAGGTCCCCTCTAGGCCTTGCTACAGGCCAGGGCATGCCCAAGGGAAAGTAGTTACCATGGGAATGAGCAGAGAGCAGGAGGAAACTTCAAAGCCTTAATGGAAATGCTAAGATAAACCAAACAGACCCTCTCCCCCCCCCCCCAATGCCTGGCTAGAAGAATCCAGAACTCTTACTGTTAATGTCCTGCAAATCACTGACATAACTGGGGGCCGCAAGAGAACCAGAGACTAGTAGCCCAAGTCCAAATCTCTGCTCTCCCAACCTGACAGATAGGAAGGTCAGATAAAAAAGTGAGAAAAGGGCAAGAGGTCACCATGAGGCCCAGTATGATGGTACCACCTGTAATCCCAGCTAGAAGGGAGGCAGAACTAGAGGATGGAGGGCCCAGGCTGGCCTGCAGGGAAGTGAGGAAGAGGAGGTTTTCAGACTATATCTGAAAAATCAGAATTAAAGCCGCAAGGGCTAAGGGCATGGCTCAAGTGGTAGACCTTTTGTCTGGCAAGTGCAACACCCTGAATTCGAACCCTATTACTAAAAAAAAATAAAAGGCACTATACCTCAAGATGTTTGTAATAGTACCAGCTACATCCTCAATGAGAAGTACTTTAGCTGGTCCTAAACACTTACACCTCTGCCTACCTTGCTGTACTCTACCTGAAGACTTCATTTTGCTTTTGCTATGGCTGACAGTTCGGTGGAGAGGGGGCAGAATCCATTGCTTCAGTTTCTGATTGGAATGCTACAGGGAAACATAATCCAACCAGGGACACAGTCACACGGTATGATGCATTCAACCTTCTCAGATACCTGAGACCTGAAGCAAATGTCTTCAGCTCTCTGCGCCTCTATTTTCTCATCTATAAGGTGGCTCTTGTAACCCAGTCTAACTGAGTTAACGCATGTGATAAGGGAATCCACAAATGTTGGCTGTGGCTTTTCTTTTAAATCAGCCAACCAGAATTTCTTAAGGAAATCCACCTCCTCGGTAAGGTGCTGAGAACAGCAGACCAAAGAAGGACCCAACACTCAGCCTCAGGAAACTCAGTCTGGAGCTCAGGAGACCACCCCACATGCCTTTACAGTCTAACACACACACCCTGCCCAAACCCTCCTGGACTCACCTGGAACCTGTGGATGGTGGACAGCGTTCCGGAGCGGCTATTTCTGTAAAGAGATGAGATATTTGGCCCGGAATGGGGGGTGGGGGTAGGGGGTGGGGGATGGGGAAGGCTTCCATCATTCCAGGCCCAAATTGCTTCCAGCAGCGAACCTGGGAGTTGGAGCCTCCGGGGGTGTGGGCCAAGGGGGCGGGGCCACAAGGCTGTGAGTGACGGGAGGGCGGGGCTGCTGCCCGGGGAAGCAAACAAGTACGCATGTGCAGTCACCCCCACCCACCTCCCCACTTACGCCCGGGAGAGGTTCGCCATTAGGAAAACACGGAAAAGTCGTCAGTCCGCAAGGCCCTGGCCTTCGGATACTCCCGCTTGTCTTCTCCGGCTTCCTCGCCTCCGAGAGGGTCGAACGGTTACCGGAGACGTTCAAACTTCCCCGCTAGGACCCGGGGCGCGCTCCCAGTTCTCGGTCTCCATGGAAACGAGACGCCTGACTACGGAGCGCCGGGGGGGACAAATCTCCTCAGGCTAGGTGCTGCACGCGCCCCAGGCCCAGCCCGGTTTTCCAGGGTTCTAGGGGGGAGGGGGGGTCCTCGCCAAGATGCTGAAGGCTTGCATTTCTCCCTTGAGTAGCCTCCCACCTGATTTTCAGCCTCCCTTACAGGTTCCTCTTCTTCCTCTCCCCGTCCGTGTGTGTGTGTGTGTGTGTGTGTGTCCTGGGACTTGAACTCAGGACCTGAGGGCTGACCCTGAGAATTTGTGCTCAAGGCCAGTGCACTACCACTTGAGCCACGGCTCCATTTCCAGCTTTTTGGTAGTTTATTGGAGATAAAGTGTCTCAGGGTCTTTCCTGCCTAGGCTGGCTTTGAACCTCCATCCTCAGATGGCAGCCTCCTGAATAGCTAGGAGTGCAGGCCTGAGCCACTGCTGCTCAACCTTCTTCTCCCTTTATTGTTGACTGTCCCAGGGCTCAGTCCTGGCCCTCTTCTCTTTTTCTTTGTCTGTTCTTTCTCCACGCATCCTCCCTTCAGGCCTCATGGCTTGGGATGTCATCTGTGCCCACCTGCCACCCAGATTCTTATCTCTAGTCCAGACCTCTCCCTTCAATTATAGCCATATACACCCAGCTGGCTACTGAAAAATCTCCACTTAGGTGCCCAATAGGCAACTCTGTATGGTGCTTTTTCCTCAGAAATAGTCTTTTCCGGGGCTGGGAATATGGCCTAGTGCAAGAGTGCTTGCCTCCCATACATGAAGCCCTAGGTTCAATTCCCCAGCACCACATATATAGAAAAGGCCAGAAGTGCTGTGGCTCAAGTGGCAGAGTGCTAGCCTTGAGCAAAAAGAAGCCAGGGACAGTGCTCAGGCCCTGAGTCCAAGGCCCAGGACTGGCAAAAAAAAAAAAAAAAAATAGTCTCCCATTCAAAACGGAAGTTCTCTTCTCAGAGTCATCCTTAAAAACCTAGTCCCCCTCCCACACAAATCTAGCCACAGGTCCTGACTGCATACTTCACAGAGTACATTACCACTGCTACTCTATACTACCACCACCCCCACTCCACTGCTCTCTAGACACAGTAGGTTTGTTAGATGCAGAAGAGATTTTAAAGTACATTCCCATTTCAAAAGCAATTGGAAGGGAGCAAACGAATTGAAATCGCTTAAACTTCAACAGGGCGATATTACTATAAAATACTAGGACTGGGGGCTGGGAATATGGCCTAGTGGTAAAGTGCTTGCGTCGTATACATGAAGCCCTGGGTTCGATTGCTCAGCACCACATATATAGAAAAAAGCTGGAAGTGGCGCTGTGGCTCCAGAGGTAGAGTGCTAGCCTTGAGCAAAAAGAAGCCAGGGGCAGTGCTCAGGCCCTGAGTCTACGCCCCAGGACTGGCAAAAAAAAAAAAAAAAAAAAATACTAGGACTGGGTTGGGAATATGGCTTAGCGGTAGAGTGCTTTTACCTTGCATACATGAAGCCCTGTCTTTGATTCCTCAGCAACACATGAACAAACAAAAAAAGCCAGAAGTGGTGCTGTGGCTCAAGTGGTAGAGTGCTAGCCTCAAGCAAAAAGAAGCCAGGGACAGTGCTCAGGCCCTGAGTCCAAGCCCCCCAGGACTGGCAAAGAAAAAAAAATACTAGGACAAAGCTCCTAGCTTTATCTACCTTTCAAAACACATAGAGGCAGGTGTCAGTGGCTCACACCTGTAATTTCAGCTACTCAAGAGGCACACAGTTCAAAGCCAGCATTGGCAGGATAGTCTGTGAGACTCTTGCCTCCAATTAACCACCAGAAAATCAGAAGTGGTACTGTGGCTGTAGAGGACTAGCCTTGAGCAAAAGAGCTCAGAGATAGTTGGACACTAGAGGCTCACACCTGCAATCCTAGCTTCTTAGGAGGCTGAGATCTGAGGATTGCAGTTCAAAGCCAGCAAGCCAGCATAGGCAGAGAAGTCCCCATGAGACTCTTATCTCCAATTAACCACTCAAAAGCTGGAAGTGGAGCTATGGCTCAAGTGATAGAGCGCTAGTCTTGAGCACAAAAAGGCTCAGGAACAACACCTAGGCCCTGAGTTCAAGCCCCAGGACCAGCACCAAAAACACAGACAGCAACAAACAAAAAGGCATGATGGGGCACATCTCTTATTCCAGCTACTCAGGAGGCAAAAACAGAAGGATCATGTTTCAAGGCCAAAACCCTTTCTCAAAAACAAGTTAGGAGCTGGGCACCATGGCTCATGCCTGTAATCCCAGCTACTCAGAAAGCCGTAATCTAAGGGATCTGAGGATCTTGGTTTGGAGGTAGACGCAGCAGGCAAATCTCTGAGACGCTATCTCCAATTAACCATCAAAAAGCCAGCTGTGGAGACATGGCTTAAGTGGTAGAGCAACAGCCTTGAAGGAAAAAGCCTAACAAGAACACAAGACCTTGAGTTCAAGCCCTAATATCAGTATGAAAGCACACACAGTTGCACAAACAGTCCCACATGCACGCACGCACTTACCCACACAGGATGGGAGCCAGGTGCCTGTGGCTCATCCCTGTAATTGTAACTATTTCAGAAAGCTGACATGGAGGAGTGCAGTTTGAAGCCAATCCAAGCAAGTTCATGAGACACTTATCTCCAGTTCACTACCAAAAAGTTAGAAATGGATGGAGCTGTAGTTCAAGTGGTAGAGCACTTGCCTTGAGAGGGGGGGGGGGGGGGGGAAACAACTCTCAGGGACAGCATCCAGACCTCAAGTTCAAGCCCCAAGACCAGCAAGAAAAAAAGAGAGGGAGGGAGATGGGAAGGAGAGAGGAAGGAAGGAAAGGAAGGACCAAGAAAGGAGAGAAGGGAAAGAGAAAGAAAGAGAGAGAGAAAGAAAGAAAGAAAGAAAGAAAGAAAGAAAGAAAGAAAGAAAGAGAAAGAAAGAAAGAAAGAAAGAAAGAAAGAAAGAAAGAAAGAAAGAAAGAGAAAGAAAGAAGAAAACAAAGGAAGGGAAGGGGAAGGAGGAGAAGGGAAGGGAGGGAGAGAGGAAGGGAGGGAGAGAGGCAGGAAGGATAGCTGAGAAGGTTAAGCCAGGCTGATGCATAACTGTGACCCTGGGAAAACTGAGCCAGGAGGATGGAAAGTTTGAGATCAACTTGGGCTATTATAGTGAGACCCTGTCTCAAAACTTAAGGCCTGCAAAGCTACTGAGGACCCCTTGAAATGAACAGACATGGGGGGTGGGGGGTGTTAAACCCATTCACTTGGGAATCCGGAGACAGCCACGCTAATTAGTGTGGGCTATGCCTAGCACTGCATGGTTAACACGGGTTCCTGTAGTGTCTGTAAACAATGTCAGAAGCAAAGTGCACGAAGCAAAAAAGCTTCCTAAGGTGAGCGCCTCCCTATTACCACTTCAGGACTTAACCAATCTCCCAACTCCGCCTCCCGCCCCCCCCCCCCCGTTTGTAGAGGAGGACATTTTTTTCCTGTGTGCTACAGGGGGGGAGAATTTTATTGGAAAGGAAGACTCCAGGGATAAAACCAGCAACCTGCTGATTTGTATTCATATTCATAAGTACCATAGCAGTGTTTTCTTTTCTTTTGGGGGCTGATACTGGCTGATACTTAGGCCCTCGTGTGCTCTCTTCCCCTCCACCCAAGGCTGGGACTCTCCCACTGGAGGAACACCTACCACTTCCAGCTTTTTGCTGGTGGATTGGAGATTAAGAGCCTCACGGATCTGTCTGCCCCAGGGATCTTCCTCCAATCTCAGCCTCCACTGTAGTTACCGGCGTGAGCCACTCGGGCCAGCTATAGAGGTTTTCAAAGCATTAAAGCACTGCCACGTAACTTACTTGGAAACAGATCCACAAGTAATGGACAAACCGGGCGCAAGCTTGTCATCCTAGCAAACCAGCAGGCTGAGATCCGAGGATCCCGGTTCGAAGCCAGCCCAGGCAGTGAAATCCTTGAGACTCTTAGTTCCAATTAACCACCCAAAAAGTCGCAAGTGGAGCTGTGGCTCAAATGGTAGGGCACTGGCCTTGAGCACACACACGGACACACGCGCGCGCACACGCACGCAATGGACAGAAGCGTACTGGGATTGGAGACAGCAAATTTTTAATGGTAAAAGGTTTAAGGGGCAAAAACCTACGTGTTAAACCGTTCCTTCCACTTTTCCGTTCGGGACTGGCCCCACCGCGACCCGGCAGGCGGCAGGGCGGTGCCAGCGCGCGCTGCTGCGCCCGGGGACCCCGCCCGGAGCGCGGGCGGAGACGGCCTCCCGCCGACCCCCGACGCCTCCCAGCCCCCGGCCGTGGGCGCTGCATGGCGCCCGCCGGGCAGCTCTCGCGGAGTGCGAGGAAGGAAGCTGGGCGGGCGGGAAGGGGCGGCCGGTAGCCGCCGGGATGCGGCGGGAAAGGGGGGCGGGGAGGAGGGGGTGCCGGGGGAGGCGGGCGCGAGGTTGGAGGCGCGGGAGGACCGAGGGGCGGGAAATTGGCTGGTGGGGGGGGGTAGCCTGGAAAGTGGGGGCGGGGCTGCAGGGAGGAGGGGGAGGGGTGGAATTGACGGTGGAGGGGCGGGGCGTCTCGAGAGAAGGGGCGGGGCCGCCCGCAGCGCCCCGGGCAGGCGCTGGCCAATGTGCGCCGCGGGAGAGCTACGCCGCGGGGGGCACGGAGGGAGCGCGGCTTCGGGTTTCCGAGACTCCCACCCGCACGCTCGCACGCACGCAGGCACGCACACCCCCCAGACCCCCCACGACCCCGGCGGGGGCGCGCGCGCGCGCGATGGGCGCACTTTGGCGGCGAGCGCGAGTGGAGGATGACGGGAAAGAGGTAAAATGGCCACCGGCAGCGGCATGGAGGAGGACAGGAAGCGCAGCCGTCCTCAGCTCCTGCCCCTCACGCGCCCGGCGGCCCGGAGCGAGGACGCCGAGGGCACCCGCGAAAAGATGGGCTGGGCCCAGGTGGTAAAGAACCTAGCGGAGAAGAAGGGCGACTTCCGCGAGGCGCGGCGGCGGGAGGAGGACTGTGGCGGCGGCGTGGGCAGCGGCCTCGGCGTCCCGGCCGGCCTGGCGGCGGCGGGCCTCAACGACTTTCCCCCGGCCGGCCGCGGGGACCTGAAAGGCCGCCGGAGAGACCCGGCCGGCGAGGCGGCGGACGCGCGCCAGAAGAAGGCCGCGGCTGAGGTGGGCCGCCGGAAGAAGGCGGAGGCCGGGGCGGCCGCAGCCATGGCCGGGGTGTCGGAGGACGCGGCCGAGCGGCCGCTCCTGGAGGAAGGGGCGGCGGGCCCCGGCAAGGGCCGCTTCCTCGTGCGCATCTGCTTCCAGGGCGACGAGAGCGCCTGCCCGACGCGGGACTTCGTGGTGGGCGCGCTCATCCTGCGCTCCATCGGCATGGAGCCCGATGACATCTACGCCGTCATCCAGATCCCCGGCAGCCGCGAGTTCGACGTGAGCTTCCGCTCCGCCGAGAAGCTGGCCCTGTTCCTCCGCGTGTACGAGGAGAAGCGCGAGCTGGAGGACTGCTGGGACAACTTCGTGGTGCTCGGGCGGAGCAAGTCCAGCTTGAAGACGCTCTTCATCCTCTTCCGGAACGAGACCGTGGACGTGGAGGACATCGTGACCTGGCTCAAGCGCCACTGCGACGTGCTGGCCGTGCCCGTGAAAGTGACGGACAGGTTTGGGATCTGGACCGGGGAGTACAAGTGCGAGATCGAGTTGCGCCAGGGGGAGGGAGGCGTGTGCCACCTGCCGGGGGCCTTCTTCCTGGGGGCCGAGAGGGGCTACAGCTGGTACAAGGGGCAGCCCAAGACGTGCTTCAAGTGTGGTTCCCGGACCCACATGAGCGGCACCTGCACCCAGGACAAGTGTTTCAGGTGCGGGGAGGAAGGCCACCTGAGCCCGTACTGCCGGAAGGGCATAGTGTGCAACCTCTGTGGCAAGCGAGGACACGCTTTTGCCCAGTGTCCCAAAGCGGTTCACAACTCTGTGGCAGGTCAGCTCACAGGCTTGGCCGGGCACTGAACACCCCCAACCCCCTCGCCGCCTGCCTCTCAGCCAGGGTGAACACACAGCCAGCGTTACCCCTCTTAAGTGCCAAAAGTTTTTTGAAAAGCATTTTTTTAACGGTTTTGGAAGAGAGATCTTTTGAAAATTTAACCACAGAGACATTTTTGTCTCTTGCCTTCTTCGACCAAGTTTACTCCATTTCAGCCCTTTCTGAATTGGTGAGCCTCGCCCGCCAGTAAGGGACTGTCCAGCACTGTAGTGAGCAGATGATGTTGCCCCTCCCCTTTTTTTAAAACTTTTTAAAATTTTTTTCGTTTTTATATTTGGGGGTTTTGTACTGTTTGGGGTTTGTTTTTCTTGTACTTTCCCCCCACCCCGCCCTACCTCACCTTTCCCTTAAGTCGTTTCCTTCCCAGGTTTCACCCTGTAGGGCTGCCTGGTTCATTTCTGCCCCAGTGCCAGCCAGGTGCAGGGGCTTAGCACGTGGTAGGCACTCTGTCAGTGTTAGTTGAATTGAAAACATTGTTGGTGTGGCTTCTGTCAAAGAGTGTCTACCTTTCTGCAGCTCTTCCCCATCCCCTTTTAATTTGCTGCTTCCAATCTACGTGGTCTGAAAATTTGTGAAACCGGTGTTGTTCGAAGTGTATATATAATCTGAATCAATAAGCTCTGAGTTGGTGGCTAAGGGCCTCTCTTATGGTCTAAAAGTGCACGGACCCGGACAGCTCTGATGACTTAAGCCATTTTTCATAGAATTATGGAATCTAGAATTGTTCCTGCTGGAAAAGCCCTTTGAAAGGCGGTTTACCCCAGTCCCTTTGTCTTTTCCCCCAGTTCCTTGGTTTTTCCAGCAGATGAAGCTGATGTAGAGAGATTAAATCACTGGGTCAAAGTCGCACATCCCATCTGGTGCCAGAGCTAGCCCATGGTAGAGTTCCTTGACCCGAACCCGGTGCTCGGTGCTCATCACACTACCTCTCACACTTCACAACAAGTTCCTCAACACTTGCCAGCCCAGGTCTGATTGCTCCACCGTGTGCTCACAGAGCAGAACTGAGAAACCACCTGCAAAGGAACAGAAAAGTTTGGCAGGAGCTTCTAAATACTGGGGAAGCTAAGGACCAAGCAACTGACTCCACTGTTCCCGGAAATACCGTGTGCCAGGTCCTTTAGAGGCTATCCTCTTTTCCGTTCACTGCCACCAGTGAACATGGAAGTGCCCCTGAGCTAGAGAAAGTAACAAAGGTTCACTAACATCCCACCTGAACCTGGACAGCTCAGAACCCTGGCGGAGCACCGCTACTTCCTGCACAACCTCCACTACTTCCTGCACAACCTCCACTCCCGGGAGGAGGGTGCTTCACCCAAAATCAGGAGTGAACTGTACTTAGGAAATGGGCCAAGCGAGAGACCTGGGTCAGCTCCATTACCAAGTTAAAGTAGAAAAGACAGTACACTGCTTTTCTTCTAGTTTTTCTGTATGTTTTTGCTATTTTCCCTGTGGCTTAGAATGTAAAATCACTTGTTTAAAAAAAGTTTTGTTCTGAATAAATATTTATCTTTTGTATTGCAAATGCAGTGCCTTTTCTTTGAAAGTGTTAAATGCACTGTTATCCAGTGCTTAGTTCCTAGCCAGTCCCTACAATCCATTTGTTTGCCCTGCAAATAACCTTTCCCACCCTGCAGGCAGCACTTAACACCTGCTGTGCTGTGTGCTAGGCTCTGGAGGAGTTGTTACCTATACTGCATTACAATCACTTAGCTCACCCTTAAGAGTACTTTGTTCTCTCCCACTAGTTGGCCTGGAAATCCATGATTCTGCCTCAGCTCCCTGGATGCTGAGATTGCAGGCATGTACCACCACTCACAATAAGCTAAGTTTGGCCCAGTGTTCTGCAGACCCCGAGAACCCTCTGGTCCTGAGTTTTATAAGTTTCCAACAAAGGCCAGGCACTGGCTATGGTGGCAGCAAGCCTAAGCTGAGTTCCAACCCTAGTATGACTTTAAAAAAAAATCTGGGTGATTTAAGACTTACTTCCACAGCTAAATTAGAGTTGCCTTTCAGAGTCAGTTTAGTCCTTCCAGCGTCCCAAAGTACCAAACCTAAGCCTCCTGGGTTCCTCCCATCTTTCCCCATCCTCCAACAGATTCCCTCCCTCTGCTAGGGCTGGAGGCCAGCAGCCTGCTGGGAGAAAGCCTGCTTTCACTGTTCCCTACCCCCTTCCTCCTAGTGGGCAACTTGCCAAGACACTTGGTGGAAGAAACCTTCCCTCTCCTGCTCCTCCCCCACTCAGGGAGCAGCAAAGGAAAAAAATGTTTCCCTGCCCATCCCCCCACAGGGGCCCCCTGCTTGGCTGTCAGAGGACAGAGCCCAGGGCAGAGCAAATCACACCTCCCCCAGTTTCCTCTGAATATGCAGCCCCCAAGTTACATACAACTCCTAACTGTGGATGGACTCTTCCGAGAATGTGCAGAGGTCTTCGCAGACTGGCTGATTAATTCTTAAGCTACAAATCTGCAGGCTGTGGGAGCCAGGCCCATGCTAAGTACTTTGCTTATCTACCATGAACAAGAGTGCACTTGTAGTGGGAGATGGGTAAGAAAGCAGGCGATTCTGCAGAAAACACCAGTATACAATGCCTGAAGCAAAGCTTTCCCTAGAGAAGCTGTGGGCAAGAAACACACATGAGGAAGATCCAGGGGAAGACAGAGCACACTGCGTTCTGGCTCTCCAGGGTCACAGATATGATTAGAGGAGTGGCCAGAAAGGTATGATACAGAGCTCATCAGCCATATATAAGAATGATGCCCAGGCAGTTTGCTTATGCCTGTAATGCTAGCAACTTAAGCTGAGTTCTGAGGATTGATCTACCAGCTGGGGTACTCTTAATGTCCAATTAACCACAAAAAGCAAAAAATGGAGCTGTAGCTCAAATGGTAGCCCAGACAGAGACAGCACTCAGGCTGAGTTCAAGCTCCAGGAACAGCAAAAAAAGAAAAACTAAAAAAGAATGGTTACTCTCCAGGCAGGCCTTTCTACACTTTTTATTGTTGTTGGCTGTGGGCTTGAACTCAAGGTCTGGGCACAGTCCCTGAACTCTTTTTCTCAAGACTAGTGTTTTACCACTTTGAGCCAGAGTTCCATTTCCAATGGAGATAATCTCACAGACTTTCCTGCCAGGCTGGCTTTGAACCATGATCCTTAGATCTCAGCCTCCTGAGTAGCTAGGATTACAGGCATGAGCCATCAGCACCATGTTCCACTCCCATTTTTTTAACACCTTTGGTAATTACCCAATCCTATGTAGGTATTTTTGTGTTTTGTTTTGTTTTTTGCCAGTCCTAGGGCTTGAACTGAGGGCCAGGACACTGTCCCTAAGCTTCTTTTGCTCAGGGCTAGCATTCTACCACTTGAGCCACAGCACCACTTCCAACTTTTTATGTAGTGCTGGGGAATTGAACCCAGGGCTTCATGAATGCTAGGCAAGCACTCTACCTCTAAGCTACATTCCCAGCCTAGGCTAGCTGGTTTTAAGACAAAAAGTTTACTAGATTCCATCTCATCAGAAAAATCTGGGCATGGTGGTACATGCCAATCAACCCATCTGCCTCAAGAAGTGTAAATAGCATCATGGCCCAGGCTTCCCATCACAAAAATGTCAAAAATAAAGGGAAAGGGGTTGGTGGCATAGCATGGTGGTAAAGCACTGTGCTAGCGAGCATGAGACCCTGAGTACAAACTCCAGTACCACAAAAAGTGTACATATACATTCCTAGTGAATAGAAGAGTCAAGTCCCCGGGACTCCTAATTCTACTCATGCAAATAGCTAACCATGGAGTATGAGAAGCAGCAAAAGAAAAATATAGAGCAGGGCATGGTGGCTCAAACTTAAGGCCCCAGACAACTTGTAAGGCAGAGGTTGGACCATTGTCACTTAGAAGCCAGGTGAGCAGTTATTGTGACTGCCTCAACAAAATTCACCTCCACCGTGGTGGGTCATGTCTGTAATCCTAGCTATTGAGGGGGCTGAGATCTGAGGATCCAGGCTCAAAGTCAACCCAGACACCAAAGTCTGTATGACTCTTCAATTAGGGAGATAAAGTAAAAAAATAAAAAATGGAGCTGTGGCTTAAGTGGTAGGGTGCTCAGTGACAGTGCCCAGGCCCTGAGCTCAACTCATATGGCTGTAATTTTTTTTTTAAGGGCTGGGAATATGGTCTAGTGGCAAGAGTGCTTGCCTCATATAATGAAGCCCTGGGTTCAATTCCCCAGCACCACATATATAGAAAATGCCAGAAGTGGTGCTGTGGCTCAAGTTGGCAGAGTGCTATTAGCCTTGAGCAAAAAGAAGCCAGTGACAGTGCTCTGGCCCTGAGTTCAAGCCCCAGAACAGGCAAAAAAGAAAAAAAGCCAGGCACTGGTGACTCATGCCTAGCTACTCAGGAGGCTGAGATCTGAGAATCATGGTTCAAAGCCAGTCCAGGCATGAAAGCTATGAGACTCTTATCTCAAATTAACCACCAAAAAACCAAAAGTGGCGCTGTGGCTCAAAGTGGTAGAGCACTAGCCTTGAGCAAAAAAGAGCACAGGGACTACTGCCCAGATTCTGAGTTCGAGCCCCACAACCAACAACAACAATAAAATTCAAGAGTTAAAGCCATGGCAGCACGTAAATGACACAGCCAGCTTGATTTGAAGCCAAGGAGCCAGCTTGATTTGAAGCCAAGGAGGAAGTTTTGTTTTATTTATATGCAGGTCCTGGGGCTTGAACCCATGATGCCCCCGAGCTTTTTATTTTTTACTTTTTTTGCTCAAAACTAGCACTCTAGGCCTGGGAATATGGCCTAGTGGTAGAGTGCTTGCCTCATATACATCTAGCCCTGGGTTTGATTCCTCAGCACCACATATATAGAAAACAGCCAAAAGTGGCGTTGTGGCTCAAGAGGTAGAGAGCTAGCCTTGAGCAAAGAGAAGCCAGGGACAGTGCTCAGGACCTGAGTCCAAGGCCCAGGACTGGCAAAAATAAAATTAAATAAAAACTAGCACTCTGTCCACTTGAGTCACAGCTCCACTTCCAACTTTTTTGTGGTTAATTGGCGATAAGAGTCTCAACAGACTTTCCTGCCTGGGCTGCCTTTGAACCTCATTCCTCAGATCTCAGATCTCAGCCTGGGTATCTAGAATTACAGGCATTGAGCCACTGGGCGCCTAAAAAAGGAGTTTTATTGTAGACAAGTCTCCTAAGTAATACTGGAGAGACAAAAGGAACCACTGGCCTTCATGCCCTTATTGCAGTGCCTGTGCAGCCCCCCCCCCCAAGCCCCTACATCCAAGGCTGTCATTGATCTTGGGGTTAATTGGGGTTCTAGCCCCAAAGGACAGGCCCTGGGTCTCACGTCGTCCTCACCTCCTCTTTCCTCCCTCCCTCCTTGCCTCCCTTCTCCGTTTATTTCTCACATGAAGTCCTGACTCCCACGAGGTGCTCGGCTTTGTGCTCCAGTGTTACCAGTGGGGAGGTTAAGGGAAGATGGAATTACATTTTTCTCGCCCCTCCCAGGCCTTTCGGTTTGGCGGACTTTTTCTTTTTTAGGGTGAGCCCGCGACCCAGCTCGTGGAACCCACTGCACACGTAGCCAGGATGTATTGATTGAGTCCGGGGAAGGCCCTGCTCCCTTAGTTCCCAGCCCCCAATCCTCTCCCACCGGCTCTCAAATCCAGGCCGCCCTGCCCCCTCTGGAAGGAGGAGTTGGGGCGAGCGCGGAACTCGGAGCGGCTCTTTCAAGCTTCGGTTGCCATGGAAACCGACTTCGCTGCCCTCGGCTCTCCATCACACCATCCCCCAGCGGCACAACCAATGGGCTTCCAAGCTCCATCTCGGCTAACCAATCGACAGGTCTCCAGGCTTGGAGCCCCGCCCTCAGCCCAGGGACTCCACCAATGAGCTTCGATGCTACGCTCCATTTACCTTCAATGTAGGATCAGGAGTCAATTTTTTTTTTCTTTTTTCTTCTTTTTCTTCAGGAATTCTCCAAATTAGAAGGAACTAGCAGCAACGCCTCTGTTACTTTCAGTCTGTGTAATCTTGGTTGGCTTATATAAGAAGAGCAAATGCTGGGCGCCTGGGGGCTCACACCTGTAAACCTAACTTCTCAGGAAGCTGAGATCCTAGAATCTCAGATCAGAGCCAGCCAAGGCAGGAGTCTCAGACTCTTTCTTAGATTAACCACCCAAAAACAAACAAACAACGTGGCGCTGTGGCTCAAGTGATAACCCAATTTCCTTGAGCGAAAAAACTCAAGAACAGTGCCCAGGCCCTGAGTTCAAGTCCCAGGAAGAGCACACCAAAAAAAAAAAACAAAAAACAACAAAACCTTATGTTATCTGAAGAACAAACTTTTTAGAACTGGTTTTAGATGTCAAAAACTTGCAAATACAAAGTTCTTGTATACCTCACCCACCCTGTTTCCAGTATTATTAACATCATCATGCTTTATTATGGTACATTCACTGCCATTAATAGAACAGTAATGTTAATTTCATATCATCCAGTATCTGGCATGCATTTAGTTGTCTTCTTACGCTCCTTTTGGCTGTGGCAGTTCCTCAGACATCAGGTCTTTCCAAGGTAAAGTGACTCCTTTCACCCCTGTACTCTTTGGAAGGAAATCACTACACTGAACCCACATTTAATGGGAAGTTAAACTCCTTCACTTCCTTAAGCGGAGCTACATAATTACTTAGAATTTTTATGCACTGAAGATTTCTCTTCTTTTATTCCATCATTTACACCAGTATGGACACGTGGATAATTATTACATTTTCTAAGTTATTATGAAACACTACTTAATTTTATCAATTGCTCAGATTGTTTTAGCTTTGGCCTTTGGGAACTTTCAGTTGGCTCCTGTTGCCACCCCCTCCCCATCTTTGTGTAGTAGGGTTTTTCTCATTATTATCAAGCACTTCCTTATTTTCTAGCACTGTAAAGTGGTCGAGGTATAGCTTTTGTATTTCCTGCCCCAGTGCCAGAGCCAGACATTTCTCATATCTGATTCCTTGTTTTGAGAAAGAGGAGACCAAGTTTTGAGCACTAAGCGTATTCATTGCTACTAGTGTCACAGTTGCTTAGGAGTCAGAGCCTTTAAGAAAAAAACAGATCTGAGTGTATAAACTATATCTGCATTTCCATATCTAACCATCTGTATCTACATCAAACATGAATCCATGTTTGTTTATGTTTTGGTCCATCATGGAGCTTGAAATAAGGCCTGGGTGCTGTCCCTGAGCACATCTTCCTCAAGGCTAGTGCTCAACCACTTTTTTTTCCCTAGGGGCTCGAACTCAGGGCCTAGGTGCTGTCCCTGAGCTCTTTTGCTGAAGGCTAGAACTCTACCACTTTGAGCCATAGTTCCACTTCCAGTTCTGGGGTGGTTAATTGAAGATAAGAGTCTCACAGACTTTCCTGCTCCAGCTGGCTTTGAAATATGATCCTTACTGGGGCTGGGAATATGGCCTAGTGGTAAAGTGTTCACCTCGTATACATGAAGCACTAGGTTTGATTCCCCAGCACCACATACATAGAAAATGGCCAGAAGTGGCGCTGTGGCTCAAGTGGCAGAGTGCTAGCCTTGAGCAAAAGAAGCCAGGGACAGTGCTCAGGCCCTGAGTCCAAGGCCCAGGACTGGCAAAAAAAAAAAAGAAATATGATCCTTAGATCTCAGCCTTCTGAGTAGCTGAGATTACAGGCATGAGCTACCCCACCCTGCTCCCCACCCCGTTCCCCCCACCCACCTTAAAAAAAAATTTTTTTAAGAGAAAAAGAGTTCAAGGCCATCCTGTGCTACATACTCAGTAATAATACTGCCACCAAAAAGTTGGGGCTGGGGATGTAGTTCAGTGATAGAGCACTGGCCTAGCATGAGCAAAGGCCTGGGTTTGATCTCTAGCACCTGAAAAAGAAAAAAGGGGAAAAAAATGATGTTATCTATCCATCTATCTATAAATATCCAAAGTGCAGCCGAAAAAATGACTTGATACTTTATACTTTTAATACTAAATCTATGAACTCCAATACTGAGCACTTCTATCGTGTGTGTGTGCGCGCATGCGCGTGCGCCTTTTCTGGAGCTTGAACTGAGGGCCTGTCCTTGAGCTTCATTTCCTCAATGCTAGTGCTCTACCACTTGAGCCACAACACCACTTCTAGCTTTTTCTGAGTAGTCTATTGGAGGTAAGAGTCTCATCGACTTTCCTGCCCAGGTTGACTTTGAACCACAATCCTCAGATCTCAGCCTCCTGAGTAGCTAGGATTACAGGTGTGAGCCACCAGTGCCTAGCAAATGCTGAACACATTTGAAGTGCTCCTCAGCCACGTATAATGGCTGGGATATGGCTCAGTGGTAAAGCACTTGCCTAGCACGTATATTGCCAGGGATTCCATCCTCAGAAGCATGAACCACACAACAAACTGCCTGTGTTTTCATTCTGAACATTGCTGAGTAGCACACTGCTCACAGATGGGTTATGGAGCTTAGACACAAATGGGGTGTAACTAGAACATTCTGGCCCATACCTGAACAGGCTTCTTCCTTCACTGAATCGATTAAGAGCTACTGTGCCAAGTGCTCGCGATTCAGTGGTGAGGACAGAAACCAGGTTAAAATCCTCCTTCTGAGCCACACAACTGAAAGGTATTACAGAAGCTGCAGAGTGCTGGCAGTACTGTACCAAGTAGGGTGTGTGGGCCACAGAGAGGTATGGTGTCAGCAGAGAACTTAGACACTCATAAAACAGACCAAAGTCACTCCCCATGCTTATTATTACCACTATGTGACAATTCTATACCAGTTCAGTGATAAAAAGTATCCTCCCCAACAATCAAGCTGTTGGCCTGGTTTGACTTTCAATACTGTCTTTGTAAAGGGTAAATCAGCACTTCAATTGTTTATACACCAAGACACATTTGACTGACAAGGATCTTGATATCAAGTACACACAGATTGTTTTCCTGGGGCTTGAACTCAAGGTCTGGGCACCGGTCACTCTCTTTTGCTCATGGTTAGCACTCTACCACTGAAACCACGGCTCCTCTCCCCACTTCTGGCTTTTTAACGGATAACTGGAGATGAGTATCTCAGACTTTCTTGGCTTGGGGTGGGTTTGAACCCTCATCCTTAGATCTCATTCTCCTGAGTAACTAGGATTACAGGCATGAGCCTGATGCCTGGCTTCCAGTTTCATTTTCTGCAGTGACAGCTGCCCAAGGTCAACCACAGTCTGACCACAGATTATTAAATGGAAAATTCCAGAAACAAACAATTCATAAGCTTGAAATTGTGTGCCGCTGTGAGTAGTGTCATGAACTCCCCAGCTGTCCTGCTCTGCCTGGGACGTGTCACCCTCCGTCCCCTGCATCCACATCGTGTCCACCGCTTACCTGTCTGTCCCTTGTCAGCAATCTTCCTGATCACATCCACTGCCCTGGCCCTACAGTGCTCATGCTTAAGGAACTCTTTATTTTACTTAAAAAATAGCCCCAAAGCACAAAAGTTAGGTTGCTGGTAACTGCCAAAGAAAAGCCATCAAGGGCTTCCTTTAAAAGAAAAGCTGAACGTTTTCAACTTAATAAGAAAATTATGCTCATCACTGGTGGCTCATGCCTGTGAGCCTAGCTACTCAGAAGGCTGAGGTCTGAGAATGGCAGTTCAAAGCCAGTCAGGGCAGAAAAGTCCTTATCTGCAGCTAACCACCAGAAAACCAGAAATGAAGCTGTGGCTCAAAGTGATAGACACTGTCCTAGAACAAAAGAGCTCAAGGACAGCGCAGCGCCCAGGACCCGAGTTCAAGCCCCACAGCTAACAACAAAAAATAAAATAAAGTAAGATTATAGGCTAGGAGTTTGGCCTAGTGGTAGAGTGCTTGCCTAGCATGCATGAAACCCTGGGTTCAATTCCTTGGAACCATAAATACAGAAAAAGCCAGAAGTGGCACTGTGGCTCAAGTGGTAGAGTGCTAGCCTTGAGCAAAAAGAGCTCAAGGATGGTGCCCAGGCCCTGAGTTCAAGCCCCACGACCAAAAAAAGGGGGAAAAAAAAAGATTATACCTGAGCTTGCTTTGATCTAGAATAAGAATGAGTTCTCTATACATGAAATTGTAGAGAAAAAAAATCCAATGCTAGTTTTGCTGTGGCATCTCCAACTGCAAAGTAACAGTGCTTATTTAAGATGGACAAGGTATTAAATCAGCGTGTGCATATAGCAAGGGGGAACTGGTAAACGCAGGGCTAGTTTCAGGCACGACACTGGGATATACACCTTCAAATGTACCTCCATGGATAACGAATGACTGTATCTATTACTCTATATTACTTTAAGCTTACAGGGCCTAACAGAGCTCAGGTTTCTGTGGATCAAGAACCTAGGAAGAGATTAATTGGGTGGTTCTGGTTAAGGTTCTGGGCAACACTTCTGGCCAATCTTTCCCTCTCCAAATTCTCTCCCTCCCACCCCGCCTCTCTCTGCTGTCATGAGGGGTTGAAACTCAGGGCCTGGGCACTCACTGTCCTTGAGCTTTTTTTGCTCAAAGCTAACACTCTACCACTTTGAACCCTAGCTCCACTTCCAGTTTTCTAGTGGTTAATTGGAGATAAGAGTCTCATGGACTTTTCTGCCTGGGCTGGCTTTAAATCACAATCCTCAGATCTCAGCCTCCTGATTAGCTAAGATTACAGGCATGAACCACTGGTGCCCAGCTAAAATTTTCTACTTTCAAGCAGCGCACAGCAACGTACCCCTGTGGTCTCAGCCTCTCACAGGGCTACTACTGTCAACATGATGCCCAGGGTTGTATTCATGTGAAGGTTTGACTTGGGCTGGAGAATCTCCTTCCATGATGGCAGACAAGTGAGGCTGGTGGCAGGAGACCTCAGTCCCTGTCCACATGGGAGTGTTCTTACAACATGGCTTCTCCCAGGACAGATACACGAAGGAGCAAACTATGAAGCCTTTGTGTCTGTTAGGGTTTGAATATGAAATGTCCTCCACAGCCTTGATCTCTAGCTGGTGGTGCTACGTGGGGTAGGGCTGGTGAGTGACTCGCGGGGGGGGGGGGGTGCTCTTAGGGTCTTGACCTTGCACTGGGTGCACAGGCCTATTCCTCCCATCTCTTGTCTTGGCTTCTCAGCCACCAGGAGGTGAACTGCTTTCCTGCCTGCACAACTGCTTTCTTCCCTGCCATGACACTCAGCCTGGCCTCAGACATGCAGCAACAGAGCCGGCCCACTGCCAACTGAGAGCCAAAATAAATCCTTCCTCCTTTAAATGGTTTCTCTCAGGCATGTGTCACCACCAGGCAGAGCTAGACAGTGTTTGAACCTTGGTTGTCACATATCATCTTTCGTGCTACATTTTATTAGTTAGAAGCAAGTGACTAACTACAGCTTGCACTTGAGTGGGAGGAGAGGAGTTAGGAATATCAAGCAATTTATGGGCATATTTTTGAAACATAACTTCTGGCCCATCTTTCCCCCTCCAAATTTCCCATCTCCAACTAGGCCATAAGTGACTCTATAGTCTCAGCACTCAGAAGTGGAACAAAGAGGTCACTTAAGCCTGGGAGTTCGAGACCAGACAGGCAACACTGTGAGATACACACACACACACCAGCCCAGTACTTGTGGCTCATGCCTGTAATCCTAGTTACTCAAGAGGTTGAGGTTTGAGGATTACAGTTTGAAGCTAGTTAGTCAGGTGAGGCTCTTATTATCTCCAGTTAACTGGTGGTGAGCTAGGCTAGCTCAGCTTTTTAGCTTAAGGCTGGCTCTCCCACTTGAACCACACTTCTACTTCGGGCTTGTTGTTGTTAATTGGAAACAAGAACCTCTCAGACGTTGGGCTTTTCATCACAGCTGGCTTCAAACTTTGATTCTCCATTCTCAGCCTTCTGAGGATTATAAACATGAACCACCACCATTGGCTACCAGTTGCCCCCATTCAGCATAAATGTCTCTTGAATAAAATGGGGTGGGGGGGGCGCAGAGGGAGCAATGACATCCCTCAGTGAACTCACCCTACCTTCCCATCTGTCTCCTTACTATGTCCTGACAGTTGCATGGGGAAAGGCAGATGAGGGTCTTTCAAGGTCCTCCAGTGTGCACCACAGTGTGCACGCAGTGGAATGGGAGGGAATATAACAAGGAGGGGGTAGGCAAGGGAACACAGAGGGAGGAAGGGAGGAATGTTAGAACAGATGTATCATTTTCCCTGCTGAGAACAGGGAAAATCTTGTTCCAATCAAACTAAAATTGAGGACAGCTACATGGTCAGGGTCAAAGACAAGATTGTGAGAGCCTGGGGCCGGGGATATGGCCTAGCGGCAAGAGCACTTGCCTCGTATACATGAAGCCCTCGGTTCGATTCCCCAGCACCACATATACAGGAAATGCCCAGAAGTGGTGCTGCGGCTCAAGTGGCAGAGTGCAAAAAGAAGCCAGGGACAGTGCTCAGGCCCTGAGTCCAAGGCCCAGGACTGGCAAAAAAAAAAAAAAAAAAAAAAAGATTGTGAAAGCCTTAGCATGGAATTGAAGGCTCTGCAAAGTTCATTCATATCACAAAAAAAGAGCATTAAATGTGCAAGGTGTAAAGGTCCTAAAATTATCAAGGAAGTTTTTATTTTTGCCACAATTACTACTTTGATACCTTTTCTGAAATCCATCCCCTTTCTCTCTCCTCATCAAGTCGCCATCTATGTTGAAGACCTGTGCTAAATTATGTATTGGGAACTCTAATCCCAGATCATTTAGGAAGCATCAGGAATGTGTTTACGTTCATGACTGCACTTAATCCCTAAACACAACCAGAGGAAGGTGCAGGTACTTTATTTCCATTTTCAGAGTAAAGCAAAAGGAGGCGCTGGGACGTGAACATTCACCCGTCTGATTCCATCGAACAATGAATGAGCAACCCGGGCTGTTGTGGGGACTCTAATGTAAGGATTTCTAGCTCTCCAATGAGGTGGAGGGAACACGCGGGCGGGAGCAGAGGCATCGCCTTCCGCGCGCGCTGTGCCTTTAAGAGTCGCCACCTCCCACCAAGGATGCACCGGCAACCACCCCGCCCCCCCACGCCGAGCCGAACTCCGCCCACGCTCCCCACCGAACCCCGGAACCCCTGGGCCTGGGTCTGGGTCCGCACTCGCCCGGCGTCGCCCCCAGCAGTTCCCGGGAGGCGCGTTCCCCGCCCGCCGCCGGCCCACCACGCCCCCGGGCGGTGCCACTTTCTAGACCCTGGTCCGGGCCCCTCCCAACTCTGGCTTACAAGGGCGAGGCCTCGGCGCCCCCTCCCAGCGCCCCAGACCCACGACAGCGTGAAGGTGACCTCCCTCGGGGGCGGCACACGCCGGGTGGTGCCAGAACTCGCTTACACGTGGTGAGCCCGGAGCGCGCGGCCCCTCCCCGCCACGCGCCCCGTGCCGGCGGCCTGGCCACGCCCCTAGGCGGCTCCTCCCCGCGCCCGAGCGCCCGTGCGCCGGTGCGCGCTTCCCCCGGCAGGGGAGGGGCGACGCGCACACCGCCGAGCGCGCGGGCGGCCCGTCCGTGGGCCGGATCTGAGCCGCTGGAGTCGCGCGTCCCAGCTCCGCTGCGCCCCGCATCCTCGGTGCGCTCCAGCTGGGGAGGGCGCCGGCACCGAGAGCCCAGGACTCGAGTCACAGGGTGCATGACCTCGGGGCTTCATCTTTGTAGAGGCAGGCATCACTTTCCCTTCTATCTCGGGGTTCTTGCAGCGCCTCAAACTAGATAAAAATGTCGTTCATTGGATGTCAGAGCATTTGAGCTCATCTGTGGCTGTTTGCTGAGTTTCAGTGTGGGGCTACATCTGTGACAAAGTGAGCTTCCTTCCTTTTCTAAGTCTTGATCTCTTCCCCTCCTTCCCCAAGGGGGGGAAATTCTCTCTTCTGGGACGACGCCCCCAGAGAGAAAGGATCGGGCGCCCTACCTGCTGGCAGGTGTCACCGAATGCGCTAAAATTGCAAAGGCAACGCGGAGCCAGGAAAAGCTTTTGAGAAGCAGATGGAAGTTCATCAGCTCCCCCCCACACCCCTCCGCTAGCCCCCAACCTAAGAAAAGAAACCGACCTCATCCTTCTGCCTCCCGCCCCCCCAAAATCCCGGGCGCGAGACCGCCCCGCCCCACCGTCCAGCGATTGGGAGATGCAAATACCGGGTTCTCTGCCCAGCAACGGGTGACGCGCCGCTGAGCGCGGGGCGTGGCGGGGCCGCAGCCCAGGCGGGCACCTCGGTGTTTACACGGGGCGGCCCCGCGCGCGCCGCAGCGGCCCGCAGACGGCGAAAGGGGGGTGGGGGGGAAGGTGGCGCGCGCGCCGGCGGGGCCGCGCGGGGAGAAAGACACTGGAAGGCGGCGGCGGGCGGGGACAGGCGCGCGCGGGCCGCGGCGGAGCCGGAGGCTGCGAGAAGAGCTCGCGGGGGGCCCGGGCGGCGCTATTTCTCCACCCCCGCAAAACAATGTGCGGCGTGCGGCAGGGTGCAACTTGCCCGGGGCGGCGGGGGCGCGCCGAACCCGCTTGAGACCGCGCCACTGACCTCCCCCCACCCCCCGCCGTCCGTTGGGCCGGAGCGCCCAGCTCCTTGCTCCCCAGCTCACAGGGGCCGGGCCGAGCCGCGGGGCGGGGCCGCCCCTTCGTCGCAGCAGCCTCCTCCCCCATCCCCAGCCGCGGAGGATGCGGACGGCCCCCGGCGGCGTCTAGCGGCCCGGGCCCAGGCGCGATGGTGCAGCAGCGGGGCGCGCGGGCCAAGCGGGACGGCGGGCCGCCGCCCCCGGGGCCCGGGCCGGCGGAGGAGGGGGCGCGCGAACCCGGCTGGTGCAAGACCCCAAGCGGCCACATCAAGAGACCGATGAACGCGTTCATGGTGTGGTCGCAGCACGAACGGCGGAAGATCATGGACCAGTGGCCCGACATGCACAACGCCGAGATCTCCAAGCGCCTGGGCCGCCGCTGGCAGCTGCTGCAGGACTCGGAGAAGATCCCGTTCGTGCGGGAGGCGGAGCGGCTGCGCCTCAAGCACATGGCGGACTACCCGGACTACAAGTACCGGCCGCGCAAGAAGAGCAAGGGGGCGCCCGCCAAGGCGCGGCCCCGCCCCCCCGGAGGCGGCAGCCGGCTCAAGCCCGGGCCGCAGCTGCCGGGCCGCGGGGGCCGCCGGGCTGCGGGAGGGCCCCTGGGGAGCGGCGCGGCGGCGCCGGAGGACGACGACGAGGACGACGACGAGGAGCTGCTGGAAGTGCGCCTGGTGGAGACGCCCGGACGCGAGCTGTGGAGGATGGTCCCGGCGGGGCGAGCCGCCCGGGGACCGGCCGAGCGCGCCCCGGGTCCGCCGGGCGAGGGGGGGGGCCGCGCCAGCAGCCTCCCCGACCCCGTCGGAGGAGGAGGAGCCGGAGGAAGAGGAGGAGGAGGCGGCCGCCGCGGAGGAAGGCGAAGAGGAGACTGTGGCGTCCGGAGAGGAGCCGCTGGGCTTTCTGTCCAGGCTGCCCCCGGTCTCCACCGCCCTGGACTGCAGCTCCCTGGACCGCGACCCGGACCTGCTGCCCGCCACGGGCACGTCACACTTCGAGTTCCCGGACTACTGCACCCCCGAGGTGACCGAGATGATCGCGGGGGACTGGCGCCCGTCTAGCATCGCCGACCTGGTTTTCACCTACTGAGCCCACCGTCAGCGGGGCGCGCACGCCCCCAAACCAGCTGTTTACATACAGGAATCAGGTATTGGGGCCCCTCGGAGGCCGAGGCTGGCACCCCATCTCCCGCGCAGCCTCTCCCCCCACTCCTCCTGGATGTGCCCATCCCCCCCCCAGATCCAGAAGCGCCCTTCCCCCACAGACACACCCCAAGGCAGCCCAACCCCCACCCTTTCCCTGACATCCAGGTCCCTCCCCATCCAGTCCTCACCCGCACAGCCACCAGCAGCCAGCCCCCCCTCCGATGCCGACTAGCCCCCCTTTACAGACCTGCACCCCTCCCCCCCCCGCCTTGCTCACGCCCTTCCTCGTGGCCGGAGGACACGCCCCCTCCCTCGCTCCGGATCCCCCTCCGCCCTCGCCTAGCCTGCCTTCGGGGTTGGGGGGCGATCCTGAGGGGCGGCCCTCCCGCGCCCCTCCCCCACCGGGGGTGGGGCGCGCTCCTTCCACCCCCCCACCCCAGCGCGACGGCCCTCCCCCTCCGCTTGGGCCCGCCCTCCTGCGTGTGCGCATGCCCAGTGCTGCTTGGGAGGAGGGGGCTGATCCCGGGCCAGTTGCAGGCTTCCTGCCGTTTGCTGGGTGAAGGAGGGCGGTCGACGAGTGTGGAGCGATCCTAAGAAATCCTTTGATCCCAGAGCCCGTGGCTCCCACCCAACCCGACGGGGCGTCACTGCCTTAATGGGAGGAGCACTGGGAAGGGAGAGAGCTGTCCGGGTGGGGTTAATTTGAGCTGGAAACTCACCTAATGGCACGGCCCCTTCCCCCCCCCCCATGGGGTTGCCCACGCCCACCACACCCTAGGCTTCAACCGCCGTTGCAGCCAGACTTGGTCCCCAGAGACGTCCCTTACTTGCCCCCGAGAGATTTGGAGTCAGGTTTTTGCAGTCTGAGAAAGGAAGGGACCGGAAAACTTGAGCTGATGCACCCACCCATCTGGAGACAGGTCCCAGCTGCTCCCTCCCCCACTCTGGGAAACGCCCTATCACCTCAGGGCACCTTCTCAGCCCGGGCTCCTCCCTAACAACTGTCCCTTCCAATCACCCAAATCCATCCACAATCACAGCTGCAGTATTCAGTGGGAGAAACTGAGGCACGCTGGTGCTAGGAGCTTGGAGCGGCAGGAAAGAGTGGTTTGAGAGAAACCATCGTCCCCGACCTGGGGGACCGGATAAGGATGGGTTGAGGAGAGTGGACGTAGGCCGATTGCATCCCAGCCTTTTCCCGTGTGAAATAAGGACGGCGCTGCTGTTAGAAAATCGTGTCCAGTTCAGGGTGTCCTTGGGAACCCTGCCCCCACGCTGTTAACCCTCTCACCCCAAAGCCCCGGCCCCCCTCCGGCCTCTCCCTCCACCCCCCTGCCCTCACTACCTGTATCTCACCGGCGTGTGTTCACCCTCTGGGTGCTCACACATTCTCATTCACACACACAAATCTCAGGAACAAACGGTCCCAGAGTCCTCGGGGACCCCTGCCCAGGATCTCCGCAGGGCTCTGCCCCACGCGTTCCCTTCGCTGACAAAGCCACCAGCTGCCTCCTTTAAGCTTGGTGCTCCGGCTCTGGGCCTATCTTGCGCTCTTCTTTTCGTTTTCTTTCTTCTTTTCCTTCTTTTTTTTCTTTTTTAAGAAAACAACAAAAAGACAATGAAAAAAATGTCATGTGAGTGCAGAGATGTCACTGTCTGTGGTCTTGAAGAACTAGTCTTGTAGCTGAGTTGGGGGGGAATCTCTCCCTCTGGGGCGCTGGCACCCACAGCAGGACTTCCGCCAGTCTGATGCCAGGACTGAATAAAGTGTATTTGCCCCGACCTCGCCCTGTGGTTCTGCATGTCTATGCTTTCTTCACCCCTCCCCACACTGTGGCCTAGATTCCATAGGACTTGGGCCCTTGCAGAGAGAGTTGGCTGTCTCTGAGCAGAGCATCTAGGCCCTCTGGGCCTCTCTCCCTTTGTCTCAGGACTCCCTGCCTTCCCAGAGGATAGCAAGCTGGTCCCTGTGGTGTCCACGACGCAGGTAACAAACCAGTGTGTGTCTTGGGTAGACCCTGGTCATGACCCAGTGGTGGCAGCTGCCCACCTCCCAGTGGAGACCCAGTGCCAAAGCAGCACACGGTAGTAGCCAGATAGCCACATGTTTTCTTTTTTATTGTTTTTTTTTTTTTTTCAAAAGAAGCTGGAAATGTGATTGTTTCTGCGTCACCATCATTTCAAAATGAAAGTTGGGCCAAATGAGAACAGGTGTAGGCAGGTCTGAGCCAGGGGATCAAGTTGGGCCTTACCTAGATAATAATTCAGAAGCAAGGTTGGTCACACTGCTCGGAGCCCAGCTCCTCTGAGCCCATGTGACCTTGGGCAACTTGTCCCAAGTCTCTGTATGTGTTAACAGGAGGGCCATGATGGGACCAGCTTCACAAGATGAAATGAGTTAAGCAGAGAAGCATTGGACAAGATGTACCCCATACATTGTGTTTGCTCCATGGTCCAGAGAAGGAAGCTGGAGGTCACAGGGGGGACCAAGGTCACTGACATGCCAACATGGTCTGTGGAGTGCTTCCTTCTCCCTGTGCTAGTCTGCAGGTGTGTTAGCCCAAGGCCTGGCAAACTCAGGCCAGCAGCACTGACTTAAAGTGAATAACCAAAAGTGCCACAGAAAACACAGTTCCTGCCTGTCGGGTTCTGAGTAACATGCTTTCCCTCCTCTGCCCCCAAACATCCCTACCCCTAATTCTTCCATCTGCCAGGTCCAGTGAATTCCTAAGCTCAGATGAAACCTGTTTTTTTTCTGTGGAAACCAAGGCTTATTAATGTGAGAATTATGAGGGCTCCTCTCATCCTCCTAGTTAGAAACAGGTTGGGGAGAAGAATCAGAAGAGTTTGGGGAGTAGCATCAAAAAGGTATAGAAAGCCAGGCTCCGGTGGCTTACACCTGTAATCTTAGCTACTCGGGAGGCTAAGATCTGAGGGTCATGATTCAAAGCCAGCCTGGGCAGAGAAGTCCATGAGATGTACCTCTAATTAACCATCAGAAAACTGGAAGAGACACTGGCTCAAACTGGTAGAGTGCCAGCCATGAGCAAAAGAGCTCAGGGACAGTGCCCAGGCATGGAGTTCAAGTCCCACAACCAACAACAACAAAAAGACATGGTGGTTCATGTCTATAATCCTTGCACTCCAAGAGGATGGGGCAAGGACGTCACAAATTTGAGGCCAGCCAGTAGGAGAGGGAAAAGGAAGCTGGCCCCCTCAAGGAGGCATAGAGGCAGAGAACACTAGCACACACAAGTCCCTGCAAGGAAGGGCTTCCAGCCTCGGGTCAGCTTCTCAGGCTGCCTCTGCTGTCCCTTGGCTGTCACACCTCATCCCTACGGTGACGATTTCTTCCAGTGTGTCCTATCTTGCCCCATTTTTTTCTCACAGATATCCCTGTTAATAAACATCTTGCACTCCAGACTCATCTCTTTGTCTGCTTTGGGAGAACCGCAGCAGAGAGCTCAAGGGTAGACAAAGGGAGTTGGGTCACTAACCTGGCTATGGCAGCCAGATACCTCAGATCTCTCTTCCTGTCTCAAAAGAAGTCGAGTCTCTAACCTTCAATGCTCTCAGCACCAACTTTGGTATCGTCCAAGTCTGTCCAACTAGGCAGCCTTCACCGTGGACGACCACACACAGAGCTCTACCCATCCACCTCAGCACCTCCCCCAGTCAAGGCAGCTGTGATCAAGGTGGCTGGCCTTCTGCATGGCTGGTGAGGGAAAGCCAAACTCCTAGCCAGAGAGGGTGCCTGAGCTGGGGTACCTTAGACCAGCCCCTCTGCGGGCTTGCGGGGGAGGGGGGGCTCGCCTGGGAAAGCCTGGGGCACCAGTAAAACCGGGCTGTCTTGTTCTGGTTCCTTCCATTTCAGGCCTGAATGGTGGGTAAGGGACTCTGGGGACACCTGGTGGCCGATTTGTAGAATGCACATCTGTTCAAGTGGAGAATGGCGGTGTTGGCCCACTCCTCTCCACCCAGAAAGTCATGGAGTCAAGGTTGGCTCATGTCCCTCACAGGGACAGTTGGAGCTCTGGGTTCCAAGGCTTGGGAAGCACTCATACAGCCTGGTGCTGGTAGCTCACACCTGTGATTCTTGCTACTTTGGAGGTTGAAATCCAGAGGAATGAGCTGTGAAGCCAGCCCAAGGAGAAAAGTCTGCAAGACTCCATCTAATCAAGCCTGAAAAAAAGCTGGGTCAGAGGTGTGGCCCAAATGGTAGAGCACCAAGTGAGCAAGTGGAAGGCCTTGAGTTCAAACACTAGTACGGGTACAACATCCATATACTGACATTGACTATTGTGCAGCAGATTAACAAACAATTGCCTAGAACAACCACCATTGATTGGTCACAGTCCATGAGTCAGGTGTCCAGAGAGGTCAGGAGTTCGAAGACACATCTTGACCTCTGCAGGTCCTCTTGGGCTGACTTGCAATCCTTGATGATCCACAGTGTCTTTTCCAAGCACCTCTAGTTAATAGGCAGAGTTGAGTTCCTCTGGTTATAGGACAGAAATGCCTTTGTCCCTGGTCCCACTATTTTTGTGCCACTTTTTATATGTACGTGTGCCAGTGCTAGGGCTAACTTGCCATGCTATTGCTCCGGTTATTGGCTCAGAAGGAACCATCCCCAAATGTATCTGGTGAATAGATAACATTCAAGGGCCCAGGGCTTTCACTTGGCTTTTTCATTCAGGGCAGGCACTTTGCCACATGAGCCACACCTTTTCATCCAGCTTTTAATCAGGTTCATTGGAGATGAGTCTCCAGGATTTGTCTTCTCAGTGCTTTGAACTAGGCTCAGGTTTTCACTTCCTGAGTGGCTAGGATTAGTGCCCCGCTTTAGTGATGGCTTTCAAACATGACTCCAAGTTCAATGACATTCTCCCCCTTGGTATGGGCTGGCCTTCCCCTTCACCTCACTGTGTCTCGGTAACAGAAAGGATGCAGCAGCTGGGCGCCAGTGGCTCACACTTGTAATCCTAGCTACTTAGGAGACTGAGACCTGAGGATTCAGCTTATCTCCAATTTACCACCAAAAAGCCAGAAGTGGAGTTGTGGCTAAATGGTCGAGCACTGGCCTGGAACAAAAAGAAAAAAAAAATCACCTCTGGGACAGAGCTCAAACCCTGAGTTCAAGCCCCAGGATTGGAACACACACACACACACACACACACACACACACACACACACACACAGAGTTGTGAAGCGCAGGGTTTGTAAGGCTGAGTCACTCCCAGCCCCCACACCAAGAGGCCAACAAGCCTAACTGCCATGACATGAGCAGCCCTGGCCACATGGGAGATACCTGTGGGTACTCCAGTTGACAACCCAAACCTGACAGGCCACCTTTGAGCCCAGAAACCTCCAGATGACTCTAGCCCTGTCCTTTCCCTCCCTCCCAGCTTTTGGAGTATCTTCCCAGCTGAGGCTCAGCCATCACGGAGCGGAGATGAGCTGTCCTTGCTGTGCCTCGCCTGAATTGTTGTTGTTGTTTTGGTTTTTATTGCCAGTCGTGGGGCTTGAACTCAGGGCCTGAGCACTGTCCCTGGCTTCCTTTTGCTCAGGCTAGCACTCTACCACTTAAGCCACAGTACCACTTCTGGCTTTTTCTGTATATGTGGTGCTAAGGAATCGAACCCAGGGGTTCGTGTATGCGAGGCAAGTACTCTACCATTAGGCCATATTCCCAGTCCCTTTGATGGTTAATTAAAGATAAGAGTCTCATGGAGGGGCTGGGAATATGGCCTAGTGCTTGCCTCACATACACGAAGCCCTGGGTTTGATTCCTCAGCACCACATATACAGAAAAAGCCAGAAGTGGCGCTGTGGCTCACGTGGTAGAGTGTTAGCCTGAGCAAAAGGAAGCCAGGGACAGTGCTCAGGCCCTGAGTTCAAGCCCCAGGACTGGCCAAAAAAAAAAAAAAAAGGTCTCATGGTCTTCTCTGCCCAGGCTGGCTTCGAATTTGGATCCTCAGATCACAGCCTCCTGGGCTGCTAGGATTACAGGTAGGTGTGACCCACAGGTGCCAGCCTCCTTAGCTCTTTTATAGACTTATGTATGAGCTACTCCCTAACTCCTCCTCAGGCACACTTGCCCATTCCCAGAAATAATGTGCTCCCATACTGTCTCTGCTCTTGTTGAGAAATCAGAGGGGCCTTGGGCTCTTCACACAGCCCCCTTTAAGCCCTCAGTTTCTCCCAACCTTCCACTTAGGTGGTTGGGCTAGAAGTCTTCATGAGCATGCCCAGCTTGGCACCCGAGGCAGCTCCTGAGAGGAAGCAGAGGTGTTTGCAAGCAGACCTGCCCATCTCGTTCTACGTTGCCTGGTGATGGATGCCAAGTGGCTCTCTCATCCCTTTGGGGTTTCTTAGCAACCCAGTTTCTCACTCTCAGTTGATTTGGGGGTTTCCTTTTAACTAAATGTCAAGTTCTTTTTCTGTTCCAGAAAGCCTGAAGCCAAGGGTCTCTATGGAATCCTGGACACAAACCCAAAATGGAAGAAATCTGGGGTGGGGGCTGGGCAGGGTTTTCTGTGTAACTTGGAAAAGCTGCCTCTGTGCCTCTCATCTCAGGTTCTGGTTTTCTGCCACCAACTCTTTAAGGCTTTTGTATGTGTTGGGTTCAATTGCTGAATTCAGCCTTGTGTCAGAAGCTCATGCCTGCAATCCTAAGCTACTCAGGAGGCTGAGATCTGAGGAGCAGTTTGAATCCAGCTTGGGGCAAGAAAGTCTGTGAAACTCTTAGCTCCAGTTAACCAGCAAAAAGGTGGAATTGGAGCTGTAGCTCAAGTGGTAGTAGAGCGCAGTCTTGAGTGAAAAAGCTAAGGGATAGCTCTCAAGCCCTGAGTTGAAGCCCCAGGACTGCCCCCACCCACCACCAAGGAAAAAGAACATTTTGATTTAAAAATGTGGTAAAATGCATATCATGAACTTTGTAAGTTTAATCCTTTTAGGCATACAATGCAGTGGCATTAAATATAGTCATACTATCGAGTGGACCAGCACCATCCATCTCCAACATGTTGTTTTTTTTCTTCTTTTTATTTATTCTTCTGGTCCTGGGCCTTGAACTCTGGGCCTAGGCACTGTCCCTAAGCTCCTTTTGCTCAAGGCTAGCATTCTACCACTTGAACTACAGTACCACTTCTGGCTTTTTCTAGGCCTGGGTGCTGTCCCTGAGCTCTTCAGCTCAAGGTTAGCACTCTACCACTTTGAGCCACAGCACCACTTCTGGTTTTCTGGTGGTTCATTAGAGCTAAAAGGCTCAAAGACGTTCCTGCCCAGGCTAGCTTTGAACCATGACCTTCAGATCTCAGCCTCCTGAGTAGCGAGGGTTGATTACAGGAATAAGCCACCACACCTTGGCTGAAAACTTGATCTTCCTGCCTCAGCCTCCAGAATGCCTGGGTTACAGGTGTGAACCACCATGCCCAGCCTGCAGCACAAGTGGGGTTTTTTGTTTGTTTGTTTTTAATATTTCAAGGAATCAATCACAATACTATTTTCCATAGCATCTGTACCATTCTGCACTCTCATCAGTTCACAAGAGCTCCAGTTTCTTTACTTATCCAACATTTCCTTCCTTTCTTCTTGTTCTTAGGCAGTCATTATCCTAATAGATGCTAGTGATTAGGACCAATCAGCCTGAGACAATCACCAGCCCACGCTTGTGAAATGTTTGGGCATGTGATTTATTTATTTATTTATTTTTAGGTTTCTACTTCATTTGACTCATCATTCTATGTACTAAAACCATGCTGGGCTTGGTGGAGCAGGTGCTTAGCAAAGTGCAAAAGCCGCAAGCTCCCCTGCCCTCCCCCCACAAAAATAAAACAAAACCAATAAACCACACTACCCATTGTAAGGTTCACCAGAAAGGAAATCCGCCACATGGTTCAGGCAGAAAGGAGCTTATTGGGGGGGAAAGCAAACTGCCAGCCCACACAAGAAGGAGGTGCGGGGAGAGAGAAAGGAAGAAGGGAAAAAGAAAAGAGCAAGAGAGAGTAAGAGAAAAGGAAAGAGAGCGAGGACTGTGTTGATCCCGATTATATAGGAAAGGGTGAGAGATATGGCCAGGTGGATTGGCCACAGAGAAGGAGGTAACTGCCTCCAGGTGTGCCAGTTACCTAGGTAACTCAGGTACCTCAGGTACTGGGCACAGACTTAGACAGGTGGGAGGCATCTGCATGGAGTCCTCCCCGGGGGTGGACCTTACACCTATAACTCTGTTATTGTTTGAAATAGGGGCTCATTATATAAGCTTGGGCTCTTCCTAAGTACTCCCAAGTGTTGAGATTACAAATACATGCTTACCATACCCAGCTTTAACAATTTAGCTATTTTCTTTTTTTCTGGTATTGAGATTTGAACTCAGGGAGTTCGCTTTGTTGGTGCTCTACCACATAAGCCACACCACCAGTGCCTCTGTTTGCTTATTATTTTGGAGATAGAGTCTTGTGGTGCTCTCTGCAAGGACTGGCTTTCAGCCAGCCCTCTAAGCCTCCTGCATAGCTAGGATTACAGGTATGACCCTGTGTGTGCCAGTGCTGGGGCTTGAACTCAGGGCCCTTCATTCTAGGCTTTTCCCTCAAGGCTGGTGCTTTACCACTTGATCCACACCCCTACTTTGGCTTTTTGCTAGTTAATTGGAGATAGGAGGCTCATGGACTCTCCTGCCTGGGCTGGCTTCAAACTGCAATACTCAGATCTCAGCCTCATGAGTAGCTAGGATTACAGGTGAGAGCTGAGGTTTACCTGGTTTTACTCTTCAATGCATTGTGAGTCAGCTTTGTTCCCTAGCTGTCTTCGGTGCTCTCTTATTCTAATGGCGGCTCTCCAGAGCAACTGGTGCAAAGTCGTACCTCTAATGGGTTCTGAAGCTGCAGTATTTCATTTATCTGAGAAGTTGTGTGAGCAATTCTTCACTGAAAGCTTTTTACAATCCAACCTCTTACTTTTGATTGATTTTGACCTCTGGGGTGTTTTAATCCCAAGAGAGGGAAAAATTTTAAATCGAAGTGAAGGCTATACCCTTAATCTTTGCCCTAGAGCATTTTCACAAATTCACAGATTTTTCTTTTTTTTCTTTTTATTCACAGATTTTTCTATGCTCAGCTCCTTGTTTTTTTGTTTTTTAATAACTTTATTGTTGCTGGGCACTAATGGCTCACACCTATAATCCTAGCTACATAGGAATTTGAGTTCTGAAGTTCAAAGCCAGCCCAGGCAAAAAATTCCCTCTGAGACTCTTATCTCCAATTAACTACTGGAAGACCAGAAGTAGTACTGTTCAAAGTAGTAGAATGTTAACCTGGCAGTTAGTTGGAGATGTGTCATGGGCTTTCCTGCCTGGGCTGGCCTAGAACCTCGATCTTCAGATCTCAGCCTCCTGAGTAGTTAGGCTTATAGGAACAGGACCAGCACCTGGTCCTGTTACCCCTTTTTGTTTGGTTTTGTTTTTTTGCCAGTCCTGGGGCTAGAACTCAGGGCCTGAGCACTGTCCCTGACTTCTTTTTGCTCAAGGCTAGCACTCTGCCACTTGAGCCACAGTGCCACTTCCGGCTTTTTCTGTATATGTGGTGCTGAAGAATCGAACCCAGGGCTTCATGTCATCACCAGATGAGCACTTTACCACTAGGCCATATTCCCAGCCCCTCCAGTTATCCCTTTTAAGAAATTGTTGTAAAAGGGCTGGGAATATGGCCTAGTAGAGTGCTTGCCTTGTATACATGAAGCCGTGGGTTCGATTCCTCAGTACCACGTATATACAGAAAAAGCCAGAAGTGGTGCTGTGGCTTGAGTGACAGAGTGCTAGCCTTGAGCAAAAAGAAGCCAGGGATAGTGCTCAGGCTCTGAGTTCTAACCCCAGGACTGGCAAAAACAAAAATGTTGTAAAAGCTGGGTGCCAAAAGCTGGGTTTAATCCTAGCTACTGAGGATCCTCTTGCCTCAGCCTCCTGAAGAGCGAGGACAGCAAGGTGGTACATTTCAGCCTGGACTTCTATATCTCCTTCACCTTTGCTTCTGACACTCCTACTGAACCACAACCTTCCTCTCAAAAGACAACACCTCTTGTTTTTCTCTACAGCAGGTTATCAGATGCCAGGCCACTCAACTTTCTATGTTACTTACTGACCAAACAACGAACAATAATAATAGTAACAATAATTTTGAGTCCATGCCAAGAGCTTTGAACCTCTCATTACATGCACATTTCATTTGTTCAACCCTTTTGAGAGGTGAATTACTTGTCTCCATTTTATAGAAGAGACTGAGGCTCTACATCAGCTGCAATCAGCAGAACCAAGATTCTCTGGATCTCTTCGCCTCCCCAGTTCAGCTCACAACTTTCATGCTGTATCTCTTCCCAGTGGCCACCTTCCTTTCCTCCTAGAGTATACCGAAGCCCTCTTTTGCTGGCTCAGGGTCACCCCTCCCCCCCCACGACTTCATCTCTCTCCATCACCTCTAGAAACTCATTTG
The DNA here is from genome assembly GCF_023159225.1 of Perognathus longimembris pacificus. Lineage (NCBI taxonomy): Eukaryota > Metazoa > Chordata > Mammalia > Rodentia > Heteromyidae > Perognathus > Perognathus longimembris. The sequence goes on along the minus strand of NC_063166.1, from coordinate 66,415,609 downwards.
CCCCATCCATGGAGTGGCCTCTACCAACACACACACAGAGTTAAATAAGCACTGTAGTACACCTGAAGCACTTCAAGACATAAAAAGCATCATGCATTTGTGGCTGTGTTCAGTAAATATTTACTGAGCTCTCTACTTGATTCCAAGCACTGTGGGAGGCTTGGGGATAAACAAGAAAGAGGTAGCCCCTTTTTGTAGGCCTCAGTCATCCCGGTGTGCCCACCCTTCAGAACAGACAGAGGCAGAAGAGATGCTCAAGCTTGAAGGCTTGTTTTTGTGCCATGGTCTCTGGTAAGATTCCAGAGAGATCCAGGGGCTTTCCTAAAATCACACAGCAAATGTGTGAGCCACTGGACAGGCATGGAGTTGCTTCTGCTGTCTGGCCCAAGCTGATTCTCTACAGAGAGGGCAGTTGGCACACACTGTCCAAGGCAAGACTTGGGGTAGGCTGGGACGCAGAGTCAGAGAGGGAACAGGGTGAGACTCCCCAAGATCACCCCCCATCCCAACTCCCACCTTAGGGAAAGAGGGACTCAAAGAGGAAAAGAAATGGAGGAGATAATAAGAGACTGTTGAGAGCCCTCAGGGAGGGATTAGGGGGCCCCCTCCTAGGGGGAGGGGGATTTCCAGAAGGTGCCAGTAGGGCTCAGTTGGTGTGGCCTGATGATGTGGGGCCGGGAGGGAGGTCTGGCTGCGAGAGCAGGTGCTCAGATGCGAGGCTGTGTTGGAAGGGGGGCTCTGAGAGGAGGTGCGGGTTTTTATGGCAGGGTGGGAGATACAGTCAGGAGATGGAGGCTCAGGAGGGGATGCGTGGGGGGGGGGGGGCGAGGAGCGGTGGGAGCTTGGGTGGGGAGGTCCAGGCCCTACGCGAGGGAGGAAGGGCTATGAGGTCCGAGCTGGGGAGAAGGGGGCTCGGGAAAGGTTCACGTTGGCTGGCTGGGAACGCAGTCTGCAAAGCCAGCCCCTAGGGGGAGGCGGGCGTCCCCTCCTTCTCCCGCCCCCCTATCACCCCCCGCCCGGGACTGCGGCGCAGGCGCGAAGCAAACCCACTTTTTGCTCGGCTCGGGTTCCAGCCCCAGCTCCTGCCCGCTCGCCGGAGACCGCAGGCGGATCGGATAGGTGAGCTCAGCCCCCGCTCGGCGTCCGACCCCTCCACCGTGGTGTCCGCGGCTCCAGCCAGCCCCGCCTGCTCCCGGAGCCCCAGCCGCGGCCGGCCCGCCGCGGGCAGGACGTCCGCGCCCGAGCCCGGGGCTCCGGGGGGTGGAGGGGGGGCTCGGAGGGGAGGGTCCCGGGGAAGTAGCGGGGACCGAGACAGCACGGGCCTGGCGCCCCTCGGCGCCGCAGGGTCAACAGACCTAGGCGGAGGCTTCGAAGGCCAGATTCCCCCCCCACACACCCCGTTACACCGGTCGAAACCCCCGTATCTACTTTGCCCTGCCTCAGTTTCCCTCTAGGCCAGGGTCGTAATTAATTTCGTCTAAAGGAGGAGTGTTCAGATTGGAAAAACACGGTTCTGTGGGGAAGGCTTGTTTCCGTGCCCCTCTCCCCCGGGGGTGGGGCGGACACCCCTTCTCCCCGCCCGGGCAGCGTGGGGCTGTGGGTTGGGCGGGTCGGCGGGTCGGGGGGGTGGGAGGTCTGGGGACGACCCGATGAAGCGGTGCCGAGACGGCAGATTCCACCCATCTTCGGGCCCTCGGGCCGGTCGCCTCCTCCCGGCGCCTCCTCCGCAAAGCGCCCCCCCCGCCCCGGCCCCCTCCCCTTCCCGCTCCCTCCCCACTCAGCCCATCCCCCGCTGCCGGGGAGGGACACCTCCCCTGCGGTTCCCATGGCAACCCGCGGGATCCTCCGGCTCCTCGACTCCTCCCCGCAGCCCTAAAATTGAGAGGGAGGGCCCAGGGCGAGGGGGCGGGGCCGGGCCGAGGGGGCCGCCGTCAAGGTCACCTTCCTTCCCCGCAGCGGCGGGGCTGCGTGATTACCATACATCTGGGGTTGGGTGGGCCGTGAATGAAAGGGGAGCGCCCCCCTCAAGTCCCCTCCCTCCCCCCCAGCCGGAGGTCTCCGGTTAATGCTCGCTGCTCCCTCCCAGATCGCCCTGGGCAGCTCATTCATTCATCCCCGTCCCCCCATCGCAGCTGCTTGGAGGCCCGTACCGCGCAGGCCACGCCCTCTTCCAGCGAATTAGCCACGCCCCTCCCGTCAGTGGCCACGCCTCCGTCGCCGCGCTGGCCCGCCCCCACTCCCCACCTGATCCTTGCTCCAACCCTCTGGCCCCCTCCTTCCTCTCATTCTTTTGCTTTTGGCCCCTGCCATGTCCCACTGTGTGTGTGTGTGTGTGTGTGTGTGTGTGTGTGTGTGTGTGTGTGTGTGTGTGTGTGTGTGTGTGTGTGTGTGTGTGTGTGTGTGTGTGTGTGTGTGTGTGTGTGTGTGTGTGTGTGTGTGTGTGTGTGTGTGTGTGTGTGTGTGTGTGTGTGTGTGTGTGTGTGTGTGTGTGTGTGTGTGTGTGTGTGTGTGTGTGTGTGTGTGTGTGTGTGTGTGTGTGTGTGTGTGTGTGTGTGTGTGTGTGTGTGTGTGTGTGTGTGTGTGTGTTCACCTCTTTCCTTTTCCTTCCATTCAACTATGAGGAGGATGGAGAGCCTTGATCAGTGGATGGGCTTTATTGACAAGCAAGGAAGGCTGTGTACTTGTGTATTTGGCAGGGTCTCCAAGAAACACTCCGTGTGTGTACATCTGTGTGTTTACGTGTGTGTCTGCCTTTGTACGTCTCTGTGTGGTGTTGTGTGTGTGTGTTCACAATGATTGGAAAGGCGTGGGGCTGGGATGTGTCTTACCTTCATAGCAAGCACACTTTTTATTTAGTTGGAATCTTCTTGGCAAAGCTGAGGCCCTGATGCAGGGACGGGGGGAGGGGGGTGTTGGAGTCAGCCTTGACAGCACCCCTAGAAGAAGCTCTGAAAGGGAGCAAGGCGTTGAAGGATATGGAGCAACAAAGAGTTCAGAATGGAAATGAAGAAATTTCAGTAAGAATTACAGGAGCTACCCTTAGTCAGCACTAAACACAGTTACTGAATGAAACAGGAATCACCGTGACCCCTACCTTGAAGATAAGGAAACTGAGGGTGTGAAAGCCCTTGCCAAAGGTCACACAATGAGAAAGCAGTAGGCATGGGGCTCCAATCTCGAGTCACACACTGGGTGGCCTGTCCACACAGACTGGGTAGTAAGCTCACACAAGGATGGGCGGTCCTTGGGCTAAGCACTCAGTGATGGGCTCATTCAGAGTGCTCAGGGAAGTGGAGTTAGGGATCTGGAGGGCCTGGCTGGCCCCTGAGGGTGGAGCATTCGGGGTGAGAGGAAACTAGGGCTCCCACTGGCCCTCTGCCAGCTGCACCTGTGCCCACAGGGACCCATGATGCTGAGCTGCAGCCGCTCCTGTGCTTGTAGCCATGGCAGCAATGCTGAGGAGAGCAAGTGGTATGGAGTCCGCTCCTATCTGCACCTCTTCTATGAAGACTGTGCAGGTACTGCACTCAGCGACGACCCTGAAGGACCCCCGGTCCTGTGTCCCCGCCAGCCCTGGCCCTCGCTCTGCTGGAAGGTAAGGCTAGAGCAGTTCCTGTGGAAATGAGGCTGGGCTTAGGGCTCAGAAGACAGCATGAACACAGATAATAAGAAGTCCCGCACTTTAAGCAACAGGAAGCCCAACTCAAACCAGTTCTAATAATAAAGCTCATTTTCTAGAAGAAGCCAGAGGTTGAGGGCCTTCAGGTAAAGTTTGATCCAGAAACTCAACCCAGTTTTTTTTTTGGGGGGGGGGTCAGTTGTGGGGCTTTAACTCAGAACCTGGATGTTTGTTGCTGAACTCTTTTGCTCAAGCCTAGGACTAAATGAAGGAGGGAAATTCCACGTTCCTGGCTGGGTAGGAAGATTCAATATTGTCCAGTCACTTCTTCCCAACCTGATCCATAGATTCAACACAATTCCAGTCAGAATCCCAGAAAATTGCTTTGTGAGTATCAACAAACTAGCTTTATAGTTGGTATAGAGAAGGAAAAGATAGCCAGAAATTAAAAGCATGTCACCAGGTAGGTATAGTGGTATACACTTGCAGTTCCAACATTCCAGAGGCTGAGACTGGAGGACCAGGAATTGTAGGCCAGCTGGGGGTTACAGAGGCACCACCTTATACCACCAGGTCAGGTGTGCAGAAGATAGAGGAAGGAGATTGTCTCAAGAAAGACTTCCAAGCTGGGTGCCAATGGCTCACGCCTATAATCCTAGCTACTCAGGAGGCTAAGATTTGAGGATCACAGTTCAAACCAGCCCAGGCAGGAAAGTCCGTGAGACTCTTATCTCCAATTAACCACTAGAAAATCAAAAGTGGCACTATGGCTCAAAGTGGTAAAGCACTAGCCTTGAACACATAAGTTCAGGGACAATGCTCAGGTCCTAAGCCCAAGCCCCATAACCAACAACAAAAGGCTTCCAAGACAAGATATGTATTTATACATTCTAAGGAGCATGCTGGAGGATCTTGAGTTTGAGGCCAGCCTGATTCATACAGAAAAAATATAATCTCACGTCTAGGCACTGTGCTAGGCTCTTGGAGGCACAGAATTGTCCTCGGTCCTTGAAGAACTAGCTGTGAATGTAGCTTAGTGGTAGAGTGCTTGCCTATCAGGCAGGAAGCCCTGGGTTCGATTCCTCAGTACCACATAAACAGAAAAAGCCAGAAGTGGTGCTGTGGCTCTAATGGCAGAGTGCTAGCCTTGAGCAAAAGCAGCTCGGGTAGTGCCCAGGCCCTGAGTGTAAGCCCCAGGACTGAAAAAACAAAAGCCTCCTAGCTGTGGTCCAGTCATTCAGAAAGCATGTGTAGGCAACAGAGAAGCCCAAACAGTTGCACTCACAGGGCTCTCATCTATTGAAACAGACAAACATTACGTCCCCAGGAACTACAATAACTGTCCCAGTGTGCTGTGGGGTAGGTGCCCTGAAGGATAGGTGGGCACAAAGTGGGACACATGCCCAGACTGGAGGGGTCCTGGAAGGTGTCCCTAAGGAGGGGCATTTGGGAGGAGAGACCAGGAGGGAGGCGGGGAGAATAAAGGACAAGGGGGTAAGATGGGGAAAGCCACTATAAGATGGGAACTGAAAAGGAAATGAAGAGGCCTCAAGATTCCAAACAGAGTCAGATGTGGTGGTATACACCTATAATCTCCCAGTACTTGGGAAACTGAAGCAGGAGCATTGTGAGTTCAAGGCCAGTCTAGGTTACATAGCAAGATCCCGCTTCACAAAACCGAACCAGAACAAACCAACAAGGAAGGATTCCATGACATTCAGATCTCACAGGTGTGTTCTCTGATTCCCGCCCCCCCCCCCCGTACCCCATCTCTCTCTGTTAATCATGGGGCTTGAACTCAGGGCCTGGGTGCTATCCCTGAGCTTTTGTGCTGAAGGCTAGAGCTCTATGACTTTGAGTCACAGCTCTACTTCTGGTTTTCTGGTGGTTAATTGGAGATAAGAGTCTTATGGACTTCCCTGCCCAGGCTCGCTTTGACCGGAAATCTCAGCCTCCTGAGTAGCTGGGATTACAGGTGTGAGCCACCAGCCTGATTCCCATCTCCTAAGGTGAGGTCAAGAGTTTACCTTTCCTTGCAAGTGGGATCCAAGGTGATCCTTAGCAGGGACCCCAACTGACGCTGCCTGCCTCCTGTTCTGTCTGCCTCTCCCCAGATCAGCCTGTCCTCAGGGACTCTACTCATGCTGCTGGGTATAGCAGCCCTGACCACTGGCTATGCGGTGCCCCCCAAGATGGAGACGGTCAGCGATGGCAGGTTTCCCACGCTGGATGCGCGGGCAGCCGACTACAACCGGGCCTTGAGCACTTGCCGTCTGGCAGGCACGGCGCTCTGTGGGGCGGCTGGGATCCTGCTAGCCGCCTGCCTCTTCTGGGCCATGACGGGCTGGATGAGCCAGGACACCAAGGCAGAGCCCTTGGACACCGAAGCCGACAGCCATGTGGAAGTCTTCAGGGATGAGCCCGAGCAGCTGTCCCCCATCTTCCACGATGCCAGCGGTCAGTCTTGGTTCTCCACACCCACCAGCCCCTTTGGGCCGTCTTCGGTCCAGACCATCCAGCCCAAGCGGGACTCTTGAGCACAGAAGCTCAAGGAGGAGCCTGAAGCCTCCTCCCCAGCACTTCTCACCCCCCACCCCAACTTCTCCTTTCGCCGGACCCTTCTCTTCAAGTCCCCCCCACCAAGGCCCAACTCTGTATCCACTCTGGAGCCCCAGTCCCAGCCCCTTCCCCAGGAATAGGGTCCTAACCATCCAAGACACCTCTCCAGACTCCCCCTACCCCAAGCCCTTTCAAGGGTAGAGCACTTCCCTCAGCCTCTCCCCACTCTTCCCCATCTGTGGCCTTGATTGAGCCCTGCCCTTTCTGATCAATTCCCCCCTTTTCCTCTATGGTGAGGGGTCTGGCGCAGATTGCCATGTCTGTGACATTCCTGTCTCCTCCATAGACAAAGATGGTGGTGGTGTTCTCGTTCACCAGGATGTGGGCACACAAGTCGTGCCCAGAATGTCCATGTGGACTTGCCCTCCAGCATAGAGTGAAAAAGTTGACCTCTTTCTTCATGGTGTTTTCTCCTGCACTGTGGCACAGAGCATCACAGTCTAGTCAGTGGTGGGCATCTCTTCCCCTCCCTGCCCCCTCCATGTGCAGATGAGAGGCAGAGGGAGGTTCCCAGGGTCTCAGAGCAAGAACCTCCCATCACTGGTTCTTCAGTGGGGACAGAAACCGCAGCTTCTTTGTTCCTAGGGATCAGGGACTGGTTTGGTCAGAGAGACTCACCTATAGCCCCAGGTGACACCAAAGATACTTTGGGTATGAATATAAATAATATCTAAGAGCCAGGGAATATAAGAAGTCTCTTAAAGGCCACCCCTGTAGACACCAATGCCCACTGGCCCTGACCTTGACCCCGACCTTGACAAATGTCCTGGAGGCCCAGCCCTTTCTTCTACAGGCCGCCAGACAGGCAGCATCTCCTTTCTCTGCCACTAGGGGGAGCCCCGAGACAGCAGGAGGGACTGCTGCAGGATCTCATGGCTCCCAGTGTCCTTTCCCCGTGAGGCCTCCGGGAAGGTTTCAGGTCTTCCCAACCAGGCCAGACCCCGTTGTCCTTGTGCCCTGTGTCTCCTCCCATCCCACTTCTCTCAATAAACAACTGGGATGGACACTGCCTTAGCTTCCTTCCTCCTGGGGTGTGGAGATGGGGGGAAAAACAGACTCACAGGAGTGCCTTAGCTGGGTGCTGGTGGCTCATGCCTATAATCCTAGCTACTCAGGAGACTGAGATCTGAGGAGCATGGTACAGAGCCAGCCCGGGCAAGAAAGTCTGTGAGACTCCTATCTCCAATGAACCACTAGAAAACCAGAAGTGGATCTGTGGCTCAAAGTAGTAAACCACTAGCCTTGAGTGACAAAGCTCTAGGACAGTGCCCAGGTCATAAGTTCAAGCCCCATAACTGACAACAACAACAACAACAACAAAAAGAGTCCCCTACTGTGTGCATAAGTCCATTGCTTCTCATTTTCCCCTCTTTATGGTACTGAGTTTGAACTCAAGGCTTCTGCTTGCTAGGCAAGGCTTCTACCACTGAACCACTCCACTAGCACTTTTGTACTTTAGGTTACTTTGGAGATAGCACCTCATGTGCCTGCCTAGGCCAGCCTGGGCTGTGATCTTGTTTATAGGAAGACAGGTGATCCACTGCATTCAGCTTATTGATACTGGGGTCTCCCTGAGTTTTTGCTGGGGGCCGACCTTGAGTTACAGTCCTCCTGATCTCTACCTTTTGAAAGGTTGGGATTACAAGTGTCAGCCACTATACCCCACAGGATAACCCTTTAAGAAGGGGGTTATTTTCTTTGATTTACAGGTTTGCAACTAATGATGAATAGATAGTGACCTTTTCAAGGCCTCTGCAGGTTGGAGTTACATGCTGGCTGGTTTGGTCCATTGCTCTCCGGCCCCTGGGTGGGAAGGAAGTCTCTCACCTGGAGAGGAATGTGGAAAAGTGCTCAGGACCAGAACAACTGACCCCTATGAACATGGACAGGGCCATGTTCTCAGTGCTTGGAGAACAGAAAAGGAATAGGCCAGACTCAATTGTCAACAGGCAAGGACTGTTTCTTGAGGAACAGAGAGGGGTACAGGCCTTCCTGACAGTTTGGAGGTTGTGCGAGGGGTGAATTTGGGACTTGGCTTATATGGGGTATGAGCAAGGAGACAAAGGTTATCGCCACTAGGTCTAGCAAGTTGGGGCGCACAAAGGGTTGTTTACAGCCGGGCCTAGGTGAAATGTCCGTTCTGCACATCAAAGCAGGTTCACATGTTGAGGTTCTGCCTGGTGTTTGTATGGGCCTGAGGCAATAAGGTGGGGGTCAGTCCTTAAACCCTGACATCAGCCGATGATGTGAGGTCCTGGGCTCCCACATTCCAGCCATGTATTTTCAACTGTATGCACTTGGGAGCTGGATTTCAGTTCCGTGGTCCCAGACTGTCCTGTGGCCCACTTCCCATCACCCCTGTTCCCTGCTGACAAACTCGGCCTTGAGTCTCAGGGGTTTCCCCTTGCTGCTGAGTCTCCTGGTGCCTTCCTCTATCATCAGCCAGTGTTCAGTTCCCGATTATCTCCTCCGTGAGCAGCCCCTTTAACAGACAGCCAGGCCTCTGAGGTTCACCTTTTGTTCCACAGCTGTAAAGCAGTAAGCCTGTGCACCCAACTCCACACCACCTGATGCCGCCTCTCCCCCTGCGGGACCTCCAGGGGTACTGACCCAGGGGATAACCTCCCACCTCACCCCTACTGGAACAAGCAGGGGGGTCTCTAAGGACATCAGTCCTAGGAACGTTGCTCCTGGAGAAAGAGACTGATGTCTCTCAGGATGGAAAAGGGGTACATGGTTGGAAACAACTAGAAAGGAGTAACCATGTATGAAGCACAAGTTGCCTGTCATGTGCCTAGTGCAGACCAACATGCACTGGGTAAAATTAAACAAAAAGACAAATGCCAGTGGTTCACACCTATAATCCTTCACTACTTAGGAGGCTGAGATCCGAGGATTGCGGTTTGAAGCCAGCTCCAGCAGGAAAGTCCGTAATATTCTTATTTCTAATAAACTACCCCCAAAATGCCAGAAGTGGAGCTGTCAAGTGGTAGAGCACTGGCCTTGAGCAAAAGAAGCTCAGGGGAAGCACCCAGGCCCTGAGTTCAAGCCCTAGCACGCACGCACACACACACACTCACACTCATACACACACATAATATTAGGATGAGATCTGTAGATCTAGACATGTCCACAGTGGAAAGGACAGTTCTGTTGTGTATTTGCATTTCCTTTGCTACGTTGAGCAGTGGCCTTTATTGAGCACTTATTATCCCCAAGTAAGACCAGGTTCTGAGAAGTGGAGTGTCAAGTTGCTGAGGTCTGAACCTGGTCCTGCCAGGCAGTGACGTGCACACCCATTGCCACTTAGCTGTCCCCATAGGGACACACGTGCCCTAGCTCACTTTCTTGCCTGTGGCCTCAGGCAGGTCAGGTCCTGGTAGGAGCGGTAGCTTTGGGTGGGTCTGTCGCAGGTGCGCCCCCTGCTGGGAACGGCCATTGGGACGGTGGCTTTGCTCCAATTGTTGGCCCCGGGATGGTGGTGTCAACCCAGCTGGGAGCTTCCTGGCCTGGCGGCTCCAAAGCCAAGCTCTGGACACCAGGCCATTGGGAACCTGGTGAGGAAAGAGCTCGGAGGACTTCATAACCATCCAGCCATGGCACACACGGTCAAGGCAGGGGAAAGGAGAGAGGAAGGCAGCGTGTCCTCTGGGGTGTGGGCCTGAGCAGGGGAGGAGCTGGGGGGATTTGACAGCTCGTGTTTGAGAGGTGGAGGGAGCATGGCAGCTTCCCTGGCTCCAGGAGCTTCTGAGGGAGGAGGGAGGAAGAGGGCAAGGAGGGAGCGAGGGAGGGAGAGCACAAGGGAGGCAGGGAGAGTAAGGGAAGGAATGATAGAATAAGGGAAGGGTCAATCCATTTTCATCTGCATCTGCAATGGCTGCTCTGGCCTGGCACTGGCGGGCCCTGCGGATACTTGCTGGGCCACAGGGACCCCACCCTGCTGGCGCAAAGCTGAGCACTGGACCTACCTGGCAGCTTTGGGGCTTCCTGGGCTAGAGGACTAAAACCTATGCAAGGCTTTGGTTTAAAAACATTACTGTCTGAGCCAGGAACTGAAGGCTTGTGCCTGTCATCCTAGCTACTCAGGAGGCTGAGATCTGAGGATTAAGGTTCAACGCCAGCCCAGGCAGGAAAGTCCATGAAACTTTTAACTCCAATTAACCATCAAAAGGCTGTAAGTAGAGCTGTGGCTCAAATGGCAGAGCACAAGCCTGAGTGAAAGCTGAGAGACAGTGCCCTGGTCTTGGGTTTAAGTACCAGCACAATAAAAGAAAAAAAAACCATTCAGTTACAGCAATGAACCACAGGCTAAACTAGTTTCTCTCCCTCCATGACCTCCTGAGGCTCCCCATATAGTTCTCCCATACTTCCTTGTACAGGACCGAAACATTTGCTAGCCCAATTGCTGAGTGAAGTTCTTTCTCTCTCTCTCTCTCCTTCCCTCTCTCCCTCCCACCCTTCCTTCCGCCCTCCCTCCCTCCCTTCCTTCCTTCCTTCCTTTCCTCCCTCCTTCCTTCCTCCCTCCCTTCCTTCCTTCCTTCCTTCCTTCCTTCCTTCCTTCCTTCCTTCCTTCCTTTCTTCTTTCCTTCCTTTTTTTTTTTTTCCTTTCGTTTGTCATGAGGCTTGAACCCAGGGTCTGCTCTGTCACTGAGCTCTTTTTGCTCAAGGCTAGAGCTCTACCACTTTGAACCACAGCTCCACTTCTGGTTTTCTGGTGACTAGTGAGATAAAGAGTCTCACAGATTTGTTTGCCTGGGCTGGTTTTGTGTCTGGATCCTCAGATCTCAGCCTCGTGAGTAGCTAGGATTACAGGCCTCAACCACTAGTGCCTGGCTTCACATTTTATTTAACAATCACAGGGGTGACATTGTCCAAGCACTCTTTACCTGACTGATGTAACTGTAACTCCTCTGTACATCATCTTTAAATAACAATTTAAAAAATAAATAAAATTAATAACCACCCCCCACAGCACAGCTGGCGGTGCTGGGGCATGGGCAGCCCTTACATTTTAGTGGGGTCAGGAACAACACAGAAAAACTTGATACATAAATGAGAATGTGTCAAACCAGGACTCACGCTAGGGGTACAGGAAGACGGTTATGGAGAGGTAGAGTGTAGAGGTAGAGTGAGGGCAATGCTCTGCCAAGGTCTACGAAATTGACATTTCATTCTTGAAGGGAAACCTTGAAAGGCGTCTCATCTAGAGAGGTGGAACAGAATGGGGAAAGGCCCTGAGGCAGGAAGCACTTTGTAGGATCAAGGACTGGAGTCCAGAGAACAGTTAAGAGTGGAAGATGACTGAACAAGGCTGCGGGGGGTGGGGGGGGCGCATTCCTTGATTGTTGCCCCAACTTTGCAGGCAGGAGACCTCATGCTCACAGAGGGCAGGTGGCCGGTCCAAGGTTACATGAGAATAAGAGTTAGGCAGCGATTCAAGCCTCACCTCAGAGCTTGCCCTCAGTCTAAGAGATATGCATTCCTTCCAGCACACGAATAAATGTACATCAGAATACATATACACACATTTGTGCACATGTGTTCTATACCCTGACACATAATTAAGAGTAGGATCAGTGATGATAATCTCTTCTATTGTAATGTTGATCCTGGGACTTGAACTCAAGGCCTGGGTGCTGTCTCTCAGCTTTTGTGCTCAAGGTTAGTACTCTACCTTGAATCAAGGCTGGGAATATGGCCTAGTGGCAAGAATGCTTGCCTTATATACATGAAGCCCTGGGTTCGATTCCTCAGCACCACATATATACAAAAAGGCCAGAAGTGGTGCTGTGGTTTTGTTTTGTTTTGCCAGTCCTGGGGCTTGAACTCAGGGCCTGAGCATTGTCCCTGGCTTCTTTTTGCTCAAGGCTAGCATTCTACCACTTACCACTTGAGCCACAGCGCAACTTCTGGCTTTTTCTATATATGTGGTACTGAGGAATCGAACACAGGGCTTCAGGTTTACCAGGCCAGCACTCTTGCCACTAGGCCATAGTCCCAGCCCTTCTATTTATTGTTTATGCATTTTGGCAATACTGGGGTTGGAACTCTGGCCATTGCACTCAGGAGACAGAAAAGTGCTCTCCAAAGCGAACTACACCCCCCCCCCAAGCCCTGGGCTAAAATTCTAGTATCTTCCTGAATATAGCGTGGGGCCAACTCCAGTGCTGACTATCACCCCAGCCCAGATTTCTGGAAACCCTGGGCCAAGGAAAGGTTACAGGACAGGAAGAGGGAAAAGGCTAAGTAGTGGAGGGGAGCCCAGGCAGCCTGTGGAGTGCAGACATGGAGGAGATGAGAGAGAAGCAGGCTGCTGGGTACATCCTGTCTAAGGTGAGGAAGAGAGAGCCAGGGCACAGGAACTGAAGGGAGAGAGACTGTTCTCTGTTCAAGGTCTCCACGATGTCCACAGGCACAGCTAAACCAGAGCCCCCCCTCTGCTCACCCTGGCCAGGCCACTTCAGGAGGCCCTGGAATGGTGCTGTGGGAAAGGGGAGGGAGCTCCTCTTATTCCGCTGCCTTAGTGGCTGTACACTGTGGAAAGTTTCACGGGTAAGAACCAGAGAAACCCTGCAAAAGCTAGACAAATACGCATCCGTGCTTCTAAGTTGGCCAAGATCAGAAAGCTCCGGGCCACCCTGTGCCATGGGAGTTGTGCAGACAGCTGGGCCCCTGGGCGGTCTGCTGGTGGGATTGCAGGGATCCATGTCAGTGGGGAGATCTCTAGGAAAAGTACAAATGCACAAACACTTCACTTATAAGTTCTATTTCTAGTCAGGCACCTGTGGCTCACGCCTGTAATCCTAGCTTCTCAGGAGGCTGAGATCTGATGATCACAGTTCAAAGCCAGCTCAGGTAGGAAAGTCTGTGAGACTTCTTTTATCTCTAATTAACTACCAAAAAAACACAAAAGCCAGAAATGGAACTGTAGCTCCATGGTAGCATATTAGCCTTGAGCAAAAGAAGTTCAGGGACAGCACCCAGGCCCTGAGTTCAAGCTCCAAGACCGGCAACAAAAAAAACAAAAAAAAGAAAGAAACCCCATTTCAACAGTGATGGCTCAAATTTCTCCAAACACTGTGGGAAACTCAAAGACTGGAAATGCTAAATGTCTCATGGACAAGGCATGGCAAGGGTGGTCAACAAACAAGGCATGACCTAGAGATGGGGTGTGGCCTATGGGTGAGGCGTGGCCTATTGATGGGGCGTGGCCTATGGTCAGGAGTGTCTTACAGATGGGATGGTCTACAGATCAGGTATAACCTAGGAATGGGGCCTTGCCCAGTGATGGAGCTTGATCTATGAAGGCCTGACCTACAGACAAGGCGTGGCCTACAGACAAGGAGTGGCCCAGGACCAAGGCGTGGCCTACAGACAAGGCGTGGCTTACTGACAAGGAGAGGGAGTAATAGGTGCCCAGCTCACTCTTTTATTGTTATTACAAAGGTGATGTACAGGAGAGTTACAGTTACCTAAGTCAAGTAAAGAGTAGATTTCTTTTTGGACAATGTTCCCCCCTCCCCCTTGCTCTCTCTCAATTTACCCCTTCCATCCTCACCCACAAATTATATAGTTCATTTTCAACATAGTGTCTAGTGAGTATCACCACTGTAGTTATTCACCCTTTGTCTCTTCAATTCTGGGTCTCTCTTTACACTCCCAAAGACAGGTAAGGGAACAAACAAGACAAAAAAGAAAACAAAAGCAGTAACAAAGAAAAGAAAAATCTCTCTTTTCCATTTCCTGGAGTTCATTTCCATAACTATTATTTTTATATGATCAGATGCACATCTGTATTGTGCCTTTGTGTTCCTTGCTTAAGAATACCTTCCTTGGGTCTCACTGTGTGCCAATGTCTGAGTCTTGTATAATTTATCTCACTCCAGTGTATATTAGATCTAGCCGATGCCAGCCAGTGTGTGAGCCCCAGCTTTCCAATCCTAGAAGACATCTCCCACCACAGTGTCTGGGCCGGAGTCGTGGCTTATTTAGGGACTGAGGTCATGAATAATGGATCTGACAGAGCTACATCTGTCCTAGGCCTGTAATTCTGGCAGGAAGTAGAAATGGAACTGAAAACATGGTTTGGGATAAGTGTCCAGTCAGGTGACTAAAGCCAGTGCTGGGGGCAGGAGGGGGGCAGATGAGGGAGCTCACTATTGCTGAGGGTTGCCTAGGCCAGGACCTAGACTATGTCCAAGAGTGCAGTTACAGCCCCAGGTCAGGCAGGAGGGCTTCGGCTTAAGGGCTTGGTGTCTGATACCCGGGAAGATCCCCAGGAAATCCCTGGCAGTCAGGAATTTTATCCTTCTCAGTGCCAGGTCCCATTTTCTCTTCTGTCATTCCAGAAGAGCCGTGCTGGCCTAAGCGGGCAGCAGGGTGGGAGCAGAGGTCAGGGGCAGGGTGGTTTCTGTCTGGGAGAGTGTCTTGCATAAGGCTTTCTGATGCAACTGGCTGAACACTGTGCATCAGGGCCCTCCCCGCCCCCCTCACCCCTCCAGCTCTTCTTCGGAAGGGAAGGGCGGGGCAGTGGCCTGGACCCAGCAGGGAAATCTCTTCCTTCCCTGGCCTCTGATGGCCTCGGGACCCGCTGGATGCCAGAAGGCAGATGAGCAGGGCCAGGTGACTCAGCCCAGTCCAGGAAGGGAGTGGATTTAAGGATCACTGGAAGTTTGGAGATTCAACACCGTGCCCTCCCATCCCCCAACACACACATACAAAGCAGTAATTATATGGCTGAGCCAGGCAGAGACTGGGGTAGCTACCCAAAGTCACCCCAAATTAGAGGCAAGCTCAGAGCCCAAAACAGCAGTTCTGCTGCCTTCTAGCTCCTCTCAGGGAGGGCTTCTTCTGGAACTTTCCTTCAGTCCCACTGAGGCTTCTGAAATAGAGGATGGATGAGGGGTTTGGAGCCACTCAGAACTGGGTTCAAAGCTTGTCTGTGTCCTGCGTGGCCTGGGACAGATGACTCGTGCGCTCTGGTTTCCAGATTGCTCACTGGTGAAGTGGGCAGAAATCCGTCCTGGGCTCACAGGCTGTATGTAGCTTGGATGGTAGGAAAAGGAGAGAGAAGGCCCAGACCAGGCCTGCTGCAGAATCATGCTCAGGAAATGGGGCCCACCTTCCCCTTACTACTGTAGCCCATTAACTGCCTGTGTTCATGTGCACTGAGGTGTGTGTATGTGTGTACAAACGTTTACACTCAGGGCCAGGGCACTCTCCCATAGCTTCTGTGCTCAAAGCTGGTGCTCTATCCCTTGAGCCACAGCTTCACTTCTGGCTTTTGGCTGGTTCATTGGAGATTAAAATCTCACAACTTCTCTGCCTGGCTGGCTTCAAACTGAGATCCTCTTGAGTGGGTAGGATTACGGGTGTGAGGTGAGACATCAGTGCCTGGCTTGCTCAATTCCTTATGAGTACAAGGTAGCTGGCTGAGCACAGAGACAACCTGGGTTTTGAGCCAGACCAATTGACTAAATCCCTCTGGCTCCTTCCCCCCCAGGACAATGATGTCACTTCTCTGAGTCCTGGTTTCTTCATCTCTGGCTGGGATGAAGGCGGCCATGGGATGGGAAGTGGGAGGGTGATATGGGGTGATGTAAGGGGAGCACCCACAGGGGCCCAGGAATCACAATCTTCGTGGCTCCTGGGCCACTTGCCTTGGCCCTTCCTGCCCCTCCTGGGCTCAGCCTGTGCCAGGGCTAGATGATGAGAGACCTGTGCAAAGTGTCCAGGAGACTGCAGAGAAAGGGGAATCGCCTCGTCCCCTGGTAAAGGGCTCCCCAGGCGGCGCGCAGGCTCTGAGGCAGCAGCTCTGGAGTCACCTGACATCTCTCCGAATTGATTGGCCCCAAGACATTCATTCTTATTCCTATTCCATGTTTTCCTTCTGCCCAGCTCACTTTTTTAAAAAATGGAAGGAAAAAATATTAAAACCCCTTCCACATTTAATGGAAATGGAAATTCCAAATCACCGACTCAAATGGAACACCGTTACTGGTTCTGTAGAAGAGGTTACCATAAAATCAAACACAAGGAAAGCAAAACAAGATTATGCAATTCGATCTCAATCCTGTTTCTGGCTGAAGGTTCTGGAATGAGCTCAGCCTTCCATGAAGGAGACAGGTGTGAGGCTGGAGGTGTGGCTCAAGCAGTAGAACACCTGTCTACTAAGCACTAAGCTCTAGTTCAAGTCTCAGCACTCCCCTACCCCCCCCACCCAAAAAAAAGAGGTGTGAAAAGCACAAGAGACATTAAGTGAGACTTTCTCCCCCAGCCATTGGCAGTGCTAGAGTTTGAATTAGGGGCCTTGTCCCTGCTGGGCAGGTGCTGAACCACTGAGACATCCTTGCAGATGCCTAAGCTAGTGGACAAACAGGAGGAGCACGTGGAGTGGAAAGCCACTACACGGTTATTTCATGCAGGGTCTCGGAGACTCTAAACTCTCCCCGGCATCCTGCCAGTATAGAACGTAGTCTGCTTTGGTAAACACCGAGCCAACTCAACTTTCCTTACTTATTTCACAAGCACCACTGTGACAAGGTCCCCACATTTGTGGGTTATGCTCCAGGTGACACTCCAGTGGTCATACCTACCAGTTCATGTGGAGGCTGTGGCCTTACAAAGAGGGTGAAAAATCCCAGGACACTGTGGACAATGGCATCAGCTGACCCAAGTTCAAATCTCCCGTCTGCCAAGCTGGCTGGACTATGTAACCCCTCACTTGAACTCCTCAGGTCTGGAGAAGGGAGGTGACGGTGGCTGTTTCAAAATAAATAAATAAAAGGTAGTAAAATGCCTAGAGTTGTAAAATAGCTAGTGTCTCCACCGTGAGTCTTTGTACCTGATATTTTCTCTATCTTTTTGTGTCTTTTCATGGCTCACTTCTTCTTTTCCTGAAAATCTTGCTAGGTGTTGGTGGCTCATGACTGTAACCCTAGCTACTCAGGAGGCTGAGATCTGAGGATTGTAGTTTGAAGCCAGTCCAGTCAGGAAAGTCCATAAGACTCTTATTTCCAATTAACCACAGCAAAAGCCAGAAGTGGTGCTTTGCTTCAAGTGGGAGAGCTCTAGCCTAGAGCAAAAAGGAGCTCAGGAACAGTGCCCAAACCCGGAGAGGAGGAGGAAGAGGAGGGAGAGGAGGAGGGGGGGGAGGAGGAGGGGAGAGAGGGAGGAGAACCTCCATTCCTGCCATCCTTGGCTATCTCTCATAGACTAAAAGTAAGTTCATTCATTATTTCCTACAGCAGAAAAGTAGCCAGGATTAAATGAGATCCCAGAATCCCTTGGTATGCTCTGAACCCCAGAGCAGCTGGTCCCTGGAGCTCAGGAAAACAAAGGTGAACACGTCTTTGGAACTGGTATACGTTGATATTAAGACCTAATAGGAATTTTCAAGAAAGCTACTGTACCCTTGCGGCTTCACAGGGGTGCTCTAAACTTGAGGGGACAGGGCCTCCTAGATCTGGGGCTCAGTCCTTTAGGTCCTTAGATTTCAACCAGTAGGGTAGCTAGGATTACAGGACCCAGCCACCAGCCTCCAGCTCTTGTATTGTTTATTGATTTGTTTTGTATTTGTTGGAACTAAAGAAGCCAGTAATCCTAGCTACTCCAGAGCTAGATAGTTTTAGGGGCAAGCCTTTGCAAAATGTTCCCATGACTCTATCTCAACCAGTTGAAGCTGGGCTTGGTGAAGCAAGTCTATTGTCCCAACCACACTGAAAACATAAATGGAAGGATGGGGTCCAGGTTGGCCCAGACTTACACATGAGACCTTATTCGAAATATAAACGGGGGCTGGGGATATGGCCTAGTGGCTAGAGTGCTTGCCTCCTATACATGAAGCCCTGGGTTCGATTTCCCAGCACCACATATACAGAAAACGGCCAGAAGTGGCGCTATGGCTCAAGTGGCAGAGTGTTAGCCTTGAGCAAAAAGAAGCCAGGGACAGTGCTCAGGCCCTGAGTCCAAGCATCAGAACTGGCAAAAAAAGCGCAAAAAACCCCACAATTTTACTCGAAATGTAAACACAAAGGGCTGGGGAGCATGGTTCCAGTGGTATCTCGGATGTGAACCCAGCACACACACACACACACACACACACACACACGCCTAAGAAGGAAGCGTGTTCTTTCCACTTTATAGACGGGGAAACGGAGGCCTAGAAAGTAAACATTTTTTTCCCCCAAGGTGACAGGGAGTTAGGGATCGCAGTTTGCATCGCAACCTCCAGCCCCGTTCAGGAAAGCTTGGTGATCAGACCCCTGGCTGGCCAGCTCCTCGTGGGGCTGTGGGCGGACCTCGCTGTGGAGGCCGGGGCTGGCCGGAGGGGCGGGGACCCGGTGGGCAGGCCGGAGGGGCGGAGCCCAGGTGGGCGGGCCGGAGGGGCGGAGACAGGCAGTCCAGGGGGGCGGGGACAGGCGGGCTGGAGGGGCGGGGACAGGCGGGCCGGAGGGGTGGGGACAGGCGGGCCAGGGGGGCGGGGACAGGCGGGCTGGAGGGGTGGAGACAGATGGGCCAGGGGGGCGGGGACAGGCGGGCCGGAGGGGCGGGGACAGGCGGTCCAGGGGGCGGGGACAGGCGGGCTGGAGGGGTGGAGACAGATGGGCCAGGGGGGCGGGGACAGGCGGGCCGGAGGGGCGGGGACAGGCGGGCGGGCCACAGGGGTGGGGATGGTGCAATCCGGCGCCGCGGGGAGGCGGGCGGCGTCGGATTAGCTCAGGTTTGCATCACCCGGGCTCGGAGCCGGAGCCGGGCTCGCGGCGCGCCCGGGCACACTTGCAGCTTAAGCGGCGGAGGTGTTGCACGTGTCTGCGGGGCGCGACCTGGACCTGAGGCACGAGATCGGAGGGCGCCGAGCGGACGGCGTTCCCCCTGCCGGTGTCCAGGCGGCTCTGGTCCCGGGCGGCGCCGGGACCCGCGCGGGGCGGCAGGACGAGGTACCCGGCCGGAGGGCAGCAGCGCGCACCTGCGGGGTCCGGCGGGCTGGAGGGGGCGGCCGGGCCCGAGGGCAGCTCGGGGACTCCCGGGCGTCCGAGTGCCGCACTCGGCTCACTCTCGGCCACGGGGTCCCCCTGGGCGGGGAGCCCGCGTCCTTCCTGGCTTCGGGTGCTGCCGCGGGGCCGCTGTGGGGTCTGCTCGAGCGGGGAAGCTTGCGCCCGGTAGGGCGCGGTGGCGCGGGGCGGGGGGGGGGGGCGGGGGGGGCGGAGGGCGGTGCGGAAGGGCCTCGTGAGCGCGGGGCTTTGCGGGTTGTGCAGGGCCCGTGTGCGAGCGGGTACAGTGTCGGGGTCGCTGCGGGGGAGAAGTCGGGGTGGTGGTGGGCGCGGGGCTCGGCGGTGGTGGGAAGGGCTGGGCGCCCGGTGGCGGCGTTGGGTGCTGCGGGGACACCTGTAGGGCGGGCGCGCCGGGAGCGGAGCGCGGCTGCGCGGGGCCTCGGGGCTGCCCGGTGTGTGTGGGTACTGTGCGCGCGGGTAGTGCGTTTCTGCAGACGGCGTGGGGTGCACCTTCAGCTTTCAGGGTGTGCAGCTCCCCTGCTGTCCGCCTCAACCTCCTTCCCGTGGCTCGCCCTTTCCCAGTCTCAGGGGCTCTTTCCCCAGTTTCTGTGACCCCCAAACACCCCTGCCACCGTTTCTGCTCCCACAAGAGGGGCCTGGCAGCGAAGGCGGGCCAGGGGAGGTCGCTGGCTGAACCCCAGTCCTCTGAATCTGTGCCCCCTCTGTAGCTGGGATTACAGGTGTGTGAGCCTCTGCTCCCCAAATCCTGTGAGTGTCACATCCTGTTCCCACTTCACAAAAACCTGGGCAGGAAGGTGAGAGAACTTTCACACCTATCCAAGGAAGAGCCAAAGCTGGGATTAGAACCCAGGAATCCCCATCTACAGGCCCCGTTATTGCTCCCACTGTTTGGTGGAAGGTCTTCCCAGAGGGGAAGAGTGGAGCAACTCACTGCCTCCCATAATGCTTTTCATCCCTTCTTTCTAGATGCGAGCCACCCCTCTGGCTACCCCAGCAGATCCCTGCGACAGAAAGAAGGGGTTGGAGTCCAGTGAGGACTTAGATGCTGATTGTCCTACCCGGAAACGAGCTCGGAGCGGGCCCCAGCCTGAGCTGCCAACCTGCCCGCTGCCCCTGAGCCCAGCATCTGCTCCAGACGGTGCACCTGCAGCAGCCCCTGCCTCCCGGGTAGGCCCATATGTCCTCCTGGAGCCTGAGGAGGGTGGGCGGGCCTACCGGGCCCTGCACCACCCCACAGGCCTGGAGTACACCTGCAAGGTATGTCCTGGGGACTCGCTCCTGGAGCATCCCAGGGGGCTGCAAAGAGTCTGGGCACCAGAGGATTGCTGGGGTGCAGAAGCAGTATTCCTTTACTGATGTGTGCATTGGGGAAGCAGCTAGTAAGTCCTCAGCTGGGCTGCAGCCAAGGCGGTGAAGCAGGCCTGTGCCCAGCTCCAGGGCAGCTTATCCACGCAGCCTGCAGCATGGCAACCGCCCTGGGAGACACAGGGGGGATGTTAGTGTTTAAGGGGGTGCCGGCAAAGGCGGAGGCACAGTTGGCCAGGTAGAAGTGGGAGAAGGGAGCTCCAGGGAGGGGAAAGGGAACTATACAAAGCCCCAAGGGACTGAGCACCTGGTGCTTTGGGAATCTCAGCCCCACCATCCTCACAAAGGAGAGTAGGACCCACCGTTGTCAATCCAGTTAGCTGCCTGTGGCTGGCACAAGTGGGCTGAGTGTGAGCTGGCTGGGTGAGTGAAAGGGTGGTTAGTGTAACATTGAGAGAGGGTAGCTTTGTAGATCTCTGTCTCTTTCTCTCCCTCTCTTGTGTCAGTCCTGGGGCTTGAACTAGGGCCTGAGCACTGTCCTTTAGCTGCCTTTGATCAAAGCTAGCACTCTACCACTTGAGCCGCAGCGCCACTTCCAACTTTTTCTGTTTATGTGGTGCTGAGGAATCGAATCCAGGGCTTCATGCATGCTAGGCGAGCACTCTACTGCTAAGCCACATTCCCAGCCCAATTCATTCCTTTTTTTTTTTTTTTTTTTGTCAGTCGTGGGGCTTGAACTCAGGGCCTGGGCACTGTCCTGGAGCCTCTTTGTGCTCTAGTCTAGTGCTCTATCCCCTGAGTTGAGTCATGATACCACTTCCAACTTTTTCTGAGTAGTTTATTGGAGATAAGAGTCTCATGGACTTTTCTGCCCAGGCTGGCTTCCAACCGCGATTCTCAGAGCTCAGCCTCCTGAATAGCTAGGATTAGAAGTGTGAGCCACGGGTGCCCAGCACACTCCTTCATTTATAGGCAGAGTCTGGCGGTGTTGTCTAGGCTGGCCTCGTTCTTGCAATCCTCTAGCCTCAGCCTTCTAAGTGCTGGAACTACAGATGGGCCTGATAAGCACACCCCATGTCTGACCTGGATCTCTCTGCTTTGAGGGTTGTTTTCCTGTATGAAATCATTTGCAGCTTCAGGCCTGGGAGAGGGTAGCAGTAAAGCACAGAGGAAGAAGGGCCCAGAGTTCCAAGGCCCAGCTGAGCTGCTGGTGACCCTCTGGCCTCTCAGCCTCCCTCACCGGCCTTTGCAGTGCTGATGTCAGGGTTGGGTGGGCAGGCGAAAGTGCTCAGTGCCTAGAGGGGTGGCGGTACCTGTTTACTAGGCCAGTGGGCTCCCCCGGCCCCTAGTGGCGCTCATCTTGGGCTCTGCCCACAGGTGTACCCGGTCTGCGAGGCCCGGGCGGTGCTGGAGCCCTACGTGCAGCTGCCCCCCAGCGAGCTTGTGGCCCGGCCTGTGGAGGTCCTGCTGGGCCCTCGGCTCTACATCTTTTTCTCTCGGACCTGTGGGGACATGCACAGCCTGGTGCGCAGGCGCCGCCGCATTCCCGAGCCCGAGGCCGCGGCGCTCTTCCGTCAGATGGCCGCCACCGTGGCGCACTGCCACCAGCACGGTCTGGTCCTGCGCGACCTCAAGCTGCGGCGCTTCGTCTTCGCCAACTGGGAGAGGTGAGTGCCGCCTCCAAGACCGTGGGATGCACCCAGGAGATGGGTGAGGTGGGGAAACTGAGGCCCAGGGGGGGCTCCTCAGTTTATGCCAGGGCTAGTCTCAAAATGCCACCTCTAGAGTACCTAGGAAGGTGCGCTGGGCTGGGGGTGTGACTCAGCGGAGAGTCACCTGGCCTTGATCCTTTCAAAGAGTACTCATCAGTACCTGGTCATGGGAGAGTCTTCAATTTGATTGGACTGACGTGCTCTGTAGATTGGAGGCTAGGATGTTTTGGGGGTTTTTTTTGGCAAAAATATCAAAAGAAGTTGGAGGTCTGAGGATATAGGTCAGTGGTAGCATATTTGCATATTCATGCACCAGGCCCTAGGTTCCATCCTCAGCACCAAAAGAAAGAAAGAAAGAAAGAAAAAAAAAAAAAGAATACCACAAGCTGGGCATTGCAGGTGGCTCATACCTGTAATCCTAGCTGAGCTCTGAGGATCACAGTTCGAAGCCAGCCCAGGTAGGAAAGTCCAAGAGATCCTTATTTCCAATTAACCAATAAAAAGCCAGAAGGTGAGCTGTGGTTCAAGTGGTAGAGCACGGGCTGGGAATATGGCCTAGTGGCAAGAGTGCTTGCCTCCTACACATGAAGCTCTCGGTTCGATTCCCCAGCACCACATATATGGAAAACAGCCAGAAGGGGCGCTGTGGCTCAGGTGGCAGAGTGCTAGCCTTGAGCGGGAAGAAGCCAGGGACAGTGCTCAAGCCCTGAGTCCTAGTCCAAGGCCCAGGACTGGCCAAAAAACAAACAAACAAACAAACAAGTGGCAGAGCACCAGCCTTAAGTGAAAAAGCTAAGGGACAATGCCCGGGCCCTGAGTCCAAGCCTCTGCACTGACTCTCTCTCTCATACACACACAAAGAATACCACAGAATCAAGAGGCCCTTCTCATCACTTTACACTAAGAGACTCAAGTGATGTGTCCTTAATGTGTCATTAGTCCTCATCATGAGGGCCATGTGGTGGCTGCCACGGAAAGTTCTTTAGTTCATAATCCTTTGGTGGAGCCATGGCTCAGCCATAGCTGCCTAGCAATCAAGAGTCACTTAAAGGGCCTTTATTATTACTTGTTTTATTATTTTATTTATTTATTTTCTTATTGGTTCTACCAATAATAATAATTATGTCCTCAATCTGAGATCATTCTTCCTGATTCGAATCAAGTCAGGATTGAAGGGCAGTGTGCACACCTGGCTTGTAAAATTCTTAAACGTTCTTTTGTAATATCTACCTTGAGCTGGGGGTGAGGGGAAGGAACTTAGAGGCTCATTAAACATCCTGTTTCTTCTTAACTTTCACCCAATAACCTCCAGGCTATCCATCCTGCCTAGAGCACTTACTGTACCCTGATGTGTGCCAAAGGCTGAATTTCGATTTCCCTCTCCTTTTTGGGAGACGGGGGAGGGGAGTGGGGGGTGAGGGGGAGGAGGAAGACTGTCATATTGGGTGTTGAACTCAGGGCCTCAAGTGTGCATAGCAGGCGGGTACTCTACCACTCAAGCCACACCCCCAAGCCCCTTCTATATTTTCCATCAAGACCACTGGTGTCTCTCAGTAAGAAATAGAATGGACAATTTGTGTGGTTTTGGTTTTTTATTTGTTTGTTTGTTTTTGCCAGTCCTGGGGCTTGAACTCAGAGCCTGGTCACTGTCCCTGAGCTTCTTTAGCTCAAGGCTAGCACCCTACTACTTGAGCCACAGCACCACATCTGGCTTCTCTTGTGCATGTGGTACTGAGGAATCAAACCTAGGGCTTCATGCATGTGAGGCAAGCACTCTACCACTAAGCCACCTTCCCAGCCCAATTTGTTTTTTAAGGTGGTATGCGTAGGCTTTAGCATGTTTTCTGGGCTCTCCAAGCTATTAGTTGGAAGACTTGACTGAAAGGAGGCTGTGGAGACAGAACTGCCTGTATTTGTTATTTATTTGTTATGGTGGTCAGGATTGAACCCAGGGTCCTGCACATTGCTAGGAATTGTTCTATCTATAGAGCTTCAGCTCCAGCTGCAGCCCGGTTTAAATCCTGCTGCTGCTTCTCACCTGCTGTTTTGTCTTGTCCAGTGACATTACCTGCCTTGTAGTGGAGACTCAGTTTCCCCAAGCTGTCAGCATTTGTGCAATACCAGGAGGCACTTAGGAAGTGGTGCTTCGAGCAGTGGGCACATCAGGAGTGCTCTGTGGGTTGTTTACAGGAGATGTTGCCGGGCTGGGGATGTGATTCAGTGGGAGAGTGTGTTGCCTTTAGGATGCTCTGGGGGGGCTGGGAATGTGGCTTAGTGGTAGAGTGTTGCTTAGCATGCGAGAAGCCCTGGGTTCAATTCCTTAGTAACACATAAACAGGAAAAGCCGGAAGTAGCACCATGGCTCAAGTGGTAGAGTGCTAGCTGTGAGCAAAAGAAGCTCAGGGACAGTGCCCCAGCTCTGAGTTCAAGCCCAGGACTGGGAAGAAAAAAAAAGAAGAAGAAGAAGAAGCAGCAGCTCTGGGTTCTGTCATCTCCCACCCCTTGCTAGCACTAGAAAAAATGAAGTAGAAGTTGCAAACAGTAGGGTATGCAGGCTTTTCTTTTTCCCCTGCAAGCATGCCTTCCTTCCTTCCTTCCTTCCTCCCTCCCTCCCTCCCTCCCTCCCTCCCTCCCTCCTTTCCTCCCTCCCTCCCTTCCTTCCTTTTTTTTTTTTTTTATTAATTGAGGGGCTTGAATTCAGGACCTGAGCACTGTCCCTGAGCTCTTTTGCTCAAGGCTGGAGCTCTACCACTTTGAGCCACAGTCCCACTTCCTGTTTTCTGATAGCTAATTGGAGATAAAAGTCTCATGGACTTTCCTGCCCAGGCTGGCTTTGAATTGTAATCCTCACATCTTGGCCTCCTGAGTAGTTAGGATTACAGGTGTGAGCCACTGGTGCCTGGCATCGGTTTTTTAAAAATTGACATTAGCTACCAACATCTTGAAAACTGGAATTTTTTTCATTAAAATATGTACTCTGGGACAGGAGGTATAGCTCCGTGGTGGAGTGCTTGCTTAGCATAAGGAAGGTCTGTGGTTGGAGCACCAACACTGCAAAAATAAAAATGAAAAATAAAACAAAATTAATTTTTACATGTGTTCTGGTACTGGGGGCTTGAGCTCAGAGCCTTGCCTTCTCACTTGGCTTATTTTGCTCAAGGCTAGCACTCTGCTGCTTGAACTATGCCTTCACTTCTGGCTTTTTGCTGCTTAGTTGGAGATAAGAGTCTCACAGACTTTTCTGCCCAGGCTGGCTTTGAATTTTCATGCCCAGCTCTCAGCCTCCTGAGTAGCCAGAATTACAGGCTGACTAGCAGTCACAGGAGCCTGGCTGAAGTCACTATTTCTGGCTTCTCTTTGAACCAAACAGGAAATGGGAGCCTGAGAATGACAATTGGTTTGCAGCCTTGGCTCTGGGGGTGGAGACCAGGCCGGTGCCCTGGATCTGTGCCAACATGTCCTGCATACTGGCTGTAGCCAGGGTGAAGGAAATGAGCCAGGAACTGAGCTTAGCCCCGGGGCAGGTACCCAGAGGCCATAAACACTGGGCCACAGTGTTGTTATTTGGACCTTTTCAGGCAGGACCCTGCTATGTTTGGCACCCATCCTGTTTCCTCCCCTGTTAATCAGCCACCAGGGCACTGAGTGTGCAAGAGAAACTTAACCCCTGCAGCCCCTTGCAGGGAAGTGTGCTCCCTTGGGAATCTTACTAATTGCCCCGTGGGCCTGAGAAATGATTTGGCCTCTCGGAGCCCCGGGCTTCCTTGTCTGAGACAGGATCCACCGTGTAGCGGCCCGGGACTGGCCCTTCCCTGTTGCATGGTCGCGGGTCCCAGCGTAGGGGATGGCGTGGAGGGTGGCGTGGGGACTCCACTGGGGACTTGACGCCTCTGTGTCTGCCCCAGGACCCGGCTGGTCCTGGAGAACCTGGACGACGCCTGCGTGCTGACCGGCCCGGATGACTCTCTGCGGGACAAGCACGCGTGTCCGGCCTACGTGGGACCTGAGATCCTCAGCTCCAGGACATCCTACTCCGGCAAGGCGGCGGATATCTGGAGCCTGGGCGTGGCGCTCTTCACCATGCTGGCCGGCCACTACCCCTTCCAAGACACGGAGCCCGTGCTGCTTTTTGGCAAGATCCGGCGCGGGGCCTTCGCGCTGCCCGAGGACCTGTCCGCCCCAGCGCGCTGCCTGGTCCGCTGCCTCCTGCGGCGGGAGCCAGCAGAGCGGCTCCCGGCCTCCAGCATCCTGCTGCACCCCTGGCTGCGAGGGGACCCCCTCCCCTCAGTCCCTTCCCGACCCCGCCGCCGCGAGGCCGACCAGGTGGTCCCCGGCGACGGACCAGGGCTGGAGGAGGTTGAGGAGGAGGAAGGGGGCGACGGGGAGCTGAGTCTCTACGGCTAGGGCCGCTCTAGTAGACTCTCAGCTTCAAACAGCAGGCTGAATGTGGGGGTCTCCCAGCTTCCTCTTGCCCCTTTGCAATGAACCAAACTTAAGTGCCTTGTGGGAGGGGTGGGGGGAGAGGAGGAGCAGGTGTGCTGTGGGCACACCCGTGCACTTCCATCCACATGTCAGCTGGGATGCTTTGTGTGTGCGTGTGTGCCTGGCTTGCTCTGTGTGCTGGGAAAGCCACAGTAAGCAAGGGAGGCAGGACTCCCGGCTGGTGGAGCTAAGCGGGCATGTGCCCACAAGTCTGGCTGGGCACACGCCATACCAGGGTCACTGTTCACTTGTGCTGTGCCAGCCCTGCTGACCACAGGGCAGGCCTCTCCTGACAATCTGGCTGCCTGGGATCTGGGAACAGCTCTGTGCCAAAGGCTGCAGGCCTGACCCTGCAACTCAACACTGTGAACCTGGGTCAGGCCGGAACTGGGCTCCTTCAGCTCTGGCCTCCCATCAAGACTTTTCTTTGGAGCTGGGCACCGGTGCTCATGCCTGTAATCCTAGCTACTCAGGAGGCTGAGATTTGAGGATTGTGGTTCGAAGCCAGCTCCGGCAGAAAAGTCCGCAAGACTCTTATCCCTAATACACTACTCAGAAAAAACTGGAAGTGGTGCTATGGCTCAAGTGGCAGAGTGCTAACCTTGAGCACAAAGAGGCTCAGGGACAGGGCCCAGGCCCTGAGTTCAAGCCCAGGACTAGCAAAAACACACAAAAAAAGACTTTCTTTGGAGCTGAGGGCATGCTTCACATAGGAGAGCACTTGCCTAGCAGCTTCAGTGTCCTAAGTTCAAACCCCCTATGCTGCCAAGAAAGAAAAAAAAGCCTCCTTGGGTTGAGGGGTGTAGAGTGCTTGTCTAGCGTATGAAAAGCCCTGGATTTCCAGCACTGTAAGAAAACAAGAGTTTCAGCCTGTACTGGGAGTTCATGGCTGTAATTCTAGCTATTTAGGAGGCTGAGATCTGAGGATCAAGGTTTGAAGCCAGCCAGGGCAAGAAATTCCATGAGACTTATCTCCACTTAACCACCAAAAGCTGGAAGTGGAGCTGTGGCTTAAGTGATAGAGTGCTAGCCTTGAGAGAAAAAAGCTCAGAGACAGCACCCAAGCCCTGAATTCCAGCCCCAGGACCAGCACAAAAACAATAAAAGAATCTCCTTGCAGGCCAAGCCAAGAATGTGGGCTGGAAGGACAAGAATCCAACATGAGACTACTCATCTGACTCAGGGCATGGTTTGGAATGGGGGTCCAGGCCTGTCCACTCCTGGGTCCACATAGACACTTGTTCTGGGGACATTCAGGGTCCAGGACCACTGTCAATTCTATGGTTTGGTAATCGAGAATGTATATTTTCACATTGTGCCTAGTAAAGAGTAACAAATACTTTGGTTTCTCGATGAGATTTCCTTTACCTTCCCTGATCATCTCGTGCCAGTTTTTTTTTTTCTGTCTTCAACCCTAACCCCACAATGAAGGCCAGACATGTCTCAACCTCTGTTGAGAGGTTTATGACAACAGATTCCCCACAGCCCTTTTGATCTTCCAGCACACTCCCTGTTTCTTCTAGATGTAATGGGGTCTGAGGTGGGGGTACCTTTCTGAGAAAAGAAGGGTTGGGAGCATATCAGTGATAGAGCACTTGCCTTGTGTGCTTAAGGCATGGAGACAAGCAAGTGGTGTAAGCAAAAGATCTGTCTTGCACAAAGCAAAAAGTCAGTGAATGGGTTAGACTTTAGTGACCGGGGTGGAATGGTTGATTCAACTCACAGAGCCAATTGGACCAAAATGTCCAGTCTCCTAGCTTCTTCCATGCTTGGCTCTGTTGTCATTGGAGAGAGCTGGTACACAGTGAGAGAAGTACCATATGTTACGTTAGTTGAAGGAGAGTGGCCTTGCTGTAGTTGAGAACTTAACACCATGGAGTTAGGCTGCTTAGAACTAAATCCTTGCCTCCAGCATGCACTTAGCTGTTGGACCATCAGCAAGGTTCGTAATCACTTTGCCTCTGATTCTTCATCAGTAAGAGCTGTGATAATAGTGCTTAACTCAAGACAAGGGAGTTTAAACATCCAGAACAAGCAATGCCCAGCTTAACCTTGCAAAAACCACTCAGTGCTGCCATTCTCAGAGCTCTTCCCTAGGATGGGAGACGCTCCCCTAGAAGTGATGCAGCCTTCTCCACACACACCAGGATGGGTCACAATCACCAGCAAGGGGTATGTGCTCCTACTAATTCACTCTGCCTGTGGCATCCTCCAGGGGCTCAGCCCCGACTCCATGAAGTCATGAAGTGATCCACAGGTTTCAAATGTGTGCTTGCATTGCAACAGCAAATAACAGCATGTCCCATAGCTCACCTCAGCAGGCAGTAAAACAGACTTTTGATAGGAGTTGCTAAAAATATGTGGCCTTTAAAATACACTCACACTGGCTGAGTGCTGGTGGCTCATATCTATAATCCTAGGAGAGATCTGAGGCTTGAAGTTCAAAGCCAGCCCAGGCAGGGAAGTCCTTAAGACTCTCATCTCCAATTAACCACCAAAGAGCTGGAAGTGGAAGTATGGCTTCAGTGACAGAATACTAGCCTTGAGTTGCAAAAGCTCAGGGTCAGTGCCAGTCCCAGAGTTTAAGCCATAGGAGTAGGTCGTACACACACACACACACACACACACACACACACACTGGAGGCTAGGCATGGTGTTACATTTTAATTGCAAGAGGATCACAAGTTTCAGGCCAGGTGGCTACAGTAATGCCACCCTGTCTTGAAAAAGCTGGTCACTAGTGGTTTATGCTGATAAGCCCAGCTACTCAGAAAGCTGAGACCTAGAAGTTTACAGTTTGAAGCCAGTCTAGACAGAAAAGTCTTGAGAGGCTCCATCTCTAATTAACCAGCAAAGTGTTGGAATGGAGGCATGCTCAAGTGGGAAAGTGCCTCTCTAGCAAGAAGAAAGCCTTGAGATACTGGGTACCCTCATGCCTGTCAAGGAAAGAGAAAGAAGAGGAGGCAGGCCAGATGGTTCATGGCTGGAATCCAGAGGCTCAGATCCAAAGAATCACAATTTGAAGATAGCTAGGGCAAAATAACCAAAGTCCACCGAAATAACCAGCAAAAACAGATGTGACTCAAGCGGTAGAGCCCTAGTTTACATAGGCCCTAAGTTCAAAAAGCTTTCAAGTGCACTGGGAATGTGGCTTAGTGGCAGAGTACTTGTTTGATTCCTTATCACCACAAAATCAGAAAAAGTGGGAAGTGACGCTCAAGTTGTAGAATGCTAGCTTTGAGCAAAAAGAAGCCAGGGACAGTGTTTAGGCTCTGAGTTCAAGCCTCACAACTGGAAAAAAAAAGACAACAAACCTTTCAAGAGGTAGTGTGCTTGCCTAAGAAGCTCGAAGCCCAGAGTTCAAATCCCAGTACCCCAAACTCCCTATCCCAATAGAGTAGCCTTGAGCAGATCATAATCAGAGCCTTGTTTCCTCATTCTCTCTTTTTCCTTTTTCTGTTGTTTGAGGGGATTGGATTCAGGCCTGGGCATTGTCTCTGAGCTTTTTCTGTTCAAACCTTGAGCTGTACCATTTTGAACCACAGCACCACTTGCGACTTTCTGACGGTTAATTGGGAGTAAGAGTCTTACAGACTTTCCTGCCCAGGCTGGCTTTGAACCCCAATGCTCAGATCTCAGCTAGGATTGCAAGAAGTGAGCCATTGGGCTGGGGATATGGCCTAGTGGCAAGAGTGCTTGCCTTGTATACATGAGGCCCTGGGTTCAATTCCCCAGCACCACATATACAGAAAAAAAAAAAAGGCCAGAAGTGGCGCTGTGGCTCAAGTGGCAGTGCTCTGGCCCTGAGTCCAAGGCCCAGGACTGGCAAAAAAAAAAAAAAAAAAAGAAGTGAGCCACTGGCTCCCGGCTTCCAGTAGGATGTTTAACTTGTCCTCAGCAGCAGAAGGCCATCTGTGGGTCCTCACGGCCCCTCCAACCCCATCACAAACCCCGCCCTAGCCCAGATCCCGCCCCACTACAAGCCCCGCCCTAGCAAGACCCCGCCCCGAGCCTCAATCCCCGCCCACACGAAGGCTCCGCCCCTCCGTCTGCCCCGCGCCTTCCGGTCCTCCAGGCCCGCCCTCCCACTGGGGCGCGGCGCGGCGGGTGAGCGGGCCCGGGAGTGGGTGGTCCACGGGAGGCCGGGGTGGGGCCTCCGGGAGGCCGCGTGGAGGCCGGTGGCTCCGGGGCCGCCGGGCGCCTGCGGGAGGGGTGGGGGTCCCGATGAGGAGAGTTTTCCGGCCCCCCCCTTCCTCACTTCCGGGGCCGGTACTTTCGCTTTCTCTTCGGAATGACCCGGGCCTTCCCGGAGCCCGGGCCTCGGGACGCCGCGGGGACCCCCGTGCACCCCGCCGCGTGGCGTCGGGCCGTCCCTCCGCTCCCCACCCCGCCTGTCCCGTCCCACGCAGGGCCCTGGCCTTTTCCCTATGCCACCTGGGTCCCGGGTGGTGTGATGCCGCCCGGCTGCTGCCCCGGATTCCGGGGCACGGAGGGTGCTGGGCCCGCGCTGGGGACCGCGGGCCGGGGCTGAGTCACTCCCGGCCGCGCGCCCTCAGGTGACCCGGAGGTGGCCTTCTCCCGGAGCCGCAGCCCCCCGGGGGGATGGGCGCAGCCAGCGCAGATGGACGAGAAGACAAAGAAAGGTGGGCGCCGGCCGGAGGCGGGCTAGCGGAAAGTGGGCTCTCCCTCCTTCCTCTGGGGGCGCCGGGTCTGCACGGGGGCTGGGTGGGTCACTCCCAGAGGACACAGGACCCCGAACTGGGGACCTCCTGGGCTGGTGGGGAGACAGATCTGAGTGCATTTGAGTATCAGAGGTTCTTGCCTCTGTCCTTGGCACCATAGAACAGAGTAGAACATTCATGTGGTGTCACTGGATTGACTACTGGAAATGGATCTCTCAGAATCAAGCCCAGAACCCTGGGAGGCCTGCAAGGCCCGCCTCCTTCAGCTCTCAGCCTGTGTGAGCTCTTCCCAGAAACCCTTATTTATTTATTTTCTTCCTTCCTTCCCTTCTTCCTCTCTTCCTTGCTTTAATTCATCCTTTCCTTTTTTTTTTTTTTTTTTTGGTCGGTCATGGGGTTTGAACTCTGGGCCTGGGTGCTGTCCCTGAGCTCTTAAGTTCAAGGCAAGAGCTCAACTACTTGAGCCACAGCACCACTTCCCGTTTTCTGATGGTTAATTGGAGTTAAGAGACAGCCTTTCCTGCAGCTGCTAGCTTTGAACCTCGATCCTCAGATCTCAGCCTCCTGAGTAGCTAGGGTTACAGGCGTGTGCTCACGCTGGCTTCTTTGTGTGTGTGTGCTGGATCTGGAGCTTAAACTCTGGGGCTGGGTGCTATCCCTCAACTTTTGTGCTCACGGCTAGGGCTCTACCACTTTGAGCTACAGCTCTATTTCTGGCTTTTTAGTCGTTAGAGATAAGATTCTCATGGACTTTCCTGCCCAGCCTGGGTTGAAACTCAGTCCTCAGATCTCAGTCTCTAGATCTCAGCTAGGATTACAGGAGTGAGCCACCAAGGCCTAGCCTTTTTTTAAATAAACGGTGGTTAATTGGAGATAAGAATCTCAGAGACCTTCTTGCCCAGGCTTGCTTCAAACTTGGATCCTCAAATCTCAGCCTCCTAAGTAGCTACAGTTGCAGGTGTGAGCCACCAGCACCAGGCACCTGTTTCTTTCTTTATTTCCAGCTTGGATCGCTCTAATTTCTCTTGTTAAACTTCCTCTTTTCTGTCTCCTGCACTGAATGGGGAGTTTGAGGGGCTTTATCTATCTAAGCCCAGTTTCTGGGACAGTGAGTGGCACACAGTAGGAGCTGTGTTTATTTTGTCATATAAATGAGTGGGAAGTCTGGGGGACTCTGAATGTGAAGGACAAATGGAAGCAAATGAGCCTGGGGTGGAGGACAGTGGGGAGTGTAAGAGAAGGCCTCTCAGCGAAAGGGGCTTTTAATCTAGGTGCAGGACATGGAGCTCACCAGGGAGACAGAGGGCTGCCTCATCTGTCACCCCTCACTCTGACTTCCCCCAAAGCAAACCCGGTGCTCACTGCTTCTGTGCTGGTTTTCAGCGGAGGAGATGGCCCTGAGCCTGGCCCGGGCAGTGGCCGGCGGAGATGAGCAAGCAGCTGTGAAATGTGCCATCTGGCTAGCAGAGCAGCGGGTGCCCCTGCGGGTACAACTGAAGCCCGAGGTCTCCCTGACTCAGGACATCAGGTGAGGAACACACGGCTGGCAGGGACCTTGTGGGCAGCCCGTGTTGTTTTGCTTGTGCAGTGCTGGGGGGATCGAACCCATGGCTTCGCTGGCAAGTTGTAGTCAGAAGATAGGGCTTCAAACTCCAGTTCTGTCACTAAACAATTATGAGATACAGGATAGTTGTTTGTTTTTGTTTTTTCCATTTCAGTTCATTTTCTCATTTTTAAAATGGGATAAAACTGTCTGCTTAGGAGGTATTTTAAGATGTGGGGCAGGAAAAAAAATAACTGAATGAACAGATCCAGTGGAGGCTCCTCTTTCTCCCATCTCCCATCTTATTATTCTGCCATTCATGGCCCCTGTTCTGAGGACAGCTGCGTGGTTGAAGATGGCCGCTCCAGCTGTGGCCGTTCCATCAGAAGGAAGGGAAGACGTGTGTGTGTGTGTGTGTGTGTGTGTATTGTCAGTCCTGGGGCTTGAACTCAGGGCCTGGGCACTGTTCCTGAGCTTTTCTGCTCAAAGCTAGTGTTCTACCACTTGAGCCACACCTCCATTTCTGGCTCCCTTGCCTGGCCTTGCTTGGAACCATAATCCTTAGATCTCAGCCTTTTGAGTAGCTAGGCTTACAGGTGTGAGCCACTGGTACCAGCTGGGAAGACACTTAAGAACATAGCTCAGAAGTTCCCATACTTCTGTACAATGCTTACAGACTTGATCTTCCTCTCACAACCGTGCTCCGTTTGAATGGGGGCTGTGAAAGCCAGCCAGGCATCCAGCTAGAACTCAGAGGCTGTACTTGACAAAGGAAAGGAGGGAGAATGGATACAGGGGACTTCTTCCAGATGTGTGTGGCCAGGCCTAGCCTTTTCTTTTTCGTTCTTTTTTTTTTTTTTTTGCCAGTCCTAGCGCTTAGACTCAGGGCCTAAGCACTGTCCCTGGCTTCTTTCTGCTCAAGGCTAGCACTCTGCCACTTGAGCCACAGTGCCCACTTCTGGCTTTTTTTGTGTATGTGGTACTGAGGAATGGAACCCAAGGCTTCATGCATGCTAGGTGAGCACTCTACCACTAAGCCACATTCCCAGCCCTGAGGCCTAGCCTTCATTGACTTTTCTTGAAAGTTCTCCCAGTTCACTTGCAGATGGTACAGTAGTTTGCTCTGCAAGGTGAACTGCTACCCACCGTGTGGATAATAGCAGCCTGTGCCTTGCTGCTTCCAAGTGTGGCTTGTGAACCAGCAACATGGGCAGAAGTTTGGGTCCTACCTGAGAACTGCCTTCTGAGAGGCCCTGGCCAGCAGGAGGCCCCAGTTGTCCAGCTTAAGGCCTAGACGCTGCCCCTGATCTTCTGTTTGCTCAAGACTACCACTTTGATTCCTAGCTCCACTTCCAGTTTTCTAGTGGTTAATTGGAGATAGGAGTCTCATAGACTTTCCTACCCAGGCTGGCTTTGAACTGCGATCCTCAGATCTCAGCCTCTTGAGTAGCTAGGATTACAGGCATGAGCCACCAGTGCCTGGCTATGATCTTCTTTTTTTTTTTGCCAGTCCTGGGGACTGGACTCAGGGCCTGAGCACTGTCCCTGGCTTCTTCTTGCTCAAAGCTAGCACTCTGCCACTTGAGCCACAGCGCCACTTCTGGCCATTTTCTGTATATGTGGTGCTGGGGAATCGAACCCAGGGCCTCATGTATATGAGGCAGGCACTCTTGCCACTAGGCCATATCCCCAGCCCCTGGCTATGATCTTTTTAACATGTTGGTGAATTCAGTGTGCAAGAATTTTATTGAGAGTTTTTGCATAGATCCTCATCAAAGAGATTCACCTGTCATTCTCTGTGTCTCCATCCAGTTCCCTACCCTAGATCTGTTTCCTTTGGGGTCAGTTCTGTTTTTGCATCAAGACTCTTCCTTTTCTTGGTTTTGGTCTTCTAAAGATGTGTGATGAGGCAGTGGTTAATAAGGTATAGTACCTAGGCCCTAAGTGCAAGTCCCAATACCGGCACACACATACACACACACACACACACACACACACATACACACACACAAAGTGGGTGCTTGAAATATCAGGCTGGGCTGCAGCTCAGTGGTGAACCACCTCCTCACATGGGGGATTCTCTGGGTTTGATTTCATCACTGCGAAGAAGTAAAAGAGCACTTTGGAATACCACTACTTGGATTTAAATCCTGCCTCCAAGTTACGGCATATGCTAGCAGTCAGGTAGCGTGCATGTGTTTGTAGTAAAGGGGTACAGTCCCACTTCTTGGGGTGGTTGAGCAGATTCACTGACTTTAATGCACTCCGGGGACACTGCGGGGCCTTGGCTTGAGGCTGTGGCCTCTGCCGGTGGCTTGGCTGAGAGGTGGTGGGAGACGGCTTGGGGCCTGTGTGCACTGAGCCCGGTTTATTCTAAAAGTGTGAGCGGGCGAGGGGAGGGGGCAGTGGTTAGATA
Organism: Perognathus longimembris pacificus; assembly: GCF_023159225.1. Lineage (NCBI taxonomy): Eukaryota > Metazoa > Chordata > Mammalia > Rodentia > Heteromyidae > Perognathus > Perognathus longimembris. The sequence goes on along the minus strand of NC_063166.1, from coordinate 66,380,218 downwards.
GAGGAGGCAGCTGAGGGGTACAGGAGTCCAGGGAGACCCTCCCCTGACCGGGGCTGGGCATGCACATGCTTGTGCATGCATGCAAGAAAAGCTCTTCGCATGGCCAGAGCCTTGGGCCTGCCTTCCCTGCAGGCTTAGCGTGAGCGTGGAAGACGCCCAGATGCACACTGTGACAATCTGGCTCACTGTACGGCCAGACATGACCGTGGCCTCCCTCAAGGACATGGTGAGTGAGGGTGCTGACGTGGGGGTGTTCCTGTTTTGCTGGTGTCTTCTCTCTCTCTGGCTTCCAATTCCTACTCTCCCTCTCGGGGTGTCCCCCCCCCCAGGTCTTCCTGGACTACGGCTTTCCACCCACCCTGCAGCAGTGGGTGATTGGGCAACGGCTGGCACGAGACCAGGAGACCCTGCATTCCCATGGGGTGCGGCGGAACGGGGATAGCGCCTACCTGTACCTGCTGTCGGCCTGCAACACCTCCCTCAACCCCCAGGAGCTGCAGCGGCAGCGGCAGCTCCGGATGCTGGAAGGTGAGGCCCTGGCCCGGTAGCCCTGTGTGTCCCCGGCGGGGTGCGGGTACTGCCTGTGGGGAACACAGGACACGGGCGTTAGGGGGGCAGTTGGACAACAGCTGGCATGGTATTGGGCCTCGACGAACCCTGCTGTCCCAAGTCACCAGCTGTGTGACCCTGGGCAAGCTCCTTCCTGTCTGTGTGCCTGTTTTCTCTATGCAGAAATTGCGTGTGAGGCTAATTAGGACTAGCGTTCATTCTAAATGTGTTACTTTTGCAATATTTCAGAGCTGTAGAAAAGTTTAAGGAGCATACCAAGAACGGTGCAGCGTTCCCGTGCACCCTTCAACATGCATTCTCCAATGTTAACATTGGCTTGCTTTATCATTCTCTTTGTACAAAATGATTTACAAGTCGTTCTGTGTCCTCACCTAGAAAATGCTTTGGTGTAGATTTCCCTTAAAAGGAGGGTCTCAGCCAGGGCGCTGGTGGCTCACACCTGTAATCCCAGCTACTCAGGAGGCCGAGATCTGAGGATCACTGTTCAAAGACAGCCCAGGCAGGAAAGTCTGTGAGACTGTCTCCAATAAACCACTCAGAAAAAGCTGGAAGTGGCACTGTGGCTCAAGTGGTAGAGTACTGACTCAAGAACAGCGCCTAGGCTCTGAGTTCAAGCCCCAGGACCAGCAAACAAAGAAGAATAAGTGTTACCAGGCGCTGGTGGCTCACACCTATAATCCTAGCTACTCAGGAGTCTGAGATCTGAAGGTTGAGGTTCGAAGCCAGCCTAGGCAGTAAAGTCTGTGAAATTCTTATCTACATAACCACCAGAAAACTGGAAGTGGTGCTGTGGCTGGCTCGAATAGTAATAGAGTGCTCGCCTTGACCAAAAAAGTTCAAGGACAGCGCACAGGCCCCGAGAAGCTCCATGACTAGACACCATACCTCCCTCCCCCCGCAAAAAAACCAGATCATTTTCTTATGTTACCACCTACGCCTCTGCAGTACAGGAAATGTCCACAAAGGTGGCACACTTGCTTATTTTGGTTTTGCCAGTAGTCTAGTACAGTCAGTGGCTAGCAACATGGCATTCAGGAATTAAATCGCAGCCTTCTTATCTTGGGTCTCCTTTGGTCCTTTGACTCCTGAGCTGACTTCAAAGTTCTCGCACTTCCTTTTTTTTTGTCAGTCATGGGGCTTGAACTCAGGGTCTGGGCACTGTCCCTGAGCTCTTCAGCTCAAAGCTAGCACTCTACCACTTAAGCCACAGCACCACTTACGGTTTTCTGGTGGTTAATTGGAAACAAGAGTCGCACAGACTTTTCTGCCTAGGCTGGCTTTGAACTGCAATCTTCAGATCTCAGTCTCCTGAGTAGCTAGGATTATAGGTGTGAGTCACTGGCACCCAGCTACTTACTTTATATTAAAAAAAAAAAGTGTGTGTGTGTGGATACTGAGGATTGAATTCAGGCACTGCCCCTTAGCTTTTTCACTCAAGGCTGGTGCTCTACTACTTGAGCCACAGCTCCATTTATGGCCTTTTGGTGGTTAACTGGAGAGAAGAGTCTCACAGACTTTCCTACTCCAGCTGGCTTTGAACCTTGTACCTCAGATCTCAGCCTCCTGAACAGCTAGGATTACAGGCGTGAGTCACTGGCACCTACCTGCTTCCTTGCTTTTTGGCAGGAGTGCCCTCATGGATGGAGCAAGTCTGTGTTTGATCAGGCCTACCTCAGTGTAGTAGTGTCCGTCCTTCAGGTGGCTCGGGGAAGAGCTGTGCACAAGCACAGCGGTGGGTGCACGAGGGCTGGTCCCTCGGGATCCAGGGTGCCCACCTGGCAGGACAGGCTGGAGCTAGCCCAGGAAGGAAGGGAGGATCGCAAGGAGGGCCCAGCCTGGCCGCTCCAGTGTGGACACGGATCCACCCCTCCTTGCCTGCTTCCACAGATCTGGGCTTCAAGGATCTCACGCTGCAGCCCCGCGGTCCTCGGGAGCCTGGCCTTCCCAAGCCCGGAGCCCCTCAGGAAGCAGGACGGCCAGGGGCAGAGCCCCTGCCGGTAAGTGTTCGCCTTCTGCATCCCCTGACCCACCTGCCTAGACCAGCCTGTCCGCCACTCCACTCACAGCCCCCTTGCCTCCAGGTGGGCTGGCAGTGCCCGGGGTGCACCTTCATCAACAAGCCCACGAGACCCGGCTGCGAGATGTGCTGCAGGGCACGGCCCGAGGCCTACCAGGTCCCCGCATCCTACCAGCCGGACGACGAGGAGCGGGCGCGACTGGCTGGTGAGGAGGAAGCGCTGCGCCAGTACCAGCAGGTGGGTGCCCGTCCTGGGACAGCCGGGAGCGGGAGGCCCCTGCACCCGCCACGCCCCTACCACTGCCTTGCCCCTCTGAGCACACTGCTAGCTGCCACCCTCTCTGCGGTCACCCTGGGCATGTGCCGTGCCCTCCAGGTTCTTTACTTACTCTGCCCCATGTGGGCTGCATCTCTGCTCCTGCCTTTAATCCCTCCCTTCCCTCCCTCCTGTTCCTGGCTGTCAACACCCTAGCTGTGACCCTGACCTCACCCCTGTTGTCTGTGACCTTGCTCCTTTTCTACCTAGTGACACTTCACTTGGGACCCCACTCTTACCCCAAGGCCATCTCTAGCATGGGCTCCTCCCTGCCTTCCTGTGACCTGGTTCCTCACCCCCCCCCCCCCTTCCTGGGGTGACGGCCCCAAGTGTTACCCATGCAGCAACCCTCACTTTGACTCCATGCCTAGCGGCATCAGTGGCCCAGCTCTGGGCTGGCTTGGCCCTTCCCATTCTGGCTCCACCCTGTGCCTCACCTCCCCGCCCCTCAGAACCCGGCCTCGGCCTTGCCCTCTCCTGGCTGACCCTGCCGTAGCTCCAGCCTGGACCCCCTCCTGCCCCTTGGCCTCCCCAACTGCCTGCCCAACACCCAGCTCTGTGTTTGAGCGTCCCTCCCCACCCCTCCACCCCTGCCCCCCCCCCACCACCCCAGACCCTGACCCACCCCGCGGCCCCGCCCATGTGCCCAGCGGAAGCAGCAGCAGCAGGAGGGGAACTACCAGCAGCACGTCCAGCTCGAGCAGCGGAGCCTGGTGCTGAACACCGAGCCCGCCGAGTGCCCGGTGTGCTACTCGGCGCTGGCGCCGGGCGAGGCCGTGGTGCTGCGGGAGTGTCTGCACACCTTCTGCAGGTGCGCTCGCCCTACCCCCTGTGCCGGGAGGGGCGTGGGCGGGGCCTTGCAGCACCCTTCTTATTGGTTGACACGGTTCAGCAGGAGGGACGCTTCAGCCTTCAGGGTCCAAGCTGCCACCCTCCCTCCACCCCTTGCTGCCCGGTCTGTGCATGGCATTGGGCCTCTGCCCTTGGCTGCTGGGCAGCTGGCCCCCATGGGCCTCCCACGGAGCTCTCCCACCCCTGGGCTGGGAAAGGTGCTGGGGGGCCGGGCTCCCCTCCCAGTGGTGGGAAGGCCCTGTAAGCCCCACAACCACGGGCCTGTATGGTACATGGAGGCGGGAGGGGGCCTGCTTGAGACCCTGGGTGCCCAGAAGTGGTGCTCTCGGTGATGGGTTGGTGATGGGCGGCGAGTGGCATGGGAAAGGGGGAATTGAAGAGTAGCCAAACCGGGAGCACTTGAGGAAGGGCCCTGGGTCAGGCTGTGCGCGGTGAGTGGAGTTCCTGGACGCCAGCCCGAGCCTAGCTCCCACCTTCCCCCCGCAGGGAGTGCCTGCAGGGCACCATTCGCAACAGCCAGGAGGCTGAGGTCTCCTGCCCCTTCATTGACAGCACCTACTCCTGTCCTGGCAAGCTGCTGGAGAGGGAGATCCGGGCGGTAAGGGCGGGGAGGGGAGGGAGGGCGTCCTGCAGGCCGGGAGCTGGCCGGCAGCACTGGCTGGGGCCTGGGCCTCACATAGCAGACATATTCCATGAAGAGCCTTGCCGCGCGGGTGTTGGGCCCGAGCAGGACAGGAGTTGAGAAGTAGTAGAAACCTACTGACTAAAACTTTCCCTTTACATGACCTAAGTGAGAAGCTAGCACAGTCAAGGTTGTAGTTCCTGTTTTAAGATTGAAGTAGAAGACAGTAAGGACGGTACAGAGGGCTCACACCTGTAGTCCTAGCTACTCAGCAGGCTCATGGATTAAGGCCAGCCTAGGGATTGATTGATTGATTTATTTAGCCAGTCCTGGGGTTTGGACTCAGGGCCTGAGCACTGTCCCTGGCTTCTTTTTGCTCAAGGTTAGCACTCTACCACTTGAGCTAGAGTGCCACTTCTGGCCTTTTCTGTTTATGTGGTGCTGAGGAATGGAAGGAACCCAGGGTTTCATGCATGCTGGGCAAGTACTCTATGGCAAAGCCACATTCCCAGCCGTGGAGGGAAAATTTTGTAAGATCTTAACTGATATCTGGGTACAGTGGCACCTGCCTCTCATCCAAGTTACAAAGATGAGAAAGCTAAAATCAGCAGATCAATATTCAGGCATGCTCCTGGACAGGAAGCAAGACACATTGTTCCAAAAGTAACCAGGACAGCCGGGTACTGGTGGCTCCTGCCTGTAGTTCTAGCTACTTTAGGAGGTTGAGATCTGAGGATCATAGTTTGAAACAAGCCTTTCCAGAACTGGACATGTTGAGCTCTCTGGCCAAAACATGGAGCCAGGGGCTAGAGATGGCCTGCTTTGGAAAGAACACCCAGATGTGTACACAAGGCCCCAGGTTCTCCCTATCACTCCTGCATCTCTTCTTTGACTTTGTTTCTCCTCCCCAAACATCCCCAAGCGTTTCCTGGAGGTGAAGCAGGGCTGGGCCCAGGGAAAAGAAGGAGGACTCACTGTGACATCAGAGCAGCCCCACTTTAGTCCCTGGGGCCTCTGAGCGGGACAGCTCTGGCCACCTGAGGTGTGCTTGCTGTGGCCTGAGACACCCCTGAGGACATTCCCTCTGTTCTCAGTGCTTGTCACAGGCCTCGGGCTGCCGGGGAATCCGTCTCTGCTTAGGGGCATCGCCATGGGCGATTGAGGGCTGCGGAGCCCGAGGAGCCGGAGGAGCTGACCCGAGCCCTGGCAGGGTGGAGGGGGACAGGCGAGTGCGCTGCAGAGCCTTTGCTGAGGTCACCCCGCGTCAGCGGTGCTTGGGGGAGCCTGCTTGTCGCCTCCTCGGCTGACGTCCAGGAGCGGCTGAGATAGCAGTGCCGTCTCTACCACAGCATTGCCCTCTCCGAGTGCACATGTCCAGGTGCTGATTTAACCACACCACTCACGTTATTCATTGTAATGTTTTCCATTTTCCTTCTGTTGTGGTCAGATGCGCATAACATTTAATCACCTTGGGTTTTTTATTGTGTTGTTGGTAGTGGGATTGAGCTCAGGGCCTCATACCTGCTAGGCAAGTGATCCTTTTTGCTTTCAGTTTGCCTTTCAGGATCTTCTGTTGGTTTGTTTTGTTTTGTTCCTGTCCTGGTGCTTGAACTCAGAGCCTGGGTGCTGTCCCTGAGCCTTTTGCTTAAGGCTGGTGTTCTACCACTTGAGCCAGAACTCTGTTTCTAAGAGTCTTAAGTTTTTATCCAGGCTGTCCTGAGATCTTGATCCACCTACCACAGCTCTCCAACTAGCTGGGATTACATGCATGCACCACTACACCTAGCCCCTTTTGAACCATTTTGAAGTGCACAGTCCAGGCATTGCAGTCACCTCCCTCACCTTCAGAGCCTTAGGCTTTCTGGGGTGGCACTTTTAATTTAATTTTATTTTTTTGCCAGTCCTGGGGATTGAATTCAGGGCATGGGCACTGTCCCTGGCTTCTTTTTCCTCAAGGCTGGCACTCTACCACTTGAGCCACAGCGCCACTTCTGGCCGTTTTCTATATATGTGGTGCTGAGGAATTGAACCCAGGGCTTCATGTATGTGAGGCAAGCACTCTACCACTAGGACACATTCCCAGACCTTCTGGGTGGCATTTTTTTTTCCTTTTTTTTTTGTTGTCAGTCCTGGGGCTTGGACTCAGGGCCTGAGCACTGTCCCTAGCTTCTTTTTGCTCAAGGCTAGCACTCTGCCACTTGAGCCACAGCTCCACTTCCAGCTTTTTTCTATATATGTGGTGCTTGGGAATTGAACCCAGGGCTTCATGTTTACGAGACGAGCACTTTACCACTAGACCACATTCCCAGCCCTCTGGGCGGCATTTTTAAGCCTGGGAAAGTTGGGTGAAGAGCTTAGTGTGGGCAGGGTAGAATTTGGGGACTAGGCTTGCAGGGGGCTGCTACTTGCTGGCACAAGCTGGGCTGTGGGGGTTCTGAGTGTGAATGAATAGAGCATGTATATCCGTGGCAGCTCCTGTCCCCTGAGGACTACCAGCGCTTCCTGGACCTCAGCGTCTCCCTGGCAGAGACCCGCAGCGCCTTCAGCTACCACTGCAAGACCCCTGACTGCAGGGGCTGGTGTTTCTTTGAGGACGATGTCAACGAGTTCACCTGCCCGGTGTGCTTCCATGTCAACTGCCTGCTCTGCAAGGTGGGCGGGGCCCACTGCCTCACACCCTCCTCCTGCCAGCTCACCGCACTTCCGCTCCTTCCCCTGGGAAGGGGGCCCTGACCGCAGTTGCTATCAGCGAGGGGCCTGGCCCCTGCAGGAGCCTCGCTCTACACAGGCTGACTCAGATCGCAACACTAATTCAGCCCCATCCTGAGCTCTGAACCTGGACCAAGACTTGGCCGTGGAGAGTCCAACTCTAGCCCTAGCCATCCACTGAATTCTAGTCCCCATTGAGCAATACCCCTGTCCAGGTCCCAGACTGGACCCCAGCCCCGATCTCAGCCTGTGTCCAGGCTCTGGCTCCCCATGGAGGCCTGGCCCCAAACCATACCACAATCCTGATCTGAACTGAGCTCTGACCTCAAACCCAGACCGCCCTGCTGGTCCTCCCCAGGCCTTCTCGCTTGTGCCCTTGGGAGCCACAGCTCAGGAGCAGCCCTCCCCCCCCCCCACTCCGCCCCCCCTCCCCGTCCTCCCCCTCCTCCCACTCCCTGCTTGCAGCTCTCTGTGCTCTCTTCTGCACAGTGACTGAGATTGGGCCAGCCTGGGCTATGTAGTGAGTGTCCCAACCTGCCCTGCACCCCTCCTTTCCCAGCTTCCTTTTTTTTTCTTTTTTAAATTGATCATGGGGCTTGAACTCTGGCCCTGGGTGCTGTTCCTGAGCTCTTCAGCTAGCACTCAACCATTTGAGCCACAGCGCCACTTCTGGTTTTCTGGTGGTTAATTGGAGATAAGAGTCTCATGGATTTTCCTGCCTGGGCTTTGAACCGTGATCCTCAGATCTCAGCCTCCTGAGTAGCTAGGATTATAGGTGTGAGCCACAGATTCCTGGTTCTTTTTAACTTCTTAAACATTGCCACTATAAAGGTGATTTACATAGAGTTACAGTTATACCAGTCAGGTAGTAAGTACATTTCTTTTTGGACAATGTCACTTTCTCCCTTGCTCTCCTGTTTTTCCCTCCTGTCCCCAGCCACAAGTTGTATAGTTCATCTTCAACAGTGTTTAGTGAGTACCACTTCTCTGGGGAAGCTTCTCACCCAGAGCCCCTCACCCCCACAGGCCATCCACGAGCGCATGAACTGCAAGGAGTATCAGGACGACCTGGCCCTTCGGGCTCAGAATGACATGGCTGCCCGGCAAACGACAGAGATGCTGAGGGTGAGGCGGGGCTGTGGGCATGGGGCTCTGAGAGCCGGGGCTTAGGAAGGGCTGGATTCGTGCTTCCTGGAGGCGGGGGCCCCCCTGGCTACACTCACACTGGGAGATGGGAGTCGGCCAGGAAGATGGTGGGAGTGGGGAGCTGGCTGTAAACCCAGCAGGCCCACACTGCTCCCACGCAGTGGGCCTGCTCAGCACCTGCCTCGCCCCAGGTGATGCTGCAGCAGGGCGAGGCCATGCACTGCCCGCAGTGCCAGATTGTGGTGCAGAAAAAGGACGGCTGCGACTGGATCCGCTGCACCGTGTGCCACACAGAGATCTGCTGGGTCACCAAGGGCCCACGCTGGGGCCCCGGTGTAAGTCCCCCAGAACAGCAAGCTGGGCTTGGCCTTAGCGGGAGCTTGGGAAACTACAGGCCATAAGCCAGATGCAACTGGCTGCCTGTAACGTACAGCTCACAGCTTTTAACACACGCGAGGCAAGGCTCCTCTGTTCTGCTCTTGGCCAGGGAGGCTGAAACTCTGCAGCTGGGGGCTGCAGAGGCCCAGGAAGGGCCCCATGGGGGCTCCTTCCAGGCAGCCAGGACAAGGCGGTATACCCTTGGGGGAGGACCTTGGAGTCATGGCACAGAGGGGCAGGTGTGCCGGGTTTGGGCTTGACGTCCCCATCTCTCTGTCTCTTAGGGCCCAGGGGACACCAGTGGGGGCTGCCGCTGTCGGGTCAATGGGATTCCTTGCCACCCCAGCTGTCAGAACTGCCACTGAACTAACTGAAGGAGGCGGGACCCCTCACCATTCTGGCCTTACACCTGGAGGCAGTGGCTGGGCAGCCTGCGCCTGGAGCTCTGGCCCAGATTTCTGGCCTGTGAGAGGCCTTTGTACTTGGCGAAGGCCTGAGCTGCATGGATGGCACGTTCGCAAGGTCTCGCGAGACCTAGCCTGAGTCAGCTGCTGTCCATAGTGGCCTCTGCCCCAGTGTCTGTCCCTCTCCAGGGCTTGCTGGCTGGACCTCAGTGCTCTTGGCAACTCCCTCCTCTGCCCATGCTAGCCTTACAATAGCCTCTAGACAAAGGTCTCCCTGGCTGGAGCCTCTGTGAGCTTCCCTGCAACTCCATTCTGCTCCCATGCCACCCCCGCCCTGGACACAGAGCCCCCACCACCTCCCATGCCTATCCATCTTTGGGGTAACTGCTCTGCTGTTTTTGGAGGCCTGGTGCCTCCTAGAGCTGCTGTGAACCTGTTCAGAGCCAGAGGGAGACCGGGCAGGGCTGAAGCGCCGTGCTTTGGGCCCGGCTCTGCGTCTCCCATTCTGCCATTCAGAGTGAATTAAAATGGTTTCCCAGGAAGGGGTGTGGACTTCCTTGAGAGGGGTGAAGCCCAGAGCAGTCCTCTGGGAATGGGTCCATTGTTTTCAGTAGTGGGAGGAGGCTGGGACAGGCTGAGTGCAGGGTCAGTGTGTGAAGTTGCGGGGTGAAGGGAGGGGAGCTGAGGTAGCCCAGGAGGTTGGTGGGGTTGTGAGGTTGCTGCTGTGGGGGTCAAGGTGGCCCATTCTCCTCTGCCATCTCAGCAAGATGGAGGATTAGTCCCTGCTCTGCTGGTCAGAGGTTAATGAAGCATGGTTCTGGGTGCCCAGCCGGTCAAGATGCGCATTTGGCACTCAGCTCACAGTCGGCTCGTGATGTGGGCCTTCCCAGCAGGTACTTGCTCCCAACCCTGGAAAGGATGCCAATCTGCCACAGGGTGCCCACTCAGAAGAGCTGAGGCAGGTACCACGGACGTGTGAGGGGGAGGGACAGCCATCCCACGGCCGCTCACTGCTCACAAGGCCCGCTCCACACCAGGCTTTGTACCCACGGCCTTCACGCTGTAGTCAGCTGTCCTCAGAACATGTGGGGCTGACCCCCGCTGTGATCCATTAACTTGATCCTCACACTAGCTGGAGATGGGGCGCCCTGACACACTTCTGCCGTTCCTGTGTACCTTCAGTCATTTGTGGAGTGACTCAGTGCAGGAGCAGCCAGATGGGGGAGAGGTTGGGGAAGGGGCTTCCACATTCCCCACCCTGCTCCCCAGAAGCTCAGCTGCACCCCCAGGACCCCACCTCAGAGGTCCACCTAACTGCCTGGTCTTTCCAGTGACACCCTGAAACTATGCACTGAACAGTCACCTCACTAGCCCATCTGAGGGGTGGGGGGCGGGGGGTCGGTAAGGGCAACAAGCCACTGGTCTTCCACTCCTTGGGAATTTCAAGGGTTTTAGGAACCTGAAGTGTAGACAAAACCTTCCACCATGGCCCCTTCTTTCAGTTTTCAACCCCCACTACTCAGTGCACACACAGCCTTCAGGGGTGAGCCCTTGCTCATGGCTGACACAGCGAGGGGCAGCCTGGCCTGGTGGGAGGGAACAGTAAAGCAGTCCTGCCAACCCTAGGCCTTCACACTGCCCCTGGGGGCTGGGGGACTCTATTCAGGGCAAGGAACAATGAGGCTGCTGGTGCATGGGCAAGAACAGAAAATTGGGAGTGAGGGTTGCCCCCCAACAGCTGCAATAGGCAGCTCAGGCTTACAGGTGCAGCAGGACTGCCCAAGGTCTCCTGGAAAGTCAAGGCCACGGGGAGCACACAGACTGCAGCTGGCCCGCCTGCAGTGCAGGGCGGCAGGCCAGGAGCTGGAGGGCAGGCCTGTTCTCAGCAAGCTCTAGGCGGGCTGGTCAGAGGACAAAGGATTAGTTACCACGTATGGCTGTTTATTTCATACAGGGTTCTGTACAAAATATTTACACATATTCTTTACAGAATAAATCACCTGAACGTAAATAGGTAATGCTTTCTCCTCAGTGGCTGGGAGAGGCCCGATGGGAGCAGGGCCGGGGCAAACCGCGCCCCAGGCCACAGCACAAACCCCACCGGCTGCCTGGGACTCCAGCATGGGCCTCCTCCCCTCCCCTCCCCCCTGCTTAGGACAAGGTTGCCATGGGAGAGCACGGATGTCCACTGCCTCTGAGTCCCGAAGGGTTTTCCTTTGTCCACGTCCTCGCCCGCTCAGGCAGGACCACACATGGGGGATGACCCACTGTGCGTGCGTTTTGGCTTTAAAGTGCTTCGTGTAACTCAGCAGACACCCAGCTGCCTGGGCACATGGGGAGGGTGTGGAACTGTGACCAAGGTGGGCACTGGGCACAGTGCTACTGGCACGTCCACTAAGAAACCAGCCACCATGAGCGCGGTGCCCAGAAAAGAATGGGGAGCACGCGCGTGCCGCAAGCACTCCTCCTCTAGAGCAGCAAAGGCACTTTTTTTTTCCCCCACGCCAGAGTTCATGGAGTTCACCTGGCTTTGCTCACAGGAAAGCTGTCCCAGAAGGACTGAGTAACCCCTGTTCCCAGAGCCTTGGGGAGCCCTGGGGAGCCCTGGGACAGGGCCCCCGGGCGGCTCCTGAGGGCTCTTCAGGCTGTCTGCCCTTTGCTGGGTGCCCTTAAGTTTCTAATGACATTCCCAACCAGGCGGAGACTGACAGCTGAGATAAACCCAAAGACAAGGCGAAGGAAGTGAGTGGAACCTACTGGAAAACGGGAAGAGAAAGGAAGTGGGCCAGAACACCGGGGGTGCCGCCAAGGGGAAGGGAAGGGTCACACAGAGGAGCTGAAAGTAACTTGAGGCTCTCAGAAGCTCTGATGAGGATCATCTCTTCCGTGAAGGAACTATTATTTTTAAGGTAAGACTACCTTGTCAGGTGTAGAGAGTTCTAAAAATAGTAATAAAAGTATCTTTTCTACATAAAGTTGCTTGTGGAGAATAAGGAAGGCAGACAAAACCAGAAGCCAGCTTCCTCCTCACGAGGCTGGGAATGCCCACGACTCCTGGACTGACACAGGCCACGGCTGACTCTGGACCTAATCAGCGAGTGGCGCTGCGCTCTCGCGTGGGGCCCTGGGTGGAGGCTGGGCGCCCTGGCGGGTCTCCCCCACCCCTTCGCTTTCACTGCAAGGCCCTGTGGAGCAGCCCCTTCCCTCCTGTCTGCCAGCTCACTTTCTACCTGGCAGCCGGGAGGCTCCCGTCTCCAGCACCAGGAGGCAGCCGGGCCCCCGGGTGCACTGCGGGCGGCAGGCCGGCTCTGCTGCTGTGCTGCCGCCCAGGCCAAGGCGGACACGGACAGGCAGGCAAGGGTGCACGAGCCCATCACCCTCGGCAGAAACCCTTTTAATCATGGCAATCCAGCCTCCCACGGAGGGCGAGGCCCTTGCTGTACTGGGCGAGGAAGTGGCTCTTCTGGCCAATTCAGGGGAACAGCTGCAGCTGAAACTTGGGGGCCCACTCCAGGGCACTCTTGACCACAGCCAGCGCTGCTGCCCCCAGGACCATCGTGAGCCCCATCACGGCCAGTTTCACAAAGCGCTTGGTCCTTGGTTTGGTCAGGACATCTTTTGTGTGAGCCTCGGGCTGCAGAACTCCCCGAAAGCGCTGCCTCAGCACCATGTCTGGCTTTTGCTGGGCCGATGCCAGCTCAAAGTCTTTGAAGGTAGAGGCTGCCATTCTAGGGGGAGGAAGAAAGGAGACACCATGGGCACCGGTGGGCAAGGAAAGGAGCGCTAAGTGGGCTGAGGACAAGCCACTGGAGCTCTTTCTGGAGACAGCCACAGCTCTAAGGAGGGGACTCCTCCCGATGGCAGGACCCGCCCAGCCCAGCCCCAGGCACCCCACCTCCTCCGGATCCCCTCACCTCTCAGCCTGCTGCTTGGCAGCTGCCTCACGTGCGAGTTCCGAGGGGGGAAACTGGAGGAAGATGTCTCCTGCTCTGCTGATGAGTGTCTCGTAGGGCAGGTCCTGGGGGATCTGGGACAACAGGTGGTGGACTGAGGCCATGTCACAGTCACAGTCCAGGACTTCTTGCTCACGATACAACACAATCTGCGGGGAGGAAGGCACTGCCTCAGAGACTAGACGCAGGGGGGACCCCGTCACCCGCCTTGCAGCCTCTCTGCCCAGATGCTTAGTAAACTCTGCGTCCGCCAAGGAAGGAGTAACGCAGAACCTCAGCGCTGATCAGCCCACCGCCAGAGCTGCGTGGAGGGCCCCAGCCTGGGGAAGCACTACCCTTTGCAGGTTTCCTAGGAAAGGGCTTTGCAGCCGGTGCCTACCACGGCTGCGAAGTAAATGGGCATCAGCGGGTGGCAGGCCAGGAAGAAGTCGTATAACCGCACAACGTGCCGGAAGTCCATCAGCACGTGGCCGAACCAGGTGATGAGCCAGCTGAGCGCAAAGATGGTTCCCACCTCAGCACTAGGAGCAAAGGAAATCCGGATGTTAGGTTTCCCACAGGGCCCTCCCTCCCCTTTCCCTGGCCTTCTTTGTCCTTAGCACTGGTGAGAAAGAAGCATTTGAGAAATAGGATTTCTAGGAAACTCGGCCACATAGGGTTTCAGCATCTTCTCTTCACAAAATATAATGTTTGTAAAACCAGCCACGAGGGCAGGACATCGGTGGCTCACACCTATAATCCTGGCTCTGGGAGGCAGACAAATCATCTAGACTCTCATCTCCAAATAATTGACAGAGCTGGAAGTGGAGGTGTGGCTCAAATGGTAGAGCACTAACCATGAGTGAAACACAAAGCCCTGGTTAAAACCCTGTACCAACACTACTGCAACAAAAACAAACACCCAATACCCTGAGTTTGGGAATACACCAGTGGTAGGACACTTGCTTAGTATGTGAAAAGCCCTGGATTTAATCCCAGCATCAGAAAAATAAATAAGATATAAATTAAACAAAATTGTATCTCATCTCACTGGTTGCTCTCTTTTTGTTTTGGGCTGGTCCTAGGACTTCCAGAGCCTAGGGTTCTGTCCCTGAGCTTCTTGATCTATTTTGGTAATTTATTGCTGATAAGGGTCTCATAGACTTTCCTGCCCAGGCTGGCTATGAAGCGCAATCCTCGGATCTCAGTTTCCTGAGTGGCTAGGATGACAGGTGTGAGTCACTGGCGCCTAGCTACTGGGTGCCCTCCTAATGTTCAACTACAGGAACAAGGAACTGACGTGTCTGGGATGCCTAGGTTTTCCTCGAGTCCACTCCTGTTGAGGGAATAAAATTAACTTTCAGTGTTGTGAGGCCACTGAGCTGCCTGGAGCCCCATAACCTCCTGCCTGGCACGTGCTAGGCCGTTTCTGCAGCACAGAACCAAATATTCCAAACCTTAAATTCCCCCTTCCTCCTCCTTCATTTTTGTTGGTTGTGGGGGCCTGAACTCAAGGCCTGGGTGCTATCCCTCGGCTTTTCCTGCTCAGGGATAGCGCTCACTCTACCACTTTAAGCTACAGCACAGCACCACTTCTGATTTTCTGGTGGATAATTGGAGATAAGAGTTTCACAGACTTTCTTGCCCATGCTGGCTTTGAACTGCGATTCTCAGATCTCAGCCCTGAGTAGCTAGGATTATAGGCGTGAGCCACCCATGCCTGGCTCTTTTCCTCCCCTTTAATCTATGACTTCTTTGCAGAAGTACTTGGTACTTAGTACTTGGAAGATGAACCTGTGCACAGTGGTCATCTTTCTCTCCTTCCTTCTCCAGGCCTGTGGAAGTTGGGGCAAAAATGTCAGAGTCTGTGTTGGCCTACTTGCCTGTCCACCTCTGCCCTCTACATCTAAGCTCAGACCATGACCCTGCCATCCTTTGCATCCCCAAGGAAAAAGTGCACGCAACTCAGACAGGACTCTTAACACTGTGCTGAACTCATTATTCAGACTGGAAAAAAGAACCTGGATCAACTAAACAAATCAAGGAAAGACAGTAATGAAGCTGAATGGAACTTGGTGAGGAAATGAAGGAGGGGCAGTGCCAGGCAGGCCTGTGTGCAGGAAACAGACATACCTCTGCATGAAGTCGTGGAGTTCCGGGTTCACCTGGTCGATGATGGGCATCAGATAGTTTAAAATGTGCTTGGTGTTGTCCATCGTGGGATCCATGAAATCCCTGGAGGGAGACAACCCGGTGGGCGTGGTTGGGGCCTGCTCTAGGGCAGTGGGTGGGTGGCGTGTCCAAACCATTCTAACACCTGACTAGAAGATGGGCCAGGGGTTTTCTTACGGGGCATGCGTACCTGAGGTGGTGGGTAGACAGTTTTTCCACCAACGAAGTTGCCAGCCTCTCGCCTACCACCAGCAGGAAGGTGACCACAATGTCATGGTAGCCCTGGTAGTAGTGCAGCTGGGGGTTGCGCTCCAAAACCAGGAGGATGATGTCGATCAGCTCTTCCTGCAGCCCTTCGCGCTGCTCATCCGGCATGCCTGGGGAGGAGGAGGGTCTGTATGAACACCCTACCATCCAGTATCAAGAATGTTAAGAAGAGGGCCAGAAATTCCCAACAAAGGTGTCCAATAAGAAAATATAAAGATAAATAAGTTGAGAACATCTTATGTAATATCTATAGGGTACACAGTCCTGAATGGCACGAGGAAGCGTGAGGGGCATTTAGCAGGACAACTGCCCTGCCATAAAATACAAAGGAATGGTTACTGATTAAACCAGGCTGAAGAGATCTGACAACTTCTGGGTGCAGTGGTGCCTATTTGTAAATTGCAGCACTTGGGAGGCTGACACAAGAGCTTAGACTACCTATACTGTCTCAAAGATAAAGAAAATTTTGAGGGCCAGGAGTAGTGGTATATGCCTGTAATCCCAGCTACTTGGTAGACAGAGATCAGGAGGATTTTGGTTTGAGGCCACAGTGGGCAAAAAAGTTAGGCAGATCCCACCTCAATCAATAATCCAGGTATGGAGGTATGTACTTGTAATCCCAGGTATGTGGAAGGCGAAGATTTGATTATTGCTAGGTGAGGCCAGCTCTGGCAAAAAAAAGGTGAGCCTCTGAATAATAACTAAAGTCAAATTGTAGAGCACCTGTCCAGCAAGGTCAAAGCTCTGAGTTCAAACCCCAGTGCTGCTACCCATCTTCTAATACAATAAAAAACATACATAAGGGCTGAATAGGCAACACAACAATTTGTGTTTCTTCTTCACACAAAGGATATTATTATTGGATAAATAATGAGAGCTGAATAATTCTGTAGATTAGTTAAGAGCACTTTTCAGTGTTCACTGATCTGCGCTGTTTTGGGTAAAGGGTTTGCATTTGTTTACTCTTACGCAGAACACAATGAGATTTCTATGTGTGAAGAAGAGAGCAGGCAGTTAAAGCAGATATGATAAAATGTTCACACAAAGAAACCTGGGGAGGGGCTGGGAATGTGGCTTAGTGGTAGAGTGCTTGCCTAGCATGCACTAAGCCCTGGGTTTGATTCCTCAGTACCATATAAAAACAGAAAAAGCCGGAAGTGGTGCTGTGGCTCAAGTGGTGGAGTACTAGCCTTGAGCAAAAGAAGCTCAGGGACAGTACCCAGGCCCTGAGTTCAAGCCCCAGGACTGGCAAAAAAAGAAAAGAAACCTGAGGAAAAGGAATTCTTTGCCCTATTTTGCAACTTTTTAGAATGAAATGCTCATCTGGCTTCTCCTCTTTCTTTCCTCTTTACTATTATTATTAAGTAGTTGTACAAAGGGATTACAATTCCACAAGTCAGGGAATGAGTACAATGCTTCTTGAAAACTGTCACTGGCTCCTTCACCTTCCCTGTGTCCGTGTTTCACAGTGCACACTGAATACAATGCCTGCATTGCCTCGCCCTCATCTGCTCTTCAGTACGATGGCCAACCTGCTCTGCCTGAGTTAGTGCGGAAAAGGGTAGGGCTGAAGCCTCGCCAAAGTGCCAGACCAAGGAGAGAAGCCTGACTGGTTCAAGTCCTGCCTCTCCCAGGTACTTCTGAGCTGGGGTGAACTTGGACCTCAAGGTCCAGCTAACTCAAGGTGGTAATAACTAGAAAGCTAAATCATAAATTTTGTTGTAGCAGCTCTTCTGAAATGTTTCCAGAAGATGCAACTCTGGCTAGTATGAAATGGAAACCAGTTCACTGGGAAGTGAGTGGTCTTAATAAACAGCACAGAGAGTTCTTTCTGTCTGTGCCAACTTGGAAAGCCCAAGGAAGATGAGCACTGGCACCCCAGGGGACCCCGACTTCGCAAGAGTCACACTGATGGCGGCCAGCTCTCAGGGGCTCACGTGGACAAGGCATGGCAGAACAACGTGCAACCCAGATGAAAGGCAAGGATGGTCACTTTGAATTTC
Source organism: Perognathus longimembris pacificus (assembly GCF_023159225.1). Taxonomy (NCBI): domain Eukaryota; kingdom Metazoa; phylum Chordata; class Mammalia; order Rodentia; family Heteromyidae; genus Perognathus; species Perognathus longimembris. The sequence goes on along the minus strand of NC_063166.1, from coordinate 66,362,830 downwards.
CGTCTGGTGTGAGCTGCAAGACAAAGCACCATCTGGATAGACCTGTGACCTCGTGAACTGTGGTGGAAGCCCGGCATACTGCATTGCTGACTCTGCTCTCATAGGAAAACACCGGAAGAGCAAAAGCCAGGCAAAGGCCCAGCTCACTGAACACAGGGACGGGAGAAGAGCATCTCCCAAAAGGCATACTGTCAAAGATACAGAAGAACCCAAACGAAGTCAACTGAGAAGCCCTGAGGTTAAATAACGAAGCAGAGGAGTGAAAATTAAAGTCTGTCTGACACATGAATGGAGAAAGAAAGCATACCAGGGGAAACTGAGGCATGGATGTGACAAAAACAGGAGAGGGAAAAGGGGGTTCCCAGGGAAGGAAGGGAACGCACGTCCAGACTAGCAGGGCAAGAAAAGGAGACCAGACAATGGCCCAGGTCTTATCAAAATGAAGTCAGCGCAGGAGGCAGGAGCGTCTCTGAGCATCTTTGGGGATGGGGCAGGACAGAGGCCGGTGAAGCGCCCGTGGAGACCCAGAGGGAACCGCATGCGGACAAGGCGTGAAGCTGGCTCCCTCGCCCTGCTCCCTGGGAAGCAGGAAGCAGTTTTAGGAGCAGACTCTGTAAGCATGAGGGAAGGGCCTCCCTGCCTGTCACATCTGAAAATTGGATTCCAAACTCATCTGCCTCCCAAAGCCAGGCCATGGCCCAGTAATCCCCATCAAATGGCTCCTATGGGGTGAAGGAAACACGAAGGCCAGCTCCCTGCTCTCTCCTCTCCACCACTGGGGCAGGCTGTCATAATGGAAGGTCACTGGATGAGGGGATGCAAACTTGGGGACAGCCAATACAGGGGGACAAGAAGCCTTGCTCCAGGTGGGGCAGGATGGGAGAGCTTTCGAGCTTCTCACCGGGAGGGAAGCGCCGTAGAGACCGCCTGACGTCCAGCAGCACCTGTTGGTAGTCCTTGCTCATCTGCCGCAGGTCCTTCCCTAGAGGAGAACACGTTACTGTGGACATGCCTGCGAAGCGGGAGGGGAGCACACAGAGCTCTGTGGTAGAGCACTTGCCTAGGATGCGCAAGGCCCTGGGTCAGATCCACGGCATCCCTGCCCCCAAACCCAACACCTAAGGCACTGTGAAGCGGAGGCTGGAACTAAAGTCAGGAAGGAGCTCTTGCTAACACACCCACATGGGTGCTTTCCTTGGCCCACACTGAAGGGTAGCAGAGGCGCCCGCGATGCCCTGCCTCATCTCATCGCGAATGTGACAGCAGAGCCTCCCCTGGGACTGAGCGGGACATGCCAGTGCATTTGCCTTCCAACAAAATGCTGACTGCTCTGAAGCAACCCATTCCAAAGAACGTGCCGGTGACACCGCAGTGGCAGAGTCACCTCCAGCTCCCGGCACACAGCAGGAGCCCAAAGATTTGCCAAGTAAAGAGCAGAGTCCCTTCGGCTGGCATTTTGCCACAAGAGCAGGGAAACAAGAAAGGGAACAACAGGGTGAGGGGAAACCGCTGTCATTTGTCTTTCTAGCTGCAGCCCAGACTCTGCCAACGAGTTAAGTAACAGCTGTCAGAGCCATTTCTGCATACTATAATTCCAAAGGACTGTTGTATTTCCCAATAAGGCTTTTGCTCTGTTTCTTAAAATGTATTACCACAGCCCAGAGCCGGACTCGCCTCTGACAACCTGCCTCCCACCGAGCCAGCCTGGACTGAAGTAAACCCTGCCTGGCCTGTACCTCACCCCCGCCGAGCTCCTTGCAGTGCTCTCCGCGTGGGCACAAGCCTTTCCTACAGGTTTCCACTGAGGCAGCCACTCCTGCTTCAAGCCTGGGGATCAGAACTCCTAGGGCTCTCTCCCTGCTACTAGGCAAGCTCCCCTTACCTGACTGAGGTGGCAGGTCACTGGTGTTGACATTGAGGAGCTTGGGCCACACTTCCCGTCTGATCTCGTCCGTCAGGAGCCCTCCTTCACTGATAGCCATGCGTCTGAGGGCAGCCACGTCAGTGGGATCACTATTCAGGGCCTGGTATATCTCTGCCACTTTCTTTTTGTTTTTGGCATTAAAATCTGGAGGAGGAAAACATGCGTGTGAGTGGAGGATGGGGCACATATTAGCAGGACTAGCTTTGTGTCTATTTGGTGGGAGGTGACACAGGTCTTAGACAGCTTGGAGGGCATGGGCTGGCATCGCAGCTCAGAGCCAGCAGCACTTCCGGTTTCAGGCCCAGCGTGCTGAATCTAGGGGCGGGAACAGGACACATACAGTAAAATAGATACCAAGTTGCTTCCTTTTGAAAAGCAATCATAGGCACAGTCTAGAATAATTCATGGTGGGTTTTGACACAGTGTGTAACTACTCAGACCAGGCTGGCCATGAATTTACAATCCTATGTTTTGCTTTGTTTTTACTAGTTCCTGGGCTTGAACTCAGGGCGTGAGTGCCGTCTCTGAGTTTCTTTTGCTCATGGCTGGTGCTCCACCACTTGAACCACAGCTCTTTTTCTGCCTTTTTAGTGGTTAGATAACAGTCTCATGGACTTTCTTGCCTGGACTGGCTTGGGACTGTGATCCTCTGACCTTAAAGCTCCTGAGTAGCTAGGATTCCAGGCATGAGCCACTGATACCTGGATGTTTGACTTTGCTGTTCACAGCTGGCTCTCTTCCACTTTCGCCATGCCAGCCTTGGGGTTTTTTGGTTTTTTGTTTTTTTCTTCCTGGCTAATTGGAGAGATGGAGTTTCACAGACTTGTCTGCCCAGATTGGACTGGCTTGGAATCTTAATCGCCCAGAGAGATCTCAGATTACATATATGAGCCACTGGTGCCCAGCAGTAAGTATATGTTTAAAGAAGAAAGACATGGTTTAAAAAAGAAAAGGATGCATGCAGAGCAGGCAGCCCACGGCTCACATCTTGACTCTGCCCTAACTGCTGTAGAGCCTCCGGCACATTATTTCCTCTCCAGGCTGCAGGACCCAGGCCTTCCTGGCAGGACAGTCACCCTGGCACAAAGCTGCCATTTATTAAACATAACTTCCTCTTCTCTCACAGCACATTTAAAAAAATCAACCTACAGATTTAATTAGCACATAATGTGTGAAACACTACATAAATAGATCATGTAGGTAACAAGTAAGGAGTTAGCTGTTACTAAAATTTCCTCTTCTTTCTCAATACCCAAACATCACAATGCCTATCTAGCTCAATATAGGAAACGTTTCCTGGGCGGGGTATATCTCAGTGAGCGAGCACTTGCCCAGCATGTGCAAGGCCTGAGTTCCACAGGAACTCCCAGGAACTCATTTTACACAAGAGAAGTGTATTTCAAAACTCAGTACTAGGGGCTGGGAATATGGCCTAGTGGCAAGAGTGCCTGCCTTGTATACATGAAGCCCTGGGTTCAATTCCTCAGCACCACATATATAGAAAACGGCCAGAAGTGGCGCTGTGGCTCAAGTGGTAGAGTGCTAGCCTTGAGCAAGAAGAAGCCAGGGACAGTGCTCAGGCCCTGAGTTCAAGGCCCAGGACTGGAAAAAAAAAAGTTCAAAACTCAGTACTAGTGCTGGGGCTGAGGCGCAGTGGCAGAGCACGGGGCGAGTGCTGGGTTTGATTCCTAGCACCACAAATGCCAACTCTCCACACCGTATTTTATCCTAGGTACACACTAAGACAGTGGGGAGCGGCGCACTGTGTCTCTGGGGCTGGGAAGGAAGCTCAGTGCCGCAGCCCCGGAAGGAGACTATCATTTACAAGCACATTGCTGCCCAAGCAGCCGTGCAGGAACCAGGCAGGAGTGTGTGACTGCCACCTACCCGTTTCCTATATGAAATCATGAGCCAGAGGCCCTCAGAGTTCTCAGGGACAATGTCTGCTTTTAGGAACAGCTCGTCAAGTCTGATGGTGACACATGGACTATTGAGAAAATAATAAAAAACACAAGAAAACTTTAACATGGCAACACCAAATGCTACAAGGCATTTGGACTATTCATTGCAGACAAGAAAGGCCAAGCAGTACAACAGAATGTAGGCAAAGGCCAGGCCAACCAGAGTAGTATATCACAAAAACAATTTAGGGTGATAGTAAACGGAAGGTATGTTAAGCTTTACAAGAGAACTAAAAGCCTAGCACAATGGCTCATGTCTGTAATCCCAGGTACTTCAAAGGTAGCTAGAGAAAAAAAGCTAATGAAATGCTATGAGAACCAACAAACCAAGCATGGTGGTTCGTGCCTGCCATCCTAGAACATAGGACGCTGTAGGAGGAGTATAGTTCACAAACAACATAGGCAAAAAGTGAGATCTAACCGTGTGCTGGTGGCAATTGCTTGTAATCCTATCAACTCGGGAGGCTGAGATCTGAGAATCACAATTCGATGCCAGTCTGTGCAGGAAAGTCTGTGAGACTCTTATCTCCAATTAAGCATTAAAAATGGGAAGTGGAGCTGTGGTTCAAAGTGGTAGAGTGCTAGCTTTGAGCAAAAGAGCTCAGAGATGGCGCTCAGGTCCTGAGTTCAGGCCCCATGACCGGTACACAACAAAAGGTGAGAACCTATCTAAAAAATAACTAAAGTAAATGGGCTGGAGGTATGACTCAAGTGGTAGAACACCTGCCCAGCAAGCCAAAGCCCTGAGCTCAAATCACTTATCACACTAAGAAACTTTTCTTGGCCATCTTCTCTACAGCCCATGACTATCTCCATGACAAAGCTGACAGAACATTCCTGACACAAGCAAGAGTTGGTACTAGGAGCCCCGGTGACCAATCTAAGAGCTATGACATAAAAGCCACAGAAGCAGAGGTTTGGAGTCACACAGAACTGGAGGTGTAGACAGGAAATAACCTAGGTGACTTCAGGCCCAGGGAAACCTGGGAGGGAGAGCACTGTCCAGACCTTCTCAGTATACACCCACCCTCTTGACAGAACTGTTAACTGTTCAGTGCAAACTCAGAGTACTCCCTGCCTTCTCAAAAATAGCCTAGTTTGAATGCTAAGTTAAATGGTTGCTTTCCCTAGAAATCATGAAGATCCAGCCTGCAGTTCCCTGTCAGTACATCAATTCCCTCCTCAACCTTTTAAAAAATTTTATTTATTTGTGTGCCAGTCATGGAGCTTGAACTGAGGGCCTATGCAATGCCCGAGCTTTTCTTGCTCAGGGCTAGCACCCTACCACCACTGGAGTCACAGCTCTACTTCTTCATGTGGTTAACTGGAATGAAGAGTCTCAAAACATTCCTGCGCAGGCTGGCTTCGAATTGTGATCCTCGGCTTTCAGCCTCCTGAGTAGCTTGGATGACAGGCGTGAGCCGCCAGCGCCCAGCCCTAGTCATGTGTTTTTTGAGGCATATCAAGCTCTTGCCACAGGTGTCCTGTTCTCCAGCCCATCTGTCCACCGGTCATCGTCACAGGTAAAGCCTTCTGTACTGGGGCAGAGGTGAGGATGGCTCCCGCCCAGCCCTTGAGAAGATCCTGCAGAGGCACACTGGTGACACAGGGGACAACATGCTCGTGATGGAACCCATAGGAAGAAAAGCTTCCCAACAGCTTCTCTGGTACCTTCTGGAAAATGCTACCACACGGAAGAGTGTGTCAAAGGGAAATGTTCCTGACGGGGGAAAGGGAAGGTGCAAAGACCTTGTCGGGAAAACACCATGTCCAGGAAGCATGGTAAAGTTCTGTGAAAAGCTGTATTAGGCACAGAGAACAGAGGTGGAAGTCAAAGCCTGGGCTGGATCCAGGCATAGTGGCTCATTGCCAGTAATCCCGGCTAATTGGAGGGTGGAGAACAGACAGAGGTTCAAGATCAGTCCAGGAAAACAATGTACAAGAACCCATCTGAACCGGCCGTGGTGGTGCATGCCTATCATCCCAGCTACAAGGGAAGTTGAGACTGCCAAGACTGTGGGGTTCCAAGCCAGCTTGGGCAAAAAACGTCACAAGTTCCCATCTGAATGGAAAAGCTGAGTGTGGTGGCAAGTGCCTGTCATCTCAGCTGTGAAGGGAAGCATATATAAGATGGCAGTGTAAGCCAACTAGGATTAAAGTGCATTGTGACCTAAAAAATAACCAGAGGAAAAAAATGGTTGTAGGCGGGGCTCAAGCAGTAGAGCACCTATCTAAGGAATGTGAGGCCCAGAGTTCAGCTCCAGTACAAAAACAACAGAACAAAAACAAACCCACAAAGCTTGGGCTGGATGCATCCTGCTAGAGCAGAAAACAAAGGCTTTCGTTTTTTGCAGGGGTGGGGACTGAGGGGGCGGCCTTGCACACACCAGGCAAGCACTGGCACTGAGCCATGCTCCCAGCAGGTCCTGTGTCAGTGGCTCACGCCTATAATCCTAGCTATGCTGGGGGCTGAGATCTGAGAGTCATGGTTCAAAAAGCCAGGCTTGGCAAGAAAGTCTGTGGTCTGTGAGACTCTTATCTCCAATTAATCACCAAAAAGCTAAAAGTGGAGCTGTGGCTCAAGTGATAAGAGTGATAAGCCTTGCACACAAAAGCGCAGGGACAGGGCCCAGGCACGAGTTTGAGGCTCAGGACCAGCACAAAACAATACAACAAACAGGAGTGGGTATTTCATTGTTTTGGGTATTTGTGCACCTACCTCAGGCCCAGATTAAGAGCTGTGAAGTGACGACTCCAAGTTGCTCAAGGAAGCTGATATTTAGAAATTTGGCTAACCCATTGTTGAAGATAGAGAATGTTTTTCTCAAACTTGTTTAGACTTATCTATTCTGCTCCCGTTTCCATGTAAGCTATTTGGCAATGTAGGGGGAAGGGAGACTGCCGCTTGGAGCTTGGGGAGAAGGGCATGGTTTACAATCAGCAAGGTTTCCATGGGATTTGGGCGAATATTGGCCTGAACATTAACTCATTCAGAAGCCAGGGCACAGCTCCAATACTGGCTTCTCTTAAGTAAGCTCCAATTCTCTTTTAATCCTGAATTTCAAACTTAATGTCTTGCTTTTAGTTTTCTGTGGGATTCCATAAGTGTGAACGCAATAGAGTAAATTACATAGCTTAGTTCCTGTAGTAAGTAGCATGGCTTTCTATTTCCACACACCAGTCTGAGCACACACACTGCAGAATCTCTACAGCTCCATGTGCTTCCCGCAGTGGGGCTACTGGAATGTGAGCTGCGGCTGCCGTGTGCAGGCCTGGTGCCACCTTCCTTGGGGGACTGATAATGGTTTATGGCACCCCCCCCCAACACCGTTCAACAGCACCTAATGTGTACGCTCTCACTGTCACACACAAAGTTAAGAGAAAACAAAACTCAAGTGAGCTGGAGGTGTACAGACCACAGTGAGACAGTCACCTGCTAGCCTAGCCAGGACAGAGAGCAGCTTAGCAGGCTCTGCACTGAACAACGGATTCACACGCAGAAAGAGAAAAATCACACCGCCACCCTCGGATAACCAGAAAAAGATTTGAATGACCACTTTGAGGTGAATTCTACACAGGGACTATAGAGCAGAACACGAATCTCAACTTGAGGGGTAAAGTATTGGCTCAGGAAGAAAGTCCACACACTGCCTCTACTGAAATCAGAAATGCCGCTCTGCTCTCTTCGAGGCCTTCCTTCTACAAGTCCTTTATTGCCTCACAAGATAAGTATATTTTATGTTCCAAAGCTGACACCTTCCAAATTCCTTTGTAGTAGAGAATTTGGCTATCAAAACCATAATGTGGTGGAATGAAATAACTTCCTAGAGCTGGCTGCAAAATATACCCTGCTATAAACAAATCCCTGCTGCCTGAAAAAGTAACTCACTTGACAAGGAAAAGGCAAAGAGATTGGTATGGGCACTGCTTTGCCTACTGTCCACTAAATGATTTTTGCAGTGATAGATATTGAACCCAGGATCTCACTTGTACATGCTAGAAAGCGCTCTACAACTGAGTTATACTCCTAAACTGCTTCTTTAGATAATGGCCACTGAAGCAGTAGTTCCTAACCATTCAGATAAAGACAACTGCTCATCCTGGTTCTGGTACAGAACCCAGGAAGAGACTGCGGCCACCAGAAAGTAAACAAGTACCTCCAAAAGCACTTGGCCTGAGAAAGAACTATGCCATCTCTCAAATTTCTCCACAACTTCAAACAATTGAGTTAGAGCTACACCATTACATAACGGAAGCTTAAGTGAGAGTTCAAAATTCCATCCCAACTATTTGGTATTAAGCTTGCATATTAGGTCTTGCATCTATCTATCTATCTATCTATCTATCTATCTATCTATCTATCTATCTATCTATTTATTTATTTTGGCCAGTCCTGGGCCTTGGACTCAGGGCCTGAGCACTGTCCCTGGCTTCTTCCCGCTCAAGGCTAGCACTCTGCCACTGGAGCCACAGCGCCGCTTCTGGCCGTTTTCTGTATATGTGGTGCTGGGGAATCGAACCTAGGGCCTCGTGTATCCGAGGCAGGCACTCTTGCCACTAGGCTATATCCCCAGCCCAGCATTTATAATTTTTAAACAGAAGTTAAACTCAAATTAAAAAGGACAGCCTTGGGGCTGGGGATATAGCCTAGTGGCAAGAGTGCCTGCCTCGGATACACGAGGCCCTAGGTTCGATTCCCCAGCACCACATATACAGAAAACGGCCAGAAGCGGCGCTGTGGCTCCAGTGGCAGAGTGCTAGCCTTGAGCGGGAAGAAGCCAGGGACAGTGCTCAGGCCCTGAGTCCAAGGCCCAGGACTGGCCAAAAAAAAAAGGACAGCCTTGGCTGGGAACTGGTGGTTCACACCTGTAATCCTAGCTACTCAGGAGGCTGAGATATGAAGATTGTGGTTCAAAGTCAGCCTGGCCAGGAAAATCTGAGACTCTTATTTCCAATTAACCACCAGAGAACTGGAAGTGGTATTGTGGCTCAAAGTGGTAGAGTGCTAGCCTTGAGCAAAAGAGCTCAGGGACAGCATCCAGGCCTTGAGTTCAAGCCCCATGACCCACCATAAAATAAGCCTTAAGCAAAGCAACTCCAGTCAGCCAGAGAAACACTTCTACAAACACCCCTACACTACCCCTGAACTCTTGATATGGACTTTAGAAAGTAAGTGGAAAATGTATGCCTGAACTTCAGGTCTTTGAAGGACAAAGCAGAAGAGGAAAATCTTATTGTATTCTGGGTAGGAGTCTTTTTTTGTTTTTTTGTAGCCCTCTGTCTTTGGCAGTCCTAATTAGCTCCTACAAAATAGCTCCAAAATTAGAAGGGATTCATTAGCTACCTAAAATATAAAGAAAGGCTGAAGCAGGAGTTTGGAAAGTTCAAGGCCCTGTCTCAAAATAAAATAAAAGGTGTAGGATGTACCTTAGTGGTCTTACATTCATTCTCCAAGTTACCACACACCCCCCCTTCCAAAGAGAAAAAGGTTGCTTTGCTCCAACAATGGAGAAAAACAGTCCTCAGAGTAAACCAGTCTAACCACAAACTCTATGCAGGGGGACTTGTAGCATTAGTAACTGTGTCAATGTTTAAAAAGAAAACACAACCAAAGCAGCTCCTCTAAATTCATTCCTTGTCATCCAGAGAAGCAAAATCAAGGGAAGTGCAACTGGTAGTCTTAACCTAGATGCAGCAACAGGTCACAAGACCCATGCAACTTGGGCGCTGACTACTATGCCAAGAGGTCAGATGTCACACAAACCCCAGCAAAAGATTGCAATGAACAGGAGCCCAGAATGTGCCAGCTTAACTTCCAGCCAGTATTAGAAAAAGAAGAGGCACTTTATAACATAAAAGTGAGCTCAAGGCCGGGATCCCAGATCTGAGGATCTGGTCCACAGCCTGGGGTAGGAAAGTCTTATGAGAATCTCATCTCCAATTTACCACCAGAAAACAAGAAGTGGAACTGTGGCTCGGTGGTGGAGTGCTATCCTTGAGCAAAGAAAGCTCAGAGCCAGGGGCTGGGGATATGGCCTAATGGCAAGAGTGCTTGCCTTGTATACATGAAGCCCTGGGTTCAATTCCCCAGCACCACATATATAGAAAATGGCCAGAGGTGGCGCTGTGGCTCAACTGGTAGAGTGCTAGCCTTGAGCAAAAAGAAGCCAGAGACAGTGCTCAGGCCCTGAGTCCAAGCCCAGGACTGGCAAAAAAAAAAAAAAAAGCGCTCAGGGACAGAGCCCAAAGCCTGAGTTCAAGCCCCTCGACCACCAAGAAAAAAAAAAAAAGTGAGCTCAAGAAACAAAATGTCAATACCAGGAATTCAAAATCTGTAAAATGGGTGGCGTGGTTAGTTCTATTAAGGGCACCACCCGGGATAGGATGGCAAAGTAGTGTGGTACCTGTGTTGCGGAGCAGATTCCTTTGCCTGGCATGGGGAACACATTCAGAATTTTAGCTGTCATGTATTTACTGTACGGGGAACATAATTTAGAACATGCACGAAAACAAAAACAAAAGCCCATGCCTTCGTAGAAATTATTCAGATTGAAACAGTGTATAAACCCAGCGGATGGTTGGTTACACAATGAAGTAACATGAATACAGGTGCATGGGTTGGGGGAGAGGGTTAGAGAGCGGTGGCCCGGAGTAGGGGGCCCGGGCGGGGCGCAGGGGGACAGGGTGTGACTGCTGCAAGAGGGGGGGGCCGAGGGGGGAAGGAGGTTTCCCTGGAAGTGGACGGTGTCGACGTGTGCCCAAGTTTGTGAGTGCACAAAGATTCTCCCCGAAGCACGCTTCCAAAGAGCGAGTCTTAGTTGGTAATTCAGAGAAGTCGGCGCGGAAGTCAAGCGGAAGTGAAGTTGGGGGAGCGTCTGCGGACGTGGCCGGCGGCCGGGCGTGGGGCGAGGCCCCGGCTCGGTTACCCGGACGCCCCAGTTCCCCGCTCCGGCTAGAAGGAGGCCCCGGACCTTCTCTCCCGGGCTCGCTGCGGCAGGGCGTCCTTCCTCCGCCGGTTCAGTCCCAACCTCGGACACGACTAGCCGGGGCCCGCGTCCCTCTCGGTTCCCCCGAAGCCTCCCGGCGGCCCTCTCAGCTGTCCCCTAGCCCCCCGCCTGTCCATCAGGCCGCCCTGTCAGCAGCCCCCGGACCCTCCGCCTGCCCATCAAGCCGCCCCGTCCGCGGCCCCCCGGCCCGCCCGCCGCCCTGTCAGCTGTCCCGGCCCCTCTGCCTGCCCGTCAGGCCCGCCTCGCAGGCCGCCCCCGGCCGGCTTCCGTACCTGCCTTCTCGGAGCCGCCGTTCCAGCGGCTGAAAGTGGGGCCGTCGCCCTGCGCTCTCCGGAGGGCCATGCCCCGGGGGCTCGGGCTGCCTTAGGGGCCCGGACCCCAGCCCGAGCCCCGGCAGATGTTGGAGCCGTACAGACGCGGCTCCGGCCGCGGCCGTAGCGCCCGCTCCGCCGGGCCAGGCTGGGCTCTGAGGGCCCGCGATGCGCCTGCGCGCGCGAGGCCACGCCCCCACAGACACGTGAGCTTCCACGGGGCGGGGCCCAGGCATGCGCGCTGGCGGCCTGCGTGGCTGGGAGAAGCACCGCGCATGGCTTTGTGCATGTAGTTCCATCCGAACCGTGGAGGGCGGCGCTCTCCTGTGTTCAGGACCGGTTATTTGGTGTTTGTTTCTTTGTAATTAGCTTACATTAGGTTTACGGGGCGGAATCCCGTCGTTACATTTCTGCACGTTTGCGGTGTATTCCAATCTACCTCATCCCCTCTACCATCGGCCCCTCTCCTCATCCCCTTCTCCAAACAACCAGGGGTCTACACTTTGTCATTGTGTTACTTTTACTCCCCGTAAAACAGTCGCAGTGAAAGTGCTGAACTCATGTTGAACTTGTGACAGCTACTGTACGAAACAGTAATGGACTCACATTTGCGCTTACCCAGGATTTATTCTCTCTCTCTCCCTCCCCTCCTCCCCCCTCCTTCTCTCTCCCGCCCCCTGGAGCTCCTGCCAGACTTACCTGCTTCAGAATTCAGCGGGACCTTGGCCTTCCTGGTCAGCTTCCACTGCCAGGAGCTAGGGGCCCCATCCACTTAGGAGATTCCCAGCAGCCCCTCATCCAGAAGCATGTTTCATCAGGACTGGAGTCTCTTCATCTCTAGGGACATTCCTTTCAGTTCACCCAGATTTTTTTTTTATTTTTTTTTGTGCCTCACTCCCTACGTCTCCAAATGAAAGAACCTAAGCAGATGTTCTCATGGCTTTAGAAGCTTAACAACCCCTTCTTTAACCCCACCATAACAGTTTTTCCTTCTGGGACCTTCTGCCCATGAAACTCATAATTGCTTGCCCATCCTGTCTAATCCAGGCTCCACAGTTGATTGTTACAGTGTAAGTTCTTTTAAAAGAGATTTCCAGGGAAAGCCCTTCTCTCTCTCTCTCTCACACACACACACAAACATATATACACACACAGAGCTTCCATGAGAAATTACTTTGTTTTTTAAAACTAATATCTAGCCAGGCACCAATGGCTCATGTTTATCATCCTAGTTACTCAGGAGGCTGAGATCTGAGGTTCATGATTTGCAGTCAACCCAGGCAGTAAAGTCCGTAAGAATTTAATCTCCAATTAACTGGTGTGGTTCAATGGTAGAACACCAACCTTAACAAACAAAAGCTGAGGGACAGTGCCTATGGCCCTGAATTAAAGATCAGGACCAGCACTAAGTAATATTAATTAATTAAATGGGGAGAGAGAGAGAGAGAGAGAGAGAGAGGAGAGAAGGAGCGTGTGCCAGGAGCTGGTAGCTCCTGTCTCCATGTCTACAATCCTAGTTACTCAGGAGGCTATTTGAGGATTGTGGTTCAAAGCCAGCCCAGGCAGGAAACGCTGTGAGACTTATCTCCAATTAACCACCAAAAAACTAGAATTGGTACTATGGCTCAAAGTGGTAATGTACTAGCCCTGAGCAAAAAGAGCTCAGGGACAACGCCCGGGCCCTGAGTTCAAGCCCCCCCCCCCCCCCCCCCCCCCGTAAGGTGAAGGAAAAGACAAAGAAAGAAGAAAGGAAGGGAGGAAGGCAGGGAAAGGAAAGGAAAGAAAGAAAGAGAAAGGAAGAAAGGAAGGAAGGAAGAAAAGGAAGGAAGGAAAGAAGGAAGGAATGGAAAGGAAAGAAGTGAGTCCATGGCGTGGCACTGGTGGCTCGCGGGTGTAATCCTGAGTGTAATCCTAGCTACTCAGGAGGCTTGGCTCTGAGGATCATGTCTGGAAGCTAGCTGGGACAGGAAAAACTATGAGATTCTTATCTCCAATTACCCCTTCCCCCAAAGTGCCATAATTAGAAGCTGTGGCTCAAGGTTGGTAGTATGTCAGCTGTGAATGAAATAGCTCAAGGACTGAGCCTTGTCAAGTACATGTGTGCGCACGTGCACACACACACAAACACACACACACAAACACACACACACACGATGAAATGAATGAATAAGTAAAGACGTAGCTATTTCATGGAAGCACTCAGTTCCTGTCCTAGGCTAGCACACCACCTTCTGGACAGCACAGCACTCTACCACAGTGAAATTGAATATGCCAGCATGCCCTCAAATACATTATGTTATCTTATTATTTCCATGCACCTCTCCTTGAAAAGGAGTGCTAAGTATCAAGCAAGAATGTGCTATACATAAACCAACTTCCCAGACCGACAAAAGCTAAGGGAGAAGGACTCAGAAACATGAATATCCTGAAGATCTCAAAGCACAAACATGGAGATCACCCAACTCATTTGTCTGCTCAACAAATATTCATTACTCACCCTACACCCAAGCCTAAGCTGGAACTAGCAAGATGAAGCTTCATTTTGTGCCCTAGACTGGCAGGGGAGAGACGCTTTCTTTCCATTTATAGCAGTGCCAAGTTTTATAGAAAGTGGAACCCCAATGGTCACAGAAGGCCAAAGAGGGCAACAACAAACCACACACTGGAGCTGGATGGTGTGAAGAAGTTTCCTGGGGATAGTGGCATTTTATTTTTATTATTTTTTGTAGGTTGTGGGCCTTGAACTCAGGGCATGGGCACTGTCCCTGAGTTCTTCAGCTCAAGGCTAGTGATCTACCACTTTGAGCCACAGGGGCACTTCTGGTTTTCTGGTGGTTAGTTGGAGATAAGTCTTACCCACTTTCCTGCCTGGGCTGGCTTTGAACCACACTCCTCAGATCTCAACCTCCTGTGTAGCTAGGATTACAGGTGTGAGCCACCAGGGCTAGCTGATAGTGGCATTTTAAAGGGAAGAGATATACAATATCCAGAGTATTAAAATCAGTTACATTGCTATCAGGGGTTGGAATGAGGAAAGGGAAAGGGAACACCAAAATCGAGAGACAAAGGATAAAAAGACAAACTAATGCAAAAGCAATACTTACAAAACCTTATGGTGTTAACCAACTGTACAACTCATGGGGGGAGAGGGAAGTGGGGAGGGGGGAGACGGAGGAAAATGAGGGAGGTAACAAGTTGGATAAGAAATGTACTCACTGTATTGCGGATGAAACTGTAACCCCTCTGTACTTCACTCTGACAATAAAATAAACAAACAAAGGGAAGGAATAGGGACAGTAAATGGGTGCAGGCAAGAATATAGCTTGGGCACGGAGCTAAGAGAAAGCAAAGTCTAGAAACCAGATGTGGCACAGTAGGAAGTAAAGTGAACTTTGGCATGAGGTGAAGATAGGTAAGCATACATAGGCAGAAACTTGTAAACCATATTCAGGTTTGGGCTAGATGGAGCCAGAGGGTTAAACTTGTGTTGGTGTTGACTGGGATTTTCAGGTCACTAATTAGTTTCAACTTTTGTTGTTGATTGTGGGGCTTGAACGCAGGGCCTAGGAGCTGTCATTGAGCTTTTATGCTCAAGGCTAGCACTCTACCACTCTAAGCCACAGCACCATTTCTAGTTTTTTGGTGGCTGATTGTAGATACAAGTCTCATGGACTTTCCTGCCTGGGATGGCTTTGAGCCACAACTCTTTCTCAGCCTCCTGAGTAGTTAGGACTATAGGCGTGAAGCCACCAGTGCTTGGCGGATCCTAACTTTGCACAGGACAGTCACTTCCACTTGCTACATGCTAATGGGAAGAACAAAGCCATGCCAGACTGAGCTAGGGCTCAGATTCCAATAGGAGAGAGGTAAGTAACCAGATAACTATAAAGCCAGGGGAAGACAAAAGATCTATGAGATCAAGTGTAGGACTAGCTGTGTAGCTCAGATCACATATGATCTACATGTGTAGCTGCCCAAGGCTCATCTTTGGCACTGCTGAGAGAGAGGGAAGAAAGGGAGAGGAAGGTACGTTAGGAGAGAGGAAGAAAGGGAAGGAAAAGACTGATAACAGCTTAGAGAGGTCAAGCACAATTCTAAGGTGGTCTCTAGGATTTCCACCTCAGGTGTACACTGGACACACCTGCATGTACTGTGGATAGCATTTCATGCTCCATGGCAAAGATGAAGAGTCTTCTTTTCGTGCCAATCCTGGGGCTTGAACTCTGGGCCTGTGCACTATACATGAGCTTTTTTTCCCTCAAGGCTAGTGCTCTACTACTTGAGCCACAGCTCTGCTTTCTGGCTTTTTGGTTAACTGAAGAGACTCACACTTTCCTGCATGGGCTTCAAACTGTAATTCTCCAATCTCAGCCTCCTGAGTAGCTAGGATTACAGGTATTAGGTACCAGTACCTGGCTAGTGTGTGTGTGCATGCATATAAATGCCAAGTACTGGGGCTTGAACTTTGTGCCTCATGCTCTCACTTGGCTTTTTCACCCAAGGCTGGTGCTCTACCACTTGAGCCAAATCTCCACTCAGTTTTATGCTGGTTAATTGACCCAAGCATCCTTCATGATAGCTTCAGAATAATAGTCTAATTTTTGTTACATCAGCACTCAGTTGTTTCCATTCTAATTCTGTAAATCTATTCACATCTGAGTCAGTGATTTTTCCCATCCTTTTAGAATTAATAATTCCTTGTTCGGTTTTACCTTATCTTTAGCCAAAAAGCCAAGACAAGATACCATTTAGTTTAGTTTGCTTTTTTAAACTTATTTTTTGGGTCAGTCCTGGGGCTTGAACTCAGGGCCTGGGCGCTGTCTCTGGGCTCTTTTGATCAAGAGTAGCACTCTACCACTTTGAGCCACAGCTCCGCTTCCTGTTTTCTGGTGGTCCTCAGTGCCCAGCTTATTTTTTTTTCTTTTGTTTTGAAAACTTTAAAAACTTGTCATGTGACAAATAGTTACAGACTAGAAATACAAAATATACAACCCTGCTAGCTGGTGAGCCTCAAATCCTGACTGGATTTCTTTTGCTTGAAAACAATTCTTGCCAGTAAGTACACATATAAAATTGTTTCCCTCTAGCTATGGGTTCCACAACAGATTCAATAAGTGAATCAAAAATACTGGCAGGGGGGCTGGGGATATGGCCTAGTGGCTAGAGTGCTTGCCTCGTATACATGAGGCCCTGGGTTCGATTCCCCAGCACCACATATACAGAAAAATGGCCAGAAGTGGCGCTGTGGCTCAAGTGGCAGAGTGCTAGCCTTAAGCAAAGGAGAAGCCAGGGACAGTGCTCAGGCCCTGAGTCCAAGCCCCAGGACTGGCCAAAAAAGAAAAAAATACTGGCAGGAAAAAAAAACTGTTGGATTGAGATGTACTACTTCCCCCCGCCCCCACCCCTCACTATTCATCCCCAAATGAGCCAGTGGAACCACTATCTCTGTAGCAATGGCACTGTGTCAGGATCCCGGTCATGTAGACATGAGCATAGTGTGTGAGATCTGTGCAGTTACACCGCACTTGAGCACTCTGTGGAGTTTGGTTTTCTGAGGAGGTTCTGGAGCCAATCCTCCATAGATACCAAAGGAAGATCTTATGTCCTTATGCCTAACTGAAATATGCGAGTGAATAAACTACCCACAATTCCCACTCCTTTGACAATCAAGTGATGAGCTGGTCAATCGTTTTCACACACATATACACAGAGACTTCCTTTTCCACTGAGACGGTCTGGCCAGTTGTACTGGTTTCGATTCCTTGCCCTGTAACATGAGCACATGCACTCTGGTCATGTAACATCACATAATTCTCAGGTGGGGCTTGGTCATGTGACTAGATCTGATCAACAGATATGTGACACACATGTGACAGAGACAGCCTTGGTGCCAGCATGGAGCCCAGAAGAAACCACACCGAACAACTGTGAGTCTAATCCACACAGACAGAGCTAGGCAATTGGGCTGACCCTTGACTTCAGACACAGTTGTTTGGCTAAACCAGTTTAGACTCGTTTAAACTATGGGTGACCCAGAAATTTCAGAGTAGAATGAGAGCAAAGGAAAGAGAAAGAGCTTATCTATTATGACTGGCAAGGAAGCTGGTCAGGGATTCCTCCAAGTCCGGCTGTATAAAAGCAGCTCAGAGAGCAGAGGGGAGTCAATACTGCGCATCCTGGGTGTGACTCTTGCAGGCATCCTCCTGGACGAACACTTTTTGGACCATTCTCCCTTCTCCAAGGGCTCAGAGATCTTCTGTAACACCTGCCCTTACCTTGTCTCCCAGTGGCCACCGTACCTAATGTTTAGTTTGTTCTAATTTTGCTTCCCACTGAAACCCTAAGTGCTAGCTTTTGAAGCTGGCTGGTGTTGAGGCCTGGCAGCCACTAGTGACTTCAATTCTCACCTTCAGAATGAATTATTTCTGCTACCTGGGAATTTCTATTTCTTTCTTTGAAACGGGCTATTTAAAACAACTTATGAGCCGGGTGGTGACTCACACTTGCCATCCTAGTTACACAGGAGGCTGAGATTTGAGGATAGCAGTTTGAAGCCCACCTCGGCAAGAAACCCCATGAGCCGCATCTCCCATTAAACACCAAAAAGCTGAAATGGAGCTGTGTGCCAGCCTTGAGCAAAAAAAAGCTCAGGGATAGCCACCATTCCAAGTCAAGCCCCAGGGCTAGCATGTGCACGCACACATGCGCACGCACACACAATTTATGCTTTTGGTAGGCACCCAAACATATCTGGAACAAGAAAGTATATACGCAAATTAGTCTGTTACGTTAGGTAGAAATGTACAACTTTCCTAGGACACTTGTTTTTATGATGCTGGCTACTGAATCAGAGCCTCACAAACACCAAGAAAGAGTACTGAGCTTCACCTCACCCTTAAAGACCAAATGAGGGTCATACAGTTCACAATGGGCATGCAAGTCACAACACAGAAGCAGCATCCTCCCTGAGATCCGGTATACATGAGGCTCTGACTCCCAGGGTGGGATGCAGAAACCATTCACCACTTGCTGTTGCTTTTTCCCTCCTCTCATTAGAGAAGCCAGGAGATCGCTGTCAAAGTAGGTGATGCAGGAGTACTGACGACTGAGAAGTACTCAATTCCTCCCAGAAGGCTGACCTAGAAGTGGACTGCTGTCCTCTAAGTTCCTCTCTGGAGGTACCTGGGGAGGGACTCTTCTACTGTGGTCCTTAAGGAACCCAAATGGCTACAGTCAGAGACCAACTCAGTTTGTAATTTGCTAGAGAGCAAAAATATTTGGCTCTCAGTAGGGAAATTAAGAATTCAAGAGAACTAAGGTGACATCTCAAGCTAGGCACTGGTAGCTCATGTCTGTACTCCTAACTACTCAGGAGGCTGAGATCTGAGGATCATGGTTCAATGCCAGCCTGGGCAGGAAAGTCTATGAGACTTACTTCCAATGAACCACAAAAAGCCAGAAGTGGAGTTGAAGGCTCAAGTGGTCATGTGCTATCTTTCAGCAAAAAAGCTCAGGAGCAGCACTTGTGCCTACAGTTCAAGCCCCAGGATATATATAGAATTTTATAGGGAGAGAATGGGAGAGGATGGAAAGAGGACAATGCTGGCCTTTGTGCAGATCAAAAGCTTGATTTTCATCTGGTAAAAACATGTCATGCTAATACATACTTTTCTTCTAGCAAGGACACCACTGCCATATCTCCTAGTAAGCTATCAGAAATTTCCCCAAGTCCAGAGAATCCCTATAGATATGCCTTCCCTTTAACATAATCTGCCCAACTACACAACTCAAAGTAGAAGTCAACAACCGATCTAACTCTGCCATCTTATACATGTTTGCATACATTTTTCATCTAATCTCAAAAGCCAATGCATAAAAAAATTTTTTTACCTCAATTTCGGATGAAGAAAGTATTTGATCCCCTTGGGTGGTAAGGAAGAGGATATATGCATGGAAGTGGACAATCGGGAGCTCCATTTGTATTCTTAGGCTGGCACTCTTAACACCTGAGCTATACTTCGACTTAAGATGTTTTGATTGGAAATATTTTCATGGACTTCTCTGGCTTTAAACTAAATCCTCAATCTCAGCCTCTGGAGTAGTCAGGATTACAGGCATGAGCCACTTGTGAAGATAAATCCCTTGCAAAATTTCACAAAGACTTAGTAACGAATCCAAAAGTCATACAGCCAGAGTGCTCTGATTACAAACTGTTCCTCTGTAGTGGTTAAGTCTACCACATCAAAGGTTATAAAGTCCACAACACTTACTTGTAAATGGGAGATTCTAAAATCAGACAAGTAGCCCAGAAACTGTTTACATATGATGGGACACCAAATGCGTGATGATACCTTCTGTATGTCTAGCTTACTTGAAGAAGAGTCCAAATATCCTATTAGGCCGGGGGTCAGTGGCTCATGCCTGTAATCCTAGCTACTCAGGAGACTGAGATACAAGGACTGCGGTTTCAAGTCAGCAGGGCAGCAAAGTCATGACTCTTAACTTCACTTAATTACCCAAAAAGCCTAGAGTTGTGGCTCAAGTGGTAGAATGCTAGTCTTGAGCAAAAGCAGCTCAGGGACAGCACCTAGGCCCATTACATGCACGTGGTAGTAAACAGATTTCAGCATTTAACTCTACTGTATTTCTGGCCAGAATCATCACAAAGCCTTTAGCACCTATAATTGCACTAAAGGCATGTCATTAAATTAGTTTCCTTGCTGGGCACAGCAGTGCATGATAGCAATCCTGGTTTCTTGGACTGCATGGGTAAGAGGATTCTGGTCCAAAGGCCAGCGCAGGTAAAAAAAAGCATTAAGAGCCTATTTGAAAATTAAAACAAAAAGGGATGGAGACATGGTTCAAGTGGCAGAGTGCCACTTCCAAGTGCAAGGCCCTGGGTTCAATCCCCTGTTAACTCACCTGGCCTGTATGTTGTTAATATCACAGCGCCAAAGCCACGGGTAGGGTTCTAATGCTAGTGCACCTCCATGTCAAAATTCCCAGCCTGCAGAGCTCCTCAGGAAACTCAATTCATCCCCCTGACATTTCCAGAAACTCGTATTAAGTCATGTGAAAACAAAGCCATTTACCACACACGGTGTCGGTTGGAGAAGCATAATTGCTCAGGCTGCAGGGACATTTCATTTATTTAAATGCTTTTATTTAAAAAAAAATTATAGACCTTCATGGCACAACTTCTTCCCAGCACAGTTATGTTTTAGTTATACCAATTACAATACAATTACAACCAATAAATCAAGGAGGGACTTTTAGTTTAAACTTAAAAAAAAAAGGGGGGTGGGGTGGGATGGGGCACTTCAAACAAAGTTAAAAAATACTTTAAAAACCTTTCAGAGTAACTGCCAATACCGCTGTTTTCCATTGGCATCTATTTCCTGCCATGTAAGCAATGCAGACACAGGTAGTGCTGAGAAAGTGTCCAATACAAGGTATACAGATGAGGTAATTTACAACAACACACAAGTTGTTACTCTGTAAACCCTTGCCCCCTCCCCCCACCCAGTGGGTCTCCATGCTCCTGCAGCGACTCCTTAAGTAGCATTTTGAAACTTCTTTTGTTTTGAAAGGCTCTTGGGTGGCACTTCAGAGTCCTCTGCATGCTCCTCCAGCCCTTGCCAGTCTGAGGGGTGTGAGGAGGCCTGGCTATCTACAGCTTTCCACCCCTGCTCCACACCTACATTTCTGAGCTATTAAGAGTGGGTATTAATTTACAACCTTTCTCTCCTCCTCAAATAATTCATCAGTCCAAAGAGTCCGGTTAAAATCACATCCCGGTGCAAATGCAATCACAAACTGCATCGCTGGCACATTGGTGCTTTTAGCTTCTACACAAATCCCACATGCTAACTAAACCCGCGTGGCATTCTAGGACAGGAGGGCCAACTCCAGTAAGTAGTCACTGTTAAATGGCCACTCGCAGTATGCTTTCCCGTCAGCTCTCCCTGTGAGAAGCCTTATAAAAGGAGACCTGAGCTTCCGCCAGAGTCTGCCATTAGATTCCGTCAGCTAAGGTGGGCGACAAAGTTAGATGAGTTCAATCAATTCAACTCCCCAAACAATCCTTTACTTACGATGCCAGGTGAGAAAGGCTGGTCAATCTATAAAGGTAGGAGAATGGGGAACTAAGATTTCAGGCCTTAAAATATGTTGAAAGAATTTTTCTCATAGTCCCCACAAGCAGCTACTGTAATGAAGTAACAGGAGAAAATACAGAGCTGATGGTTTTACTATTGTGCTTAAAAAACTAGGCTTCCTCAGTGAAGCACCTGATAAACTTAGGTGGTTGGATTCCAGTGGAAAGTCCACTTTATACACACACACAAACACAAAAACTGGCGACTTTTCCATTCCCCAATCCCTGCACTGCTGAGACACAAAATGAGTTTATGGCAAAGGATCCTTAATCCCCAGAGACGCTTTGGCTTGTGGTGCTTTTTTTAAGGCCTCTCTGCCCTGCCCGGTACCATGGTCAAATGAGGGGTGTATTAGAAATTGGGGCCTTGGGAAGCCTCCACGGTACAGGGCTGAAGGCCCCTCAGATTTGAATGTGAGACACCCACCCAGCAAGACCTTTACACAGGGAACTTAAATCTAACCTTGATAAATAAAACCAAACGTTTATTTACACCAAAGAATTCCAACACTGGATCTTTCACATATGAAGGACAAAGTATTATATATATACACACAGCAAGGGGTGGCAGGGCTGTAACAAGAGAGTTGATAGTTTCCCACAATTACAGGTCTACCATTTCCATTTCACCAGAGACAGTGCCTCTGCTCCCGCCTCTCAGGTACATTTGCCAGGTGAAGGAGCAGGCATGCTCACTGGATGGCATGTGAGGGAAGGAGAGGGTAGGAGCAAGAGAAGGAAGAAAGCTTAAAACCAAACCCAGTGTGGCCACATCTCCCATCAGTTCTTAAGAACTGCTAGAATGAAACCTATATAGACAATGTTTCTTTTGCCAAAAGCAATGTTATGCCCAGGAACTATCTGACTTTGAAATGGCCAAGTCAAAAGAGTTTTCCTTTCCCTCTCCTACCAGTATGGAACACATTATGATGGGAGATGAACAGGGAAAGACCAAAATGGGAGCCTGGAGGGAAGGTAGCACAATTTGGAACTAAACTAAAACTAAAATTGTGAGCTGGATTTAGGATTAGGTCAATAAAACATGATTCATACAGAATGTAAGTTTTTTAAGATCTGTCTGCACTTTGGGTACATTTTCAACATCTTGACATTCTACTAGAGTCATCAGGCCAATGACACTGAAGCACTCCTGAAGTCAAGTGAGGTGACTAGCAGTACACTGCTCTTACAGACCAACTGGGTCTTCTCTGCCTGCTTCCCACCTCCCTTGAGAAGCTACATTTTTATCATCTCTGGAGAAGAGCACAAGATACACGCCCCCAAAGCGTAGGATGGTGGGGGAGCAATGGTAGGAATGGGAAGAAATTTCCACCCAAATGCAGCAGCTGGGATTGAGGCTGGTTTATCTTTGTTCTTTAGTGAGAACTGAATTTGGAAGGGGAGAAAAAGAAAAAATTGTCCGTGAAATATTCCACCTGCAGGTAATTTTTCAGGGAATCCCCTGAGTTATGAAAAGTTCAAGTTAAAAAAAAAGAAAAAGAAAAATCAGCCTATTATATATTTTTTTTTATGACTGAACTACTATAAATCCACAAGCAACGGTTCAGACACGGTGCTTCTGAAGTGTTTCACCCTCCCCGCCAGGCGCAGGCGGCATCAAGGAGAGAGTGGACGGCCCCACCTCTGCTCAGGCAACTGGAGACAGACGGGGCCATTACTGCTGAGCACCCGCAGCAGCTGGAACGGGCATACCAAGGGGGTTGGCAGCAGCAATCACTGGTGAGCCTGCCAGAGGTCCAAGGGGTGAAGGGGTTGGCACTGAAGAAATCCCTGAAAGAAAACAGCCGACAGTGAGCCAGAGTCACCACAATGACCACCTTAGTTTTTCCCCAGGACGTATATCAAAGTAATACTATGAAAATGCTTTATTGAAAGCTTCCTTTTGGCAAGGCTCTTAAACATACTTCAAATGTAATTCTCACAAAAATCAAGTTAAAATGGCGAGTCTAATGAATTTCACAGATGGGCAGAGAAATCTAAGCTTAGTGAGTTTAGCAGTTTGTCTAGGACACAGAGCTAGTAACTGGCAACTATGCTTGGATGTCATTGTGAGCCTGTCTAGGGAAGTACAGTCCCTATAGAAGCTTTGGCTAGCACTCTGGGTTTTCCTATGCTGCCAAGTACTCAATCTTCTTTTTCCTATGTAAAACCCATTATCAGGAATACATACATGTGAAAGCTGACTGAAGAAACACACACACACACACACACACACACTCCAATGAAACAAATAAATTGTTCTGAATCCAAACAAAGAGGAACAGAGTGGCAAATAAGCTATGTGCAACAGCTTGGATCTCAGAAGGTTGAAGTCAGAAGATTCAACCTTTTAGTTTTACTTAAATTTTATTAAACAGGGGCTGGGGATATGGCCTAGTGGCAAGAGTGCTTGTCTCGTATACATGAGGCCCTGGGTTCAATTCCCCAGCACCACATATATAGAAAATGGCCAGAAGTGGCGCTGTGGCTCAGGTGGCAGAGTGCTAGCCTTGAGCGGGAAGAAGCCAGGGACAGTGCTCAGGCCCTGAGTCCAAGCCCCAGAACTGGCCAAAAAAAAAAAAAAAAAAAAAAAAATTATTAAACAGGTACATGCAGCTAGCCACTGCTAGTCACTACCACATTAAATAGCACAGGACTTTAGATACAGTGCATGTGACTGTATGCCATTTTGTTTTGATGGCCAGCAGCAGTAAAAAACTGCTAAGGAGCTCTTCTCATCTCTATGGTAAAATTGTGTTTTGGCTTTTCTCTTTTTCCAGTGGTCCTGAGGTTTGAATTTAGAGCCTTGTGCTTGCTAGGCTGGCACTCTACCACTTTAGCCACATCTCTAGCTCCACTTTTTGTTGATTCCCCGTGGCCTGAATTCTGTGCCTGGGAGCTGTTCCTGAACTCCTTTTTGCACAAGGGTAGTGTTCTACCATTTAAGCCATAGCACCACTTCTGGCTATATAATAGTCCTCCTTTTTTGTTGGGGGGAGGTGTCCTGAAGATTGAACTCAAGGCCTTGAGCTTGCTAGGCTGGCACCTTCAGTGCATTTTTGCAGTGCTTTTTAAGATTTTATTTATTTTTATTTTTTGTGACAGTACTGGGGCTTGAACTCAGAGCATCTGGGCACTGGTTCCTGAGCTTTATATGTTCAAGGCTAGTGTCCTAGCACTTGAGCTATCAGCGCCCGGCTCTTGGGGACTTCTTTTTTGCTCAGGTATGCTTCCCAGCTTCAGTTCTGTAATCTTGTTTCTAAGGGTCATGTAAGTTCTGTTTCTCTAAACTGAGCAAAAGGACCTCTCTATTATTCATGGAATGTTGGAACTTCAAGTTCCTTTTCAAGAAACTTTTAAGTTTCTTAAGCGATTGTTGATACTCTATTCAAGATAGTGTCAATAAAGTATTCGTATTCCGAGTGTTAAAAGTACCTTGAAATATAGAATATCCACACAGGTCACTATGTCAGTAAGGGACATACTATATACAAAAGAGAAGGTACTCAAGAAATCAGCCACAATGAGAGTATAAAACTAGGGAGAGCAACTGACATCCACATGTTCTTAAGGCAGTCTACCAATCTACCGACCTGACATCATATTGGCGCTGCTGACAGGTGTACTGCCGCCCGGCATGCTAGATGAACCCATTCGAGCCTGGTCCTTTACAACAGTGTCTAGAAAAGAGACAAATTGGTTGGGGTGAGGGACTAAGGGGGATGGCCCTTAAAGCTACTTTCAATCTTTTCACTTGGTTTATACTCCATATTCCTGGGACCTGTGGTGGCAACTGCCTTCACCTTGAATTACATAGAGCTTAAAATACACATACCTTTCCTATCTAATTGTGGTAAGACCAACTCTGAGACCAAGTGGTAGGAGGACGAGGTTAAAAATGAGGCTGGCAAGGTTGGGGTTTAGTGGGGACAATCATTTATCAGAATGAACTGGTTTAGTGGTTCTCAGCTCATCTGGTCAGCACAGTGCCCAACATGCCAAAGTTATAGGTCTGAGAGAGTTAGTGTTATGACCACAGACCTCAGTCTCCATTGCAATCAGCCTGTCTGCTTCAAGAACTAGAGACTTGGCAAGAGATAATATTTGCTCTAAAACCATTCTGCCATTCCCCTTGAAACAACCAATTCAGTTGCAGTGAACACCTGAGGCTTCAATGAGTCCAAGTGGCATTGCCCCCAAAGTGAACAGTTAGTTGCACTCACAAAGTTTCAGCAAGGTGCTTATACAACATTTGCATGTACAGCTGCACTGGCACTCTCCAATAAATGTTTATCACAGGATACACACAGGACATCTATAGCCAAGAACCCTCTTAACAATTCTGCATGACAAAAGGTCCTTATCTGAAAAAACCAGGTATTTGAGTAACACTGAGGGGAGCTAACAGGAGCTGGATGCATACTACTTTAGGCCTAAAGTCCATTTCCCAGCATATCTTCTTCCTGGCCTCATACAGTCAGTCTCCAGAGCAGTGGAGGGAGAGCCTGCACAACCAGACTCACAGAAATAGGGATGTTCCATGGCTTCTCTTGCAGTGAGCCGTGATTGGTGGTCATATCGCAGCAGCTTGTCTAGAAAATCCAAGGCTTCAGGGCTAACAAGGTGCTGGTTTTCGCTGTGGACAAAGCGTTCCCATCGCTTACGAGAGTGTCTGCAAGGGCAAACGGGAAAACGAGAAACGGGTCACACTGGCAAGGAAGCTCCAAATTTCATTCCTACATCTTTCTCAGTGGCTGGCAGCTTAGCCAACAACAACGGGGTAAAATGGAAGAGTAATCTTCTATCATTCTACCTTGTATGGAGAACACACACACACACACACACACACACACACACACACACACACACACACACACACACACTTTGAGCTGGCAACTAAATTGCAGTGTCACAGAAAAGAGAACTCCGGGTCTTTTCCTTTTGAGAACTGTACTACAGGTTACTTATAGGTGTAGGAAGGAGGATCCAGTGTGTTAGCTAAACAGGCCTCCACCACCCACCACAGTTCTATTCTTCTGAAGCACTTGGCTGGTAAAAGCCAACCAGAATAATCTAATTCTGTTAACTCCTGCTAAGTAGCTAGTATATTAGTAATTTCCAGTTACCACCACCAGAGTCAGAGCATCAGTCCATTTCCTTCTCTTAGACAGGGTTTTGTCTCCTAAGGAAGCAGGCTAAATCGAGAGATTCTGATTTTGACACAACTGTAACCCTTCTAAGTAGAGCCCACAGGAACTGGCTGACCATAACCTATTATAAATTTTACTATAAACCTCACACTTTCCTCTAAGCAAATTTTGGAAAACAGCCATTCAATCATTTTTATTTGATGGGGTGGGTGAGAGGTGGGAGTGAGATTGGGGTTTAAACTCAGGATCTTGTGCTTACTAATAAGGCACTTAAGCCATACCTCCAACTACCCACCACATACAACTTGTTCTCTGCCTTATATAGCAAGCTGATCTCTTGCTTCCCAAGTGGGTGAGATTAGAGTCATGAGCCACTGTTCCCAGCCCAATCCATTTCTTTCATCACAGATCTGTTTAGTGGAGTGTCTTGGAGTAACAGACATCTTAGCATTATTGACAAAGAGAACATGACTAGACTCCTTTTCCCCCACTTCCAGTTGTATTGGGTTTCAATTCAGGTCTTGCCATGTGAGCCAGGCCCCAGTCTGAGATGACAATCCAAAGTACCAGTTCAAACCCAAAGTGCTAAAGTCACAGATGCACGTTTTTGTTTTATAGCTTACCTGCCCAAAATATCATTGAAACGTGGATCTAATTCAATGTTGTACTTGTCAATATAGTCATATAAATCTTCTGTCCCCAGAACCTTGGCTATCCTCACCAACTAATATTGGAGAGAGGCAGTTTCAGCATAATCATAAGATCAAATCAACAATTTTAAAAAGCTGAACAAAGAGATAAATCATCAATATGCCTACCGGTATGAATGTTAACATCTAATGATTTTTTTTTTTTTTGGGTGCTGGTCTTGGGGCTTGAACTCAGGGCATGGGCATTGATCCTGAGCTTTTGTGCTCAAGGCTAGAGTTCTAACACTTGAGCAACAGCTCTACTTCCAGCTTTTTGGTGATTAATTGGAGAGAAGAGTCTCATGGACTTTTCTGCTTAGGCTGGCTTTGAACCGCCATCCTGAGATATCAGCCTCCTGAGTAGCGAGGATTACAGAAGTAAGTCACCAGTGCCTGGCATAACACCTAATGGTTTAAAACTTCAAGTTTCAGCATTCACTAAATCAATTGTTACAATGTCAGAAAAATAAGCTGCTTTATAATCTACCTCTTTTCGCTCGAAATGTCCTCTACTAGCCTTAAAGAAAGTCAGAATCTCAACAACATCTTTGGTAGCTTGTTATATGTCTATACTTAGTGACTGTCATTTATTGTTTTATTTAATTCCCTTACAATAGTCTATAAATGGTATTTCTATATTCCTCAGTCTAGTACTAATTTCCAATGGTATTCCTGTAGTCTTTAAAAATGGTTGCTGTAGCCAGCCACTGGTGGCACTTAAGCCTAATTATTCTGGAGGCTGAGATCTAGAGGATCAAAATTCAAAGCCATCTTAGGCAGAAAAGTAATGGACTCCATCTAGAAAGTAACCAGTAAAAACTTCAGTGGGGAGTGGGAATGGGGCTTAGTGGTAGAGTGCTAGCCTTGAACAAAAAGAAGTTCAGGCACAGTGCCCAGGCCCTAAATTCAAGCCCCAGGAATGGCCAAAAAAAAAAAAAAAATCAAAATAACAACAACAAGCCTAGCATAAACGGTGTGGCTCTAGAGATAGAGCATCAGCCTACAAGTAGACCCAGATCTAAAGCACCCTGAGAAGCTAGAATTATAGGCATGAACCAATACTTGGACTATTTTTTAATATGGATGACAGATACATGCTTGTTCAAAACATTTTATAAAGTATTTTATGTTCCACAACAAGCAATCAAAACAAACTACAAAAACTTGGGGAAAAAAGCCTGATTTTCCAACATTAAACCAGGTAATTCACAAAATACCCATCTGAGGATCAATGTCAAGTTGGATGAGCAAACAGTGAATTTTTGAGAATTATCCACTACTGTTAAGACACTGAAAAGGCCTCAGGAAAGGGAGAAAGCACCTAAATTTCACTTTTTTTTTCTTGGTTGGTTGTGGGGCTTGAACTCAGGAGCTGGGGCTGTCCCTGAGCTCTTTTACTCAAGGCTAGAGCTCTACCACTTTGAGCCACAGGCCCACTTTCAGTTTTTGGGTGGTTAACTAGAGATAAGAGTTTCACCGGGACTTTTGTTTTGTGCCTGGGCTGGCTTCAAACTGCAGTTTTCAGATCTTAACCTCTTGGGGAGCTAAGATTTATAGGCACAAGCCACCAGTGCCTGGTTCACATTTATCTTTAAGACATAGGGCCTCTGTATGAAACTTAGGCTGACTGAACTTACAATTCTGTTTCTGCTAGTTCAGAATGTGCACCACACGTTCTTTAGGTATTTGCATTTTAGTAAGTCCCACTGCAGTTTCTAATGTACGAACACATCTGACCATCATTATGATGTCAGATTAGTAAGTTTCTTAATGGGAAGAACATGTATCACCTGGTCATAATTGTCATGTCCATGGAAAAATGGCTCCTTCCGGAAGATCATACTTGCCAGCATACAACCCAAGCTCCACATATCCAAACTATAATCATACATCTGCATTAAAATAAAGGAGAATGTTATCATACATGAATCCTTAGGCTTCCCACTTCAAAATAAAAAAAGTTTCTGTTTTTCAAAAGAAAAATCACTGGAGTCAAAGCTAAACATAGTAACATTTTCATGTATTTCTTTTCAACATTTTCTATGTATTCTTTCATCCAGTTTAAACAAACTGTACACAAGATTTTTATTGCTTATTTCACTTACATAAGAAAATCCCCAAACTGTTATAAAACCTTTAATATGAACCATTGTTCTACTACATAACTTTCAGAATCTTTAATTTCCCCTGTATTATGACAGTGTTTTATTTTTTATTATCATAAAGTAAGGAATATTTTTATGCATAAGCTGGTTTTTTTAGGGCTGGTATGTGTATTTGAATTTAGTGCCGCTCATAGCTCACTTGCTTGGGGCTGGTGCTCTAACACTTGAGCCACTCCTCAAATGAACAGTTTGTATGAACTCAGGACTACATTGCTTAGATCCCAGAACCGAAATTCTTAGGTCAGATCTGCAACATTTTTGGTGTTGGCTGGTCTGGGTCTTCAATTGAGGGCTTGTATACTGTCCCAAGCTTCTTTTTGTTCAAGGTAATGCTCTACCACTGAGACACAGCTATACTTCTGGGGTTTTTTGGTAGTTAAGTGCAGATAAGAGTCTCATGTACTTTCCCTGCCTAGGCCAGCTTTGAACTGTGATTCTTGAATTTTATCCTCCTGAGTAGCTAGGATTACAGGCATGAGCCACTGGTGCACAACTTGAAACTTTGTTAAAGATATCAGATTAAAGAACATAGGAAGATGGGGTATAAAATGTAGGTGTAGGAATTTTTACATTCTTGGGAAATCTATTATAAGTTAGGCTTCTTTTCCTTTTTTTGAGAAAAAAATTGGGGGGGGGGGAATACAATTTAGGATAGCATTCTTGAGTTTTACTCATTTTGTTTTCGTTTCTTTCTTTGAGCCAGAGTCTCACCGCATAACCAGGCTAGCTTCAAACTTGTGATCTTCCCACTACACGCTCTCAAGTGCTGAGATTACAGATGTGTACCAATATGCCCAGTTTTTTGTTTTTTTTTTTGGTAGTGCTGACTGAATGTGGGGCCTTCAATGTGATAGATACCCAGAACTTCTGGCTACATCTCCAGCTTGAGTTTGTTTGTTTGTTTATTTATTTATTTATCGCTAGTCCTGGGGCTTTGACTCGGCCTGAGCACTGTCCCTGGCTTTTTTGCTCAAGGTTAGCATTCTACCTCAGCCACAGCACCACTTCTGGCCTTTTCTGTTTATGTGGTACTGAGGAATGGAACCCAGGGCTTCCGTGCATGCTAGGCAAGCACTCTCCCACTAGGCCACATTCCCAGTCCCAAGTTTATGTTTTTGTTTGTGCCAATATGAGAGCTTGAATTCAGGTCCTCATGCACTCTTTCATTTGCTTGCTCCATGCCTCCAAGCCCAGATTTTTACTAGTTAATTGAAGATGGAGTCTCACAGACTTTCTGCCCAAGCTGCCTGCCAACACAATCCTCCAGATCTCAGCCTCTTGAGTAACTAGGATTACAGGCATGAGCCAACGGTACACAGCTAGTACTCTTTAATGTTGTGTAAACCTAGCATTACAATTCTCAATTCTGGAGTTACTGAGTAGCTTCTGGTAGATGAAGACACTTATCTGCTATATACTGCATAAAAGGAAAAGCTATGGATATAACTAGTGACTTACTCAATAAAACAAAGTGAGAGTTTTGCAAATGATGTGCAGAATAGGACTGAAATCCTTCTTCTTACCTGATAGTCTACAAGTAGCTCAGGACCTTTGAAGTATCGAGAAGCAACTCTGACATTATATTCTTGGCCAGGATGGTAAAATTCAGCCAAACCCCAGTCTATTAGCCGTAGCTGAAAGGAAAACAGAGCACATGAGAGAAACCCTCTGAACAGTTCCCACTCTGCATTAGAGTACTATGCAAAATATGCTACCCAAGTCACTCTTACCAAAGCCCCTTTGTTACCTGTAACCTTCAGTATAAAAATCAATTTCTTAGCTTGATATAGATGTACAATCTAGTTTATGAAAGACATTCTCATTTTATGTCTTTTTTGGTGCTTGTATTCATCAGGGCCCGGGCGCTGTCCCTGAGCTTTTTCGATCAAGGCTAACACTCTACCACTTGAGCTACTGCACCATTGCCAGCTTTATGGTAGTTAATTGAGAGAAGAGTCTCATGGACCTTTTGCCTGGCCTGGCTTCTGTGATCCTCAGATCTCAGACTCCTGAGTAGCTAGGATTACAGGTATGAGCCACCAGCACCTGTCTTTGTCAGTTAAGCTTCCCATTTGACTTTAATGTTCCCACTATGCAATGTATACTCCTACTGGTGAAATTGTTCTTGGATATCTGGATGTCTTCCTTAATGAAATCTTTTCTAATTATCCACATATCCACATAACTGCTGTCTTCTGTTTCTAACACGGTTTCTTCAATAGAACCGTATAAGGTGAATCTTTGCCTCTTACATTTTTCTTCTTTCAAAATATGAACTGTATGGGGCTTGAGGGTAAGGACTACTTAATTCACTTCCATAATTTTCAGGATTTTAACACTGTAATATAGAAGAAAAACATAATAAATATTTGGCTGGTCAATAGTTATAAAAATTGTGTGCTGAAAGTTGCAAAATGATGATCATGTACCAAGGATATTTATGAACTGAAGTGTGAGCAGGCCCTAAGGAATAACATGCTAGAGTATTCTGTCATTAAGTCTTTGCTTACACCTCAAAACAAAATCTCCAATTATTCTCAGCAAAAACAAAACCCACAAAACTTCATAGACTTCCCCAATTAAAGGTAACCCCAATCACCCTGCCAAACAAAACATTAAAATCCATTCGGTATTCTTGTATTCCTTGCCTTTAGTCTACCAACAAATCCGCTCACCCTACTATAATTCTGATTGCGATCTGGTCTCCACTGCCCATGTTAACTATCCTACCACATCTCATCTGATTTACCGAAAGACCCCGTCTCCCAACCTGTTTCCTGGCACACAGGGAAATCATCACATCTATTTGACAGGTAAGATAATGAAAGCAAATGAGAATGAATTTCACAATCAATATTCTAGTAAGACCAGAAGCCAGATTTTCTGACCTAAATAAATGTTTTGTCAACTATATTAATGTTTCTTTTAAGAGTATTCTTGGCCATATCAGGCTGGGAATGTGGCTTAATGGTAAAGTACTTGCCTAGCATGCATGAAGCCCTGGGTTTGATTCCCCAGTACCACATAAATAGAAAAAAACAAACAAACAAACAACAACAACAACAAAACCCCCACAACAACCCAGAAGCAGTGCTGTCTCTCCAGTGGTAGAGCTCTGCCTTTGAGCATAGAGAGGCTCAGGGTAAGTGCCCAGGCCCTAAGTTCAAGTCTCAGAACTGGCAAAAAGAAAGAAAAAGAAAAAGAAAAAAGTGTTCTTAGCAATATGAATGAATGGTGTAAACATGTTAATTTAATTCACCTAGTCTTCATCAAACATTTATCAAGTATCTAATAGGTACCAGGGTCTATGACACACACAAGGGATGGTACTGAAGATAAGCTGCTTATAAATAACCTCATCATGTGGAAAAATAAAATTTGTCTATCACTTTACCTTTCTGTGCTCATGATCAATCATGACATTATGGGGCTTCACATCTCTGTGCATAATTCCCATGCTATGGCAATAATCCAGGGCCTGTGGGAGGAATAAGCAAGAAAGAAAAGAGTAAGCCTTAAAGCACTGAAATGGTTGGTAGTGGTACACACCTGGAATCCCAGCAATAGCAGTCGGAGGCAGGAGTTTGAAGCCAACCCCAGCTACACAGTCAGACCTTGTCTCAAAATGAAAGCAAAACACAAAAGGACATAAGAGTGATTACACACCTTTACCTTTTCTTCCACGTAATTTTCCTTCATTTTCAAAACATGGCTAGAAATCAGGACTAGGAAGTCATTCCCACAGGCATTATTCAGACACTGTTTAGAATCTTGTGAGCAAGTAAAGTCAGATTACTGAATTTCAAGTTGTTCTTTTTTTTTTTTTTTTTTTGAGTCAGTCATGGGCTTAAACTCTGGGCCTGGGTGCTGTCCCTGAGCTCTTCAGCTAAAAGCTAGCGCTCTACCACTTGAGACTAAAAGCTAGCACTCTACCACTTGAGACATGGCCACTTCCAGTTTTCTGGTGATTAGAGATAAGAGTCTCACAGACTTTCCTGCCTGAGCTAGCTTTGAACTGTGATCCTCAATCTCAGCTTCCTGAGTAGCTAGGATTACAGGCATAAGCCAGCAGCACCCGACTCAAGCTTTGTTGTTTAGAGTTGTTTCCACATAGTTCTGTTCAAAATAACCCTATAAGTATACACAAGCTATACCACTCGCAAATTCTTATCTCATTTAAAGCTTAGATTATTTCCACAAACACAAAGCCTCACAAACGAAAACTGGTCTAAACATAAACCTCATTTTGAAGTACTGTAGTTTTTTTTTTTTTTTTTGGGGGGGGGGCTAATGTTGAGGACTGAGTTAAGCCTTATCAATACACTACTACTTGAGCCATGTTCCCAGGCCTTTCCACCTTAGGTTTTCAGATAAGGTCTTCAGCTTTTTGCTTAGGCCAGACTCACGTCACTATCCTCCTACCTATGCCTCTCAAGTAGTTGAGATTACAGATGTATGCTACCGCATCCAGTTTAAGTAGAGTCTCTAACCCCTCTGGTACATCACTTTGACAATAAATGAAAAAAAAAAAAAAACAAAAAGAAAGAGTCTCTCTTTCTCAGCAATACTAGAGATTGATCTCAAGGCCTTGTGCTTGTTAGGTAGGGGCTCTACAAGTTAAGCCATGCCTCTAAACCTTAAGAGAGTAATTTCTTTAGCATTAAGAGCCTACAACAGATTGGCAAAATATAGTATGACCCATGGACCAAATCTGGCCATCATGATGTAAACCTGGTTTTGTGAGTAATGCTTTATCAGCACATAAGCTATTGTTCGTGTACTGTGCGTAAGTGCTTTCATATTACATCTAACCTGATGTAATATGAAACTCCCAAAGCCTAAAATATTTACTATTTTCTCTTTAAAGGAACTTACCAACCCCTGAAATAGGTCAGATAATCCAATCTGAAAAGTTTCCAACCTCAAACCAAGGTAAACTGAGTGCAATAACCTTTGGGTTGCTAATCCCTGCCTTTCAGTCATTAGCCAAGTTCCTGTCCTTCTAGAAGGGCAACCTAGATTCCTACAGTTCACAGGGCGAGGCAAGCCTATCTGTAACTCTGTGAAGTCCTCCTTGCTATAAAACCCCTTGAGCCAATGGGAAGATGATCAAACCTCTATGCAGGTATAGCCTCTCCTACAAAAAGCTGGTCTATTAATGACTAGAGGGAAGATATGTGGTTATCCCACTTGAGAAATCAAAGTCTACTCTCATTCACCAATCTTAAGATGAAATTTACTAAGTCGTAGAACAATGATTCCTTGAAGGCCAAGTTAGAGTTTAATATTTTACTTGTTGAATCTGAAGTAAAATAAACTATCAGAAGTACTCAGCATTCAAGATTTTTTTCTTTTAACAAGTTTTTACAATTTCCATTCTCAGTTCACCTAGTACCTTTTTTTTTGGCCAGTCCTGGGCCTTGGACTCAGGGCCTGAGCACTGTCCCTGGCTTCTTCCTGCTCAAGGCTAGCACTCTGCCACTTGAGCCACAGCGCCGCTTCTGGCCGTTTTCTGTATATGTGGTGCTGGGGAATCGAACCTAGGGCCTTGTGTATCCGAGGCAGGCACTCTTGCCACTAGGCTATATCCCCAGCCCCACCTAGTACCTTTTTAAAAGCACTGCATTCCTACTAGACAATGTCAAATGTCCAATGGTTCTAATATGATTAACTTGTTAAAAACTTCTATGTAGCTGCAACAGCCCAGATGCCCTATAAACGGGTGAGAAGATTAAGAAAATGTGGCACACATATGCAATGGAATTTTCTCATCTATTAGAAGCATATTATATTATTTCAGGGAAATGGATGGACCTAGAAAGATTTGTTAAGTCAGGCTCAGAGAGACAAATGGTATATGTTTTTTCTCATATGTAGATGCTAGATCTAAAATACAAATTTGCATAACACATACAGGGATCTAAGCACATACACGCAAGCTGACTAAAGGACAGTATACTTAGAGGAAGAATCCAAAGATATAACTCCTTTGAACAACTAATGTGCTATTTACCAAAATGAATACCAGAAGATGGAAACATGTTTTGAGGGAGAGAACGTTAGAGGGAGAGCACATGAGT
The DNA here is from genome assembly GCF_023159225.1 of Perognathus longimembris pacificus. Lineage (NCBI taxonomy): Eukaryota > Metazoa > Chordata > Mammalia > Rodentia > Heteromyidae > Perognathus > Perognathus longimembris. The sequence goes on along the minus strand of NC_063166.1, from coordinate 66,327,387 downwards.
GAAGGGAGGATGAAAAAATGCAGTCATTACATTACGTATAATATAAAAAACTGAACTATGTAATTTGAGGGTAAGGATGAGAGAGGGGAAGATGGGAGTGAACAATGGAAGGTATGATATTGATCAAGAAGCATTATACTCATAACTTAAGAAGGTATAACCTTGATAAACTACTTAATAATAAAATAAAAACAAAAAAACTCTATCTATGAAGAGGGCTCTACTTTGGCTTTCCTACCGTAAGTTAAATTGTTTAATAAATCTAAGACCAATTTAAAGATATTTAATATCCGAGGTAACTTACCTTTAGAATTTCATACATGTAAAATCGAATATCATAGTCTGTTAGTGTCTGGTACAATTGCTGTTGAAGACAAATTCAATAGTTGGTCATGAAATTATATGGACAGATAATTTCTCATCTTCATTCATAAGAATGCAAACTAAGATTTGACTCATTTGCCACAGTTCCAAGTTCTTTCTAGTCACTGCTATTTCTGCAATATAACATTTATTTTAAAGAAACAGTTTGTGTTTAACTCTACATGTAAAAATGAGTAACTCAACTCATAATACTGAGGCTAAATTCATGCTGGTAACTTACCTACCATATATGCATATCTATGTGTATATGTGTGTAATATGCTTGTTTTCATTTACCTTTTTTTTTTATTTTGCCAGTCCTGGGCCTTGGAGTCAGGGCCTGAGCATTATCCCTGGCTTCTTTTTGCTCAAGGATAGCACTCTGCCACTTGAGCCACAGCGCCACTTCTGGCCATTTTCCATATATGTGGTGCTGGGGAATCGAACCCTGGGCTTTCTGTATACAAGGCAAGCACTCTTGCCACTAGGCCATATCCCCAGCCCTCATTTACCTTCTGACTGTCTCATAAAAAGCATTGTGGCAAAGATAGCTTCCTCAGTAAATAACTAACCCATCTTGGGCCTACAGTTAGAACTGCAGATCATTAGCAGGTAAGTAGATGGTATAATGCCAAACCTGTTAAGCCAAATAAAGAACTATTCCTGTCCCAAGCTGAGAGCAAATTCCACGAAGAGCTGTTACATAACCTTTTCAGTTTCCAAAAAGTTGCAGAGTTTACGGTTTCTCTTTTATTCCTTCTCAACGGAAGAATTCACCCACTCCACCCATTTGCCCTATAATATTCTTGACACTAGACTTGTACAAATACCTATAAAATGTACTCCAAGAGAGTGCTACATTCCATTCTTCTGCTATGGTACAAGTCTGTTTGTTTTTTTGCCAGTCCTGGGGCTTGAACTCAGGGCCTGAGCACTGTGCCTGGCTTCTTTTTCTCAAGGCTAGCACTCTACCACTTGAGCCACAGCGCCACTTCTGGCTTTTTCTATATATGTGGTGCTGAGGAACCCAGGGTTTCATGTATACAAGGCAAACACTTTGCCATATTCCCAACCCCTATGGTGCAAGTCTGAATTGTGTGAAAAGCTGTAATTCAGCCCTATCTGTAGAGGTTGTAGTTATAGTTTGACATCAACTTTCCCCATCCCTGAAGATTGACAGCCCAAGCGGCTCTCAGTGATGAAGTTGCTGCCTAATGTATGTAGTGTGTAGAACTGTGAGGCCTTGGTTCAAGCTCAGCACTGCAGGATCAGTACTGAATAATCCTAAGGAATATCCAGTCCCCTGCTATCATATACACAATATTTTCCTTCTTGAACATTGTTGCCTGGAAACATACACTAAGGAGTAAACATGTACTGCTGCGTTCAAGTTGGACATGAGCGAAAGTTGTTAAGCCCATGGCAAAGTAATGAGCACAAAACAAACAAAAAGGGCAAAGTACCAGATGTAAAAAGTGGGTACTACTTGTATACAAGTGTTTCTATGTTAACACCTAGCACTGTGAAGCTCTTTTAGAACAAGTGAAAAAGCAAGTTGTTCTGTTATCCTCAAAAGACTTTCTATGTAGTCTAAAGACTTAACAGTTTGAAATGGTTGGCTATACATTATACCTTGAAGTCTGTGTTGTTTACGTGTTCAAAAACCAAGGCAGGGGTTCGTGACTAGGGGAAAGAAAAAGAAGACACATTAGTAATATTCCTGATAGCTCTGTAGACACAATGCTTGTGGATGCTGCATGGTCAGTCTGGTAGTCCTTGCCTCAGGAGCCAGAAACCCTCTACTGCTAACAGCCCACCCCGCTTCTCATCACCACACTTAAGAGGTCATTTTGGGGATGGATTTCAAACAGAAGACATGGAGCTGAAGTCTCACCAGGCTCTAGGCAGCCCGACAATGCGCCCATCGCCCATCAGCATCGGACCTGAGTTTGCAAAATGGATTAACACATTTCAGTTTCCAGTGCTATCAGTCTCTTAGCCTAGAAGAATAAGAAATAGTCTGTGGGTGGAGGTCTCTTTGAAAGGAAGACCTAAGCTAGTTAAAACGTATATCTGATTAAGTATTTTTAAAGCAGTCCTTGGTGAAGGGGATGGTAAAAGAAATAGGCCAGTTGTGCTCTGTGTTCAACACTACCTCAGCCCTGGGGGGGGCCTTGCTAATGCCTACTATACTTACCACGGGGTCTTTTACAATGTCTGCCAGGGTAATGATGTTGGGACCACCTCTCAAATTCTCCAAAATTTTTATTTCACGCTTAATTTTCTTCTTTTTTACTGGCTGAAACAGAAACAAGAACAAAAACATTACTTTGGATATGTTCAACAGGTAGTGCAATACATAAATGGCTTATTACGAACTCTAGAAAGGAAAGAAATGTGACAGACTTATCTCAGAATCCCTTTCTGCTAGACTGTGCCAGTACTCTGCAAGTACTTGGTACTTAAGTTTAATTAAAAGGAAAAAAAGATTTCCACTCCAAAGACCAGATTTTCAAAGAATTAACACTTAATTTCACTCACCCATTATGCTTAAACCTTCCAAACTAGCATCTTGAAGAGGACTACCAAAGCACATCTTTTAAGAAAGTATTTTATCAACCAGAGTGCAACATGGGTCTTTTTCATTCCTTCTTGTAACTATACAACCTCACAGAAAGTGAAGGATGGTAGGGGTCAACAGAAAGAAGAGTTGTTTGTGCAAGGTAACCAATGGGTAAACTGAAGCCTTCAAGCCAATTGCCTATAGCAAAGCCCTACCAACCTGCAAGCTATACCCATGGGAAAATCTATATAACTTCTCTAAATTAAGATCACAGTAAGAATTCAAATAAGTGATCCCAAAAGATCTGAGTATGTCTGGGAAATAACACATAATATCTGTGTGATCTTATTAATACTCTTGTAAATAAATTTCTTCACTCGAAAATAGTACTGTGAAGACTCCTTAGAATATATTCTCTGTAATCCTTTACTCTCACCCATCCTTTCCATCTGTTTTGGTGCAGAAATCCTTTTTATCTTTCTGAGGGCCTTGGTCCAATTATGCTTCCTTCACAAAACTTCCTTCTGCATAGTCTAAAAAAGTGCTGGCCCAAGAGCAATACAACACAAGCCATTTGCACTTTAATAACTTTTTTTTGGCCAGTTTCTGGGGCTTGGACTCAGGGCCTGAGCACTGTCCCTGGCTTCTTTTTGCTCAAGGCTAACACTCTACCTCTTGAGCCACAGCACCACTTCCAGCTTTTCCTGTTTATGTGGTGCTGAGGAATGGAACTCAGGGTTTTGTGCATGCTGAGCAAGCACTCTACTGCTAAGCCACACGCCCAGCCCACACTTTAATAACTTAAATGTTATAGTAGTCACAACAAAAAAGATAGACACAAGTTATTTGAAGAACATATTTAAAGTTTTAACGATTTCAAGATATAAACCAATAGAAAAGATCACTAATGGTCTATTTTATATCTTTTGGGGGGTAGAAGCTTTTGAAGTTTAGTGTACTTTACTGTTATAGCATGGCCTGTGTCTGCTCTACTGGACCTTGCATGACTTTCCAGAGTGCTGGTCACCTTAAGACTGCTTGCTAATGCACTGCATACAAATCTTCAAAGTTGCTTTAAGGATTTCATATCTATTAACAATATTAGTGGCTACTAAACTTTGATGATTAACAATTACCTGATTTTTAAATATACAGATGTGCAAAACTCACCTAGACAAACTAAATTAGAACCTTATGAAACTTAAGGGTCCATTTTTAGATGGTTCCCAGTTCCCAAGGTAGTGATCCAGGTCCAGGAATACAATACGAACTCATTTCACTTCGTCTTATTGTGGCATGAAGCAGCTTTTGGAAAGTCCTCCTTACCATAGCTTTGTAGCTTTCTATGTAGCCTTGGGAGTATTTAAATGTTTTAAGTTTTTAATCACTGCTGAAAAGGGATTTGTTTCCCTCACAAAGCTGTCATTTATATAAGATGTATATTATAATTATAATCATACTATATAATTATTGTTATAAGAAATAAATCCCAATGAAAAAGACAATAAATGCAAAGTGCTTTAATAATAATGATTTACATATAGCTGTCATTCAATTCATTCCATAGCTTCTTTCCCTAGCTTCTATTAGAACTAAGTACACAGTCTGGCTGGGAGGCAAGGCTCTGCTACTCTTTAGTTTGTTGCAGAACTGGGGCTGAATTCAGGGTCCTGTGCTTGGGAGGCTGTTCCACCACTTGAACCATAACTCCAGCCCTGCCTTTTGCTAGTTATTATGGAGAAGTCTAGTGAACTTATCTGTCTAGACTGACCTTGAACCATGTTTCTCCAGACCTCAGACTACTGAGTAGCTAGGATTACAGGTGTGAATCATCAGCAGCTGGCCCTTTTTCCTTTCAGTTTTTTGGACAGGGTCTTATGCTTTTGTCAGGCTGGTCTTGGCCAGTGATCCTCCCACGTCTGCTTACATAGCTGAGATTACAGGTATGCACCACTAAATGGCATTCATTTATTTTCTTGCCTCACTGATTCATGTTCTCTTTGATCTGCTAGCCTATGCACAGAGGACTATTTCCCCATCCAGAGACAAACCCATCAACCCACTTCCTTTTCTCCACTACATCATTATTTCCCAATAGGTGATTTATGGCAAAAGCTATTATTAAATTACTCTAAACCTTCAGATGAAAACCTTAAAGCTGATTCATGACAGACTAGGTAGATGACGTATATCCTAATTTAATAATAATCACTATAACTTGTCTTACTGGATAAATAGGGAGATACATAGTTTATGAAGGGTCTTCATCTACAAATAATCTGTCCTTACAGTTCTAATATACATATAGTCCAATTAGGAAAAGTAAGCTGAAGAAAATATTTCTAAATACCTCTTCACTCAAAACCACTAATGGTTTTCATCTACGTAGAGATAAAAAATCATATACATTTTGTGACTGGATGGAAATTTAGAGATTGTCTTTTCTAGGCCTTTGGCAATTTAATCTTCCTTTCCAAGTTCACATGAAACATTTTTCTCACTATTCTTCCTGTTTTATTTCCTTGCAGTACTGTAGAGATGGTTCCCTCCCTCCAACTTTACTTACTCAAATTCCGGTCCCATTCAGCCTGAAACCAGTCATACAAAGCTTCCCTTCCCTTTTACTCTACTGTGAACCATCATACATTATTTGTGTCAGTATGTGGCTCTAAATATGTGATTTCATTGTCATGTACCTTTCCATGTAAATACCATCTGCATTTACTAAGAACTGCAGTTTCCAAGTTACAGTACCATATATAAGGCAAGATCATCTCTACTTTCATCATGGTTAATTGATCTTACTAGGATCTGGATATGAAAGACAACTGTTTTGATATCCAGTCTAGTTTTCTTTCAAGATGTTATGAGATATAAACACTTAAATTCTTGGGCATGGTGAGACAGTTTACATTTTGGGGACAAGCTCAACAATTAATACTTGAAACCTGTCAAACACCAAGAGCACTACCAGCTTAGAGCAGTTCATGGTTTCAACTAGACATTTTAATACTACATTCCTTTTGAAGAACTAATGTTTGTGAACCTTGGGTTTTCAGCAGTTGATACGATAAAAAGCAAGTACTGTACAAGCCATCAACATGGACCAAGAAATGAAAATAGGCATCTAACCTTATTCTAACATGTGAAAATCTATGCAGTAAGAGGCTATACATAAGCCAATGGCAATTAATTATGGTTAACACAATTATTTTTCCTTTTAATGACTGTGTATAACCTGTTAAATGGCTACTTAGCTGTTAAACATAGTTATTTGGACCTAGCTACATAATATATAGAACTACTGGGTATTTTTTCTACTGTTTCTGAAACAATTAAAGTGCTATAAAGTTTGGGAAGTTCTGCTTCTTTATGTCAATGGAGACGTTTCTATGGTAAGGAACAACAACCTAAGCACACAGTATATGACAGGAAGCAGTACAGCAATAATAAAATTACAATTTACACACTGATAGCACATTTGCCAAATCTGATCTGTGCAGTGTTTAAAAAAAAAACTTAACCCAACATTTGCACACCAGAATTCATATACAAATATGAATTTCTGGCTTCTCTTTGCAAAGTAAGACTATTAAGTGACACCAGACTTGCTCGGCTATAGGGTGATACTGGATGGACCTGAGAAGCAGCTACCTTCTTCTGAAGAAGTATGTGCTTCCCAGTTTACTTCAGTTCTTTCCTACTGCTTGTATCATCTAAGCGTGAGCAGTCACATCATGCTACCTACATCAATGTCATCTGCTTGTCCTCTTAAAGCCTACATTTGTGATACCTCATCCTTACAAAACATAAATGATTTTTGTTATTGTTGTTGAAAATAAAGGCATAAAATACAACTCAAAGTACATAAAATGAACACCAGAGCAGGCTTAGGAGAGACACAACTGAACCTTTTAAAGCCGTACCCTGCTACAACATAATGATGACTTGAATCAAATCACTTCTAGCTCTCCTACTTTTGTTCCTTATTTGTCAAGCAAGAACCATCTGGCGGGCACCAGTGACAGTAATCGTGCCCATAAATCCTAGCTACTCAGGAGGTTGAGATCTGAGGATCACTGTTTAAAATGAGCCCAGGCAGAAAAGTTTATGAGACTCTTATCTCCAATTAACCACTAAGAAGTTGGAAGTAAAGCTGTGGCTCAAGTGGTAGAGCAATATACTTAAGCAAAAAAGCTCCGGGAGAGGAGCAGTCAGGCCCTGAGTTCAAGCCCCAGGATGGGCACACAAAAAAGCAAGTCACTTGCTCCACTGATTTCAGAGGATGTAATAAAGCACTCCAACAACCTTTCAAGCTAGATCTATGAAAAGGCATTTATGTTAGTTTTTAAACTCTACATATCAAATCTGTCTGAAATTTTCTCTCTTCTACTCACCTTGAGAATTTTAACAACAACTTTTTCATTATTTGTGATGTTGATAGCTTCAAATACTTCACTGTATTTACCTCTGCCTAATTTTCGAACAAGCTGGTAGTCATCTTGATTGCTGTGAACAAAATATCAAGGTCACATTGATTTAAAACTTTCACACTATCAAGCCCCAATTTAACTTATAAAAAAATTCTATTATCAGCTGGTGATGTAGCTCAAGTGATAAACATGTGCCTAACAAACATACCTGAATTCAAATCCTAATATCACAAAACAACAAAATCTATTGCCAGAACAACAATGAATGTTTTGTTGTAGTTTTAATATGCTTCAATCACAAAAACACAATGCTTTTCCATTGAGAATATTTTTTATACATTTTTGTACTATATTGTCTGGTCCAATGCTAACAGTAGAAACTGAACATATGTTGACAGGTTATAAAAATGTTACAATTCACTACACTTGGGGGCGAGGGGGGAGTGGTCCTAGGACTTGAACTTAGGACCTGGGCGCTGTCCCCTAGCTCTTTTGCTCAAGGCTAACGCTCTATCACTTCAAGCCACAGCTCCACTTCTGGGTTTGAGATAATTAAGAGAGAGAGTCTCACAGACTTTCCTCTGTGCTTGCTTTGAATCTCGATCTTCAGATCTCAGTCTCCTGAGTGCTAGGATTATAGGTGTGAGCCACCAATGCCTGGCTTTGGCAGATTTCTTTATTTTGGAGGGGTTGGTGGTGGTAGTGCTGGTACTGGGACTTGAACTCAGGGCCTCATACTCTCACACTCTCATTTGATTCATTCAATCACATCTGGCATTTTACCACTTGAGCCAGGCCCTGGCAGATCTAAGGGAAAGAACACTCAGTTTTCTTGCTGTGAAAGGGCATACCAAATAAATCCAAGAAAGTAAAAGACACTACACTTAAAAAAAAAAGGTTGTCTAATGCCATTTAAGCAGAGCTAAGTGTGAAGCATTCAAACTGAAGGTAGTGGTTGAGATTTCTACAGCAGAACATGCATACCACCCAGATTCCAAAGTCTGTGACATAGGGCAATTGTAGATTATTGACAGTGATAACATTTACTGGTATTGTATCACAATTCTTGATGATATCTTTAAAGCACAGTGTCGCTTTAAGCAGAGACAAAATACTGTTAAGAAACATGGATTAAAAAAATACGCTCATGACAGTTTAGGGAGACAGTCTACAAAAATCATGGCATCAGATAGAAAATATAATGTGTGTAAAGTTTTTTGGGTTTTTTTTTGAGATAAGAAAGAATCTTGCTATGTAGCTCGGGCTGGCCTTGAATTCAAGTTCTCCCTGAGTGTACCACCACGCGTAGCCCTAGTTCTATCTTGAGTCTTCAAATTGCTTTCTTTTGCGCTTGAACATCAAAATGCTTGTACCACAAAAAAGCATGATCCGATCAATTAAATGCAGACCACACCTGAGACATTTAAATGGGCTGCATAGAGAATTAGGAGGACAAATACAGGCAAAGTACAACTGTTCAGTTTGAAATTTGAGTTGTATTCCATGTTAAACATGCCTAATCTTATGATAAAGGCAATTGTCTAAGATTTAATGTTGTTTCTTATCAGAAATAACACTTCTCTGGAGAACTGTTTCAACCTTTACTATTACTATGGGAAAACTTTTTCTGACCTCAAAAATACTTTATGTAAGAGGTTGGTGTTTTTCAAGTCTCTCAAGTATGAATTCTCACGTATCTACAATGCCCTTAGCTTGAAAGGCAACTAACTACAGAGTGCAGAGAAAAGGAGAAGACATCTAATGACTTCTAAATGGTAAGCCCATCAAAACTGTCAACTTGTCAATGAGATACTCTTGCTTCTTCTCCCTACAGCTCAAAAGAAGAAAATAGGCTGGGCTTTAAACTTGAGGTTGGAAGAAGCACTGTCAAGGTTTAAGAGCATATATTCCTCAACAAATCCCTAAAACTCAGCTCTTTGGGTGAGTACAGTAAAGCAAATGGAAACAATTACCCCCATTCCACCACATGTGACTCATAATCCCAGTATTCTCGGGGTCTGTGCGTATTAACATCTGTGTAAACTCTGGCCCTGCTTGGCACGGGTCCCGACATGTCAGACAGATTGGCAGACAAAGCTGAACTTGATGTCTGAAGATCTGGCAGTCCCACTGTTCAGAGGCAGCTGGGGATAAGACCTTGTTCCAGATCTGTTTTCTTCAAACTGCAGAAACAAAATGCAAAAAGACTAAATCACTTTTTTTCAAAGTATGTGGGAATAAAAAAAATTTATAAGTAATAATGGCCTCAAGTATAATAAATGCACTTTCCTACCTGTTAATATGCGTTACAATTGCGTTACAATTTCCTATAATAATGGCATGGGGGGAGGAGGAATAAATATATCTAAAACTGGCTCCAATCATACTCTGCAGATAGTTTGCAATCTCACCAAAAATGCTTGATGTTCTACATTAGACAGCTGCAAAGGTACAAATGGCAATGAGAACAGATGCATCTAAGCATTACCATAATTTATACTGCCCATAAAGGTATTGGTTAGAAAAGAACTTTCACCTCAGAAATTTTCTACAGCTCAAGTGGGGGTGCTAAAAGATTGTAGAATAGTGGCAAAGTCAAGAGTACAATTATCAGGGCTGGGGATATGGCCTAGTGGCTAGAGTGCTTGCCTCATATACATGAGGCCATGGGTTCTATTCCCCAGCACCGCATATACAGAAAATGGCCAGAAGTGGTGCTGTGGCTCAAGTGGCAGAGTGCTAGCCTTGAGCAAAAAGAAGCCAGGGACAGTGCTCAGGCCCTGAGTCCAAGCCCCAGGACTGGCCAAAAAAAAAAAAAAAAAAAAAAAAAGAGTACAATTATCAGCAACACCAATGTAACCACACCACTTTTTCCCACCTATCTTCAATATCTTATATTCACTCAGATAGGAATCTTATATAACAATCAGCATACATCTGAACATTTAAGAGACTTGATGCTATCACACTCCAAAAAATTAATAATCTCCTTTTACTTTACAGGAATAAGCTGAATTAAAATTGGCATTAGAGAGTAACATATATTACATACTATACATATTGTATATTACACATATAATATATACATATATACACACATATACAATCCTAACTACTCAGGAGGCTGAGGTCTGAGAATCATGGTTCCAAGACAGTTACACACACACACTGAACCAATACAAAATTTAAATTGAAGTAGTGAAATTTTAGAAACATACTATTAACTCAGTTTATCAAATCAACTAGTCTTCTCTGACTATCCCAATCCTTCCATCTTCTTCATTCTCTGAAATCAGTACAGTTGATTCCCATTGTTACGCATTTAATTAAAAATGTAACAGTCTTAGGCTGGGAATGTGGCTTCTTGGTAGAGTGTTTGCCTAGCATGCACCAAGCCCTGGGTTCAATTCCTCAGCACCACATAAACAGAAAAAGTAGGAAGTGGCGCTGTGGCTCAAGTGGTAGAGTGCTAGCTTTGAGCAAAAAGAGGCCAGGGACAGTGCTCAGACCCTGAGTTCAAGCCCCAGGACAATCAATCAATCAATCAATCAATCAATAAATAAATAAAATTTAACAGTCTTCACATGTGGTAGGTATTTTTGCAGTTTTCTGGTTAAAACTAGACAACCGCAATCTAATTATCACGTAGTACTGTACAAACAGAAAATGAAGAATCATCTTTCCTAAGAGGAAAGGCTAGGGGTATAGCTCAAATGGTAAGGCTTTTTTTTTTTTTTTTTTTTTTTGGCCAGTCCTGGGCCTTGGACTCAGGGCCTGAGCACTGTCCCTGGCTTCTTCCCGCTCAAGGCTAGCACTCTGCCACTTGAGCCACAGCGCCGCTTCTGGCCGCTTTCTGTATATGTGGTGCTGGGGAATCGAACCTAGGGCCTCGTGTATCCAAGGCAGGCACTCTTGCCACTAGGCTATATCCCCAGCCCCAGGTAAGGCATTTTTAATCCCAAGATTGTATGTGTATGTATGTGTTTGATGTACAAATCAAATAGATCAATTATCACGAGACAAAAAAGATAGGACAATTAAATTCAACATTCTTCTCAAAAAGAAAAAAAGTTCTGTTCTGCAAAAAAGTGGAGGGGGAATGTCTAACGGATATGCACTTAAAATGGAAGTACTGGGGCTGGGAATATGGCCTAGTGGTAGCATGCTTGTCTTGTATAAATGAAGCCCTGGGTTCAATTCCTCAGTACCACATATACAGCAAAAGCTAGAAGTGGCGCTGTGGCTCAAGTGGTAGAGTGCAGAGAGAGAGAGAGAGAGAGAGAGAGAGAGAGAGAGAGAGAGAGAGAGAGAGAGAGAGAGAGCGCCAGGGACAGTACTCAGGCCCTGAGTCCAAGGCCCAGGACTGGCTAAATAAATAAATGAAAGTACTATATTGATATAGAAGTATGAAACTGGAACATAAGCACAATAGTTATGACATTTGCCGGGTGTGGTGGGCCATGTCCATAAATAACCTCAGCACTTGCGAAGCAAGGGTGTACTGAGTTAGACAGAGGCTGGTTGTTTGGTGTATATAGTGGGGCGTCCCCCACCCCCCCCCGCCACGTCCCAGCCACCACAAAAAAAAAAAAAGAAAAAAGAAAAAAAAATCTGAGGAAAGCCATGCACAGTGGCACATGCATGTAATCCTAAATTACTAAGGAGGCTCAGAATCAAAGAATCCTAACAGTTTGAGGTGGCCCGGGCAGAAAGACTACCTCCAAAGGCAAGCTGGATTCAGTAGTGTGTGCACCTATCATTCTAGCAACTACAGGAAGCTGAAAATAAGCAGATGGTGGTGTGGTGTGCCAGGCAGGAAGCAAGACTATTTCAAAAACAATAGCAAGGGGGAGGGGGAGGAGGAAGAAGTGAAAGAAGGGGTGACATTGCCCCAAAAGAAATGTACTCATTACTTGACTTATGAAACAGTACCTCCTCTGTGTAATATCTTAATAATAGCAATAAACCAAAGAAGGTGGTAGGAGGCATAGCTCAGTATAGAAAACCTGCTTAAGCAAGCACAGCCCAGAGGTCAAACCCCAGTATTATCACTATTAAGTCCTGAGTTACAGATGTGCCCATGTGTGCATGTGTACACAGAAAATACAAGAGTATCCTTAAGAATTATTAAAAAAAAAACAGCTGGAGTAAAGTATTATAATACTGGGTTAAAAAACACGGAGGGCTGGGAATATGGCCTAGTGATAGAGTGCTTGCCTCATATACAAGCAGCCTGGGTTTGATTCCTCAGTACCACATATATAGAAAAAGCCTGAAGTGGCCTTGTGACTCAAGTGGGAGAGTGCTAGCCTTGAGCAAAAAGAAGCCAGGGACAGTGCTCAAGCCCTGAGCCCCAGGACTGGCAAAAAAAGAAAACACAGAGGGCTGGAGTGCTGGTGACTTACCTACAATCCCTAACTACTGAGGAGGCTGAGATTTGAAAATCGTGGTTCAAAGATAGACTCTTATTTCCAATTAATCACCAGAAAGCTAGAAGTGGAGCTGTGGGTCAAAGTGGTAGAGCACTAGCCTTGAGGGAGGAAAAAAGTTCAAGGACCCAAGGCCCTGAGTTCAAGCCTGACAACAACACGTGCACGTGCTAACATACACAAAATACAAAAATCAACCATTTAGCAATGGTTAAAATATATAGTTTGCTGGCATGGGATACTTCACATTCATCATTCTGAGCTAAAACCTAGTATCCCTACTTTTTGTATGCACAATTCTATTTTCTGTTTGAGCTGACTATTACAGGCATCTTATATATGTAGAACTAGATATGTCCTTTTACATTGAGATTCAGCATTAATATCCTGAAAGCTCATTCACATCATGGCCTATGTTGGAATTCTATTCCTTTAGCCTTTATTCTATTTAGCCATTAGGCTAAATAATATTCCACCGTACCTATTTGTCAAATTTTGCTCATTCATACTTGGATCAGTTCCACATTTTAGATATTGTGAATAATGCTGCTATATAAACACGGGTACACAAATATCTGTTTTAATTCTTTTGGATAAATACCAAGAAGTAGAAATGCTGGCTCATGTGGCAATTTTATGCTGTTAATCCTTCTCCCCTATCCTCCCTGCCAACTCTCTACAGTGCCAGGAATCAAACCAAGTTTTAGGTATGCTGGACAATGAGGCTACACCTGTCCATTTCCAGGCCTCTTCCCTCTTTTGAGACAGGTACTTGCTGGCCTTGGACTCACAATGTAGACAAAGATGGCCTTAAATTTGCAATCTTCCTACTTCAGCCTCCTCAGTGCAACATTACAAGTATGTGTACCATCAAGCTTAGCTTATATTTACTATTTTTAGGAACCATTTTGTTTTCCACAGTAACTGCACTATTTTATATTACCTATTAAGAGTGCTCAAGAGTTCATACTACTGCCTATGTCCTTCGTGTCATATTTGTACTTTTGTCTCCTATGTAAATAAGAATTTATTTCCAATAAACGTTTAGAGCAATGGGCTAAAGAAAATATATGCCTAAGGCCAGCCAAAATGTAAGGCACAGATCAGGAAACAAAGTTCAAGGCTAGCCACAACATAAAAGTTTGTAAGATTCCATCTCAACCAACATCTGGCGGGCATACCTGTCATCTCCAGCATTATCAGGAAGCAGAAGTAGGAACACTGCAGCCCAAGTCAGCCTAAGGGTAAAGCAAGACCCTATCTTACAATAACCAATGCAATATGAAGTTGGGGCAGAGGCATGGCTCAAGTGGTAGAGTGGTTGCCTACCAGTTTGAGGCCCTGAGTTCAATCCCTCAGTACAGCACAAACAAAATAAAACTGGTGTCAAAAAAGGGACATTTAGAGATGGGACATAAAACAAATGGTAGAGGTTCCTGCCTATTAAATATGAGGCCTTGACACTATCCAAAAATATAAAAAAATAGGCATGGTAGCTCCTATCATAACTCTAATTCTACCTTATCAGAAGGCTACAAGTCTGAGTCCAGACTTGGCAAAATGTTAATAAGACTCCATCTCGGGGGCTGGGAATATGGCCTAGTGGTAAAGTGCTCGCCTCATATACATGAAGCCCTGGGTTCTATTCCTCAGCACCACATATATAGAAAAAAGCCGGAAGTGGTGCTGTGGCTCAAGTAGAGTGCTAGCCTTGAGCAAAAAGAAGCCAGGGACAGTGCTCAAACCCTAGTCCATGCCCCAGGACTGCCAATAAAAACAAAACAAAACAAAGACTCCATCTCAACTGATTCGTGCCAGCTATTCAGGACACACAATTAAGAGTGCTGTAGTGCAGGAAGGCCCTAGAAAAAATTCCCTATCAGGGCTGGGTGTTGCCTGAGTTCAAACATAAATACTAAGAAAAAAAAAGAGAAAATAAGTGAGTGGGGAGGAGGGGAGGGAGGGAGGACATTTACCTTATAGATTGTGGTGAGTAGTCAGATAATAAACATAAGGTATTTGAACTGTGCCTAGTTGAGAGCTCTAGGAGATTTGGTCTTTCCAAGGTGGTATTTAAGCTGGAGTTCAGCTGCCATACCCAAGGAAGTGAGAGAGAGATGCTTCCTTATGCCATGGTTTCAGAGGCTTAAAGCATTCAGAATAGCAAGACTGATGGGTTTTTTTGTGTGCTAGTGTGAATGCTATCTCCTCCCTAAGTGTGACAAACAGTTCATACCCTGCTTCCACCTCAAACACATGAGATCAAAAGACCCATGTATTTACTTATGAATTCTAATACTCTCCAGAAATTCCTATAACTGCTTTTGTTCAACTCAACCCTTCTTGGGTTTCAGAAATGGATTCTGTAAGTGGCCATAAAACAACAAAGTTGTTCAAGTTATTGAAGCAAAACTTACTTCTATATATTTATTTCTTTAGTTTTGTGAAACAATCTGGGTTTAACAAGTAGTCTAACTTATTTTCATCTCATATTGGTTAAAAGTATAAACAGGAATACACATACAAAATTAAAAACCCATTTCTGATATTTTGAATTTTTCTTCTTCCCAAAGACTATATAGGACTACTATGCCTATATTGAAGGCAGCAGGATGCCAGGAAATTTGGTAAATACAGGTGTGTATGAAAGAACAGCTAAAGGAGTATAGAACACAGCATTAAAGTAGTAAAAACATTATCCCCAGAAACTGACTTTTACTTATACTAAAATTTTCAATTGTCAAATTCCTCTTGGGGAGAGATAACATTTTTCTCTACACAGTTGTTTTTTTTTTTTTTTTTTTTTTTTTTTCCCTGCCAGTCTTGGGGCTTGGACTCAGGGCCTAAGCACTGTCCCTGGCTTCTTTTTGCTCAAGGCTAGCACTCTTGCCACTTGAGCCACAGCGCCACTTCTGGCCGCTTTCTGTATATGTGGTGCTGGGGAATTGAACCCAGGGCCTCATGTATAGGAGACAAGCACTCTTGCCACTAGGCCATATCCCCAGCCCTCTACACAGTTTTATAAACATTCTTCTTTTTTTTTTTTAATGTAGTCTCACTTTGTAGTCCAGGTAGATCCTTCTGCCTTACCCTCAAGTGTTGATATAACATCCATGGAATACCAACTGCCTAGTTGGTTGATATTTTCTACCTTTTAGATACCTTTAATCTGTAGACTTCAAAGACCCAAACTTAAGAGCTTATTAAGTATGTAAAATTAACACAAATTTAGTAGCTGGGATTAAATACACTAGGAAAATGAAAAATAGTGATATCCTGGGTTCAAACCCCAGCCAAATCTCTATTGGGCTTCTCCTAGTTTCCACTCATTGCTTATAAAAACCTATCCAGTTGTACTTGGAGACTGAAGATGA
The DNA here is from genome assembly GCF_023159225.1 of Perognathus longimembris pacificus. Lineage (NCBI taxonomy): Eukaryota > Metazoa > Chordata > Mammalia > Rodentia > Heteromyidae > Perognathus > Perognathus longimembris. The sequence goes on along the minus strand of NC_063166.1, from coordinate 66,311,225 downwards.
TCAAGTGAGCTGACCTTCTGGTAAAGGCTTAGAAACACCCAACACAGTATTGTAAATAGCTATGATGGCATAGCTCCTTACTAGCTAGGATTACAAGCGTGAGCCACTTTCTGTTTATTTTTGCTTCTGTTTGTTTTGCTTCAGTGCTGGGGCTTGAACTCAAGGCCTAGGTGTTATCCCTGAGCTTTCTCGCTCAAGGCTATCTCCCACTTTTGAGCCACACCACAGCGCCACTTCCAGTAGTGGCTAATTGGAGATAAGAATTTCATGGGCTTTCCTGATGGAGCTGGCTTTGAACTAAGATACTAAGATTCAGCCTCCTGAGTTTTACAGCCTCCTGAGAATTACAAGTCTGAACCACCAGCACCTGGCTTTTTGCATTTTAAATAAAGCCCAAGGCTGGGTGTGGATGGCTCACGCCTGTAATTCTAGCTACTCAGGAGCTGAGATGTGAGGATCCCAGTTCAAAGCCAGCCTGGGTAGAAATGTCCACCTGAAGACTCCATCTCTAAAGTAACCGGCAAGAAGCAAGCTGGAGGCAAAGAAGTCAAGCAAGCACAAGGCCCTGAGTTCAAAACTAGTATCAGCAACAAAATAAAGTAAAACTCACCTGACATATGGAAAAATATTTCCATTCTATTCACTAGTACATATACCTATCATACTCTTCTCACCCAGGTTTTTTTATGCTCTCTTAAGGCTTTACTATTCTCTATGAAGAACAGACCAAGACTAATTACTAAAACTCTTGAGATTCTCAAGTACTAGTCTGAATGACCCTTACTGCTTTAGCTTTCATCACCCTGGGACCTAATTTATGAACTAGTACAATTGATTGTCCACTGGGAGGGCTAGCTAGTTGTTTTGCAGTAATCCTCTTAAGGCACTTCGTTTACTGTTAATGCATACAAAATAATCTGTTTATAGTAAGAAAGGCATTCATATGAATTTCAAATGGTTGGCTCTGATTAATAATATACAGAGAATAAAACAGGGTTTCAACAACTTGGTTGTTGTTGTTGGTGGTGGTGGTGTGTGTGTGTGTTTATGTACTGGGGCTTGGCCACAGGGCCTTGTGCTCATTTGGCTTTGTCACTTGAGGATGGTGCTCTACCACTTGAGTTATACATCAGTTTCCAGCTTTTTTCTAGTTAACCAAAGATAAAAATCTCTTGGATTTGTCTACTTAAGCTGGCTCCACTTTGGATGGTTAATCTCATCTTCCTGAGTAGCTAGGACTATAGGTGTGAGACACCAGAGCCTGGCTTAATATTTTATTTTCACCCAATGAGTGAGTGAATCTGAAGCAGCAGAATGGCTAAAAGCATATGGGCCAATTGTAATACTGAGTAAGCAAAGTAGATTAGGTTTGAGACAGGTTAAAGATTTAAGGATATACTTATGGACTGAGAATAATGGAAATTCACTTTATTATTCTTTTTTGTTTAAATTTACTAAGAACTTTTAAGCAAAGTTACCCATATATACTGCCAGATGTGGCCCATGTAATTCCAATACTGGGAATTTGAGGCCAGACTGGACCACACAATGAGCACCAGGCCAGTCTGGATCAAAAAACCTGTTAAGGAAGGGAGGGAGGGAAGGAGGAAAGGAGGGAGGGAGGAGAAAAATGTACCTATCTGAATTTTTTTTTTTTAAGTGTGAGACCAAATTTAGGGAGACAAAAAGGATTGCTATAGTAGTCTATATGAGAGAAATGACAGCTTAGTCTAGGGTGGTAGCAATAGATACAAGTGGACTAATCAGTGGAACAAAATTATTGTGTAAAATCAATTGCTCTGGGAAAACTAGAAAATGCAGTCCAAAGTAGGAGGTAACTCTGATTTCTGTCCTGGTTAAGACATTAACAGATGTTACTCATGTAGGTAGAAAAAAAAATTCTCAAACAGAACTCACAAGACAGGTTTTGGACTTAAGGTTGAAAGGGCTCTGACACAATGAAAAGGAGATTCTGAATGGGCAGTTAGATATTACAAGTCTAAAGGTAAAAGGGCTTCTCCACTTTTAATACATAATCCTCTCAACAAATCTATGAGGCGAGCATAACCTTCTGTAATCCATAAATAAGAAAACAGCCTAAGTAAATTCAGTAAGTAGCTTGACTAGAATATCTAGTACAGATGGAGCTGAGCAAAGTCAAGGTGGCTATTCACGGTCCAAGCTTTCTTATTTCAATAGAATCTCTCCTTCCCTCCTTGTTTGGTTTTGAGACTGGATCTTGCTATTTATGACCCTAACTCCTGAGTGCTGAGATTACAGGTAGGTTTCACCACACATGGCTAGACTTCACTACTTTCTACCATATGAACCAATACCAATCTTAGCTCCAAAGTCAAGACCTAAGACTAAATTTTTAGGACATAAAAATTTAAAATTTTAAGGACATAAAAATTTAAAATTTTAGTACTATGTTAATGTTTAGTTTCCACATTACGATGATTCAAATTAATGTAGTATTGTTTATATTACTGAGGTTTGAACTTAGGGCCTCAAGAGTATTGCAATAGGAGTCACACCTCTAGTCTTTATTAGTTAGGTCTCCACTTTTGCCCTGGCTTCTCTGGGAACTCAATTCTCCTACCTATGCCTCCCAAAAGCTGGAAACACGAAACTCCATGCCTGGTTTCTAGGTTGAGATGGAGGTCTTGTTTAACTTTTTGCCTGGGCAGGCCTCAAACCACAACCATATCTATCAATCTTTGAATCCTAAGTAGCTAGGATTATGGGCATGAGTAATTGTGTTGAACCAATTAATTGATTTGTAAGTAAGTGTGAAAAGGAGCTTTCAAAGTAAAGGATTATCCCAAATGTGTCAAGTCATCTGCATAAAACTAGGAGACCCAGAAAACCTAGTCAGGGATTCCTGAGTTAACCATTGCCCTTGCTTTTTTTCTCCCAATGCTGTTAAGTTCTTCTATTAGATAACAAAACTACAATTAAGATTTACTGTTTTCCAGGGCTGGGAATATGGCATAGTGGCAAAGTGCTCACCTAGTACACATGAAGCCCTCGGTTCGATTCCTCAGCACCACATTTATAGCAAAAGCTAGAAGTGGTGTTGTGGCTCAAGTGGTAGAGTGCTAGCCTTCAGCAAAAAGAAGCCAGGCACAGTGCTCAGTCCCTGAATTCAAGCCCAGGTCTGGCAAAAACAAAAAAACAAACAAACAAAAAAAGATTTACTGTTTTCCAAAGGACTTTTTTCTTTTTCTGATGACTTGGTATTCTTTACCTTATATACGTTATATTCACGTGCACATCTGTGGGAAGGTGGGGAGAGGACACAGATTCTGAGGACAAAAGGTGAAAAAGTCAGCAGTGGAACACACTGGACATTGAAAGTGAACTATGTAACTCCTGGATGGAGACAGGAGGGAAGGAATGGGAGATAATGAAGGAACAGATGACATTGTGCAAAAGGAAATGTACTTATTATCTGATATGTAAATGTAACCCAGCTGTGTATCACCTCTAAAACAAAGTAATTAAAAAAAATTTACTGGTTTTCCCCAAAATTCAAATTAAGAATTCAAATTAACTGGAGAAGACTTATTTTAGCCCCCCTTTTTTTTTTTGGCCAGTCCTGGGCCTTGGACTCAGGGGTCTGAGCACTGTCCCTGGCTTCTTTTTGCTCAAGGTTAGCACACTACCACTTGAGCTCAGCACTACTTCTAGCCATTTTCTATATATGTGGTGTTGAGGAATCAAACCCAGGGCTTCATGTATACGAGGCAAGCCCTAGGACTGGCCACAAAGAAAAAGTAACTACCCTGACTTATGAAATGGTAACCCCTCTGTACAACACTTTAATAATAACAATAAAATTATATATTTTTAAAAAAAGTTAATCCTTGGGAGGTAACAAGTTGAAGAAGAAATGTTCCCACTGCCTTACATATGAAACTGTAACCCCTCTGTACTTCATTTTGACAATAAAGGGAAAAAAAGTATCAATCCTCACAATACGGTAGTTTCTTGTGTCAGTACTAGGACTTGACTCAAGACCATGCACTTTTCACACTCCTCTACTTCTGTTTTTTTGTTGGTAAATTGGAGTCTCCTGGATTTGTCTGCTGGAGCTGGCTTTCAACCTTGATCCTAAGATCTCAATCTCAAAATAGCTAGGATTATAGGTGTGAGCAACCAGTGACCAAATGCAATATAGTTTTATTACTTTTTAAAAACTTTAATGTTGGTTAGTCTCCATCACAAACAAAGCAACCCTTGCCAACACTAAATCAACCATGGTGAATAAACAAGATCTCATAATCATCCAGAGAGTACAAAGATTTCTACAAGGAATGTGCTTACACTGCACTGACTGCACAACACACTCTAATAGCTGTATGAAGAAAACATCTTTAAAGGGCTGCTGCAGAGAATGAAGAACATAACATCTATGGACAAACTCAGGGAAGGCATACCTACACTTTCCTGCCTTGTTAGAAACAAAGATAAAAACCTAGAAAAACATACTTGCCTTTTTTTCCACTTTGAAACTGGCAATGAAATTTGTGTTCAATTAATAAAATTTTTTTAAAAGGAAACTGGCAATGGTTAGATAGCCAAATGAACAGAAATAAGCACAAGTGATACATGAATTACTTGCTTGAAATGTACACAACTGCTCTTAATTTCCAATTCTTTCTCTCAAATTAACATTAGAATAGTCACTGAGCAAGTATTTATTGAATACTTGCTATGTATCAGGATGAATGTGTGCGTAACTTCCAGCAAAAGATTCTTTCTGTAGGTTCTGAGGAATAAGGAGAAAGTATACCTGTCCTCAAAGCAAACAGATCATTATAATCTCAGTGATCAGTGCTTGAAAGAAGTCATGCTCTATGGCAATTTGAAAGGTATTGTCATAGTTCATTCAACAAATGTTTACAAAGTATCCTAAATGTTTGAGAGAAAGCTAGTAGGGAAAAAAAAATAACATATAAGCTTAATGTTTTTTTTGGTTGGGTCTGTCTGCCTGCCTTCCTTCCTTTCTTCCTTTCTTGCTGTACTGGGATTTAATCTCTAGGGATTCACCATTTACTAGGCAGCTACTACTCTACCACTTCAGTTCCAGTCTTGGAACTAGTTTTGAAGGTTACATCAGAACTATTCAGATGAAAAACACTAAAACTAGAAATTGTACTGGGCAGACACTGGTGGATAACACCTATAATGCTAGCTACTCAGGAGGCTGAGGTCTGACAATCAAATTTGAAGCCAGTAAGGGCAGTAAGGTCTGTGAGTCTCTTAGCTCCAATAAACCATCCAAGAAAAGCCAGAAGTGGAGCTGTGACAAAACAAACCTCAGGGAGAGCACCCAGGTCTTGAGCTCAAACCCCAAGACCTGCACACACATACAAAATAGAAATTGCATTGGGATGGGGGAGAAGATGAAAGGGGTGACTAGATAAAGATGCATTATACTTAAAAAAACTGATTTGTTGAATGGTAAGTCCTTTGTATAATTACTTAAAAATAATTTTAAAAATATAATTAAGAAGAAAAAATGTAAAGCAGAACCTCTACAACTGGAGGTGTGGCTCAAAAGGTAAAGTACTGTGAGTTCAAGCTCCAGTATCAGCACAAAACCAAAACCCAAACCAAACACACACACCTCTTAAATTATGCATTAAATTTTTTTTAAATTTTTTTTGCCAGTCCTGGGCCTTGGACTCAGGGCCTGAGCACTGTCCCTGGCTTCTTTTTGCTCAAGGCTAGCACTCTGCCACTTGAGCCACAGCGCCACTTCTGGCTGTTTTCTGTATATGTGGTGCTGGGGAATCGAACCTAGGGCCTCATGTATACGAGGCAAGCTCTCTTGCCACTAGGCCATATCCCCAGCCTGCATTAAAATTTTTGAAAGTTTTTCTTGTGTGTTTGTATACTGGTCCTGGGGCTTGAACTCAAGGCCTAAGCCCTGTCCTTGAGCGTTTATGCTCAGGTCTAGCACTCTACCACATGAGCTACAAGCTCCACTTTCAGCTTTTTGAGTAGTTTATTGGACGTGAACAGTTTCAGACATTCCTGCCTGGGCTGGCTTCAAACCACAATCCTCAGATCTCAGTCTCCTTAGTGATTAGAACTACAGACAGACTACTGGCTTAAATTTTTCATAAGTATTTCTCTGGGGCTTGAACTTGGGGCCTGGGCACTGTCCCTGGCTTTTCTTTTTGCTCAAGGCTAGCACTCTACCACTTGAGCCACAGTGCCACTTCTGGCTTTTACTATGTATGTGGTGCTGAGGACTCGAACCCAGGGCTTCATGTATACTAGGCAAGCACTCTACCACTAGGCCATATTCCCAGCCCATAAGTATTTCTTAAAAAGACAATTTCAAATATTCAAAGGAAAGAAGAAAGATTACTATGTCTGTCTGTATAGTAACAATGAACTATCCACTCTTGCACTGACCAGAACCAGTTGGGAACAATTAAAAAATAAAGCCGAGTGCAAGTCTAGCTATTCAAGAGACTGAGATATGAGGATCACAGCTTGAAGCCAGCCCAGGCAGGAAAGTCCAGAAGCTGTGGCTCAAAATGGCAGAGTAGGGGCTGGGAATATGGCCTAGTGGCAAGAGTGCTTGCCTCGTATACATGAAGCCCTGGGTTCAATTCCCAAGAACCACATATATAGAAAACGGCCAGAAGTGGCACTGTGGCTCAAGTGGCAGAGTGCTAGCCTTGAGCAAAAAGAGGCCAGGGGCAGTGCTCAGGCCCTGAGTCCAAGGCCCAGGACTGGCAAAAAAAAAAAAAAGGCAGAGTACCAGTCTTGATTTATTTAAAAAAAAAAAATCATACCCACTAGAAATGCTACTTGTAAGCCCAACAACTTCATTTATCATATCTTACTGCTCATTCTGAAGCCCTTTCAGTTCAATTCCTATTCTCTACTAAGTATATAAACTTATTGTTTTGTGCAGTGTAGTACTGTGCATGTTGTGTAAGTGATGGAACCCAGTGCCTTGTACAGGCTAAATTTATGCTCTGCTGAGAGCTACACAGCCAGCCGGAACATGGACTTTTTTTTTTTTTTTTTTTTTGCCAGTCCTGGGCCTTGGACTCAGGGCCTAAGCACTGTCCCTGGCTTCTTCCCGCTCAAGGCTAGCACTCTGCCACTTGAGCCACAGCGCCGCTTCTGGCCGTTTTCTGTATATGTGGTGCTGGGGAATCGAACCTAGGGCCTCGTGTATCCGAGGCAGGCACTCTTGCCACTAGGCTATATCCCCAGCCCATGAACATGGACATTTTTAACCCTGTTCCATTTAAACAGATTAATTTGGTAATTTGTATAAAGTATTTAAAAATTAAGTTATTCACACTAAGTACATTTCATTCTTTCCTCAAAGGAAGAGGAAGACAATGTAGCGGCGGCTTGAAGCTATATTCCAGTATGAACCTCAAGTCTGATTAATAATTTCAAAATGTCAGCTTCAGAGAAAAAACAAAACAGTGGCATTCAGAGCATGTCAGCTAAGGCTAACTTATTTGTGCTTCACTTTACTGCTTTAAGAAAACACAAGGACTAAGAGTGGGGTTCAAATGGTAGAGCACCTGCCTAGCAAGCAGGAGACTCTCAGTTTAAACCACAATACATCCCCAAACAAAATAATTTGGTATGCCCAAGACCAAATTAGGTTTGATCTCCGCACCACAAACCAACCCACCTACCTACCAACAGGAAAATCTTATCTTCCTAAGTATGCAACCTTAAATTGTTTAGTCTAACATTTTTAAACATACTCCCTGAAAAAAAGGTAAAATGTTGGGGCTGGGAATGTGGCTCAGTGGTAGAGTGCTTACCTAGCATGCATGAAGTCCTGAGTTCAATTCCTTAGTACTACATAAACAGAAGACGCCAGAAGTAGCGCTGTGGCTCAAGTAGTAGAGTGCTAGCCTTGAACAAAAGCATCTCAGAGACAGTGCCTAGGCCCTGAGTTCAAGCTCCAGGACTTACAAGAAAAGGAAAGGAGGGAGGGAGGGAGAAAATGTGGAAAGAGACTTATTTAAGGGGGAGGAATTCCTTTTCTAAACAGGAAGCAAAGATTATTACTAGTACATCAATCATATTGGGTGTAAATGATGAAGAATGCTCCAGACCTAAGGCCATTGGCTTCAATTTACTATACACTATACAAGCGTACAGAGGTTTGATTCAACCAGCATCTCAGTATACTTTATGCTGGCTGAGAAATTCTGCTTTAAGTTGAGGAAATTCTGCTTGAGTTGAATTACCTGGGTAGTCAAAAATCTGTACATTAGTACAGGAAGAAAACCATTTCACAATCACCCTTATTTTAAGAACTATGTAATCACACTCTTTCCAGTTGTCAAATATAGTTTTAAAACATAACTAATATACAATAGTTTCTTCTGGAGGTCACCTTATCAGCACAAAAGTAAGCGAAAAAAGGATAATTATAAAATAAAATTTTCCCTCTTTATACTGACTCTATTCCCCTTCCTCAATTCAAGGAGGTATGGCTAAGTGGTAGAGGGCCTGCCTAGTTTCTGAGTTCAAAATCAGGACCACAGGCTACAATGTTAGCTCAATGGGAAAGCACTTTCCTAGCAAGTACAACATTCTGGGTTCAATCCTCAGCACCTAAAAAGAAAAGAAATAAAGAAAAGAAAAGCGAAGACATTCATTTAGCCAGGTGTTGGGGGCTCTCAGCCCTGTAATCCTAGCTACTCAGGAGGCTGAGATCTAAGATCACTGTTCAAAGCCAGCCTGGGCAAGAAAGTCCATGAGACTCATTTCCAATTAGCCACCAGAAAACTGGCTCAAATGTGGCTCAGAAAATGTGGCTCAAAGTGGTAGAGCACTAGCTTTGAGAAAAAGAGCTCAGGGACAGTGCCTAGGTCCCCAGTTCAAGCCCCATAATTTGGGGGGGGGGGAGAGACAACAGTACTACATCCCAAAACATAGTTATTTAAAACTGTGATTCTAGTAACATTCTCACTTATCAAACTAACTAGTGTCACATGTGCTAGGGATATGGCTCCAGTGTTATAGTGCCTGCCTATATTAAGTGTAAGACTTTGAGTTCAATCCCCAGTGTTGACAAAAGAGCAAAAAGTATTGTGTAATGATCTTGATCTTTTTTTTTTTTTGGGGGGGGGGCATTTCTGGGGCTTGAACTCAGGGCCTGAGCGCTGCCCTTGAGCTTCTTTGCTCAAGGCTAGTGATCTCTACCACTTGAACCACAGCTCAATATATAATTTTATTTTTAGCATTAAGGTGTTGTGCAGTTACCATATTTCATAAGTCAAATAATAGTACATTCTTTTTTGGACAATGTCACCCCTTCCTTTGCCCACCCCCCCCCCAGCTTTTCCTGCATGCCCGTCCACAGTTGCACAGTTCATTTTCCACATAGTGTATACTAAATACAACAGTGTTTGGGGTTTCCTTTGTTTAAAAAAAAAAAGCCAGAGGCAGGTAGTTTATGCCTGTAATCAAGCTATTGAGGAGGCTAAGACCTAAGAGACTTGTTTCAAAGCCAGCTTATGCAGGAAAGTCCATCAGAAATTTACCTGCAATTAAACACACACACACACACACACAAAAGTAACAGCTTTGTGGTTCAAATGGTAGAGAGCTAGCCTTGAGCACAAAGCTCAGTGACAGCACCCAGGCCCTGAGTTCAAGTTCCAGGACCAGCATACTCACATGTGTGTACATACCCACAAAGGGGGAAGAGACTATAAAAGAGTGATTGGCAGTTCCTTTCTTTGACCTTCAAATTCCAATATTCCAAGTGCACATTAAGGTTACCCCCCAAGTCTGTTAAACATCTAAATTTCAATTATAAATATTCACAACAGCTGGATATGCAGCTGAATGGTACAGAATTTTCCTAAAATGTACAAGACCCTGGGTTTGATATCCAGCAATAGAGAAACAAATAAAATTAAAAATTTTGTTTTAAAGCTAGGTGTGTGGTTTAAGTGGTAGTATTTGCCTAGCATGCAAGGCCCTGGGTTCAATCCCCAGAGAATTTCCATAAAGTAGGCATGTTAATACACACCCTTAATCTCAACACTTGAAGAGTCCGAGATAAGATCTCAAGTTCAAAGCTGGCCTAGACTAGAGTAAAACCCTGCTTCAAATGAACAGTAAGATTCCTTAATTAGCCTAGTTATGATTATATGCCCCTATATCCCCAGCAACTTGGAAGATGGAGGTAGGAGGATTTTGAATAAGAGGTCAGCCAGCTAAAAAACAAAAGCTTGTCAACAAAACAGACCAGAGGGAGGAGGGAGCAAGATCAAAGGGGCAGTTCTAATCAAGAAGCATTGTACCCATATTAAGCTGACACTCCCTTGTACAACTGTCTGGAGATAATTTTAAAAAAGAAAATCTATACCCAATACTCAATAATTTATGAAGTTACTGCTTGTATAAGTCAGCAGGACATTCAACTTTAGGAGACTACAATCCTAAGCATACCACTTGGATCTTCTGGTTTTATTTCTACCTACAAAAGATACATTCTTGCTCTAAAATCCAAAACACAGGTACAGGTATTTCTAACACAAAACAAACTTAGAAGCACAGCAAAACAAAACAAAACACCCAACTTTTGATGTCTCTGAGAATTTCATTTTTCCACCTCTAAGCCAGAAAAGGATCAAAGTATCACGGTTACAAGAGTGGAAGTCTACTAAGACACTTCATACATCTGCACACAACACAAACAAGCAAAATAAAGTCATAATGTAAAACTTTATAACACTGGCCACCATCCTCTGAAACTTAAAGATGCATTTTTTTCTGCAATAGTTACTGCTACTATTTGAATATCTCTCAAAACTAGCCACAGAATGAGATATGCACTCCACATTAGAATTCAAAGGTTCAGCAGTTAATAAAACTGCCAAAAGGCTAGGTTGCTGGTGGCTCATGCCTATAATCACAGGTACTCAGGAGGTTGAGATCTGAGGATCACAGTTTGAAGCCAGCCTGGGCAGGAAAGTCTGTGAGACTCTTATGTCCAATAAATTACCAAAAAAAAAAAAGTCAAAAGTGGAGCTGTAGCTCAAGTGGTAGAGCACTAGCTTTGAGCAAAGACAAACCACAAGACTTTGAACATAGGGTCTCTCACTCTTATTCTGCTTTCTTGGCCCAAGCTTGGTGCTCTACTACTTGAGTCATGCCTCTGGTCCAACCTTTTTCTGGTTAATTAGATGGAGTCTCATGCATTTTTCTGCTCAGATTGGCTTCGTACCATGATCCTGAGATCCCAACCACTGGAGAAGCTAATTAAAAGCATGATCCACTGGCACCATTATCCTCATACCTGAATGAGATGGTCACCAAGACAAAACTGTAAGAAAAATTTTCCAAGTGACTTTTGAGGAAGATCATCAGGTAAATCATTTGATTTCCAAAAACTGGATATGGAAAACAAACCTACATGTAACAGGAGCATATAAATAGCAGATGAGTGGTACCTTAGCTGTGATATTTGAAAATTCGTCACTACCTCAAAAGCACAATATGCAACTTTTGGAAGGAAAAATGAACTGGTCAGGAAAGCAAATAAACAGTGATGAAATATTTTATTTGATACTAACAATCTCACAAATTATATAGAAAATACATGTTTGATTACTTACATTTTAATTACTAGGCAGTAAAATCTTGTTTTTATTGTTTAAAAGATGAGAACAACACCAATGCAGATAGTTTGTTAATATATAACTTTAAAATTACCAGTAAAAGAAATTGAAACCATGTCATTTAGATGACAATGGATGGGATTAGAGGGCACCATATTGAGCAAGACAAGCTCAAAAAACAAGATATATTTTCACTCATACATGGAATCTAGACCTTAAATACATATATATTTATGGACATATGTATAAAACCTGTATGCATAATTACATATATATGAATATACATAGAACATGAATCTAAGGGACTTCTTAGGAGGGGAAAGAGGAAAAGAAAGATAGAGGGTGAATAATTTTGAGATACCCTGCAACTATAAAACACCATAAAGAAAGCTCAATGAAAGCTGTTGATCCTCAGGAAGTTGGGAGCAGGGAAAGAGAAACAGGTTGGACTAACAAGGAGATCTAAGAGATGAATGTAACCTGAAGTAGACTGTCTCCATGTATCAAAATATAACAATGAAACCTGTTGTAATTGTTTCAAAAAGCAGAGAAGGGAAGGTGACAGAAGTGAGACTGAGTGGAATATACTGTAAACATGCATGAAAATGTCATAATGGAAGCCCCCTTCTGGCTGGGAATGCAGCTTAGTGGTAGAGTACTTGCTTAGCATACATGAAGCCCTGGGTTCGATTCCTCAGCAACACATATAAAGAAAAGGCTGGAAGTAGAGCTGTGACTCAAGTGGTAGAATACTAGCCTTGAGCAAAAAGAAGCCAGAGACAGTGCTCAGGCCTTGAGTTCAAGCCCCAGGACTGGCCAAAAAGAAAAAAAAAGAAGAGACCCCCCCCCATAATTAATACATACTAGAAATGAAGGAAGGAAAGAAGGATAGGAAAAAAAAAAAGGATGTGTTGAATACTTTTCTCGTAAGTTCAAGATCCTGAATTCAAATCTCAGTACAACTAAAAATAAGTATTAAAGATGAGAGCAATCTCAACAGATAGTTCATTTATAGTTACTAAATATAAACAATTATAAACACACAACTTTTTTTTGGTCAGTCCTGGTGCTTGAACTCAGGTCCTGGGTCCTGCTCCTGAGCTTTTGTACCCAAGGCTAGTACTCTACCACTTTGAGCCACAACTCCACTTCCAGTTTTCTGGTGATTCATTCTAACTAAGTCTCAGGGACTTCCTTACCCTAGCTGGCTTCAAATTTCAATCTTCAGATTTCAGATTCCTGAGTAGCTAGGAGAACAGGCATGAGCCACCAGCACTTGGCTATAAATACACAACTTTAAAGTACTAATAAAGACAAGTGTCTGCTCTGCCTAACGGGCTTATGATTTAAGAATACAGAGTAAGGACAGGATGATAGTTCAACCACAGAGAACCTAAACAAATAAGCAAAGACCTTGGGGTCAAACCAGAGCACCACAAAATGCAATCAAAAACAGAGCAAACAAGAAAGCAAATCAGTGGATTAACTGAGAGAGCAGGACAGAGATGATGTAATACAGGAAGAATCCTCCTGCAAACACATCTCCAACACACAATTTTGAGTAATTCTCAAACTGTGATTACAGCATCATTGAGAGTAAGATCTTTAATCCATGTCCACATGTCCATACATGAGCAAACATAAATTTTTTCCTGAGTCTGAGACAGAACTATCACTATCTAGATGCAAAAGAATATTAGCTAGATTCACCAAGACTAGTAACCACACTCTTAGCAATATAGAGTGTATCTCAGCAATTAAGGCAATCTTCAGGGAGTGACCTACATATGGATCCACTCCTAAAGCAGCAATTCAGTACCTCACCCACCCAACAAGCCATACGAGAAACAAGAAGTACAAGCCATAAGTCTCATTAAAACAAAAAAACCACCTGCCATCAGAAAATAAAAATAAAGAGACAGCAACAGCAAAATACACATTAACTCCACCGATAGGGAAGGGTAAGAACTAGTGTTAGTCAAGCTAAGCACTTTATAAATTATCTCCTTAAATCCTCACAGTAATCCTGAGATAATGTGCTTTTGTTATTCAACTTCACAAGAATTCCCTGAAGTTAGGAGCTACCAAATTTCATTTTACAGACGAAGAAACTGAAGATTATTTAGCGAGTTCCTCATGGTAGTTGTTATTTCAACCGCAGATGAGGAGAGTAGAGAGGGCAAGTCACCCTTCAACTCTCAATCAAAAGGTAGAGCTCTTTTCCACCATCCTACTGCCTTCACCTCTAGGCCAACAATTTCAGGTTGCTCTAAATTCCACTTCAACTCTTACCCCTTAACTACAATGGTTGTGTTCTTAGAAATTATATCTAAAATACAAAGAAACAAAAGTTTTCATAAGAACACCAAAAGTGCCACATGCTAGTGGCTCACATATGTAATCCCAGTTACTCAGGAGAGTGAGATCTGAGGATCAAGGTTCAAAGCAGGAAAGTCTAAGAGACTCTTATCTCCAATTAACCACCAAAAAACCAGAAATGGTGCTGTGGCTCAAAGTGGTAGAGTGCTAGCCTTAAGCAAAAAGAACTCAGGAACAGGGCCCAGGCCCTGAGTTCAAGTCCCATGACTAACAAAAAAACAACAACAACCAATAAATAAGTAAATAAATAGAACACCAGAAGCTACCAAGTTGTAGTGTGATGTGTCTACTATGACAAAATGTCACTCAGTTGTGAGCTTGAGGGGAAGAACAATCTGGAGGCCTATAGTACAGAAACAGCTGAAAAGAAATGTAGCAATAATCCTGGGGTTGCTGAACAACTTTGTTTTGGTGCCAGTACAGGAGATGCCAGCCTGTGAACACTCTATCTTAATTTTTTTTTTTTGCTTGAGGTTGGGTGCTCTACCACTTGAGCCACAGACCTACTTCTGGCTTTTTGATGGTTAATTGGAGCTGAGTCTTATGGACTTTCCTGAACGGGCTGGTGAGCTTGAATCCTCAGATCTGAGTAGCTAACAGGCCTGAGCCATTGGTACCTAGCAACAGTTTTTGACTGGCTATAAATTCAACAGTCCCAAATGGTTATTTGATACTTTCTCATTTTACACTACACAATTTTTCATGAAAATTTACTCTTGTGTTTGGGTAGACAGGTCTTTCTTTTTCTTTTTTTTTAAGGGACAAGGAAGGTCTCTTTAGTAGTGCTCAGATTTCAAGCCACCATCGCTCAGCGTTACCCATTTTTTAAGGAAGGGTCTCACTAGGTACCCCAAGCAGTCTTGGAATTCCTCAGCCTCCACCCACAGCCTCCAAAGTGGATTACAAACATGTACCTTCCATTCATTTTTAACAGGATAGTTTTCTTAAAATTTATAGAACATTAATGAGATAGCTAAATTGAGAAATACCCATTAGAGCATTAGTCATGCTAGAAAAATTCCACTTGCTCACTACTCCAAGTAGACTAAAATGTTTCTGCTCATAAAAATCAGAACAGGGCTGGAAATATGGCTTAGTGGTATAGTGTTTGCCTAGCATGCATGAAGCCCTCAGTATCATATACACAGAAAAAGCCAGAAGTTGGCGCTGTCCCTCATGTGGAAGAGTGCTAGCTTTGAACAAAAGAAGCTCAGGAACAGTGCTCAGGCTCTGAGTTCAAGGCCCAGGACTGGCCAAAGGGGGGAAAAAATCAGAATAGTCCACAAGACAAGAAAGTTTTAAGAAAACAACAGAATGCTGAGTGCCAATGCCTGTAATCCTAGTTACTCAGCAGGCTGAGATGTTAGGATTGCAGTTCAAAGCCAGCCCAGGCAGAAAAATCTGTGAGACTCCCACCTGCAACAAACTACTCAGAAAAAGCCAGAAGTAGCACAGTGGCTTAAGTAGTATAGTTCTAGTCTTGAGCACAAAGAGGTACAGGGACAGTGCCCAGGCCCTGAGCCGAAGCCCCAGGACCAGCCAAAAATGAAAAAAGAGGGGCTGGGGATATGGCCTAGTGTCAAGAGTGCTTGCCTTGTATACATGAGGCCTTGGGTTCGATTCCCCAGCACCACATATACAGAAAACGGCCAGAAGTGGCGCTGTGGCTTAAGTGGCAGAGTGCTAGCCTTGAGCGGGAAGAAGCCAGGGACAGTGCTCAGGCCCGAGTCCAAGCCCCAGGACTGGCCAAAAAAAAAAAAAAAAAAGAAAAATGGAGAATGGAGAAGTCAAATATATGGTCAGGGCTGGGGATATGGCCTAGTGGCAAGAGTGCTTGCCTCGTATACATGAGCCCTGGGTTCAATTCCCCAGCACCACATATACAGAAAATGGCCAGAAGTGGTGCTGTGGCTCAAGTGGCAGAGTGCTAGCCTTGAGCAAAAAGAAGCCAGGGACAAGTGCTCAGGCCCTGAGTCCAAGCCCCAGGACTGGCCAAAAAAGAAAAAAAGAAAAGGAAAAAAAATATATATGGGCATACAAAATTATAAAAGATTAATCTAGCCCTTGTATTTAACCCTAAAGTCTTCACTTCAAATAACACTTTCTATGGAAGAAAACATCACCACTAATGTAAAAAAAGACTGCCCTCTATGGCAACTGTTGCTAAGTAGATTTTTTAAATGTATAAGGCTGAAACACAAAATTTGTAGACACCAGTGAAATTCCACTCCTAGTTATCTTGTAGTACTGTGAAATCTTTTACGCAAACTTTTTGAAACACTCAATCCTTGATTTCTCTAATACAAGAGTATGCTTGGTCAACTATGCTGAGTTTTATTCTGGAGCACACAATATTTTTATCTATAACGCAATGCAAACATATCCTGCTGCAATGACAGAAGCCAATTTTCCTTAATAATCCTATAGGAATTTCTTCATTTGAAAAACTAGCTGGCCTAGATTTCTCTCTATTAAAAAACAGCTAAAGGATCTTACATCTTTGGACTGGGGAAGAGCACAAGATGTCAGAGAGCAAACAAACAACTATACAACTCATCAATTTACAAAAACATATGCCCCATTTCCATCTCTAAAATATAGAAAATGGCTAAAATATTTATAAAAACATGCTAGCCTATTTAGTGATTAAAACTTAAGTTTTATCTAGCCCCCCCTTCAAACTACATCTAAAGACAGTAAGAGAATATTTAAACAAGCACCAAGGAAAAAGCATAGGATCCACACAACACCAATTTTCTGTGAAGTCTTCCAAGACCAAATCACTTTACAGAATAATCTTTGCTGCTTTTGTTCTCTAGAAAATCCCCCAGATTCTGAAATAAAACCAGCAAAAACCAGTATTAGTTTTCTCTTGTTGCCAAAACAAATCATCACAACTAAAACAACAAATTTATCATCTCAGTTTCTACAGCCCCAGAGGGTGGGTAGTCTTAGCTAGATTCTATTTAGAGTATCACATGGCAGAATCAAGGTGGATTTCTTGCTGGGAACTGAAGGAAAATACCCTTCCTGATCATTCAAGCTACTGGTCAAATTTTAATGGTGTAAGACTCAAGTCTTCATTCCTTTGTTGGAAGAGACCTGACCTTTGCTTCTAGACACTGTGCATTTATAGTTTCCATGGATCCCTCTCCAGGAATAGCAGGTTGAATCCTTCTCAGGCTTCAAATCTCTTAACTTCTGACTTCAGATAGATTTTTTAAAAATTTTTTTATGAGACAGGACCCACTCAGAAAATCCAGAATAATCTTTGTATTTCAAGGTCCTCAACCTTAAAGTCACTACAGAGTCCTTTCTGCCACATAACACTCACATTTCAGAGACCAGGGTATGTCCACATCACAATTAGGGGAACATTCTGCTTATCACAGACCACCCTCTCACCTCCAAAGAGTTACATCTCTCCCATATGAAAAATGGATTTATCCCATCCGAAGTTTTCCAAATGTCTCACCCACTACAATATCAACTCAAAAATCTAAAACTCTAAGGCAAAACCTATCAATTCAAAATTCCCAAAATATCATCCTTTAATTCAGATGTGAGATTCATTGTATGCATCAAATACAATGCTAAGGACATAATTCTTTAAAAAAAAAAAAAAGTTATCTGCTGCCCACATCCTATGAAGGGGCAGGCATTGGGTAGCAGTTACAGATATTCTAGTTTAAATGGATGAAATATAAAATCAAACAACCACAATATCCGAAACAATTTCAAAATAAAATCCATCCCACTTCGTAGCCTGAGAAAAATCCTCTGCAGTTAGTTTTTAGCTCTGTCACATTGGGCTCAGTTCCACCGGAGTCACCTTTTCTTTTTTTTAAAATGACAACCAGCACATTCACATGTGAGTAACCTTTCTAAGCTTGTTTCTGTAAAATTTGGAGAGTCCCAACATAATTACTCTTACTTTCTCTTTCAGTTGGACCTATACTGGGCTTTGAGTGAATTTCACAGGGGTTCACTCCCTTAGAAAGACATCCACCTTCAACATTTTGCTTGAAAAATCTCTTGGCAAAACATCCAAGTTTATCATTCAGAAATTCTGCCTTTCAAACAACCACATACACAATTCTAACCCTATTTGATATAATGTAATAATGATCCATTTTCTGCCAGTTTCCCATAGGAAGTACCTTACTTTCATACCACAGGGCCATCAACATTCAAATTCCTATTCCCTATCAGTTCTAGTTCTTTTTTTGTTCTATCATACCCTTCAAAATTCTAGCCTCCACCCACTTTCATTCCATTTTCAGGCAACAGTACCCCACTTCTAGTACCAAAATGTATACAAGTACTCCACTGCTGCCATAAGAAATTCCCACAAAGGCTTATGGTATCACAAATTTATTATTTCACATTTTCTGTAGGTTGTAATTGGTAAGTGAGCTTAAGATCCCCCTGCGTTTAGAAACTCAACCCCCGAATCAAAGTGTATGGGAAGCTGTATTCCTTCTTGAAACTCTGGGGCAGAATCTACCTCCCAGATCATTCAAATTGTAGGTCAAGGCCAGGTGCTGGTGGCCAATGCCTGTAATCCTAGCTACTCAGGAGGGTAAGATTTGAGGACTGTAGTTTGAAGCCTGCCACGGCAGAGAAATCGTGAGACTCTTATCTCCCCAAAAACTACTCAGAAAAAGCCAAAGTAGCACTGTGGCTCATAAGGTACAGCGCTAGCCTAGAGCACAGAGACTCAGTGCTCAGGCTCTGAGTTCAAGCCCAAGGACAGGCAGAAAAAAAATAAAGCAGCTCAAGGACAGCACCCAGACCCTGAGTTCAAGCCCCATGACTGACCAAAAAAAAAGTAATAATAGGTCAAAGGCCTTCATTTCCTGGCTGGCTGTCAAACAGATATGGAGACTGCTTGAATTCCTTTTCATACTTTCTGCATATGCAGCCCCCTCAGAAACAATGGAATCGCCTCTTATGCTTCACAAATCTGATGTCTCCTTTCTGCTCATTTGGAAAAAGTTCTCTACTTTTTTGTTGTTGTTGGTTGCGGGGCTTGAATTCAGCGCCTGGGCTCTGTCCCTAGGCTTTTTCACTTAAGGTTAATGCTCTACCACTTTCAGCTACAGCTCTACTTTCAGTTTTCTTCAGGTTAACTGGAGATAAGTCTTGCAGACTTTCCTGCCCTAATGGCTTTGAACCACAATCCTCAAATCTCAGCTTCCTGAGTAGCTAGGATCCCAGCTCAAGTTCTTCACTTTTAAAGACTCATGTCATTAAACTAGGCCTACCCAGAAATTCTAGGATAATTTCAATTTGTTGTTTTGCCAGTCCTGGGGCTTTAACTCAGGGCTTGGGCACTGTCCCATAGCTTGTTTTTGTACTCTACCACTTGAGCCACAGTGCCACTTTCAGATTTTTCTATTTATGTGGTACTGAGGAATCAAACCCAGAGCTCCATGCATGCTGAGTAAGCACTATTAAGCACTCTACCACTAAGCCACGTTCCCAGCCCTTCCATATTTTAGGATTCTTAACCTTAATGATATCTTTAACATCCCTTCTGTCACTTAACATAACATACTTATAGATTCTGGAGATTAAAGTATGGACATGTAGAGTGTGGAGTATGGTACCATTTTTCCTGTCACAAACCCAAACCCATACAAGGTTTTAAACTAAAAAAAAAAAAAAATTCAAGAACTTACTTTAGTATTGCAGGATAAAGTGTGTGTGTGGGGGGGGAAGGGGTATGATGACAGGAAAAGGGAGTTAAAGACTTGTAAGCTGGCCAGGCACTGGTGGCTCACGCCTGTAATGCTAGAGCTGGCTTCACTTGGGGTCTGTTCTGTATCATCTGGTCTTCTGGGACGAGCCTAATTTGGTGCAAGGCTAGGAGACTGTTGAATAAAAGCTATTCACTTTGGGAACTGGTGGCTAATGCCAGTAATCCTAGCTTCTCAGGAGGTTGAGATCTAAGAATCATGGTTCTGAACCAGCCTGGGTAGGAACTGTGGCCCTTTTACTTCCAATTAACCACCAGAAAACCAGAAGTGGAGCTGTGGCCCAAAGTGGTAGAGCCCTAGGTTTGAGTGAAAGAGCTCAAGGGCAGCTCAGGGGCCCAGAGTTCAAGCTATATGAGTGACCAAAACAAAACAAAACTTGTAAGCTAAGGAAATTCTTCTTTTTCCTTAGGAGAGCATTAAGGTGTATGTTCAAAGCCTCATCCTGGAAGAGTGGGTAGGCAACATAATTAAATGTACATTGTTGAAAAGTAGCTGCCACCTGTTTTATCTTCAAATAGCAAAGGAATCCCCCCTTAACTCAAAAATTACTCCATGTTCCCCTTCTCTTTTCATAAATGAGGACATAAGTAGGGAAATGGCCAGAGGGTAAACCTATCTTTGACATTACTATAAAATCAGTCTAAGTAAATAGCAAAGCCTTTTCCTTGCTTCTTCAAAGTCACACGTCCTCCAAAAGCAAATGAAAGCCAAATGCTTGAAAGTCACAGAAGGACAAACCTACTCTGCTAAAATTTCAGCAGGTAAACTTTTCAAACTGCCATGCAGAAGAACTAGTATTAGTCCTTTTGGATGTTATCCAGGCCCTATCAAACCAGTCGAACCAACTGATTTGCTATTACTGTAAGAGATAATTTCCGAAGCTGTTTGTGTGCACACAAGCTGATATTGGGGCTTGAACTCAAGGCCTAAGCAATGTTTGCTTAGCTTTGTTTGCTCAAGGCTGGTGGTGCTCTACCCCTAGAGCCACACTCCACTTCCTGCTGTTTGCTTAAGTGAAGCTGCATCTCTCAGACTTTCCTACCCTAGGCTGGCGTCAAACCTCCATCCTCACATAGCAGCCTCCTGAGCAGCTAGGACTGCAGGTATAAGCCACCACAACTACCTCTGAAGCCATTCTTGACAAACTTTACCTAACCCTAAATACACAGGTTAGCTTCTTTAATAACTGTGAGATGTAAATGTATTAAGCAGGACTATCAGGCACTGTGTTAAGTACCTGGTACAAATGCCTTATTTACTCATTGCTATAAACTTATGAGCTAAAAGTGATCACCACCCACATTTTATAGATAGAAAAACTGAGGCTTACAGAATTTTGGCCACACAGCTAATTAGTAGTGGCCCTGACATTTTGAGACCCTCTGAAATATAGTTCATAACCACTGGCCTAATCTGTCACACTTCAGAGGGAATGGGGTCTCCAACTCTAGGAGGGGAAATCTCTTCTAATTTTTATTTTCATTTCCTTTCTCCATACCCTCTTCCTACAGAATTTACCTATAACAAGACAATCAAGTATTCCCAAATACCCTGTCACCTTTTCAGAACTCTTTCCTCCCCACACAAAAGCGAAAGGCAACAATTCTCCTCACCCTGACTCTGCTTCCCCAAGACAAACTACAGAAGCTCCATCCATCACCTGCCTAACCTAGTTAGATCCCAGAATTGTGCAAAAAAAAAAAAAAACCAAACACCAAACAACCAGCAAACAAACAAAAAACAACCAGAAACAAAATTCAGAAGTCTCGTTCTTTCAAGAGATCACCAACATCTGTAACTCTTAAGCTAGCTTTTCATACTCTATAGCTTTTCCCCACCAACCAAACTCCAAACTAGCTTTCAAGCCTTACTTGACCCGCAGCGCCCCACTTCGCGGGTCTCTGCTCCTTTCTCCCCAGCAACCCCGCCCGGGAGTGGAGGTTATCCCTCCACCTCGCACCCAGCCTGCAAGTGGGAGGCTCAGCCCCGCCCAGAGCGACCCTAGGGAGGCCCCCATCCAGCTGCCCAGCTCGCGGGAGGCATCCTTCCCCCGACCCCCCCCCCAAGACCCCACCCCTAAAGCTCCCTTCCCCCTCCGCCGGCCCCCACCTCCAAGTACTTGGTCCCCTCCAGTCTCCACCCAGCCCAGCCTCTCTCCCGCAATAAGCCAGAGTCCGATCGCGGGATCCCGCCCTCACTTCGGCCACCGCGTCCCCACTGCCCAGCCCTCCACCGTCCGGGGTGGCCCCGGGCCTCCGGAATGGACTGCAGGGGCCTGGGCTGGGGGGAGGGGGGCAGGGGAAGGCGACAGGCCGCACAGGAGCCCGCCGAGAGCGTGAGAGGCGGTCGCGCCCCGCCGCCTCATCTCGGCCCACCGCCGCCCCCTAAAAACCTCGCCTAGCGGCCCCCACAGTACCTATGGTGGAAGCGGCAGCGGCAGCGGCCGCTATCTCCTCTCTTCACACAGACAATATGGCGGCGGCGGAGGAGGAGACACACGGCTCGGCCGCCCGCCGCAGGGATCAGAGCGAGGCTGCAGCCTCCGCGCTACCGGAAGCGGAAGCCCCCTCATACCAGGAGGCGGGGCAAACGGACTTCCGGTCCCGCCTCCCCTCGGCGGAACCTACCTGGGCGCGGCCATGCTGGGATGTCCTATCGCCTCCTGGAGGGTTCCGCTATGTACTGGGCGCAAGAGGGAAAGAATTCTCAACGTAAAGCATAATGCTAAGGCTTCCGAAAATGAATAGCACTGTACTGTGTCGCCTGCGGTAACTGGCGAGGTAGAGGACACGGGACCTCCTACCAGGCGTACAGTTGGTTTGGCCCAAGCGAAGATGGCGGTGCCTAGGTTTCCCGCACTACACCCTGCAGGGGCGTCTCTCCGAGCCGCGAATCGCTCCGTCCGGCCTGAGACGCCACGCGACCGTCAGAGCTCTGCCGCGAAGCATTCTGGGAGCTGAAGTCCATCTTGCTTTGACCCCTCTCCTAGGATTAAGGCTCCAGCAGCACTTTTTCTTTTTTTCCCCGGACCAAAACTTTTGAGTTTGGCACCAGGGAAAGAAAGTTAGGTCCTGGGCGGGGCGGGGCGCGGCACGGCGCTGAGGTCCGGGAAGTGCCGGGAACAGCGCTCTGGAGCCCGAGGCCCATTCCTTCCTCCCGCCGGGTCCCCACCTGGATACAGCTGCCCACCCGAGTACTTACGGGGTTCTTCTGCCTTTACATCTGCCCCTCACCCGCACTCCTTTCCGGGGTCACCTCCCCCAAACAATCACAGTGCACTTTCTGCTGTGCAAACCAGATCATGATGGACTCCTTCTTGGTTTAAAAAAAAAAAAATTCCCCGTGGCTCTCTCTTGTGCCATCAATTTTTGCTTGACATTCAAGGCTCTCCAGTTGGGACAAACCCCTAGTCTACTCTTCTGTCACACTCCTCCGAACTTCTCGGTGCTTCCACCCCAAACAAAACAATTCACCTTCCTCCCTTTGCACTGATCATCACTTCTGTTACTGCTAACTTCCTGGATTGGATAACTTGTATCTGTTCATTGAACTAGTTCAGGGGACCTTTTCCTCTGGGGATATCTTGAACGCTGCCAAACCCAGTTACCAACGCTCAGCAATCTGAGGTCCACAGTCTGACTTCACAGATTGTGAGCCCCCAGTGGACAGAGTTAGATGTGATAAATACCTTGCCCCCCTTGCAGGCCCTGCTAGAAGCTGGCAGATGTAGGTGTTGGAGAGATGAATTACAGTGTTAGCCTCTCCTTTGCTAGGGCAGAGGTGTGAGGGCTGAACCAAGGGGTGAGGAGGCTAGGTTATTTCTGTACCAGCCATTCTTCCCAGCTGTCTCAGAATAACTGCCTGTGTCCTGGATGGGTCTCTCCACCCTTTCCACCCCTCCTTTCACAGTTTGTCAGCTGACTTACACCTCCGGTCCCAAAGAGACTTTTTTTCCTTCCCCTTTGGGATAGTAGTGGTGTTGGCGGCAGACATATAGTGATGGCCTTGGGAAGGTGACAGTGACTTTGTCTAGGTTATGTGGTATTTGAGTAGCCACATTTCTGAGTATGCTTTTGTCCACGAACGGGGGAGGGGGTGTCATTCGTCCTCCCTGGTCTCAGTTTCTGAAGAAGTTAAATAAGGTATCCTAAGATATATGTGAAATGGTCATCCAAGAAATCACTGGCCTTCCATGAAACTCCTGGACTTTGCTCCACCCCTTTTTTTCTTTTATTGCAGCAACTGCTGCTTTTTTTAATGAGAGTCCTGGGGCTTGACCTCTGAGTCTGAGTGCTGTCTCTGAGCTTTTTTTTTTTTTTTTTTGCCAGTCCTGGGGCTTGAACTCAAGGCCTGAACACTGTCCCTGGCTTCTTTTTGCTTAAGGCTAGCACTCTGCCACTTGAGCCACAGCACCCCTTTTCTATATGTGTGGTGCTGAGGACGCAAACCCAGGGGTTCATGTATACAAAGCAGGCACTCTTGCCACTAGGCCGTATTCCAACCCAATGTGCCTGAGCTTTTTTCGCTTACGTTTAGCACTCTACAACTTGAGCCACAGCTCTACTTGCAGCTATTTGATTAACTGAAGGTAAGAGTTTCTTAGACTTTCCTGCATCAGCTGGCTTCAAATTGCCATCCTCAGATCTCAGCAACATGAGTAGCTGGGATTACAGGTATGAGCCACAGGTCCCTGGTTCTTGGAGCTTCTTTCTCCTCACTTTTATTCATGCTCATTCCACTCATAGTTATTGATCACTTGCTACAAGGCAGATAGTAGGGCCTAAGGATATGGTGTGATTGAAACAGAGGCCAGCTGAAAAGTCTATGAGACACTTACCTCCAATCAGCCACTGAAGCCAGAAATGGAGCTGTAGCTCAAGTAGAAGAGCACCAACCTTGAGCAAAAAAAAAAGTTAAACGACAGCACTCAGCCCCTGAGGTTAAGCCCCAATACCAGCAAAACAAGCAAACAAAACAAATACCCTATATGTGTCAGCTTTCTACTGCTGCTTAACAAGTCACTGTTTCCAGTGACTTAAAACCACCACCAGTCATTCATTCACATATTCACTGAATGAATGAACACATCTCAGTCTTAACAGAGACTGCTCTTTCCTGTTCTGCAAGATCTCTTACAATCTCTCCTGAGAAATGGCTCCTGCATTTGCTGTCAGGGGGCAGATCAGTAAGCTAGCCTACCCTATCTGCCTCATTCATTTGATTGGCAATTGGCTGGGTTCAGTTGATTCTCCATGTGGCTTCTCCAATAAGCTAGCTCAGGATTCCTTACAAAATCAGGAAGCCTTCTTGAAATTTTGGCTCAGAAGTCCTACAGCATCAAAACTAGTCCATGAAACTGAGCACTTGGGGCTCACGCCTACAATCCTACCTACTCAGGGGACTAAGATCTGAAGATCCTAGTTGGCTTAAAGCCAGCCTTGGCAGGAAAATCTCTGAGATTCTTAACTCCAATTAACCACCAGAAAACCAGAAGTGGAGCTGTGGCTTCAAGTGGTAGAGTGCTATCCTTGAGCACAAAGCCTCAGGGACAGTGCCCAGGCCCTGAGTTCAAGCCCCATGACAGACAAAATAATAACAATCCATGAGCCCAGCCAGCTCAGATTCAACAAGACTAGAAATAAACTCTCCATTGCTGGTGCTAAGATTTGAGTTCGAGGCCTTGTGCTTGCTAGGAAGATGATCCATGAATTGAGACATATACTCAGTTTCTCTCTCTTTGGACACAGCATATCAAAACTTCCTTTTTTTTTTTTTTTTTTTTTTTGGTCGTGGGGCTTGAACTTGGTCTGGGCACTGTCCCCGAGCAACTCAGCTCAGGAACTTTCCTGCCCAGGCTGGCTTTGAACTGTGATCCTTAGATCTCAGCCTCCTGAGTAACTAGGATTACAGGCATGAGCCACCAGTGCCCGGCAACATCTCAAACTTTTGAGGCTGACTTCAAACTCTTGATCTTCATGACAGTCTCCTGAGTACTGGTATTATTGGCACATGCCACCACTCCCAGCTCTACACTTCATCTCTCAATGAGGAATACAATCATAGTGCCAAGTCATGTGTACTAGGAAGGATGGAAATATTCAAATATTCAGAAACATACCATATTTTTTAAAAAACCACAGGTTAAGGAAGGATGGAAATATTCAGAAACATACCATATTCTTAAAAAACCACATGTTAAGAACTGGTTAATTAAATCGCAGTACAACTAAACATGGAGAGAGAGAGAGAGACAGAGAGAGAGAGAGAGAGAGAGAGAGCGCTGATACTGGGGCTTGAAATCAGGGCCTGGGCACTGTCCTTTGTCTTTTGTGGCTCAAGGCTGATGCTCTACCACTTGAGACACAGCTTCACTTCTGGCTTTTTGGTGATTAATTGGAGCTAAGTGTCTCACACAGGCTTTTCTGCCTGGGGTGGCTTTGAATCCAGATCCCCAGATCTGAGCCTCCTGAATAGCTGGGATTATAGGTGTGAACCACTGGTGCCCAGCAACATGGAGTTCTTTATAGCAACAAGGGCTAATATTTTCAAGCAGTTGATATGTGTACAAGATGTTTTACATATATTAGCTCACCCAATCCTCACACCAACCCTGTGCAGCTCCTTCAGAGATTCAGTGCATCAAATGTCACAGAGGGAGGTCAAATAACTTGTCCAAAGTTAGTCAGCAACTAGAAAAACCATTAAAAGAATGAGGACAGTATTGTGTCCTGCCATGCAAAGCTGTCCCCAGCAGACTGCTGCCTGGTAAAAAGTGAGAGAGGAAAAAGTAGTTGGGTTGGGGGAGGGAAGTAGAAAGCTGGATGCTGGCCACTCAAACCTGTAATCCTACTTTAGGCTGAGACGTGAGGATTAAAATTCTAAGCCAGCCTGGGTAGACAAGTTTAAGATACTCTTAGCTCCAATTTACCAGAAATAGAGCTTGGCTCAAGTGGGAGAGTGCTAGCCTTGGGCAAAAAGCTCAGGGACCATGTGAGGCCCTGACTTCAAGCCAGTACTGAGGCACACACACACACACACACACACACACACACACACACAAATGGATAAATATGTGTTATAGAGTTTTAGATAAAGTTCAGGAAGGGTTTGGCAACCTTTTTTGGGGGGAGAGGGGGATGTTGAGATAGGACTCAAGGCAAGCCTTCAACTTATAGTCCTCCTGCCTCCAGATCCTGAGTTCTAGGATTAAGGTGTGCGCTACGACACTTGGCTTACCAAACTATGAAATGAGACTCATCCCCACAGAGAGGAAGAGGAGGGAACTTTCATCATTTCTGTATGATTTGAATAAAGCAAACATGAATCTTATTTTCATTGCTTCCTAAAGAAGTGTTTTACAAGTCTTCTTTAACTTGTCCCTTCCTCTCGTCTTTTTCTATTTGGTTTGTACTTTTACTAGTTTGTTTTTCCCCTGCCCAGCCCAGTCCTTATCATCTCTACCCTGCAGTGTCCTCCCTCGGCTCAGCACATGCCCTGGAGGAAACCACACTAACCACCTGCTCCTTTGTAAGACTTGTTGCACCCAGCATTAACTGCACAGAAGACCAAACCCTTTAGCCTGGTATATAGGAGTTTGTAACCTGGTTGGATTCTAGCTGTTAGCTTACTAACAATATAAACTTGGAAACTCGGGCTGGGAATATGGCCTAGTGGCAAGAGTGCTTGCCTCATAAACATGAAGCCCTGGGTTCGATTCCCAAGCACCACATATATAGAAAACGGCCAGAAGTGGCGCTGTGGCTCAAGTGGCAGAGTGCTAGCCTTGAGCAAAAAGAAGCCAGGGACAGTGCTCCGGCCGTGAGTCCAAGGCCCAGGACTGGCCAAAAAAAAAAAAAAAAAAAGTAAACTTGGCAACTTATTTCAGTTTCCTCATATGCTAAAAAAAAAAAAAGAAAGAAAGAAAGAAAGAAAGCAAACCAGGCACTGGTGACTCATGCCTGTAATCCTAGCTACTCAGGAGGCTGAGCTCTGAAGAACACAGTTGAAAGCCAGCCCAGGCAAAAAAGTCTGTGTGAGACTCTTATCTCTAAATAACCACTCAAAAACCAGAAGTTATGCTGTGGCTCAGAGTGGTACAGTGCTAGCCTTCAGCAAAAGAGCTCAGGCCCTGAGTTCAAGCCCCATGACTGAACAAAAAAAAAGAATGAAAGAGAGCCCAGGGACCTGAGTTTTGTCTTCTCCCTTCTGCCCCCCAAAAGAAAAAGCACACAGGAAAAGAGTGCTATGTATTTTGTGGCAAGTTACATTAATTAATAAGAGATATGCGTGCCTTCCCCTGCCGCCCCCTCCCCTGTACTTGGCTAGGGGATTTGCTTTGCCCAGTGGAATGAAGGCTCATGAGTTCCAGCCTAGGCCTTAGAGGTCTCCTGCTTTCAACAGTCTCCTTTGGAATTTTTCCTCTGCCAGGAAGGGTTCCGCTGTCCTTGATAGTGCTTGGATTCAAACCCAGGGCCCTACATATATTGGGCAAGTATCCTACCACTAAACGACATCACCTAGATCTGTTGTACTTTTATTTTGAGGTACAGTCTTGTTAAATTGTTAGGCTGGCCTATATTTTCCATGTTCCTATCTCAGTTTCCAGAGTAGCTGGGTTTATAGGCATGTACCATCATACTTAGCTAGTGTTACAGTTGTTGGTTTTTTTTTTTTGTTGTTGTTGTTTTTGTCATGGGGCTTGAACTCAGAGCCTGGGCCCTGAGCTGTTTTGCTCAAGGCTAGCATTCTACCACTTTGAACCACTTCTGGTTTTTGAGTGATAAATTGGAGATAAGAGTCTCATGGGGACTTTTCTGCTGAGCTGGCTTTGAACCCTGACGCTCAGATCTCAGCCTCCTGATGAGCTTGGCTTACAGGCAGGAGAGGCACTGGTACCTGGCTTGTACAGTTTTTGAAACAGAGTTTTACTATAGGGTCAGGTGTGAGGACACTGATTTCCAGACCAGCACAGGTTACATAGAGCTTGAGGCTAGCTTAGGCTATATAGCAAGATCTGTCTCAAAAAAAAATTCCTGGGGCTGGGGATATGGCCTAGTGGCGAGAGAGCTTGCCTCGTATACATGAGGCCCTGGGTTCGATTCCCCAGCACCACATATACAGAAAACGGCCAGAAGTGGTGCTGTGGCTCAAGTGGCAGAGTGCTAGCTTTGAGCAAAAAGAAGCCAGGGACAGTGCTCAGGCCCTGAGTCCAAGGCCCAGGACTGGCCAAAAAAAAAAAAAAAAATTCCTGTCGGCAAATTGTAGATAGGAACAATACCTTTCTTTCAAATACTTTTTTTTTGGTTGGTCATAGGGCTTGAACTCTGAGCCTGGGCACTGTCTCTGAGCTCTTCAGCTCAAGGCTAGTTCTCTACTACTTGAGCCACAGTACCACTTCTGGTTTTCTGGTTGCAGATAAGAATCCCTTGGACTTTCCTACCCTGGCTGGATTTGAACAGTGATCCTCAGATCTCAGCCTCCTGAGTAGCTAGGATTATAGGCGTGAGCCACTGGTGCCCAGCTTTTACTTTTTTTTGAGGCAGTGTCTCGTTATATAACCCAGACAGGCCTCAAACTCTCAGTCCTCCTGTCTCAGCCTCCCAAGTACTGAGATTACAGATGCAGGCCTCTGTGTCCAGTCAATACTTTTGTATGTTAGTGTTTCATTTGTATTTGCTTATAAGTTGTTGGGCTGAGAGTACAGCTCATTGATAGAGGTTCAAGGTCCTGAGTTCAATTCCCAGTACAACAAGAAAAAACAATGATAAAGAAAAACATACAAATCTATTGCAGTTTTTCATAAGCTCTATCCATTTGGAGCATCAGAAAACTAAACAGGTAGGCAGGAGATTATCTGTCACAATCTAAAAAAGCAATAGTTTTTACTCAACACTCACCCTGCATCAGTCTGGTCCCATAAGACCAGGTGATACAGAACAGCCCCCACGTGAGGCCCACCCCAGTGGAGCCCACACGCAGCAGAACAGCCCCCACGTGAGGCCTGCCCCAGTGGAGCCCACACACAGCAGGGGAAGTCTCAGTCAGTGTCTGCTTCTGTAGGCTGCGGGTTGGCGATGCTCTGCTCTGCCCCAGTCTGACGGTCAGAGCTCAGAAGATGCTCATGTCCTCTGGCTTCTGTCAGGGCTGAGCGGATGAATGGGGCAAAGTGCCTCAAAATGCTGGCAAGGGGAAGGGCATAGTCCACATGGGTTATCACTGTCAGGAAGGTGGCAGCTGCTGGCTGGCCCAGGTTATATGGAGAGATGTAACAGGTCCACAGGAAAACTGGGCAGGGAGGAGAAATTTCCCCAGAGGTCTAGGAAAGGTGGGAGGGGGCAGCCAGAAGGGGGAGAAGACTGCTCCAAGTATGGGGGGGGGGTCAGGATGGGCGAAGACCCACAGACATGATGTATCTAAGGAACAGCCAAGGATTGTGAGTGTGGCTCAAGTGACAGAGCACCTGTCTAGCAAGTGGGAGGCCCTGAGTTCAAGCACCAGTACTACTAAGAAGCATTTTAATTAGGTACTGGTGGCTCATGCCTGTTACCTTAGCTACTCTGAGATATGAGGATCATGATTGAAAGCCAGGGGGACAAGAAACATGTGTGAGACTCTCATCTCCAATGAAGCACCAAAGAACTACTAAGAAGCTGTAGCTTAAGTGATAGAATGCTAGGCTCCAGCAAAAAAGCTAAGGGAGGCCACGTACCAGTGGCTCATGCTTATAATTGTAGCTACTCAGGAGGCTGAGATCTGAGAGTCATGGTTCAAAGTCAGCCTCCTGAACAGGAAAGTCCATGAGACTTATTTCCAATTAACCACCAGAAAACTGGAAGTGGAGCTACATCTCAAAGTGGTAGAGCACTAGCCTTGAGCAAAAAAGCTCAGGGCCAACACCCAGGACCTGAGTTCAAGCCCCACAACCAGAAAAAAAAAGAAAAGAAAAGCTAATGGACAGCATTCAGGCCTTGAGTTCAAGTCCCAGTATTGTGCATGTGCATACACACACACACACACATGCACACACACACACAGAGAACAGCTAAGTGTTAGCGAATGTGGGTAAACTGGGTGTAGGAGAGAGGAAGACCATGTCACAGAGGATCAAGGAGCCAGAGAGTGCAAGACAGGATGAGCATTGACCAGAGAGAAGAGCAGACCCATTTTTGCCTTTGTGTGTGTGTGTGTGTGTGTGTGTGTATGTGCACGTGCGCGTGTATGCCAGTACTGGGGCTTGAACTCAGGGCCTGAACACTGTCCCTGGTTTCTTTTTGCTCAAGGCTAGCACTCTAACACTTGTGCCACAGCGCAACTTCCAGCTTTTTTTTTTTTTTTTGTATATGTGGTGCTGAGGAATCAAACCCAGGACTTCATGCATGCTAGGCAAGCACTCTACCACTAGGCCATATTCCCAGCCGCCACCCCCCCCCCCACCACCACTTTTGCCTTTTAGCAGGTCTGTGCAGCCCCAGGCTGTAGAATGAATGGAATGGGAATATGGGCAGTCAAAAGGAGACTAGGAAAGAGGGAGGGAGGGAGAGAGGGAAGGAAGGAGGGAGGGAGGGAGGGAGGGAGAGAGAGAATATGAAAGAAAGAGACAAAAACAGGAGGAAATAAAAAAGATTACCGGGGCTGGGAATATGGCCTAGTGGCAAGAGTGTTTGCCTCGTATACATGAAACTCTCGGTTCGATTCCCCAGCACCACATATATGGAAAACGGCCAGAAGGGGCACTGTGGCTCAGGTGGCAGAGTGCTAGCCTTGAGCAAAAAGAAGCCAGGGACAGTGCTCAGGCCCTGAGTCCAAGGCCCAGGACTGGCCAAAACAAAACAAAACAAAACAAAAAAGATTACCCCAAAGTTTGGTCTGAGGAGTTAAAAGAAGGAATTTTCCAGTGACAAGAGTGTTTTAGACAACAGGAAAGCAAGGGGTACAGGGGAGGAATTACTTCTATCTGGGGCTCGTTAAATTTGGGAGAGTCTCATTTTCCAAGCAGGAAAAATGAGTAGGTGTTTAAACACAAGACAGACCCATGAGTCTGAGCCTAGAAGAGAGGTCCAGACCAGAGATCATGCACCCCATTCCTGCGTTGAGGCTCTGATCCTCAGTGTGATGGAAGATGGGGAAGTGATGGAGATGTGGCTAAATGGTTCCATGACGTCTCAAGGGCCAAGTCCCAAGCCATTAGGACTGCTGTCTCCCTAAGGCCAGGAAGAGTCCCGAAACACCCATTCTCCATGTAGTTGCACATAGCAAAACCTGAGAGTAAAGACAGGGAGGAGGCCAGCCAAGCAACTAGGAAGGAGAAGCCTCCTTGAAACCTGACCTTGGACTGTAGCTTGACCTTGACCTCCAGCCTTCATAAGTATTGAGAGACTAAATGGCTGGTGTTGAAGCCATGGGGGCTATGGTGTTTTGTCATATCATCAGCACAGAAATGGCTTCTAAAGCCATGAGACTAGAGGGAGGGGTGAAAGGGGGGGGAGAGAGAGAGAGAGAGACAGAGAGAGAGAGAGAGAGAGAGAGAGAGAGAAAGGAAGGAGGTGGAGGAGGAGGAGGAGGAGGAGCCTGCAGAGACTGAGCCCTTGGGGATCTGCCATTAAGACACCAGGACAGCCCAGGGCCTGGGAAGCAGCAGCCAGCCAGAGTCCTAGTGAAGAAAGCATCTCAAGTCTCCTGGGGAGCATTGAGCAGCAGCGGAAGCTGGGAACGGAGCCTTGTAAACGTGGACACCCTTGCTTCCTGGCAGGAAAGACCAGGTGGCCTAGATGAAAACAGATTTTTACACCGGAGTCCTGAACACACATCCTGGTTTTGCCACTTGCCCTGCATATGCCAAATACAGAGACATGGTGAAGGGAAGAGATAGATTTCTTTTTGTACTGGTCCTAGGGCTTGAACTCAGGGCCTGGGCACTGTTTCTTAGCTTTTTCACCCAAGGCTATCACTTTACTGCTTGAGCCACATCTTTACTTCTAGCTTTTTGCTGGTTTGTTAGAGGTAAGAATCTCTCAGATTTGTCTTCCTGGGTTGGCTTTGAATCAGGATCCTCAGATCTCAGTCTCCTGAGTAGCTAGGACAATAGGTGTGAGCCACTGGTGCCTGACAAGAAAAATTTAGCGGGAGAATGGTCACACCATGGGAAGACAACGCTCCTGTGCATCTTCAGCCTTGTTCCAGGGTACCAACATTGGCTTCTAGTTAGAGAGGGAGAATTGGGGAAATCTGTAAGAAGGACACGCACAGTCCCAAGTTATGGGTATGGCCTGGTTGACCATTGGCACAGTCTTTGACTCTGGAGGCCTGGCTGGCTGGCCAGTAGGTTTTGGTGGTTTCAAGATGATAAGATGAAGTCTGTCTAAGGGGCAGTTTGCCTTTTGTTACATACAATATGTTTATTGTCAGTCCTGTTCTTTCAGAAGCCCAAGGGAAAGTGACTGCCAGCAGGGCAGAGCTCAGATGCGAAGGGGAACTGGGGGACTGAGTGTCCAGCTTTTAGTTAATTCACAGGCTCCGCCAAAGCTGCTTTTAGATTGCCTCTTACTTGGAGACAGCAAAAGTTTGATTGCAGTGGGACTAATAGAGGAAGAAAGAAAAAAAATACCCAGGGGCTGGGAATTTGGCCTAGTGGCAAGAGTGCTTGCCTCATATACATGAAGCCCTGGGTTCAATTCCCCAGCACCACATATACAGAAAACGGCCAGAAGTGGCGCTGTGGCTCAAGTGGTAGAGTGCTAGCCTTGAGCAAAAAGAAGCCAGGGACAGTGCTCAGGCCCGGAGTTCAAGACCCAGGACTGGCTAAATAAAATAAAATAAAATACCCAGTGGGGAACAGTGGGGAATGGGAGAAGGGGAGGAAAGAAAGGGAAGGGAAGTTCCTTTTTTCTGCTGGTCCTGGCACTTGAACTCAGGGTCTGGGTACCAATTGAGCCACAGCTCTATTTCTGGCTTTTTTATAATTAGAGATGAAAATCTCATGGACTTTTCTGCCCTGGTTGGCTTTGAACCTTGATCCTCAGATCTCAGCTTCCTTAGTAGCTATGATTGCAGTCTTGTGCTGTAGGTCCCCGGTCCCCTCCCCCACCTTGGGTACTGGTCCTGGGGGTTTGAACTCTGAGCCTGCATGCTTTCCCCTAGATTCTTTGCTCAAGTCAATGCTCTACCAGGAGAACTTAATCTCCACTTCCAGCTTTTCAGTGGTTAAGATAAGGGTCTTATTGATTTTCCTGCCCTAGATGGCTTCAAACCTAGGTCCTCACATCTCAGCCTCCTGAGTAGCTAGCATTAACAGCTGTGAGCCACTGGTGTCTGGCTGGGAAGGTTCTTTTGAAGACCAGGGGTCCAAAATGACCATGTTGGCAACCACCACAGTAATAACTGTTTCAAGAGAAAAATCACTAATGGATTCTGGAGAAGAGGATTAAAGTTTGATGAGACACAGAACATTAACAATCTAGTGATGGGAGTCTCTCCACAAGACACTTATTAAGGACCAAGTGAGTGAAGCAGGAACTTCAGGTTGGAAAGACACACAGCCACCACATCAACCACGTGACCACAACAAATACCATTAGCAATGGAGGAGGAGCCTCGAGGGATGAGGCACTGAGAGGGACACATCATCACATCGATGGAGTTTCTACTGTAAGGACATAGCTGGCTCAGGGAGAAACACTGGCTAAAGAGCAAGGGGGGGGGTATTTTGGCAAAATAACTGTTGTAAGTGAATATGGCTAACAATATACAACTACAATGTGTCACATAAGATTCTAGGCCAGGAAAAAGTCACTTTCACTTGCAGCAAAAGATACTAGTGTTGCCGGGTACCAGTGGGGCACACCTGTAATCGTAGCTACTCAGAAGGCTGAGATCTGAGGATCAGTTTGAATCCAGCCCCAGCAGGAAAGTTGTAAGATTCTTTACCTCTAACTGACTACAAAAACAGCCAGAAGTGGGGCTGTGGCTCAAGTGGTAGAGCACTACCCTTGAGGATAAAAGGTCAGAGACAGCACCCAGGCTCTGAGTTCATGGACAAGGACAAGGGGACACACACACACACACACACACACACACACACACACACACACAGATCAGTGTTTGAGAAGGTGCAGTGAATATGCCTATAATGAAGGATACATCCAAGGTTGGTTCCAGTTTTTAACTGTTTTAACAGTTTTTCCAGTTTTTAACTGGAAAGATACCATCTGAAAAACAAAGCAGAAAGAGACAAGATCATGGGTCAAGTAGTAGAGATTGAGACTCTGTGTTCAAACCTCAGTGAAATCTCAAAATAATCAGTGAATCACAAGACAATATATTGGGAAATTAACTGTGCAACCGGGGGCGGGGGAGCTGACTGGGGTGGGGAAGGAGGGAGAGGGTAACAAGTATGACAAGAAATGTACTTACTACCTTAGGTGTATAACTGTAACCCTTCTGTACATTACCTTGACAATACAACTAATTTTTTTAAATTAGTGGAATTTGAATAAGGTCCATAGGTTACATAATAATTTGGCATAATTGTAAAACTTCCTGATGTGGTTATTACAAGAGGATGCCTTGACCTTTAGGAAAATTTATGCCCAATTTCAATACATGAAAGAGAGTCATGTCTGCAACTTACTGTAAAGAATTCCAGGTCAGGGCCTGAGCACTGTCCCTGAGCTGCTTTTGGTCAAGGCTAGCGCTCTGCCACTTGAGCCATAGTGCCACTTCCAGCTTTTTCTGTTTATGTGGTACTGAGTACTCAAACCCAGGGCTTCATGCATGCTAGGCAAGCAATCTACCACTAAGCCATATTCCCAGTCCTCATGCCTATAATTCTATAGCTGCTCACGAGGCTTACTATGAGACTCTTATCTCCAACTAACCAACAAAAAACAGAAGTGGAGTTGTAGCTCAAATGGTAGAGCGCCAGTCTTGAGTGAAATAGTTAAGGAATATCGTGCCCTGAGTTCAAGTCCCAGTACTGGTACAAAAAAATTAAGAAACAAAGACAAAAGAAAGCCTATGCTTTGTGTTTGCATGGAACACAGCATATGGTCCTAGGCTCACAGCCTCTTGTTTGGGGGACCTGCAGCTCACTTCAGGATGCCAGCTACCCAGTCTATGTCCACGTCACCCTCTCCATCATGGGGAACTTGCCTATACACCTAGTGGCATTGCCAACTGACAACCTCTGTCTTTCTTTCCTGATTTTGGGAGTACAAGGGTAGTTATACTTGCCTGGCAGGACTATTCCAGATGTCTGAGAAATGGTGAAGAATCCATTATGTCTGTGAGAGGGATAGGAAAATGAGGACAGGCAGGTCAGGAGAGGTTAGACCATAGAAATGTGGATGTTATCCCAAGTATACTCATGGGGAAGCCCTCCTATATTGACAGAAATGGGCCTGGCACACTATAACACTACCTGTTGTCCAAGAAAGACAAGAAGGTACCTTATAGCCAAAAGGCTGGTGTCCAAGCTCTGGCCATTGTGGAGTTCTTGAGAAACTCCACTAGGTGGTGACGCTGAGTCATGTTTCTACCTTGTAGGTAGTTGACTCCAGGTGGGAAGTTAACACAGTTAACACAGGTTCCTGGTGTGTGTGTTGTGCCAGTGATGTAGGGGGAAGAATGCATTTATTTTGAATTGTTTTTGTGTCAGTACTGGGGCTTGAACTCAGGGCCTAAGCACTGTCCTGTGGCTTTTTACTCAAGGCTGGCACTTTACCACTTGAGCCACAGCTCCACTACCAGCTTTTTGCCAGTTAATTGGAGATAAGAGTCTCATGGACTTTTCTACCTGGACTGGCTTCAAACCTTGATGCTCAGATCTCAGCTTCCTGAATAGCTAGAATTGCAGGAATGAACCCGCAGCATCCAACCAGCTTGAGAAATCTGCATTTCGGACAAGTTCTAGAAAGCATCCTCTTCACTGGGCAGAACAGCCAGGAAGGTGGGATGAGGTCTCTCTAGCCACAGTTCTGGGAAGAGGCCAGTCAAGGGAAGGCCTCCACTCTAGAGGTGTTGGGAGCCAGGTGTGGGGCTTGGGGTGTGACAGTGGAGTGCCGTGAGGGCTTTAATGGGGTGGAGGAGGGCTTCCGTGGCAGGGGGCAGGGGACGGTGGTGGAAACATGGGCAAGGAGGATGGGGAGACATTACTCCAGAGTTGGGTCTGTTGTGTCTAGCGGTGCAGGAGTGTGTGGGGGGGGAACCCCTGAGAATTTCAGACAACAAATTCAGTGTGTGTGCGCTCCTATTCTGCACAACTGGACCTGCCCCTCTAAGGGCAGGGAAGAAGACCCTGAGTGAGGAACCCCTTTCCAGCCTCCAGGGCTCTTCTTTGGAAGCCCCCCGCTCCCAGCTTCCTTAGTTTGGGGCACCCCTTTCCAGAGAGCCAGGACCTGGCAGAGTGTAGGGTGCTCTTGTCTGTCCCTCCAAACTTGGTCCTGCTTGGCCCGGACAGGAGCGCATTTCACAAAACCCTGCCCACCCCCATGGAGCTGTGGGGTTGGGGGTGACCCAGGCCCTGGGTGAGGAATTAATGCAACATCTGTGTGGCTGTTTGGGGGAGGGGGAGAGACAGACAGACAGAGAGAGGAGAGGAGAGGAGAACAGAGTTCTCCGGGTAAGCGGCAGCGAGAGGCTGCAGGCTTGGCAGGCAGGAGCGATCTGCTCAGCCAGGCAGCTGGACTAAATGGTCCATTTCCCCTCGTCGGAGCCCTCCTCCAGGCCCCCAGCTGCCCTAATGCGCCAGGTCAGCCCCCCTCCTCCCCAGGATCCCCCAGTAGCTCCCCTTTCGGCTTTCCTTGTATTGTGCGCGGCCTGGTTCCTCGAGGAAATGGGCGGCTGCTGGGCGCGGGGGCGGCCGCCGCGGCCACACCCCCTTCCCCCCATTGTCACTCCTGGCTGCAGCCCCTAACCCCTGCGGCTAGTCTAAAAATAAGCCTGTTCGCAGGGAGCCCGGGCCCCACCCCTGGGGTGCTAGGACAGAGCTGCCCTGGGGACCTAGGTGTCCCTCCCCCCCCCCCATTGACCGTGGTCACGGCACGTGAGGGCTGTGTGACCTTAGGCCCCCATGTCCCCCTCTCTTGGATCCCAGTGCCCAGGCTGTTCCCGGAGCCAATTGAGGCTGGCCAAGGTTGCTTGCTGCCTGTGTGTCCCAAGAAGAAAAGGCATGACAACATGACAAGCATCTGCACCCTCACCCCAACCTCTGGGGGCAGCCCAGGTCTCCCAGCCCCCACCCCGGGAAGGAGCAGCCCCCATAAGTCCTAGTGTGAGGCGGGCGCATGTCTGCTGTCTAGTTTCTGACATCTGTCCGCTCACAGGTGGATGGCGGGGCCCTGCTGGGACTTGAACCAGGGTCTCCAGCCAGAAGACAGCGGCCTCCACCTGGGACTCCCAGGGCTTCCGGGCGGGATAACCCTGCCTTGTGGTCCACAATTCACCAGGGCATGGGAGACACTGCACAGGAGGGTGAGTGGGCTGCCTGGCTGCTCCACCCAGGCTGAGGGGTGGAGGGTCGGTGGTCAGCCTGGGATGCCAGCGTGCCCATATCTGTCTGCCAGCCTTTCTCTTCTCATACTTGTTTTGCCTTTTTTGTTTTCTTTTTTGAGGCAGGGTTTATCTCAGCCTCCTGAGAGATGGGGTTACAAGTGTGTACCACAATACACCTGGCCTTTTACATCTGCCAGTCCAAGGGCTTGAACCCGCGGCCTGAGCACTGTCCCTGAGCTTCTTTTTGCTCAAGGTTAGCACTGTACCTCTTGAGCCACGGGGCTACTTCCGGTTTTTTCTGTGTATGGGGTGCTAAGGAATCGAACCCAGGGCTTCCATGCATGCTAGGCAAGCACTCTACCATTAAGCCACATCCCCAGCCTGTTCTTTTTTTAACTATAAACATTCCAAATGTGGATTTGAAAAAGTCAGAATCTTGACATTGTAGAATTAGGCTTGCCACAGCTGAAATTGTACGTGTTGGGATAATTATGTGTCCCCCACTAACTGGATTCCACAGCTGGTATAAAAACTTTATTAGGAGCCCAGCACAATAAATACTGTCAAATCCTCACATTGCTTCACATGTGTCCTGAGAGCGCAAGTTTGCCTTCTGTGTGTTCATTTTGGGGTGTTATGGGGACACTGATCCCCTTGTGCGTGCTGCTGTGAATTTTGTTTGTGAGGTTTATGTTTTGCTATCTGGCCACTCTGCCTGTCTGTTTTTGCCTTTGTGAGGTTTGAACTTAGAGCCTCAGTGCTGTCCCTGAGCTCTTTTGATCAGGCCTAGCGCTCTACCACTTTGAGCCTCAGCGCCACTTTCAGTTTTCTGGTGGTTAACAGGAGTAGGAGTCTCATGGGCTTTTCTGCCCAGGCTGGCTTCAAATCCCAATCCTCAGATCTCAGCCTCCTGAGTTGCAAGGATTACAGGGGTGAGCCACTGGTGCCCAGAAGCTCTGCCTGTTTTAATGCCATCATCCCAAATCTGTGGCTCTTTCTGAACACATAAAGGGAAAACAACCCTATTCAGGAGGCTGAGATCTGAGAACTGCTGTTTAGAACCAGCCTGGGCTGGGGAATCTGAGAGTCTCTTATCTTTAATTAACCAGCCAAAACAGCTGGATGTGGAGCTGTGGCTCAAGTGGTTGGGTACTAGTCTTGAGAAAACAAACAAACAAACAAAAAAAAACGGAATGAGAGCTAGATCCTCTGAGTTCAAGCTCCAGTACTGGCACTAAATGAATGAATGAATAAATAAAGAAATAAAGTTGCCATATTTAATGTGGGTTGTTTTGTTCCAGGAACTTGTGGAGTACTAGTGAATGGGTGGTAGATTGCTTATCTTTTCTAAACATATTAAGTGCATGAGTTTACAAAGGAAACCACTGATACTGAAATTCTGTTGCTGCAATACTGTTTGCATTCATTCATTCATTCCTTTTGGTGGTGGGGACTGAGAGCTCAATATTCCATAGTATTCCCCTAACTCTTAAGGAGGGTGTGGCATGCAGTGACAGGTGAGCTTCCATTTTATTTTATTGGTTTATTTATTTATTTTGCCTGTTCTGGGGCTTGGACTTAGGGCCTGAGCACTGTCCCTGGCTTCTTTTTGCTCAAGGCTAGCACTGTACCACTTGAGCCACAGTACCACTTCTGGCCGTTTTCTGTGTATGTAGTGCTGGGGAATCGGACCCAGGGCTTCATGTATATGAGGCAAGCACTCTTGCCACTAGGTCATATCCCCAGTCCCATTTTATTGGTTTATTTTTGCCTGTGCTGGGGCTCAGGGTGTAGGCGCTGTCCCTGAGCTTTTTGTAGCTAAGGCTCGTGCTCTACCACTTGAACCACAGCTAGCTCCACTTCTAGCTTTGTGTGGTTAACGGGAGATGAGAGTCTTACAGACTTTGCTATCTGGGCTGGCTTGGAACCGTGAGCCTCAGATCTCAGCCTCCTGAGTAGCTGGGATGACAGGTGTGAGCCCATGGCCCTGTGGGGTGGGGGGGGGGGGCAGAGGTACACAGCCCAGCACCCTGGCTCCCAGCCAGGACATTCTCCAGACTCTTCCCACCTGCCAGCTAGAGCAGGTTGGCAGCTGGTGTTCTGCCCCTGGCATGACCCGGCCTCGCCCTCACCAGCACCCCGTCCTGGCACACACAGCTGTTCTGTGACAAGACGCTTGGCTCTCACTTACCCAGGCACATTCCTGGCTGAGCCACTGTTTGTATGTGTGTGTGTGTGTGTGTGCACAGTGTGTGACTTTTTCTCCCACACCCCTCCCACCCTTTTTCCTCAAAAATGCTGTGACTTTCCCAAGGGGGTCGGTCTGGGCGGGGGCTCTGGGAGGGAAACGTGGCCTGGATTTCCTGGAACATGCGGAGCTGGAGTCCCAGCCCTGGGAGGAGGAAAGCTGCTGGCAGCCAGGCTATCCCTGCCCCCATGCGTATGGAGGCTCCCCTGCAGAAGAGGGGAGCAGCTGCAGCCCAGTGGGCTCTCAGAGCACAGGGACACAGGCACAGGTGTGCAGGGGGGCAGCAAGTGTCTGCTGCCCCAGGGGACTGGGAGAGGTCCCTCCCTCACACCTCTGCCAGGAGCCAGGGCCCTGTGGCCTCAGCAAGGGGGCCTTCTCTTGGAGAACAGTGACGGGGATCTGAAAGGCTGAGGGACAGCCCAGAGAGACCAGGACTGGGCACTGGCCCTTCCTAGACAAGGAGCAGTTGGGATGCTCATTTTGGGGATGTGTCTGGGGCAGGAGAGGTGGGGCTAATGGCTTCATTCATTTCTTCACTCAGTGATGTGACAGGCTTCTTCTTTTCTTTCTTTTTTTCTTAGGGCCATTCCTGGGGCTTGAGCTCAGGACCTGGAGCCACCCCTTAGTTTTTTTTGGCTCCAGGCTGATTGATCCTCCATCATTTGAGCTGCAGCTCCATTTCCAGCATATTGGTGGTTAGTTGGAAATAAAAAGTCTCCAGGTCTTCCCTACCCTGGCTGGCTTTGAACCTCAGCTGGAGCTAAGGAGCGTAGGTAAAGACAGTGCAGGTGCAGGGCAGGAGGCCTCTGCTGGTGAGGTACACCGGCTCAGGCCGGCTCAGGGCAGATAGAGCAGGGCCTCTCTCTGGGGCTCTGGGGATGGAGCAAGGCATGGGGGAGGAAAGGCCTGGGTGGAGGGGGAGCGGGGCTGAAGGCCTGGGGACTTGTGGGTCAGACAAGGACTCGGTTCCAGCCATGGGAAACCATCAAAGGGTTCTCATGCTGTAGTGGCCGCAATAACTTGGTCCTGGTGGGGGCCCCCCAGGGGGTGGGGACATAGAGCAAGTGCTTTGGGGTTCAGTCATCATGTGACCTGATGCAGCTCCTCCCTGGCTCTGAAATGGTGTTGGCACTTCTTCTGGAGCCTCAGTTTCCTCCTTAGGAAAGTGGGCTTATGGCCTTGGGTAATGGAGAGATACAAAGGGGGCTCTGTGATTTCTACACCTTCCCCCCAGAACTGAAGGCTAGACTCCAGTCCAGGCTGGGACAGTGGCTGCTCAGATTTGGGGGACATACCCAGTCATGACCCGGGGGTGTCCAGGTATACCAGCCTCTTGTGTCTTCATTAATGATGACTGGGTCCTGGCCTCTGGGCCTTTGCATGGCTCCCTGCATCCTATGCCCCTGGCCTATAGGACGCTGGCTCCCTGCTTAGCTGGGTCAAACTTCCTTCTTTAGAGGGAGCCCACCCTGCGGTTCCTGCCATCCCCTGGAGCCACCCCCTCTCCCGGTAACTAACGCCTGTTATGGTTGTCATTTCACATGCCTTGGTGTAATGCCATGGTGGCTGACTGTGTGCCCCATGAGGGCAGGGAGGGCAGGGACCGTTCCCTGCCACACTTAACCCCAGCATCCAAGCACAATACCTGCACATGGCAGAGGCTTATGGGATGGAGGGAGAGATGGAATCTTCTAGACACTCAGAAGGAGATACTATGATCTCCCCTCTCCTCCTTTTTTTTTTGAGGGGGGGGGACAGGGTCTTGATGTGTCCTAGTCTGGCCTTCAAATCACCATCAGCCTCAGTTTCCCCAGTGCTGGGATTACAGGCATGCACTACCACCACCACCACCCCACCATAGTATCCTCTTTTTCTAGATATGGAACAGAAAGCACCGAGAGGTTAGGTAACAGGTCCCAAGGTTGCCCAGCAAAACCTAGCCAGAATCAGATGGTCTCTGTCTGGGACTGTCTTCCTGAAAATTAGGTCCCTGGCGTGGGCAGATGAGATTCTGCAAGGAGGAGCTAGGACCATCTGGACAGAACGGGGCGTGGGGCTGAGTCCCACCCATCCTTGTTTTCTCCTTGCGGATGGCAGTTTGTAGCTGTTTTCCTCAAGGGCGACTCAGGTGACCTTCAGGTTGGGGCCTACTGGGTCCCAGGGGCCTCCTGGGCGGAGGGCCTGGTCTGGCTGGGTTGCTTTTCTCGCCCCTTTGCCCAGCCACTGGCTTCATGCACAGATTACAACTTCCCCTCCTCAGCTGTCTTACGCAGGCCACCTCCGGCTGGCTATTGTCTCATTGTTTGCTGAGGGAAGCTCCAGGAGGAAATTAACCTGCTGCTCACCCCAAACAGGGAGTTTCACCCCCAGTCCCCATGGGTATTGCCTGGGGGTGGGGGACCAGGAACAGACAATACAATTGGCAGTGGGGACCTGGGTGAGCTCCCAAGCAGACAAATATATAGACCGGCTGCATTTATGGCCTGTCTGGGTCCTACCAGGGGATGGGCTGTGTGCCAGGGAAAGTGAAGATAGAATCCCTTCGGGAACGTGTGCAGGAGTCTCAATGCCTAACATCTCAGGGGCCAGGCAGGTGACAGAAATCTGAAGGCCTTGGA
The DNA here is from genome assembly GCF_023159225.1 of Perognathus longimembris pacificus. Lineage (NCBI taxonomy): Eukaryota > Metazoa > Chordata > Mammalia > Rodentia > Heteromyidae > Perognathus > Perognathus longimembris. The sequence continues at coordinate 66,268,090 of NC_063166.1, read as the reverse complement.
GCAATTGGGATTGGTGGGGAGTATGGTAAAAATGTGGCTGCATCTTTGTCTTCCCAAAGATGTAGATTTAGGACACCTGTCATCCTAGTTACTCAGGAGGTAGAAATCGAAGGATCACAGAATGAGGCTGGTCCAGGCACAAGCACAAGACCCTACCTGGAAACCAAACTGAAAGCAAAGAGGAACTGGGGTGTGGCTCAGTGACAGAGCTGGTAGGTCCTCCATTCAATCTCTAGTACTGCAAGCAGAACATAACATTTACAACCCGATTTCACTTCAACATGGTGCTGTTCACATGAAACAAATCCTTCCATCTGTGGCATCCCATAGACTCCCTAGTCTAGATGTTTGACATGAAATTGAGCCATTGGTGGTTGTTGCTGTGTCTGTCCCTACCTCCTCCCCGTGGTCCACCTATGACTTCAGTTGTGTGGGCCATTCCCAGCTCATCATAGCATTCTGGTTCAAGTGCCCATCACTCCTCTGGCATCTCTGGAACCTGGGGAACTTTCCCCAGTGAGCCCTAGCTTTCCTAGAAAGCTAGATGCTCAGGAAAAGCATGGGAACCGTCCTCACTCCCCAAAACCCCCTCCCCACAAGTCTCAATCGGTGGGGGAAGGGAATTGAGGGCCAGAAGTACCCCAGCTTATTACTCATTAGAGGAGCATTTGCCTGGAGCTCTTGAAACAACGTGCCCTGGGGAATGGCTCAGCACCTCACCTGCGCTTGCCTTTCCCTGTCTCTCTCTTCCAGACCCCCTTGGCGTCCTGGACTCCAGGCTACAAAATTCCTGCCTTAGGTTCTACTTTCAGAGAAACACCAAAGACAGTCTCTGATGATGTGCCTTCTAATCCCAGTTCAAGAGATTCCGAGGCTCAATGACTTTACCTGTCTAATTTGTAGACCAGCATGTCAGTAATTCTAGACCAAGTCCATTCTCCAGTGTCTACTCACACACCCATCAGTGCACCTTAATAATACCAAGTACTGAACTTAGTTTTGACATTTTCATATGCGCCTATAGTATACTTGGATTATATTCGCCCCTGGCATCCCGTTTTTTAAGAACTGAAATTTGCTTCTCCTACGTTCCTACCTTTCCTATTGCCAGAAATACAAACTTCTGGAAAACACAGACAAAGCTCAGTTATTTCAGACTTGAAGTTGACTGAGCGGCTCAAGCTCTCCCCTTTCTCCCTTTTCTCTGGGTTGAATTAAGTCCCGGATGGGTGGAGGGATCTTGGGGTTGCTAGGGGAAGGAGGTGTCTGTGAGAAGATGGACAGCACATCTGGTCTCCGCTATGCCCCACCCCCTTGCCATTCCTTGCCTAAGCCCCGCCCTGGCTGATACTTTGACCTCCTGGGTTACCAACTGTCATGAGTACTGCCCACTTTATTTTCAGTCACCTGTTAAAAGGTCTGGCCATGTTCTCATATGTCATAGGGCCTTGGTGTATCAATCCACAAATCCATCATTCATATATATATATATATATATATATATATACACACACACACACACACACACACACACACATATATATATATATGGTTAATTAGAGATAAGAATGTCACAGATTTACCTGCCCAGGCTGGCTTTAAACCATGATCCTCAGATTTCAGCCTCCTGAGTTAGCTGGGATTATAGGGTGAACCGCCAGTGCCCAGCTGATGTGCATGTATTTCTAACTTCCATCCTAGGATGTCTACTCCACAGGAAACAAGTACAGTGGGTGAAGAATTATCATTGAAGACAAGTTTATGGCCAAAGGATGCCATCAGAAGTCCGCAGCTGGAATCTCCTGCAAAGGTATGTCCTTTGCTTTTCCCACAGGCTGTGGCCACAAACAGGGGCTAATGAGGCAGAAATGGAAGGAATTCCTTTTGGGTCTCAGAGACTGGAGTCTTTTGGTTTATACAAGTGCCATGGAAGTTTTGCCAAGGCTCTGAGTCGTCTGGGGGTATACGATTTATGCCATAAACAATCGACAGAGAAGAGTTGGCTGAGTCAGAATGGGCCTTCCTCTGTAAGTAGGAGATCCAGGTTACCTGGGAGGTGGAGAGGGAGGTGTTGCACAGGTGGGGGACACCTATCATAGAGTGATCAAACGTCTTTTCTGCAGATAGCCAAGGATCGCATTTCCCAGATGCCCTTGTAGGTAGATGTGGTCACGTGACCTGATTCCAGCAAGGCATATGGGAACTGAATGAGGTCTGAAACTTCTGTATGTGCATGGAAAGCAAGCAGGATACCTGCTGGCCATGCCTTCATCCCTCCTCCTGACAGCTAGAACTTGGCATGGCAGCAAAACTGTGTCCAAAAGTTCAGAAGGACAGACACACTAAGAACACCAGGCAGGGAGTGCGAAGAGCCAGGTTCTGTGACACTGGAGACTCATTTCACCTGGAAGGCTCAGCCCTCACTGGCTAGAGAGAGGAAAGTCATGGCTGAATTAGCATCCCATGTAACACTGATAAAGGAAGCTGTGGAGCGCAGGCTCTTGTGTGATCCTGAAGGACCTTGTGCCATCTTGAGGGATCTGAGGACAGCACCTAGGGCCTTGTTCCTGGGAGGAAACAAAGGTATCCGTGTGCCAGGCTAGATTTACCTCCCTTGGGTCCGGGGATGCCAAGATTACTCTCTCTCTCTTAAGTGTGTTCCCCTTTTCACCCTCTCCCCTGGGCGCCTGACCTATGGGCACCCAGGGTGGAGTGATGGGGACACAGGTAAGCCTCAGTGCATGTGGCTGAATGAGACTCCTCAGGACCTTCAAGAAAGACACTCACAGATGCATGGGAGTCTCAGAGAAGACCTCATGGGCGTTCTGATTTGAAGGGGCCAAGAGATATACCCCAAAGGTGGGCACAGGAGAGGGGCCCCTGATTGGTCCCAAGGGGCCCCTGATTGGTCCCAAGGACTGTCCCTCAAGTGATGTCAGGGGACTTCTTTTGTGGGCAGAGACCCAGCCCTCCAAGGTTTGGGTTCTGGGGTCCCGGGCCATCAGACACGTGCTCGACCCCAGGGGCAGGGGCTGCCTTGCTTCTCTTCCGGTTGAAGCCGGAAGGTGGGAGGGACTACCTTCCGCAGCCCCAGGCCTGGGGGAAGGGCAGCGTCTCTAAGGGAGCCCTAGTTGCCCTTCCCCCCTTAAGGCCAAGCTAAATCCCCAACATCAGTGAGCTCAGATGCCTGCGTGGTGTACAGGCCCCTGGACCAGCATCTTTTCTATACATATGGGTCGTGGGGGACAAAGGCAACTTGAAGGGGAATGTGTGAAAGAATTCATCCAGAATTGACCAAGATTAGGTTTCTCCCCCACCGAGGAATGGAGAGGTTATTTTGGGTGTAAGAGGAGCCCTGTGAAGCTGCTTCTCATGCTACTGCAATTGCTATACCACTCCTAGAACCCAGTCGCTGATTGGAGGCTGAATCTCATCAGTTGTACTGAGTGTCAAGCCCTAGCCCGGCCCCCAACTTGCAGCTGGTCTAGAGTATATGTCACAGCTCTTCTCTGGGTCCTGGTGATCTTGCTTGCATAAAGGTACTGAGATCCAAGCTCTTCTAGGATGCTCTTTCTATGTTAATGTTTTTTTAATTCTTTTTCTCCCTGTCTGGTACTGAGAGTGTTCAGGAAAAGTATGCACAGGGGTCCTGTTGTATTTTATGGAGAGACCAGACACAATCGCATGGATAATTACACCGGCACACACTCTTTAACACACACGTGTGACTCACCAATCTCATGGCAGCCAGGAGGAAATGGGGCTTGGAGCTGGAGGATGTAGCCTATCAAGCCAGCTCATCATCGTGACTACCTTGCTGATGACTTTGGACTTCTCACTGTGTTTCTTAGTCCTGGCTTCCTCACATTTGACAAGAAGATATGGAGGCCTAAGTCCAAGGCTGTCAGGGAAAGAGATGAGGTGGTATACATAAAGCATCAGGCTCACTGCCCAGCCCATGATGGCTCCTTGGTAAGCAGTAGTTGTCTAGATGAAGACAGAGAGAACTTGGGTTCAAACTCAAGGTCTATGCTTGCTAGGCAGATGCATGGTCACATGAGCCTCTCCACTAGCACCTTTTGGCTTTAGGTTGTTTATAGATAGGGCCTGGAGCTTTTTTTTTTCCTGAGCTCCAGGTAATCCTCCTGCCTCTTCCTCCCAAATAGCTGGGACTACAGGTATGTGCCACATGCATGGTTTGGGGCTAATCTCAATCCTTTCCTTGTGGTTAACGGTCTGGGAGGGAAGGCGGGGAGGGTCAGAGCTTGAGGCCAAGTGTGGAAGAGAGAAGTTACTGAGGCCTGGGGAGACTCTAGGAGAAGAGGGGAAAACCACACCCTCTTCCCAAGCAAGGCTTCTTTCCCTCCTCCACAATACAGATGGCCCAATCCCAGCCTTGCTGTGATATTATAACCAATTACTTGAGATGGTGTTAATCAATTCTGCAGGAAGATGCCCGTATTATGGAAACTCATCAACCATAGGCTTCATTTGGCATTCCTCAAAAGAGAATAACCACACAAGATCGGGGCTAGGAAGACCTTCAGAGACTTTCAGTAGCAGTACTCACATGTGCCAGCGCATCGATCAGTTCACACTGTCACTGACCCATTCTTCATACCTTCATTCAAAGACCAGCGATCTATCTGCCATTACTCATCATCCACCTAGCTGAAACCTCGTTCATCCTCCGCTCCCCTTCCACCCTCCTTCTCCTCCTCATTCTCCATCAACCTTCCATCCGCTTGCCATCATCCCTCACCAGTCTAGTTCCCATGGATATATCCATTCAGCCAGAGTTTCATTCTGCCATCTGTCAATCCATTCGTCCTCAGACTCTCCGCCACTCCATCAACCATTCATTGGCATCTCACAACCATTCATTTGCATCTCATACAAATCATCTATTCCTCATCCTTCTAATATCAGGTACCTAGTTGTCTATTTATCCCTCAACTATCCGTTCATTCATCCATTCATTATTCAATTAACCTACCTTTTCTCATGTATTCCTCCAACATCTATTCTTCATTCTTTTTTTTTCATTTCTACCATTCACAAGCTAGTCGCTGAATCACCACACGCCATCCATCCATCTTTCAATTGGATATTAAATATCTGTCATCTACTAGCCATGCCTGTCACCATCCATGTATCTTCTAACCATTGTCTCATACAATCCATCTAATTATTTCATTACCCATCTGTGTTCATTCATCTAGTCATCAATTAGGATTCATTTTCTTTTTTTTTTTTTTTTTTGCAAGTCCTGGGGCTTGGACTCAGGGCCTGAGCACTGTCCCTGGCTTTTTTTGCTCAAGACTAGCACTCTGCCACTTGAGCCACAGTGCCACTTCTGGCTGTTTTCTATATATGTGGTGCTAGGGAATCGAACCCAGGGCTTCATGTATACGAGGCAAGCACTCTACCACTAGGCCATATTCCCAGCCCTAGGATGATTCATTTTCTATACCACTTTCCAGGTCATATGCAATAGGAATACAGACTAAAAAAGCTACAGTCTATCCTCCAGTAGGTCTGAGTCTTCTGGAAAATGAAGTATACAGGCCACAAAGTAATTATACACAATGCAAGGCCTGCTTTGCCAGAGGAACACTTGTCCCAAGTGTCCCAGGGGAACTACAGGAGCCAGAGCCACAAACTCTACCTGAAGGAATGAAGGTGGGGGTACCACAAAGTGGGTAGCAGTTGAATTGCGTCTTGAAGGGTGAGTAGTTGGTTACATTGGTGTTTGGGGAGAAATGAATGCTAAAGTGGGGAGTGGCTGTGCAGCCTCACTGACAGTTGCAACCAGGGCCACCTGGTCTCCTGGCCTCAGCCAATTTCCATGTTCTTACGGGAAGCAGACAAACAGAGAAAGCCTACCTGAAGGCAGTCACCTCAGGATCTGGCTGAAGATGGGGTGGAGAAAGGGTTTCCTCCCGCCTTACATCCCACTCAGGCAGAGGCCGCAGCTGAAGCCCCCGTGACAGGCACAGATTTGACAGAGGGCAGAAGCAGTGGCCTTGGGAAGAGGAAAGGGGGCAGGGAGAGGTGACCTGAGGGACATTCAGGTGTTAGATTGGCAGGTGAAGCTTCATCAGGATACATTCATATTTGCTTGTGGCCTTTACTGAGGGTATTATTCTGTTTTAACAGCCTGCTTTATTGAGCACAGACTATTTACTAAAATGTACTCGTTGCCATTTCCTTCAGAAATACTTTTTAGTATTTGTACCCATTTTGTGAGTGAGAGAACTAATTCTCTGTGAGGTCAAGTTGGGTGGGATTTGTTTGTTTTTTTGTTTGTTTTGGTTTTGGCATCAGTCCTGGATCTTGAACTCAGGGCCTTAGCCATTTCACTGAAGGGTAGTGTTCTATCACTTGAGCCACAGCTCTACTTCCTGTTTTTGCTGATTGGAGATAAAAATCTCACAGACTTTCCTGCCCAGGCTGGCTTTGAACTGTGATTGTCAGCTCTCAGCCTTCTGAGAAGTTAGGATTACAGGCATGAACTTCTGGCACTTGGCCCAAGTTAGGATTTAAATGTAGTCTGTGGGACCATGTCTTGCCTGTCCTTCACCCTGACCTTTGGCCCCACTGTCTCAGATTGTTTTTTGGGCATGGCACATGGTTGGTTATGCTAATCACAGCGTGGGGACGAGTGAGAAAGGAGGATGGCAGCAGGAAGAGGTGACTCATAATGACTCACACTTGACTGTGCATTCATTAGAAAGTGTCTTTTCTATTTTTATTTTTGTCAGTCATGGGGCTTGAACTCAGCCTGGGTATTGTCCCTGAGATCTTTTGCTCAGGGCTAGCACTCTACCACTGTGAGCCACAGCCCCTCTTCAAGTTTTCTGGTGGTTAATTGGAGATAAGAGTCTCACAGACTTTCATGCCCAGGCTGGCTTTGGTCCATGATGCTCAGATCTCAAGCTCCTGAGTAGCTAGGATTACAGGTGTGAGCCACTGGCACCCGGCAGAAAGTGTGTTTTATAGACTGAAGATGTGTTGAATTCCTAGACAGCCTCACACATGGTAAAAAATACAAGCTTGTTCTTACTTGAATTCAATTGCTAAGAAAATGGATGAGCAATTAGAATACAGCTGTTGGGGCATCAGCTTGGCATTGAGGGGAGCAGTCCTGAGAGACAGCCCACTTCTCCCGCCCTGGGGCTGCGTGGCTGTTATCCACTCCTACCCCCTTCTGGGTCAGTACCGGAAGAGGTAGCAAACCAGCCCTGCCTCCCGTCTCGGAGCACACACGTGTGTGTCAAAATGGCGCTGACTGGACCCAGGGAGGGCGGTCCTGTGGGCTGTGATCCCTGCCTCTGGGGGAAGTTCTGTGACATCACTGTGATGGACAGTATCCAGTTAGTCCCTCCCCTTCCTGCCGCCATTACTGTCATATAAACCCCTCCCCTGAATAAAACCGGTGGACGTTCCAGAAGCTTACCCCAAGACGCCTGCATGTCGTGTCCTTCATTTCAGGGGCAGGAGGGGGTTGTTCTCGCGACTATGCACACCCTAAGGCTATCATGTAGACCTCACTCCAGCTTTGCCACTTGAGGGACGGGCGGCTTATGCGTGAGGGTGAAAGGGGACTACACAGGAGGTAATAAGGCCCTGCATACAGTGACTATAGGATTGGATACTGATACAATCCAAAGTAATAGCATAAAGGAGATAGATTTCTATTTTTCTCAGGTCTAGGTATAAAGAACTCAGTAATAGCCAAGCCAGGTGCTAGTGGCTCATCCCTGTAATCCTAGCTACTCAGGAGGCTGAGATCTGAGGCTTGTGGTTTGAAGCCAGCCCCAGGAGAAATGTCTGTGAGATTCTTATCTCTAATTAACCACCAAAAAGCCAGAAGTGGAGCTGTGGCTCAAATGGTAGAGTGCCAGCCTTTCTTGTGTGTGTGTGTGTGCCAGTCCTGGCACTTGAACCCAAGGCCTGGGCACTGTCCCTGAGCTGCATTTTGCTCGAGGCTAGCTTCCAGCTTTTTCTGTTTATGTGGTACTGAGGAAGTGAACCCAGGGATTCATGCACTAAGCCACATTCCCAGCCCATGAGTATCAATCTTGAGTGAAAAAGCTAAGCGACAGTGCCCAGGCCCTGAGCACACATGTGCACACACCACACCCATTACCCCCCCCCCCACCAACACACACAAATTGAGGACAAACAGGATAGTGCTGGGGTCGCTGGCTGCTTCTACCTTGTGGCTCTGTCACCCCAAAGGTGTTCCCAAGTTCCAAGGAATCAGATCCTTACACCACCAGCCTCCCTATCTTTTTTTTTTCTTCTTCTTCTTTTTTGGCCAGTCCTGGGGCTTGGACTCAGGGCCTGAGCACTGTCCCTGGCTTCTTTTTACTCAAGGCTAGCACTCTGCCACCTGAGCCACAGCACCACTTCTGGCCATTTTCTGTATATGTTGTGCTGGGGAATTGAACCCAGGGCCTCATGTATAGGAGGCAAGCACTCTTGCCACTAGGCCATATCCCCAGCCCAGCCTCCCTATCTTCACCACAACCACAATGCCCGAATGTTACATGTCAGAATCTAGTCATGTGACTATAACAAACTACAAAAGGATGATGGGAAATGTAGTCCTTGTTCTGTGTGGCTGCAAGTCCAGCTCCAAGTCAGAAGTTTTATTACTAGAAGGGGTGGGAAAGAATAGATAAGGGGATTCCAGTACAGGGGAGAAGACACTGTGTAGGCACCAGTGTTCCCCACTGGGGAAAGATGTCATGGGAACATACATCATCACTTTAGACTGCAACTCCCTGAGGGTAGAGGCTACTTAAAGCCACTGTGATGTCCTGCCAGGCTTTTCCCTCAGACTTAAGTGATAAGAATCTCTGACCCTGGGCAGAAAGATCTGATATTGATGGAGCCGGGGCAAGTGTCTTAGAAACCTTTTGTCTGGCCAGGCACCAGTGGATCACACCTGTCATCCTAGCTACTCAAGAGGCTGAGGATACAGGTTCACAGCTAGTCTTAGCAGGAAAGTCCATGAGACTTTTACCTCTAATAAACCACCAGAAAACTGGAAGTGGAGCTGTGGCTGAAAGTGATAGAGTGCTAGCCTTGAGCAGAAAAGTTCAGGGACAGCGCCTAGTTCCAGAGTTCAAACCCAAAAAATAATAAATAAAATAAAAATTAAGAAAGAAGCCTTTTGTCTGATAGTGACTGGAGTGGGTAGGACTAGTCATCAGGGGCGGCTCTAGGAGGCAGCCAGTGGCAGTGCAGGGACCCAGGAAGATGACCTGCATGAGGCTGGATCAGGTGAAAGGACAGAAGAGCCTGGAGCATTTTCCTACTCTCCCTCTTTCCTACTCCTTTCTTCTTTGGTTTTCTCTCTCTCTCTCTTCTTTCTCACTCTCTCTGTCTCTCTGTCTCTCTCTCTGTCTCTGTCTCTCTGTGTCTCTGTCTCTGTCTCTCTGTGTCTCTGTCTCTGTCTCTGTCTCTCTCTCTCTCTCTCTCCTTCAGTTTTCCCCTCCTTCTTCCAGAAAATATTCCATCTTGTTCTGCTGGTTAGTACATAGCTCACCGTCTCCTCTTCCCTTATATATATGGCGATGGATATGGACATGCACATACATCAACAGCTTACCATGTGTCAGGAGGTTCGGTGATGTCACTGGATACCACAGTGGTCAGCAAGTCCAGAAAAGACCCTTGCTTCTGGGAGGAAGGTTATGATCAAGAAGAATGGATTATGCAAATAGACATGGTGCAAAAGTACAAGATGTAATGGGAACTATTCATTATTCATCTGAGCATGTTAGTTATTAAGTATGTATTTAATGTGAGATTATATATGGTAGAAGATAATTTTTTGTGTGCTAATACTGGGTTTTGAATTAAGGGCCTGAGTGTTTTCCTTCTGCTTTTTCACTCAAGGCTGGTGGTGCTCTACCACACTTCAACTTCTAATGGACTTTCTTGGCCAGGCTGGCTTCAAACCATGATACTCAGAGCTCAGCCTCCTGAGTAGCTAGGATTACAGGTGTGAGTCACTGGCAAGTGGCAGGTACAAGATAATTTTTCCAAATCATAAGACCATGTCTCTTTTCTAAATATAAGACAAATACATGCAGAAGATCTTTCTTGATGCTAAGATTTTACTTATTTAAATTTTTTTGACATACAGTCTTGCTAATAGCTCAGATTTGCCTCAAACTCAGATCTTTCTCCCTCAGCCTCCCAAGAGCTGAGATTACAGGTTTGTACTAGCACTCCTGACTGAATTGGATACTTGAGAGAAGCAGTTAGGTGTTACAAACTATTCAAAAGAGACTCAAAATAGAAGTTACTTTCATGGGTAATGTGAAGGAATGCTGAAATTAATTGACTGAAAACATAACATTTCTTCCGGGAGGGAATTAATTGCATTTCAAGCCGCTGAAATTTGTTTGCATCTCTACAATGAGAATTACCTGTGTTTTTCTCAATCTTGCTACAGCTTGCCGAGGTGTGTTTATTCAGTAGCATAAGGAGGCATGCAGCTGGCACAACAGAATTGGTTCACGCACCCTGGTATGACTTCCTGGCCTCCATTGGCCATGCAGGCAACCCAGGAATCTCCCCAGGGGTCTCTTTTTCTTGCTATTTCAAAGCCTTCTGCATTCTCCTGTGCTAGGACCAGGTCACCAGGCGGCAGAGCGTGGAGTTAGCATTTCTCAATCAAGAGAAAGTTCCCATGTTCTCTGTGTTCTAACAGAGTGACCTGAGAAGTCATTTTGGGGAACCAAACTAAGTCCTTTGCCATTTAGTCTGAGTCAATGTTAAGAGCACATCATGTCCCTATGGGGGACATGTCTAGTTTTAAGTGCTTCAGGAAATAAAACTTTGAATCTTACCTATATTGGCTCCTCACAGAAGCAATATTACATCCAAAAAATGTGTGATTATCTTGAGGTAATCACACAGAATAATTATGTGAGATTTCTGTGGCTTAATAGATTAGACAGATTAATTTGTCATTTAAAAAATTCCTCTTGAAATATCTGTTTGTTTGTTTGTTTGTGTCGGTCATGAGGCTTGAACTCAGGGTCTGACCCTGAGCTCTTTTGCTCAAGGCTCTACTACTTGGAGCCACAGAGCTACTTCCAGTTTTCTAGTGGTTAAGTGGAGACAAGAGTCTCGGAGCTGGGAATATGGCCTAGTGGCAAGAGTGCTTGCCTCCTACACATGAAGCTCTTGGTTCAGATTCCCCAGCACCACATATATGGAAAACGGCCAGAAGGGGTGCTGTGGCTCAAGTGGTAGTGTGCTAGCCTTGAGCGGGAAGAAGCCAGGGATGGTGCTCAGGCCCTGAGTCTAAGGCCCAGGACTGGCCAAAAAAAAAAAAAGAGTCTCACAGGACTTTCCTGCTCAGGCTGGCTTTGAACCACAATTCTCAGATCTCAGCCTCTTGATAGCTAGGATTACACTGGCGCCCAGTCTGGTGCATTTTGTTAGTTGCATGGTTTATTCGTCTAGAGCCTGGACCTCCTTGTAAACTTTCCCCAAAAGAATAAAAAATAGTGATTCATGTGAGAAATGGGAAAAGTTGCTTTAGGAGTCATCAACATTTTAAAGAATCAGGTTTTGGACACACACTTTCTGCAACCTTTAGCTCTGCCACCTTGTGGGAAAGTAGCCACAGACAATATGTAAATGAGTGGGTGTGGCTATTAACATGATTTCATATGGTCCAATGTGATTGGAGGCTTGGATTTGGTGGGGCTGTTGGGAGGGTCTCTGGAACCCTTAAAGGTGGGATTTGGTGAGAGGTCCTTGAATCTTTGGGGAGGTTTCCTTTCAGATATTTCCTGACTCTTAAGTGGATTTTTATAAAAGGAGCAAGCCTTTCTCTCTTTCCTAGCACAAGCTCCTAGCCCCAATCTGCCATCAGAATTGAGCCCATACCCTTGAACTTCCAAACTGTGAGCTAAGTGGGGCTGGGGATATGGCCTAGTGGCAAGAGAGCTTGCCTCGTATACATGAGGCCCTGGGTTCCATTCCCCAGCACCACATATACAGAAAACGGCCAGAAGTGGCTCTGTGGCTCCTAGCCTTGAGCAAAAAGGAAGCCAGGGACAGTGCTCAGGCGCTGAGTCCAAGGCCCAAGACTGGCCAATAAATAAATAAATAAACAAACTGTGAGCTAAGTAAACCTTCTTTTCCTAAGCAACCTGTGCAAAGTTGTTTCATAATAGAAAATACAACTAATATAACTGAGTGCCAATAAAACCTCATTTGTAAAAATATCTTGGCGCCCATGGCTCATACCTGTAATCCTAGCTAACTCAGGAGGCTAAGACCTGAGGATCATGGTTTCAACCCATGTTGGCAGGAAAATTCATGACTCTTATGTCCAATTAACCAGCAAAATGCCAGAAGTGGCGTTGTAGTTCAAGTGGTAGAGTGCTAGCCTTGAGCAAAACAAACTCAGGGGACAACATCCAGGGTCTGAATCCAAGACCCAGGACCCAGTTCACACACACAACATAAATACTTGTAAAAACATCTAGTGGCTCAGATTTGGAACATGGGCCATTGTTTCCTGCTCCCAGCTCTACCAAATGCCTTCCTTCATTTCTTTTTAAAGGTTGGAAATCAGGATTCCTTCTCTCTGCCAGATGCTGTTGCTCCTTGGCTAGTGTTCTACCAACGGAGCCATGTATCCACACCCCTTCCTTCAAATGTTAATCTCACTCAGAAACATGCTCATAGACACACCCCAAAATAACATCTGCTTAAATATGTGGGCACCCATGGCCCAGTCAAGTGTGCACATACTGACCATTGCAACACATCTATAGATATTCCTGGAATTGACCATTTGTTTCTATAGTAAACCAATCATGAGTTTATACTCAACTTCTTCACCTCTAATCTTTAGACAAACATGTTTATCTTAAATGAGAGGATTTTTTAAAATTTGGCAGTGTACAGATTTGAACCCAGGACCTCACATTTGCTAAATGGGTACTCTACCACTTTAGCCAACCCCTTTTTTTTTGCACTGGTTATTTTAAAGGAAGGGTCTCTCTTCCTGCCTCGGGCAGCCTAGATTTCAAACCTCCTATTTGTACTTCTCTGTGTTACTGGGATGACAGGCCTGTGTTGCTATGCCCAGTGATTGTGCTGTAACTTGGGATGATGGGAATGTACCATAGTGCCCAGTCAATGGTTGAGATTGAGTTTCCAGAACTTTAATGCCTGGGCTAGTTTTGCATTGGGATCCCTGGATCTCCCAAGTCACTAGGGTAACAGACTTGAGTCACAGCACCTAGACCAGAGACTTTATTATCATACAACAAGAAACCCAGATGGAAGATCCCTTAGCATTCATTAACTGAACAACACCATTAGGAACTCAGGACTTCCCCATCCTTCCATCCTGGCTTCCATTTGTTAATTTCCCAGAGGCCATACCAGGCATGGGGAGTTGGGTTTGAGCCTGCGGAGACTGCAAGAGCAGGGAACCTGCATAGTTCATCCTTACTGGTCTTCCAACAACCTGAGGATAGATAGTTAATTCCCCATCACTGTAACAAGCACCAGAGGCAATGAACTGAAAAAGAGGGAAAGGTTAATTTGGGTTGGTGCTTTCAGAGGTCTCAGTCCATGGTCAGTTGGCTGCATTGCTGTGGTGGCAGTGCACCTTGGCGTGGAGTACACAGTAGAGCCAAGGTCTTCACCTCACAGAAGCCAGGAAGGAGACAGACAGGAAAGGGCCAGGGTCCCAGTAGCCTATCCAAGGACACACCTCTCCAATAACCTGACTTCCTTTCACTAAGCCCCGCCTCCTAAACTTTCACCACCTCCTAGAAGTGCCACAGATTACTATGCCTTCAGCTCATGAGTCTTTGGGGGATATTCACGACTCAAACCACAGCAGCTAGAATTCTGATAGGGTACACTGTTATTCATCAGGCCGACCTCTGACCTCCCCACCTGGTGTTTGTGGAAGGGGAGGGGGACGCCCAGCTCCTCCACTTCTGCTGGGAGGCTGGCCACTACAGGACAGACCTGAACTGCTGCAACACCCATCAAAGAGCCTCAAAGCCCAGAGGGACAACCTTCCTCCCCTAGCAATCTTCCTTAGCTTAGTAGAAAGTCTCTGTGTTTTTAACACCTCTGGTAACACTTACTTCCCTTTTCAAGAGTGACTTTGGCCTCCAGAGCCTTGGGCCGGCAACCGGATCTGGCTAGAATTTAATGACATTGTTTTGTTTTCATTGTACTTATTTTTATGGTTACCTTCTATTTATGGTACAAGATACTGGTTTTCCTTTTATGGAGGGATCAAAAGTTTCCTTTTGAAATAATATATTTATGTTTTGTTTTTTTTTTTTGTAAAGAGGATCTGTTTAAAGAAAAAAAAAAACTATGTAACTGGCAGCACAGGTGGTACCCAGACATGGAGCAAACGTTAATGAGCACAGGATGAGGAGAAAGGGAGGGAGTGCTACTCAGGCCAATGCCTCTCCCAGACCCCTGGTGAGCCAGGGACCAGAGCTGCCCAGAGAGGGGAAGGGACACGTCCTCAGGCCACAGTGAAGACATGGTCAGAGAACTCGACCTCCTGATCCTCTGGACACAAACAGGCTTTCTGCGGAAGCAGGGCAATGGTCAGAGAGTGGGGCTACCTCCTCCCCTGGCCATCCACGCTTGTCTGACAGACTGAGTCCTCTCAGTGGGCCAAGTCATGTGCTGAGTTTCAAAGGGGTCTGGGGACCTGAAGGAAAGGAGGAATGGGGGAGGCTGGTATTTAACTGTATCCCTAGAGAATTCCCAGATGTGGGGGGAAGACAGAGAGATACAAAGATAATTCAAGTTCCTGGTGGCTGAGTGGCCATCTTTGGTGAGATCATCCCGTTCCCTCCCTCCCCCCACCCCTTGCGCTCTCTCTCTCTCTCTCTCTCTCTCTCTCTCTCTCTCTCTCTCTCTCTCTCTCTCCATATAGATAGATAGACAGACAGACCAACTGATTTGGCAGTACTAGGGGTTTGCACTAAGGGCAGGTATTCTACTACCTGAGCTACGATTGCAGCCACCTTTTGCATTTCTCTATGCTATTGGTGCTGGGGCTGAACTCAGGATCTCATGCTCATTGGATTTGCACATTCGTGATTGGTGCTTTACTACCTGAGCCATGCCTCCAATCTGGCATTTTGCTGATTAATTGGAGATGGAGTCTCATGGCCTTTTCTACCTGGTCTGTCTTTAAACCTAGATCCTCTGGATCTCAGCCTCCTGAGTAGCTAGGATTACGGCTGTAAGCCACTGACGTATGTATGCCTGTATGTATGTATGTATGTATGTATGTATGTATGTATGTATGTATGTTTGTATCCATTGATTCATTCATTTTAAATACAGGGTCTTACATAGCCCAGGCTAGCTCTGACCTCATGTTCCTCCTGCCTCAGCTTCTAGCGGACAAGGATTTACATTTCTGCCATCACGCCCTTCTTGGTTCTTCCAGCTCACTCCAGGCAAATCCCACATCCTGGTCAGAGGTGGGTATATTACCAGGCCTGACAAATCCAAGCATTTTAACCCTGTTGCCAGTGACTGGAATAAGGCTGGGTACAAGGCAGGCTAATGAGGGCCTTCTAGAACACTTTTCTTGGGATTTCTAGAGCAAAGGCTGTCTTTGCCACCAAAAAAGAAGAAGCTCTCTGCAAAGGCAGCGTGCATGTGGGGAAGCAGGAAGAGAGACTGGCGGAGGCCCCTTGGTGTTATTGCACTCATGGGTGAGGTTTCCAGGATTCTTAGAACTCCATGAAGCTCTATTATCTCTGCATTTATTTTTTTTGTAAGAATACTCTGTGTGTGTGTGTGTGTGTGTGTGTGTGTGCACACACTGGAGATCAAATTCTTGACCTCACACATGCTAAGTGTGTGCTTTATCACAAGGCTACACCTCTAGCCTCAAAAGCTTTGTTTTTGCAAGAGATGGGCTCTTGCTGTGTTGCTGTGTTGCTTAGGCTGGCTGCAAACATTCGGGCTCATGTGATGAACCTGCCAAGTGGCTGAGACTATGGGTGCTCCCCTGAGTCCCACAAATTTATTGTGTGTGTGTGTGTGTGTGTGTGTGTGTGTGTTTTGTGAGGGTGAGGGGCAGAGCCTTACTATGTAGTTGATCTCATTCTTAAGTCAATCTGAGTGCTGGGATTATACGCATGCGCCAACAAACAGCTCAAGCCCATTGCTTTTATCTGAATCTTAAAGGGGTTATTGATAACCTCGAAATGTCATGTTTTTCTGCATGAAGGGGAAAATGCAGAGGGTTTTTGAGTATTGGATTGATGGGCTTCATCCACTGATTTAGAAAGATCACTTTGGCTATTCATTGTGATTTGTAAGAGAACTGAAAATACCCTTAGTGCTGACCAAAAGTCAAAATGCACTAATTGTATGATGATACCTACTTCTATAGAAGGGAGTACTACACAGCTGTAATGATGAACAAAGAATATCCATATGCTTCTCTATGGAATAGTTTAGCTAGAAGCCAGTGGCTCATGCCTGTAATCCTAGCTCTTCAGAAAGCTGAGACTTGAAGGTTTGCAGTTTGAACCCAGCCTAGGCAAGAAAATCTGCTAGGCTCCACCTCTAATTAACCAACAAAAAGCCAGGCTGGAGACATGGCCCAAGTGTCAGGTGGCAGAGTAACAGCGGTAAGCAAGCAAGTTGAACAATCATGATGTCCTGGGTTTAAACAACATACCAAGAAAAACAAAAGAATTTCCAAGAAATATTTCAAGTAAATGGTGTAAAGTGCAATTTGAATATATAGCACGTTTCCATCATGTTTTTAGAAATTGAATGGGAAGATTATAGCTCCAGCTAGGTTAAACAAGCTCACATGCTGACTTAGAAAAGGGCTGGGGGGGGGGCAGGGAATATGGCCTAGTGGTAAAGTGCTTGCCTCATATACAAGCAGCCCTGGGTTTGATTCCTCAGCACCACATATATAGAAAAATCCAGAAGTGGTGCTGTGGCTCAAGAGGTAGAGTGCCAGCCTTGAGCAATAAAGAAGCCAGGGACAATGTTCAGGCCCTGAGTTCAAACCCCAGGACTGGCAAAAAAAAAAAAAAGAAGAAGAAAAAGAAAGAAAGAAAAGGGCTGGGTGCACATGAAGCCTTCTGGAAGAGTTTTGTTGATTAAAATCAAACAAGGTTTCTCAGGTGACAGGGACCAGGCGACCAAGGGTCAGGGGAGACCCTTACTCTGGCCCTGAAACCCTTAGCTACGGTTTTGAATTTGTAGCATGGATGAATGTGATCAGTTCTTTTTGTTTAGAGACCCGGTAACCCAGGCTGGCCTCACACTTGGGATCCTCCTGCCTCTGCCTCCCCAGGGCTGGAATTGTAGGTGTGCAGCGTTATGGATGGCGTTGTAAACTGGACAGTCCATGTCTCTGGCTAGATAAGAGCTAATGGGAGGAGGTAGGGGCCTGGAAGGAGATCCCACCAGAAATCCCCCCCCCCCAACCCCTGGAATGAGCTGAAACTGGCCGAGGACCGCATTCCGTGGTGTGAGAAATCCCAGCCTTGAGAAAGAAGGGACACCCAGACACCCCCGCCCCAGGGCCCACTATATAAAGCACATTTCAAAACACCAGACTGGAAAAGTTTTTTTAGTATTATTATTTTTTAAATAGCCAAAGCTGGTCCCCCCAGGAGGCGTGCTGCAGCTGCAGCCTGCGGTTCCCAGGTGATGTCAGCCCTGGCCCTGCGCCAGCCCGGGCTCCTTGGAGACACTCTCGGGTTCAGCTTGACTGTTTTTCCTTCCTGAGACTTAAGGACACCTTCCTGTCTCAAAGAAAGCTGCCTTTCCAGGGCTTTCGCCGGCCTGGATCAGGAGAGGAGATGGGCCTGGGTCTAGAGAGAGGGGAGGGGGAGGAGAAAAGGGGAGGTGGGAGGGGGTTCCTTAGTGGGTCAGAGCTGGAGTGTGCTCCCAGATCCCAAGCCCTTCTCCACCCCCATGCTTCCCCTGCCCTGCTGGGCCAAGGGGCTGGGAGTGGGAGAGGAAGGAGGAGGAGGGGAGAGGCGTGTTCACTGGGGCAGGGTGGGGTGGGGGCGGGGGGAGATGAGAGATGTTCCCACACATCACCGTCTCTCAAGCTCTAAGCCCCCTGTTGTTCTCTTCGGCCATTTATTGCATCTTCCAGACGTTTCTGTGACTCGGATGGGCCCAGCGCTGTTATGGAGGGTCTTACTCTGAGACCTCAGACCTGTCACTGTGCCCTTTAGCCACCACCTATAAAATGGATTGAGAGGGCTGTCCAGGAAGAGCGGGCTGCGCATACCTCTGGTGTCTACTGGGCACCTAGCCTGCTAGGAGCTGCCTGCAGTGTGTGGCAGTGTGCTGGGGGGGGGGGGGGTTAGAGGGTAGGGCAGAGGGGGCGGGCGGGGGCTCTTCACCCAGCACTGCCTCAAGAGGGACTCCTGCCTTGGCCTCTGAGTTTAGCTGAAGGCAGCTGAGATTGAGTTTGGGCTCTGAACTCTGTGTGTGGAGGGTGGGAGGTGTCCATATATCTCATTTCTGTCAACTGGTGTCTGTATGACCTTGGGGACCACGGGAAGGTCACAGCTCCTGCCAGGCTGGGGCGGGCAGGGGTAGTGGTGTGGGGAAGAGCTCGCCGGTACCCTCCTCCCCTGTCCTTCAGGACTTTCGCCGTGTCTCGGGGGTGCTCTGGGTGCTGTTCAGAGGAGACGCCCTTGGCACCTGAGTGTGTCCTGGCACTCATGCTGTGGCAGCAGTGCCCTGGGCACCTTGCAGAATTTTCCACCTGGACAAAGCTACCTCTCACCTTGGCAGCACCAACCCCAAAGGATGCCTTTGCTCTCTCAGCCACTCATTCCCTCTTTAGAAAGGTCCACACATTTTTGGGGGGGAGGGGGTGTGTGCTGGGAATTGAACCCAGGGCATTGTGCATGCTAGTGTTCTACCAAGAACCACATCCCCAGCCCTGGATTTTTATTGTTTGCTCAGTACCTGCTCTTTCTGTAGGCTGCACCCACCATAAGGCTAGGCACTGTAAACTGACCCATTTTCTCATCATCCCAGAGCCTGGTGTGGCCTGTGGAGATGGTCTGGGCAGGTTTGTTGACTGACAGGCCACATTGGCCTATGATATTAAATTCAATCCACTTAGGTAGGTGCCAGTGGCTCATTCATGCCTATAATCCCAGCTACTCAGGAGACTGAAATATGAGGATTACAGTTCAAAGACAGCCCAAGCAGGGAAGCCCATGAGACTCATCTTCAATCAAACTAATAAAAAGCTGGAAGTGGAACTGTGGCTCAAGTGGTAGAGTCCTAACCTTGAGCATAAAAACTCAGAGACAGTGCCCAGATGGAGTTCAAGTACCATCAGGCACAAAACAACAACAACGATCAAGTTGTGTCCTATCCCTCTGGCTACATTTTCTCTCCTCCTTTGTGACTCAGGCCTGGGAGCTCTAGCCAGATCGATGGGTTAGAACATCGCTTTGGCTATCATCGGTTGGGCTTGCTCTTCTGGGGTTGGCTCAGCACTGTTGCCTACGTGCCGTGGCAAGATAAGGGAAAGCCAGCTGTGCAAGTCACCTTGAGTAGTGTCTGGGACAGTGGACAGGGCACATGCCTGCACAGACAGAGGTGTGTGGTGGCCGAGATCTCGTGGTGCTGGACAGCCATCACTCCTGGTTCAAATCCACTCAACAAGGGCTGGGAATATGGCCTAGTGGTAAAGTGGTAAAGTGATCGTCCTGTATACATGAATCCCTGGGTTCGATTCCTCAGCACCACATACATAGAAAAAGCTGGAAGTGGCACTGTGGCTCAAGTGGTAGAGTGCTAGCCTTGAGCAAAAAGAAGCCAGGGACAGTGCTCAGGCCCTGAGTTCAAGCCCCAGGACTGGCAAAAAATAAAACCAAAGAAACAAATCCACTCAGCAAGCTTTTCATCTTTTTTTATTTTAATTGGTTAATTAGTTAAATAATTGTATGCTGCTCCCGGCACTTCAATTCAGGGGCTCACACTGTTGCTTGGCTTTTTTGCTCAAGGTTGGAGCTCTACCACTTCAGTCATAACTCAACTTCCAGCTTTTTGCTGGTTAATTGGAGATAAGAGTCTCACGGACTTCTGATTCAGGCTGGCTTTGAACCACCATCCTTGGATCTCCTTCTCCTGAGTAGCCAGCCACTGGTGCTGGGCTCAAACAAGTTCTTTAACATTTTGTCCCTCAGTTTCCTCATTTACAAAATGGGACAATAATGCTGCTATGTATATGAATTATTTTGAGCATGTCAATTGAAGCCAGACAAATATAGTAGGCCTTCTAAAAAGTCAGGCATTTTTCTAAGCCTAGGGGGTTCAGAGAAAAAAAAAATCCCTGTATTTTACTGGCCTTCTTTCCCAAGGTCAGTCTGTCCCCACAGACAGAACCCTTCCTGTTCCCTGCGCTGGCTCAGAGAGGGCTAGATATCCATTGTGGGTCACCCAGGAGCAGGGGCCGCAGGCTTGGTCTCCTGCCTTCCAGCCTGCCTGCCCTCAGTGACTCCCCAGTTTCCAGGCCCTGCTAATGCGCCCTTTGACCTTACCCCTCTGGGAGCCTGCTCCTAGGCCCGTGGGGGTCCACAAATCTGGTCTGGATTAGACACGCTGTGAAGCAGAGCCTCCCTTCCTCCCCCCCAGCCCCCCTCAACCCGGCCGCCCAGTGGGACCCAAGCTCACAGCTGCTGTGGCTCGAAGGGACATAAATCATGGTGGCAGGAGGCCCAGGGGCCAGGGTCACCTCAGCCTCTGGAGGCACTTGAGGGCCTGGGAGTGGTGAGCTGAGGCACCTGGGTCCGCTGGGTATGTGTGTGGTTCTGTCTTCCGAGGGCCCAGTGTTGGGCTGAGGCATGGGGGTCCATTGGGGGTGTGTGCTTCTGTCCCCGGAGGGCCTAGGGGAGCAGGGGCGGCTCAGATGAGCCTGGGGACTGACTGACAGTCCCGCATCACCTCGGCCAAGAGGCTGGCTCCTTTGTGACTTTCTGTTTTGCAGTCATTTTGGAATACACCAAGAAGGGATAGAAGCAAGGCAGAGAAGGTCTGTGTACTATTTGTACCTGGCTTCACCAAAACTTCAGTAGAGCATTGCGATGTTCTGCCCGGCTTTCACCCCATGCTTGTTTTTCTCACCATCTCAGAGGGTGATGCCTACACCATATAAATATATAAATGTATATTTATCTAATTATAAGAAAATAAACATAAATATGTTTATATAATTATAAACGAGTATATAGAAATTATATCATATAAAACACAAATCATATATAAACTTATATATAATTTGTATAAATTAGGGAATACTATACATATATAAATATATAATACATTTTTACACATTATATAATATATAAATACTATATATTATATATAAATTGTATGTACATAAATATAGAAGTATATATAAATAACTGGGCACTGGTGGCTCTTGCCTGTAATCCTACCTGTTTGGGAGGCTGAGATCTGAGAACTGTGATTTGAAGTCAGCCTGGGCAAAAAGTCCCTGTGAGACCCTTGTCTTCAATGAATGACTCAGTAACTGGACGTCGAGCTGTGGCTCAAAGTATTACTAGCTTTGAGCAAAAGAGCTCAGAGGTGGCACCCAGGCTCTGAGTTCAAGCCCCACAACCAACAACAACAATAACAAAAAATAGATATATACATATACATATGTATATATATACATATATATACATATATATACATATGTATATGTCCTGGAATTTTTCTCTCTCAAACACAAGGCTAGATGGCCTCTTACATAATCATAGCTGTGGAAACAAGCTCAGAAGATTTGCCTCAGATACAATGTCTATCCTGTTGCACATATTTTGATTTAGTCCACTGTGCTCATAAAGCCTTTTGTGCTGCCCTGCTCCCAGCATCCAGTCCAAGGTCATGACCTGCACTCGGTGGTCCAGGTCTAGACACCTCAGGTCACAAGCATATGAGGTAAAAGATTCCAAAACACAGGACCCAGGTTGGGTGAAGGAAAGATGTGCATCTTTAGATGTAAGCTCTGTGCACTAAATTATATAATGTCTCCATGATAATGCATTGTGCTTGGGGTTTTCTGAGGGTAGGTAAGAGTTAATTTGTTAAATAGGCTGATTTCAGAATTCTTATGGCTTTTTATTTATTTTATTTTATTTTATTTTTTTTGGCCAGTCCTGGGCCTTGGACTCAGGGCCTGAGCACTGTCCCTGGCTTCTTCCCGCTCAAGGCTAGCACTCTGCCACTTGAGCCACAGCGCCACTTCTGGCCGTTTTCTGTATATGTGGTGCTGGGGAATCGAACCTAGGGCCTCGTGTATCTGAGGCAGGCACTCTTGCCACTAGGCTATATCCCCAGCCCCAATGGCTTTTTATTTTGGTAATGGGCCTGAACTCAGGGCCTGGGCTCTGTCCCTGAGCCTCTTTGTGCTGAAGGCTAGTGTTCTACCACTTGAGCCACAGCGTCACACTTCTGGCTTTTTCTGAGTATCTTGTTGGAGATAAGAGTCTCACAGACTTTCCTGCCTGGGTTGGCTTTGAGCTACTGTCCTCAGATCTCAGCCTCCTGAGTAGCTAGGATTACAGGCGTGAGTCACCAGCCCCCTGCTGTGGGAAATGTTTCCTGGTTGTTCCTTGGCTGGCATGCTGGGTTCCCAGGTACACTCGGGTGGTGCCAACTCTGGGAGCCATGTTCTGGTGGCATATGCAGGTTCCCACATGCGCACTCTACTTCCATAGGAAAGGCTTGGCTGACTGTGCCAGACGGCTGTTGAAGTACATGTTTAATGGACACTCTGCAGGACAGGTGTGCACTGGAGGCTGTTTAGGATGTTTTGGTTTTTTTTAGAGTATGGAGTATTTGAACTTTTTATAATGATGACATAAGCAAATAAATTAATGAATAAATATATGTGTGTCTATATATATACATACATGTATTTTTTTACAGCAATAGTAACCAGTTGGGTGTTTCTGGAGGGCCCACCAGAAGTTGCTAATGGCATTGCTCTGGCAAAGGAGCTGGGGGGGAGGGGGAGTTCTGTGATACTCACCCTATACTACTGCATGCATCTTGAACTATTTACCCAGTTTGCAAAATGGCCTATTAAAAACTACTTAACAAAGCAAAACAAACACTTTCTGTTCTTGCTGGTGAAAGATTGGGCCAAGGAGGCCCAGAGGGGTCAAGCAATATCTTAGGGTGGGGGGGGTCACCCGGCAAATTTGTTGCAGAAGTGGGCTTCCAGCCCAGAGCACCCAAGCATCTTCTGTGCCCCCACCCCCAGGTTTCCTGCCATTGACAAGGTCACAGTCCTTTTCCTGTGGCTTTGCCAGAGGCCGCCTGTACCTGGAGCAGTGTGCTTCCCTAGTTAGCCCAGGGGAGGAGGGGAGCAGCTTCACGGGGACTCAGGAGAGGCCACAAGCACTGTCCCTGGAATAGCAGGGAAGAGAGGGTGCGGCCATCGGGCTCCCCCTCCCCATGTCTCACAGAAGGGAGGAGTACAGTGGTTCTGCTGCTAGCACCCAGGATGATCTGGTGTGCCTTGGTTTTCCCTTGGTTTCTGTCTGTGAAGAGGACTGGGTGGGCAGGGCTCTGTCTTCTGGTGACTGGCATGGTGCCTGGTACACAGTAGCCATGAGGCAATCGTGTGGATAGGTAACATGGGCAGCCTCCATCCAGGCTCAACCGCAGGGTCAGAAGCATGGAGATGCAGGAACGTGGACCCTGGAGAAGACCGCAGGTAGGAAGCAGACAGGAAGCAGGCAGGGCTTGTTCAATGGAAGTAGGGGCATATGAACAGACCTGTAGAGGCAGTGGCAGCCCCCTGGCCTCCTGCGTGCCTCTTAGCTGGGCCTCACAGGGACCCTGGCCCAGCCCTGGGATGCCACTGCTGTCCTCAACTCAGCCAGATCAAAGGCAACAGAAACTTAGCCCCTGCCTCCCAGAGGGCCACAGGGGACAGGGGAAGGACCGCTGGACACTGGCAACCCATGTCTGTAACCCTTAGCTCCTCAGGAGGCTGAGATCTGAGGATCCAAGGTTAAAGCCAGCCTAGGCAGGACAGTCCATGAGACTCTTATCTCCAATTAACCATCAAAAAGCCAAAGGGGAGCTGTGGTTCAGTGGTATAGGGGAGTCAGGTGGCAGGTGCCACTTGTTGTCATCAGTCCCCCGAGTCATCCCAGCTAGCACAGGGGTGAGACCACATGCCTTCCCAGCCTTCCCAGCACTGGTGGTGTGGCCCTGGTGGTGGGGACCTGGACAGGGGACCGGGGACAGGGACAGGGAGTGTCCAGGCGCCTTGTGACGAGCAAGGACAAGCAGCCTCCCCTCTGTGCTGACGCAGGACAACAGCAAGCTCCACGAAAGGCACAAGGCAGGAGGAGGCAGGGAGGTGTGTGCCCGTCACGGGGTCCAGTGACCGAGGCAGCCTCCAGGAGGATGGGTGCGGGGGACTTCGTACCTCGTGACACTCGTGGCTCTTCAGTTTTGAACCGTGGATCTCATCGTTATTTGAAAATAAATAAAATGAGCATTTCTTCATCCACCACACCAGACACCAAGTGGTGTTTATGACATGGAATGATTGGCAAGCAGTGAGGGAGGCTGGTGTGCTCCACTTCCACACGAGCCACTGGCCTGCTCCAGCCCCCGCCCCAGGGCTCAGCAGCCTCCAGCCAGGGGCATGCCTGGCCGGGCCTCTGCCTAGTCCCAGGCAGATCTGCCTCTGATCTCACTCACGTCCATCAGTCCTCCCCTTCCTCAGCTGGGAGGGGAGAGACACCTTTTATTTAAAAATACTTTTATTTTAAACCCACCAATTCTCTCTCATATACATATACCTCATGTACACACACACACACACACACACACACACACACACACACACACTTCTGTCACCAACAGTTTTTGGTTTTCCAAAAGTTCTTTCTTGCCTCTGACCAGCCTGACCTTGGTGGGCTAGATGGGTCCTCAGGGCTCTCCATGGTGGGGTGGAGACGTCCCAGGGACTCTGCCTACAGGGTCCCAGGCCCAGGCCATTGTCCCTGGTGCTTAGGCAAAGAAGGGGTGGCTTGGCTTCTGGGGTCTTCTCCCCTGTGCAGCTCCTGGCCTCTTTCTCTGGGGTCTTGCTTGGAGCAAATGCTGTAGGGGCCCAGGCTCATCTCCGTGGCCCTCGAAGGGGGGCCACTCCCCTGACTTTCAAGCAGCTGCCCCCCAGGTCTCGACGGCCACCCTGCAGGAGGAGAGAAAGAGGCATTAGGAGGAATGAACCTCTGTGCCCAGCGACCGCAGCTTGATAAACCTCTCCCAGTTCTGTCACATAGCAAGCCCTCCACAGCTAAAAGCAGAAGGCGCTCTGGCCGAGCAGGGGGTGGTACAGTGGCCTCACGTGGTCAGAAGCAAGGGCAGGGCTGAGCTATTGTGCCCAAGGGGAAGTTTCTAGAGAGAAGAACATGTGCGAAATGGCTGACAGGTGTCCCTCAGACAGGATTTGGTACAAAAGGGCAGGAGAGGAGGGAGGTGGGCTGGAAAGGTAAAGAAGATACTTTGTTACCTCCTCATCCTTTCCCTACATCATCAGTGGCTTTTAAAACCATCCTTACAGGACAGTTACTAGTCTTTAGTAAAAAAGTCAAGTGGGCTGGGTGCTGGTGGCTCACACCTATATTCCTAGCTACTCAGGAGGTTGAGAGGCTGAGATCTGAAGATCATGGTTTGAAGCCAGCCTGGATAGGAAAGTCCCTGAGGCTTGGATCTCCAACAAACTACTAAAAAAAAAAAAAAAAAAAAGGCCAGGAGTAGTGCTGTGGCTCAAGTGGTAGAGCACAAGCCTTGAAAAAAGAAGCTCCGGAACAGCACTCAGGTCCTGAGTTCAAATCTGAGGACTGGCACAAAAAGAAAGCCAAGTGAGGGTCAGTGGCCTTGCATTCAAGCCCCAGTGTGTGTGTATACACATATAATATACTTTGTGTATGGGAAGGGGCTGAACCCAGGGCCTTATGCATGCTAAGCATGTGTCTCTCACCCCTGAAATTTTAATGTTATAACATTTATTTACACTAAAGAGCCAGATACCTCCCATTGTCTTGGCACAGCCTGGCTGTGTCCCCTGTGGTTACCTCATCGCCACCAGTACATCATGGATTCCTAGCCTGGGGGGGGGGGGAGGAGTCTCTGATTTGTGGGGAACATCGTCTCCCCCTCTTACCACCCTGGGATGGTTTCTCCTGAAACTGCCTAGTACTTGCGGCCTTTGGGATGCACTGCCCTGGGATAAGAACCTGAGGGAAGGCAGGGGTCCTCCTTTATTCCCATCAGGCCAGGCGCTCAGGGAAAAGACATTCCTCATTCTAAGGCTCCCCACCCCGCTCAGGCCCGCGTGGAGCGGGTGCCGACCAGTGTGGCTTGTGTTGGGTGGCGGCCACACAGTTCTTGTCCCTACTGGACACCGGAGGGGTCAACAGCTGTGAGAGTGCTCCTGATGGGCGCTCCAGCATCCAGCGACTAACCCAGAGGCACCTGGTCTATTGGTAAGAGTCAGAGTAGCAGGCGTGCTGTCCCGCAGGCTGTCCTGTATCAGGGACAGGGCTCTCGGTTCCTGCAGAGGACTAGCTGACCAGCTGCGAGCTCTGTCCCTGCCCGCTTCCCCACCCCCGTCCCTAGCCCTGGCCCAGGTTGAGGCAGATCCATCCAGATGTGAGCCCAGCCTCCCTGGAGGCTCGCTGGGCCCAGGGACAGCATGTTCACTAACAGGCAGGGCTATTTTGAGGGCTGAGGCCATGGTCCCAGCAGAGCCTGGGGCCTGCGCTTCTCAGACAAACTCTGGCAGGAGATGCTGAGGAGGCTGGAGTGGAGTTCTGAGGTTGGGGTAGAAAACTAGCTTCCCCTCCTTTCACTCAAATCTTCAGGGATGGTGAATATCACCTCCCACCCCAAGTAGGGGGCCATCTGCACCCTGGGTCCCCTGAGAATGTTGGGACAGCTCTCTTCCCTGATTCTCAGTTTCTTCACTTAGGATATGGATCCAAAATGATCCTTGGAATCCTGAGAGCACCTGAATGTGAACGTTGCCATCAATGTCGGTGGCAAAGAGAGCAAAGTTGTCCCTTAGGAAGCACTGTGGTTAAGAGTCAGGCTCAGGTGGGACAGTCCTGGCTTTCAGTCCTTCCTCTAAAAGCCAGCTGGACCCCAGACAAGTGACTGTGCCTCACAGAGCCTCAGTTTCCCCCTCTGTGCCAGGCAGTTCTTTATAGGCTTCATGAGCTTGCAGGTTTCACAGCTATTATGTAAAGATCTTAGCACAATGAAGTAGACAGGAAGTGTTTACAAGCACGAGTGTGTGGTGGTGGTACCGACTGGTCCCTGCCATACTCTGCACACTACCTTCGCTCCTAAGCTGGGCACACCAACAGAGGATGCTGATAGGCTCCACTCCCAGAGGACAAGAGAAAAGAGCCAAAGCAGAGATGAGAATGTCCTTCCCGTCTTCCATGTTCTCTTGCTACCATAGAGGCCCAGCTCTAAGTTGTCCTCAAGCAGGAAGGCCCACACCAGTCAGGATGAGAGGAAGTGGAGGCTTGGGGTGAAGGGATAGGGTCTGGGACCTTGGAGCTTCTTAGCCTCAGAGCTCAGAAGGGAGCCGGGCTTCCCGAGACAGCCAGTTTCCTTCCAGTTGAGTCCGTGGAGGGACCAGTGCTGGCCAGAATCTCCCCTGGCCAATTCCCAGAGGAGTCTGTGGAGTTGAGCATCGTGGCTTCTGTAGCCAAATTTGGCCGTGTTCTTGGTCCCACAGATGGATCCCAAGGAAGTGGCCAGGCCTAGACGAGACCCTGTAAGCTGTGGGACAGGCCTGAGACCTACAGAAGATAAGTGCCCTAATCCTGTCTGCTGTGTGGAACACACACCCCTTCTCCCCAGACCTGCAGCTACCTCATTGCTTGACAGACAGGCCTGAGTTCAACTCCTACTTCATCATTCACAATAGGACTCTGACTGGTGGCAGCATGTCCATGCAGGGAAGAGCCACAGTCCTTCATGCCTGCTGAGGGGTCTAAAAGGGTAACTCACGCAGACGGTCCAGCACCCATCAGCCTTCAGGAGGACAGCTGTCACTGTTGCCGGCCAATCTCTGCTTCCCCTCTGTGCTCTACCACCTGTAACTTCTTCCAACCTCCTCCAGGTCACGATTTTGAACCCCAGCTCCTGCTGTGTCATCTCAAACACCCCTCTTTACCTCTCCACCTTGGTTCCCACCCATCCTTCAGGAATTTAGACCCCAAACAGAGCTACCTGTCTCTGGGTTCTGCTAGGCCCTTGTGCTTGCTCCCCTTCCCATCATAAGACCCTGGCATCCTTGTCTTCATCTCTCAGTCCTGGTTCTGATGCAGCACCAGGAGCACCTGACTGACAGGCAGGGGACCCACACCTGCTTCTAGGGGTACATTCTCAAAGCCAATACACAGCTTCTGGGGCACTGTAGTAAGTAGGGTGCTTGCTCAGCACATACAGGACCCAGGATTCCATCCCTAGCACATAATAATAATCAATAAGAATAATGTTTAAAAAGCATCTGCTGGGCAGTGGAGCGCTGCTGAACTGGATGAAGAGATGGAAGGCAGTCAGGGAATACCAGGAAGGCCCACTCAGCCCCCAGACCCTAACTTCAGCCTGGAGGCCCAGTCCTGGGGTTCCCACTTCAGCCTGGGGCAGTGGCCAAGACCCACAGCTGGGAATCACAGGGACCCTGGAGAAGATATAAACCAGTGGCTTAGAAGACTGACCAGGGAAACTAAGGCAGGGAAACTAAGGCAAGGGCTGAGAAGCCAGTCTGGGGATCCGATGAGCCTAAGGAGGGAGTCTGGGGCCATTTCACATGGTAGAACAAGTGATCTATGGCAGATGTGGGAGCCAGGGTCTGCAGGATCACTGTCCTAACTACAGGTCCCACACCCTGACTGACCACTGAAGGCCAGTCAGAGCTCTCTGAGCCTCAGTTTCCCCACATGTAAAAAGCTGACACATGGACTGGCTTCCTCACTTTAGGAAAAGCCTGGACCAGAGAGAAGGGGAGGCTGGGGACAAAGCATGCTTTTAGGGGTCCTGGCAGGCTCTGAGGCCACCCAGCCCTACCAGCCCTATTAGTGTGGCCTGAATCCAGACTTAGGGCTCACCTCAGCACCTCACTACAGCTCAGCCCAATCAACTGTCT
This sequence comes from Perognathus longimembris pacificus, assembly GCF_023159225.1. Classification (NCBI taxonomy): domain Eukaryota; kingdom Metazoa; phylum Chordata; class Mammalia; order Rodentia; family Heteromyidae; genus Perognathus; species Perognathus longimembris. The sequence goes on along the minus strand of NC_063166.1, from coordinate 66,238,833 downwards.
GAATGGTATATGCTGTGGCACCCTCTCCCTTTGGGGGCGTGGGGGGGGGGCTGTCAGGGACCCTCTGCTTCCTAAGCTGGGTGCCTCAGCTCCAGGTGGCGAGGCGTGTCTCCACTTCTTCGCAGTCTGCCTCTTGTGAGTTAGGTCTTAATGATGATGAGGGTCACTTCATCTGAGATGGGGATGTACAGCAATCACCTGCCCACCATAAACCCAAGCATGCGACTTCATCTTCCCGAGCCTGGGATCCTCTTTCACCAAGCCATGAACGGAAGGGTTAACCTACCACCTGCCAGACTCCCTCTCTCCTGAAGGTCAAGAGGAGGCTATGCACCCAGCACAGAGGAAGCAAGAGCTCCATGAAGGACGGTTTTCATGACTCTTTGCTTCTGTCTTCTCAGACGTAAAGGCACTTCTAGTTGGAGCGGGTGCCCTGCCCTTCAATTAAATGGGCTCCAGCTTCTGGGCCTCCCGCGCCCTTTCTAAAGTTTAGCGGACATGAAGTGACTAGTTTCTATTACATCCCTATCTCAGGCACCCATCAATGACTCCACGTCGCTTCCTCCTCGCCACAAGGGGGGCCTGTGCCCCTGTAGGGCTCCCCAGAAGCGCCGTCCCCCGCCGCCACTCACCCCCTTGCGCTGGTTGCTGAGGCAGAAGGTGCAGATGGAGCGCGGCTGGCGACCGTCGGCGGCGGCGGCGGCGGCGGGGACGGCGCTCTTGGCGCTGCCCGCCGCGCGGAAGCACGGCTGCCCGTCGTCGGCCGCGTCCCCCAGGAGCAGCACGTTGGCCAGGTGCGCGATGTAGCTGGACGCCAGGCGCAGCGTCTCGATCTTGGAGAGCTTGCGGTCCACCGGCTCGGTGGGGATGAGCGTGCGCAGCGCGGTGAAGGCCGTGTTCACGCTCTGCGTGCGGTCCCGCTCCCGCGCGTTGGCCGCCTGTCGCTGTCGCACCACCACCACAGGACCCGCGCCACCGCTCGCTCGCCGCCCGCCCCCGGGCCCCGGGCCGCGCCGCGCCGCCTCCAGGCCTTCGCAACAGCCGAACGACTGGTCCGAAGCGTCGCTCTCGCTGCGGTTCTCCTCGTCCTCGCTCAGCAGCCGCACGTCGGGGTACAGCACGTGAGCGCCCACGGGGCGCAGCAGCGCGAACGCCATGGCACGGGGCTGCGTCTCCCACTCCAAGCGCCGGGTCACCCAGCGTAGACCACGGCCGCGGTGCGCTCCCGCGCGCTCCCACGGCCTCGCCGACCGCCGCCTTATAGCAGAGGGAGGGGCCAATCAGGGGGCGGCTCCGGGCCGGGGGCGGGGGCAGGGGCTCCGCCGAGCCAATGAGGAGCCGCCCACTCCGCCCCGGCCAATGGCGACGCGCCGGTCGTTCCAGGCCCTCAGGTTGAAAGCGGCCCGGGAGCTGGGCGCCCGCCCCGCAGATTCGAGGTCTGGAGAGTGGGGTAGATGCGAGCCCGGGACCGACTGGCCTGTCTCTTCTACTAGCCTGGCCTGTCTTCTCCTTGTGCAAAGGATGGTTGAAGTCCTCTGGCCCTCAAATTCTAATCCCGTGGCTCTGTCAATCCCCAGTGCGTAAAATCGAGGGAAGAGCCTTTTGGTATTTACAGCACCCCGGCTACACTGCCCCAGTTTTGATCCGGCAGTTCTGGGGCGAGGCCCAGGAGTCCTCATTTCGTGTAAGTTCACGAAGATGGTATCGGGTCACTTCCCCGATGACAATCTTAAAAAAAAAAAGAAAAAAGAAAAAGTAATCCAGACCCCACACCCAAACATCATAGTTCTGCCCGTCCCTTTCTTCACTCCATCCACAGATTCGGTTTTAGATTTTGTCCCTAGAAGACAGATCTGCACAAAAATTAACCCTGTCCTCGCTGACCGTTCTGAGGTTGCAAGATAGGGCCCCTGATGGACAGACAGATCAGAGAGCTGGTCTTTAGCCTTCCCTGACCCTTCTGGTTTCGTTATCTCTTGGACTCTACCACAGCCCCACCACACCCAGGCGGTCCTGCCTGCCTCCGGGCCTGTTTACCTTCTAGAAACTTCAGGATGTCCATCCATCGATGGTTCCGGGCAGAGGCTTCTGGGAGGAATAACTGAGCTGACAAAGGCTACTGGCATCCCCGGGTTTCTCGGCTCCAAGCCAGGACTGGCCAAGTCCGTGTGCCCTGGGCGTTGAAAACGACTTTTCTCTACAGCCCGGATGGCTCTGTAGCATCTACCACAGGGCAGGGAGGGTTTCAGGAACAGGGTGAAAAAGGCTTGGAGGTGCATTTGGCTCCTCCAGGCCACGGTTTTCTTGGCGATGCCTCCTAGCTCTGCTTCCTCGGCCTGCCTGTCCCAGCTGGGAAAGGGGGTGAGGAGGGGTCGCAGGGGTTTCGCCTGGCTGCCGACAGGGCAGCCTCCCAAGCCTTCAGAAGCCGAGGACTGCAAGAGGGTCTGTTCCCACACCTGGCTCCCCCACCCCCACACTATTTGACCGTGACCCCGACGTGGCTGGGCTTGGAGGTGGGGGAGGAGGAGTGTGCAGACCCCTCCCCCCCCCCAAGCGGGGCCAGTCCCCCACACACACAGCCCCAGGCCTGCGCTGCTTCCTGAGCTGATGAATTATTACCGGGAGATTTCCTTCCCTGTCCGCGCCTCCTCACGGGGGCTCCCAGTTCCCTTCACTTTCCCCGTCTCCCCTTCTCCCTCCTCCCCGCTGCTCCTGACTGACCCTCCGGTGCCTCGAAATTCCTCCGTCCAGCCCCCTCCCAAGTCGAGCTCGGAAGTGGAGATGCCGGGTGGGCAGGCGGGGAGGGGCCCTGAGGGGCAGAGCAGCCTCAGGAATCCAGATTGGGCCCTGGGCAGGTTTGGATACTTGGGAACCTGAGAGTAAAATAAAACCACGAGTGAGAGCAGACATCGTTAACGCTGTAAACAAAGACTTTCAGGACAATGTGGTAGGAATGAGGCAGGAGGAGAGGTCTGGATAAGAAAGATCCAACCTCCCCCTCCCCCGCCCCTCTTTTGCAAGGTTACTTGCCTCTTTTTTTCCCTAAGATTTCGCTATGTAAAATAATAATAATAATAATACAAAATGTATCAACACCTTCACATACTTTTTTTTTTTTGCTGGTCCTGGGGCTTGAACCCAGGGCCTGGGTGCAGTTCCTGGGCCTCTACCACTTGAGCCACAGCACCCCTTCCAGCTTTTTCTGAGTAGTTTATTGGAGATAAGAGTCTCACAGACTTCCCTGCCCCAGCTGGTTTTGAATGGTGATCCTCAGATCTCAGCTCCTCAGCTCCTGAGTACCTAGGATTATAGGCATGAGCCACTGGCACCCGGCCCTTACATACTTTCAAATCAGTTACTTTATGAACCCATTCTCTTGTAGAATACACATTGGCATTGAAACAGTTTAAAGAAATGTTGTGAGTAGCAACACATTAGTTGTGATTGTTGTATTCATCTCATACTTTATGTGTTTGCACACATAAAAAAGGAAACTAACAATTTCCAAACTTTAATTCAGCATTTTTTTCTGAGCATCTTAATGTCTCTTAACTTCACTTTCCTGCTCTGAAAATTGTGTGTGTGTGTGTGTGTGTGTGTGTGTGCAAACACTGATCCATTCCCTGGGCTGGTGATGGTGCTGGGTGTTTATGACTGCAAAAAGCAAGAGTTCGGGTCCTATTGAGAATTTGTACAACTATTTTGTGGGCTGACCCCCGCCACCGCCCAGCGAAGGGCTGAGCAGTATCCAATGTCACTGAGCTTGAGCACAGTCTTCTGAAGATTCTAAGTCCACCTAAACTTGGAGCCATGGCTTCTCCTGTTCTCTGTCTGCCCCTCATTCTATGTTAGCTTCTTGGACCTACTCCCTATCCCCTGGAGAGCATCACTGTCTCTTCATGTCTCCAGAGCTGACAGCCTTGCTTCCTTCAAATCCTCACTCAGATCTCATCTCAGAGGCCAAGGCTACAGCTGTGACAGCCCCCCCCCCATCCACCTGCCAGTCCCTCCCCCTCCCCCACCCTTTCCCTTTGTTTTCTTCTATCACTGCTATTGGTATAACTACTCTTGCACTTTACAATATCAATTGAACACTTACCATATTCTATACTCATATCTGTGTACCTAGGATATAGCAATGAACACTTCACATACTTTTCTGCCCACCATCTGTCTCCTTCACTAGAATACGAGCTTTAGGGGACAAGGACTTTGTGTAACTTGTCCATCTCACTTCCTGCCTCTTCTTCTTCTTCTTTTTTTTTTTTTTTTTTTGCCAGTCCTGGTGCTTGAACTCAGGGACTGAGCACTGTCCTCGGATTCTTTTTGCTCAATTCTAACACTCTACTACTTGAGCCACAGCACCACTTCTGGCTTTTTCTGTGTATGTGGTGCTGAGGAATCGAACCCAGGGCTTCATACATGCTAGGCAAGCACTCTACCCCTAAGCCACATTTCTAGCCCTTTCTGCTTCTTCTGAGGTTAGGTAACTCATGCTTGTAATCTCGCTATTCAGGGGCTGACATCTGAAGGTATCCATTCAAAGCCAACCCAGACAGACAAAGACATAAGATCCTTATCTCCAAGTAATCACCAAGAAGCCAGAAGTGGAGGTGTGGTTAGTGAATGGCAAATGGAGAAGGTAGTATGGTCCCCACAACCTCACTTCTGGAGCTTGTAGAATGTGGGGCCTTTGAGGTGGTTTTGGAAAGGGCTTGTGGGGAAACAGAGTCCTGCCTGGAGCAGGGGGTTGTGTCGGGATGGTGGGAAGGTAGAGCAGGAAGCAGTGAGGGTCTTGAGTCAGCCCTGGAGGTCCCTTCCCACAGAGGGTTAAAACAGCTAAGCCTCCCTCTGGCTGAGCGGAAATCAGGTTTTGAGAGCTGAGACTCGGCAGGGATGTTTTTCTTCTCCTTTTGTCTGCTTGGGGCTGGCCCATAAAATCCACCGGGACTCTGTGCTGGAGTGCAGCTTCCCCTGAACTGGGACGCTGACAGTACAGGCTGGGGGGTGGGCAGAGTGGAGACCACCCCATCTCCAAGGCCTCATCTCCAGGCTGGAGGTTCACTTTAGAGGTCACCTGAGACTCTTGGGGAACAGGCAGAGGCATGATGTGGGCAGGTTCAAGAAAGAATAGCCTCTCCTTACCTGTCTGGCAGTGGGCTGGGGAGGAGCTGGGAGGGGACAGGAAGGGGAAGGTCACTGGCTCTGGTGTGGCTCTGGTCTCCTAGGCTAGGTGACACTGAGGCTCTATGTGAACTTGGAGTACTACTGTATGGCATTTCCCAGGTAGAGCAAATAGCCAGGTTCTTTCTACCTAGCAGGTACCTGCTTGCATTTCCCACCGGGAGAGCAATTCAATCTTCATCCCAGAATGGCCAGGGCTGAGGACATTCCATAAACAGCGTGACAGCTGCCTGGGGCCCCTGAGGATGGGAGAGGCTGGCAAGCCTTTGAAGATGGGAAGCCAGGGAATCTCCTGGCTGCCTTCTTACTGCTTTTAAAGAGGATCCATGGGCAACTGCCTGACAGCCCTGCCCTGTGCCCCAGAGGACTTCTTCCTGAACTATAAATCAGGTCCTTTCCAGATGTGACATCCTGGACTTATGAGAGGAGGTGGAACAGGCTGATTTGTTGCAAAGAGCATGGGTGCCCCCGGGGACCAAGCCCTGCTCTGCCACTGAGCTCCCAGTCTTCATTGAATGTCACCCACTTCACTCTGGCAATCCTAGCTACTCAGGAGGCTGAGATCTGGGGACCTCAGTTCAAAACCAGTCTGGGCAGTGAAGTCCATGAAACTTTTTTTTTTTTTTGCCAGTCCTGGGGCTTGAACTCAGGGACTGAGCACTGTCCCTGAGCTTCTTTTGTTCAAGGCTAGCACTCTACCACTTGAGCCACAGCCCCGTGTCTGGCTTTTTCTGTTTATGTGGTAGTGATGAATTGAACCCAGGGCTTCATGTATGCTAGGCAAGCACTCTACCACTAAGCCACATCCCCAGCCCCTCCTGGAGACTCTTATCTCCAATTAGTCACTAAGAAGCCAAAAATGGAGCTGCTGCTTAAGTGGTAGAGTACTAGCTTTGAGCCACAAACACCACCCCCAAGAGTCCTTCCTTTTCCAGCCTCATTTAGGTTCTCACATCCCTTTGCTAATGGGGTCTCCCTTGGTGGACAGTGAGCTTCCAGAGGGCTGGGACTGGATGTGGTTCATCACTCCAGATGAACCCGGGGCTTGGCACATGGTGAGCACTCAGTAAGGCAGAGACCACGCCTACTTTGCTCACCCCAGTGGCACTGCTGCTGGTACTGGATGCTCCGTACATGTGACTGGGGGATGGACAGACACAATGAATGATGGAAAGGTGATTTGTGACATCAAAGCCAGGCTGCAGGTCATAGCTCAAGAGGTAGAACACTTGTCTAGCTTGTGTGAGGTTCTGGTGCTGTAGAAGAAAGGAGTTACTTTGCTAGTATCAACACAATTCCCAGCACTGAGAAAACAAGTCCAGAGGCCGGGAATGTGGCTTGGCAGTACAGTGCTTGCCTAGCACGCAGGAAGCCCTGGGTTTGATTCCTCTGCACCACACAAACCGAAAAAGCAGGAAGTGGCCCTGTAGCTCAAGAGGTAGAGTGCTGGCCTTGAGCAAAAAACAAGCCAGGGACAGTGCCCAGGCCCTGAGTCCCAAGCCTCAGGGCTGGCAAAAAGAAAGAAAGAAAGAAAGGAAGAAAGGAAGAAGGAAGAAAGAAACAAAGAAACAAAGAAAGAAAGGAAGGAAGGAAGGAAGGAAGAAAGGAAGAAAGAAAGAAAGAAAGAAAACAAAACAAGTCCAATTCAATAGAACTGTGTCATAGAACTGTGAATACTAAGCCTACTTCATACTCTCTCTCTCTCTCTCTCCCTCTCTCTCTCCCTCCCTTCCTCTCTTTCCCTCCACCCCCCCCACTTATGCTGGTACTAGGACTTTTAGTTTTTTGGGTTTTTTTTTTTTTTGCCAGTCCTGGGGCTTGAACTCAGGACCTGAGTACTGTCCCTGGCTTCTTTTTGCTCAAGGCTAGCACTCTACCACTTGAGCCACAGTGCTACGTCCAGCTTTTTCTATGTGTGTGTTGCTGAGAAATCGAACCCAGGGCTTCATATATATGAGGCAAGCACTTTACTACTAGGCCATATTCCCAGCCCTGGTACTCAGACTTGAACTCAGGGTCTGAACACTATCTGTTACCACTCTTTGCCCAAGGTTGGCATTCTACCACACCTTCACTTTTTTTTTTTTTTTTTTTTTGTCATGGAGCTTGAACTCAGGGCTTGAGCTGTCCATGAGCTTTTGTGCTCAAGGCTAGCGCTCTACCACTTTGAACCACAGCTCCACTTCTGGTTTTCTGATGGTTAATTGGAGATAAGAGTATCATGGACTTTCCTGCCCCAGCTGACTTTGAACCCCAATCCTCATATCTTAGCCTCCAGAGTAGCTAGGATTACAGATGTGAGTCAGGAGTGCCCCGCCCTTCACTTTTTTTGTTAGTTTGTTGGAGATAAGAGTCTCAGGGACTTTCTGCCTCATCAGTCTTCAAACCTAGATTCACAGATTTCAATCTCCTGAATAGCTAGAATAAAAGGCATGAGCCATCAGTACCCAGCATTGTTTAGCTGTGTTGCTCAAGGCTGCTACTCTACCACTTGAACCACAGCTCTACTTCTGGATTTTTGCTGGTTACTTGGAAATGAGAATCTCGTGGACTTTTCAGCCCAGTTCTCAACTCTCAACCTCCTGAGTAGCTAGGAGTATAGGCATGAGCCACAGATACTGGCTGTTATCCAATAAAGTGACAGTACAGACTTTCTACCAAAACCAGATGCTGCTGCTGGTACGGTGCTATCATCTCTCCCAAAGCCCTACAAACACATTGCCAATTACCCCATAGAAAAGCAATAAATAGGACTGAAGCATGGCTCAGATGAAAATTGCACGTAACTTGGCCTCAAATTGCAAGAAGAACATCAAAATTTTACTTATTTAGCCAGACACCAGTGGCTCACACCTGTAATGGTAACTAATCAGGAGACTGAGATCTGAGGATAACAGTTTGAAGCCAGCCTGGGAAGGAAAGACCTTGAGACTCCAAGGTCTCCAAAGTTAATCTCTAATTACCCACCAGAAAACCAGAAGTGGAGCTGTGGCTCAAATGGTTCTGACCTCTCTTTAGTTTGCTTCTGGGATATTGCTTAGCTTTTCTTTGACTTTTACAACCTTAACATTCTGGAAGATGGAGAGAATGGCCAATCATTCATTTAAGATTCTCTCTCTCTCTCTCTCCTTTTTGTCAGTCATGGGATTTGAACTTGGGGCCTGGATGCTACCCTTGAGTTCTTTTGCTCAAAGCTAGCACTCTACCACTTTGAGCCACAGAACCACTTCTGGTTTTCTGGTGGTTAATTGGAGATAACAGTCTCACAGACTGTCCTGCCAAGGCTGGCTTTGAACCTCTATCCTCAGATCTCAGCCTCCTGAGTAGCAAGGATTACAGGTGTGAGCCACCAGCACCTGGCTTCTATTCTTTCTTTATGATGAGACTCAGGTTTTTGCATGTTGGTCTAAGACCACCATAGAAGGGTGCTGCTGGGTGCTTCCCATCCTGTTTAGGGGACCAGCTGCCAGCTTGAGAGTTGCCTCTGATCACATGGTTAAGGTGCTACCTGCCACCTTCTCTACCTTGAAACTACGATTTCTCTTTGTAACCCGTGAGCATCTTCTGGAGAGAAACACTGAGACTGTGTAAGCACTTGTTTCTTTTCATGCTTTCTGCCCTTGGATCTCTGAGCAGGTTGATCTGTTTTGCATTAAATATAATTATTATTTGACCAAGGAAGACTCCAGCAGGGAGCAATATTCCAATAATGCCATGAGTGTTGAGGGGGAGTGTGTTATATGTGTCAGGCAAGCCTCCACCATTCCTGTTCACCCAGGACCTCTCCCCTCCCCTTTTCTATTCTCACTGTGTTGCATCGTGTCTCCATGCATGCTATGTACAGACAGGTAAAGCACACACAGATCCTCCTGTCAGATCTTTCTGTGCCCTGCTCTTTCCATTTCACCTTTTGGATTGTTTGGTATCTGTCCCTGAAGGGTAACCTTCTTGCTGATTTGGACACTTAGGTTCATCCCAGGGTCAGGCAATCTCTTCACACTCAAAATTAAGGAAATGGAGGCCCAGAGAAGGGAAAAAGGACAGGACCTCAAGGTCAGAGGCAAATCAGATCTGGAAACCAGCTTGGGTCCCCCCATTTCCCATATAAAAGAGTCGACATGTGTTGTGCTGGGGAACCAGCCTTGGGGGGAGTGTGGTGAGGAGGGGGTCTTTCCTAACAAAATGCCAGGTCCAGGCTCAGCCTGGCCTCTCTGTGCTGCCCCCTCTCCACCCAGGTCCCCATCTTGGCTCTGCTAGGGCTCCCCATCAGCACCCTGCTGGGGTTGGCCTCAGGAACCCATTGATCCTCTGACAGCACAAGACAGATGGGCGGGCCTGTGTACTCAGGTGCAGCTCCAGCACATGGAGGCCAGATGAGGAGGGCTGGGGGGGGGGGCATGTCATGGGGTGGGTGTGGGGGAATTGAGCACTGAGGAGGGTGAGGACTGAGCACCCCAGGCACCTGCCTCCTTTCCCTCCTGCACTGATTCCCGCTTTTGTCTCTCCTTAACTGGCACGGGCTATGCAGAAGGACTCACCCCCACAATCGCCTTCTCTCCCAGCCCCAGGCCAGAAGCAGACATAAAGAGGAAGCCTTGGTTGGTCTGTTGCCAGTGGCTCACACCTGTAATCCTAGCTATTCAGGAAGCTGAGATCTTAGGATGGAGGTTCAAAGCCAGTCTGGGCAGGAAAATCTATGAGACTCTTTAGCTTCAACTAACCAACCACAAGCCCGAAGTAGAGCTGTGGCTCAAGTGGTAGAGCACTAGCCATGAGCACAAAAGCTCAGGGACAGTGCCAGGCTCAGAGTTCAAGCCCCAGGACTTGGGGGGTAGGGTGGGGAAGAGGAAGCCTTGTGTGATTGTCTCCCAGTGCAGACTATCCTGTGGTGCTCAAACCAATGGTGGCTGTTCTTGGACCTCAGTTTCCTCATGGCAACCAGGAAGAGAGCAGCTTACTCAGCAGCCAGTGCACAGTGGTTCTGTGTCCTTCCACTGGCCTCTTATAACTCCCCACAGGAACTTTCTGTCTGGTTGTGAAGCCCCCCCCCTCCGCCCCCAGCACAGGCCGGAAGTTGTCTCTCTCTCTGGTGCAGACATCTGCTGAGTGGCTCCCCCAGGACCGTGCGGACACCAGAGCCCAGGCCTCTGCCCCATGTCTCGCCGCACGCACTCCTGCTCCAATGCTGTGTTGTGTTGTGAGGTTTGCCAAGGGACCTGGGTCCAGGGGGAGCCATGGACTCAGAAGCCGAGGCAGCCTGGAACAGAGAGAGGGGTGCAATGAGGACAGAGAACTCAGAGGAGAGGTCACCAGTAGCGAGGACCCAGGCTTTGCTTCACTGGCAAAGCAAGCAGGGACTTGGCAGGAAGCTCTGTGAGCTGTCGAGCTGCAGATGAGTTTTGGAGGTGCCCCCTCACACCCGGTACTGGGGATTGAACCTGGGACCTTGTACCTGTTTGGCAAAACACTTTGCCACTGAGTTACAGCTCCTAGACTTGGGCTTGCATTTTGTTTCCAAGATGCAGTCTCACTAACTTTGTACGGGCTGGCCTCGAACGCTTGACCTTCCTGCCTCCACTTCTTAAGTAACTGGGATTCCAGGTGTGTGTCACCATGACCAGCCTGAAGCATGATCAAGACCTCAGGTGGGTCACAGATATCAATCACTTCCTGTCCTCGGCCAGGGCCTGGGGTGAGGGTCCTGAGGGGGACACAGGGACTATGGTGGCCACAGAGGAGACAGATCATAGGGCTTGTGGGGTGCTCCGGCCACACAAGGGCAGTGATGCTGAGCTACACCGTGCTAGGTGGCAGCCAGGTGCCTCGCCGGCTCCTCTCTCCCAGCCTTACACTAGCCTGGTGTTCAAGGGAAGGACATGGGCACAAGATGGCTGCACCAGAGTGACAGCTGAGCTGGGGTGGGAATCCATTCTCTGTTCATGGGGGACTCTCAGCCCTGGCTTTCCCTGCCGTGGGGCTTCTGTCTCTCCCCTCATCCCCTTGGTTGTTGCTGTGTTTGGTGCCCCCAGCAGGGTGGGGAGGTGAGACTTAAGTATAAATAAATAAACAGGGAGCAGATGGTGGGTGGAGAGAGGTGGGTAGGGCCTCCTCCTTGGCCCTGGGAAAACAGAACTGGGCCAGAGCAAATGGATTCCAGATCCTGGCCTGGGAGCCCCCTTTCCCAGGTGGTTCTCCTGCCTGCTCTCTGCCACCCAGCTTAGCCCTTGAGGGAAATGGGGAACTAGGGTTCTGTCCATCCGTGTATCTCCTCTTCTTGTGTGGCCTCTTGTTACCTCTTGGGGACCTCCAGTTCCCTATCTGTTAAATGAATGGAATTGAAGAATTACCTCTGTCAAGGTTCTATTCAAAGACTTTCTCCTCTGGGAAGCCTTCCTTGGTTGCTCCAGGCAGACTGTTAGAGCAACATCTTGGTAATTTTTTTTTGGCTTGGGGTCTGCTGTGTAGCCAGCACGGTGGCACACTCAAGTCTGATGTATCACCTAGTTCATTGTTTATTTCTGTGCAGCTCCATTGTAGCTGACACTAAACACTTGCACGCATGGGTGTGTGGATAACATAGGGATGAGGGATGGCCAAGCTTCCTCAATATGCAACCTGTGTCACCCAGAGTGGAGAGGACAGTGGGAAAATGAGGATGGGGGTCAATGGCCACAGATGACTGGATAACGGTATGTCCACTGTGGGGAATTGGTTCTTGTGCCAGTGTTTCTCTGTCCTCATAGGCTGAGAAGGTCCCCAAGCATGTCAATAATACCACCTCTTCCCATGCCTCTCTGGAGAGCTGGTGCTAGGCTCGGCTTCATTTGATCCAGGTCCATCTCACTTTGTTTCACATTGTATTCCTCCCAGAAAATTACAGATTAGTATGTGTGTGTGTGTGTGTGTGTGTGTGTGTGTGTGTGTGTGTGTGTACAGGAGCTTGAATTTGGGGCCTGAGTGTTGTCCTTTAGCTTCTTTCGCTCAAGGTTGGCAGTCTTCACTTGAGCCATGCCTCCACTTAGGCTTTATTTTTGTCAGTGCTGGGGCTTGAACTCAAGGCCTGAGCACTGTCCCTGGCTTTTTTTCCCCCTCAAAGCTAGCACCATTTGAGCCACAGTGCCGCTTCTGGCTTATGTATATGGTGCTGAGGACTTGAACCTAGGGCTTCATGTATAGGAGGCAAGCACTCTCCTATTAGGCCATATTCCCAGCCCCCACATCTGGCTTTTTACTGCGTAATTAGAGATAAGTCTCAGGAGTTTCTGCCCTAGATGGCTTTGAGCCACAGTCCTCAGGTCTCAACCTCCTGAGTAGCTAGGATGACAGGCCTAAGCCACTGGTGCCCAGCTGGGGCATTTACTTTTCACTGTGGTATGTGTTAAACTTTGTCCCCTACTGAGTACTGTGGGCAGAAGTTAAGCAATCCCACCCTCTCTAATGGAAGGCAAGGTTTGTTTGGTGCTTTATGAAGAAGGAGCTTCCTGGACCCAGGTGGCAATGGGGCTTGATCACAAAGGAGCACCAGGGAGCTCAGGGTGATGGACGTGTTCTGTATTTTACCTGTACCTGTGGTTACAGGCTATGAATCAACACGCACTGTATTGGTAATGCTTTAAATAGGTGCATTTTTCACTGTGTGGCAATTATGTCAACAAAGTTGACTTTAGCCAGGTACTAGTGGCTCATGCCTATCATCTTAGCTACTCAGGAGGCTGAGATCTGAGAATTGTGGTTTGAAGTCAGCCCGGGTAAGGATGTTCATGAGACTCTGCTGTGGCTCAAAGTGGTAGAATGCTAGCCTTGAGCAAAAGCATTAGGGACAGCACCCAGGCCCTTAGATCAAGCTTTATGATCAACAAAAAGAAAAGAAAACAAAAAGTTGGCTTTAAAATGCTGGTTGTGGGCTGGGAATATGGCCTAGTGGCAAGAGTGCTTGCCTCCTATACATGAAGCCCTGGGTTCGATTCCCCAGCACCACATATATGGAAAATGGCCAGAAGTGGCACTGTGGCTAAAGTGACAGAGTGCTAGCCTTGAGCAAAAAGAAGCCAGGGACAGTGCTCAGGCCTTTAGTCCAAGCCCAGAACTGGCAATAAATAAATAAATAAATAAATAAATAAATAAATAAATAAATAAATAAATAAATAAAATAAAATGCTGGTTGTAACCAGACATAGTGGTGCACGTCCCAGCACTGCGAAGATGGAGGCAGATGATTGTAAGTTTGAGGCTTACCTGGTCAGGCTACATCATGAGATCTTATCTAAAACAACCCAAAACAAACAAGGGGTAAGAGGGTAGAGGCTGTAGCGCAGTGGTAGAGCACTTGACTGCCATGAGTTCTACCCAGCAGTGCAAAACACCACCATGACACATTTAAAGTTCTCTTGAAGATGTTATTTTAAATAATAGCACAGATACCATGTGGGTGTGCCTCACGTCTTAAAGGGACAATAAAGTTCAGAGTCCCTGACAAAGTGGCTACCCAGGAGACAGCAAATAGCCAGGGCGTGAGGTGGTGTGAGAATACCCACCCCCTCTCCAGGGTCACCAATTCCTGCTCCTCGCAGACTCCACGTGGGCCTGGCACAAGGATGCTCCCTGTCGTGGTCCCAAATCTCCTCGTGGGGGGCTCACAGCCTGGGGACGCAGCCCCACCCAGGTTGGAACACAAGGACTGTGTGGAAGATCTTGTCCAGTTCATGTTTCTGCCCATTGTGGCTTGGACACTTCTGTTCCCTTCCCTGGCAGCCCTGGCCCTTTGTATCTGCTCCAGGCTCACATCACTGGACTCAGGGCGAACAGGTGGTGCCTACGTTGTGCACCAATGGTCCTCTGTGCTTGGCACAGCGCTGGCTTGTGCAAAAGGAAGGAGGGCAGGTGGAAGTTTCCCACCCTGCCTAGATCCCTCTGTGGCCCCTCAGGCCTCTGTCTGGACAGGGCTTCCTCTCTACCTACCTTAGCCCTCCAGATGTAAATGGTGAGACAGGGAAGGCAAGTGTGTGTGTGTGTGTGTGTGTGTGTGTGTGTGTGTGTCTAAGAGAGAAAGAGAGAGAGAGAGAGAGAGAGAGAGAGAGAGATCCTGCTCTTGTACTTTCCTTCCTTATAAGCAGGTGGGGAGCCTACCCTTCCTGCTTGGGGAGGCGGCAAAAGGCTGAGGGCCTTTAGGACACCCAGTGAGGCATGTGTCCCCATCGGGAAAGAGTTAAGACATTCGTGGGGACTTACCGTGCCTCTCCTTAACAGACAAGGAACTCGAGGCTGAGACATCCATCTGCCTCCTGCATTCGGAGCTGCTCCTCCTCTGTGAATGTTTACTGAGCACCTACAATGTGCTAGCTCACTCAGCACATAGTAGATGCTCAATAAATGCTGGTTCTCATTGCTGTTCTGAGGGGTGAACGGCTTACCAAGACCCTGCAGTTGGCAAAAGGCACAATTCACAACAGATTTGTTTTGACCACTTCAACCTGGCAAGGTGGCTTGCTCTTATCCCAGCTACTTTCGAGGTTGAGATCCGGAGGTTCCCTGTTTCTGGTCAGCCTGGGCAGAAAGTTATCAAGAACCCACGTGAATCCGTTACTGCAGGTGGGGGGGTGGGGCATACCTGTCTTCCCAGCTAAGCAGAAAGTGTCAATGGGAGGATCGATTTCCAGGTAAAAAAGCAAGACTTTGTTGAGGAAAATGACAAAGGCATTTATTTATGCCTTTACGCTGGGGAAAGGGGCATGGTTTGAGTGCTAGAGTGCCTGTCTACCAAGCTCAGGGCCCTGAGTTCAAACCCCGGCCCTCTGGGCGGGGTGGGGAGGGGGTGTGACTATCTCTCAACCACAGGGTAAGCATGGGGGGCACTGACGGGAGCAGCCGCTGGGCTTCCCAGGCAGGAGGCCCGCGGGAGAGCTCGGGGTTGCCAGGTACCAGGTGCAGGTCGAGCCAGGCGCGCATGGCCGGGCGCACGCAAGGCCCACAGCTGCCCCGCGCGGAGCCGGGCGAGGGGCGCCCCGGGCCGGTGCGGGGGTCCCCGCAGGGCGCGGGCCGGGCTCTGGAAGACATTACACGGCTGTCGGCGGGGGCGTCGCCCGCAGTTCCGGAGGGGCCCGCGGCCGCCACAAAGCCCGCTTTGTTCTGCGCCTCCCCGGAGCTGGAACCAATGGATTGGCGGCCGCCGGGGTCACCCGCCAGGCGGGCGGCGGGGTCAGGCCCGGGCGGGGCCGCCAGGGGGGCGCGGCGTGGGCGTGGGGGGCCCCCCGGGCAAGCCGAGGCTCCGAGGCCAGGCGGCTAGCTGTGGCGGGCCTCAGTTTACCCCTCTATCAGGCCAGAATAGGCTGTCCTGTCCCGGGACTCACCGAGACCCCATCCGGTGCCTCAGCCTGGGCCAAGGGCAGCGCTGAGCTGCCTGAAGAGGACGGGACAGCACACGGAACCCGCTGGTCCCCCACCGGCCCCGACGGAGCACCTTCACACCGCCAGCCGTGGAGCCAGAGCCTCGGTGGGTGCAGGTCAGCAATAAGGGAGCCCCAGAAACACCCCCAACTATCTTTCCAGGGGAAAGGCTCGTGATTTGCACGCCCATACGTGTGTGAGCGCATGTGTAAGTGCGTGTGTGCCCTGGGCCTGGGGGTTTGAACTCAGGGCCTGAGCACTGTCCCTGGCTTCTTTTTGCTCAAGGCTAGCACTCTACCTCTTGAGCCACAGCGCCACTTCTGGCTTTTTCTGTATATGTGGTGCTGGGGAATCGAACCCAGGGCTTCATGCATGCTAGGCAAGCACTCTTGCCACTAGGCCATATTCCCAGCCCAGAGGGGAGGTTTCTTTTTAGTTTTTTTTTTTTGGCCAGTCCTGGGCCTTGGACTCAGGGCCTGAGCACTGTCCCTGGCTTCTTCCCGCTCAAGGCTAGCACTCTGCCACTTGAGCCACAGCGCCGCTTCTGGCCGTTTTCTGTATATGTGGTGCTGGGGAATCGAACCTAGGGCCTCGTGTATCCGAGGCAGGCACTCTTGCCACTAGGCTATATCCCCAGCCCGGAGGTTTCTTTTTAGATGATGTCACCCCTTCCCTTACTTTTGCCAGTGCTTTGGTATGTCTTGACAGGGCCTCCTTAGGTAGTACCAGTTGCCTTTGGATTCTCCCTTGTCCTGCCTCAGCCCCTGGGCCTCCAGAATGCTGGGATTACAGGCATGCACAGCCATGTGTGTGTCAGATCTGTGGGGGATTAGCAGGTTCTGTGTGATGTCCTGTCCTGTCTGGGCAGCCCAGTGCTGCCTTTGCCCCAGGCTGGGGCATCGGATGGGGACTCCATAGCCGCCCTCAATTCTGGAGGACACAAAGGCACCATCCAGCTTCATGCCTTTCTTTGGTTCTTAACCATGATCATGACATTGAAAAAGGTAAAGAGAGCTGGGTGCTGCTGGCTCACACTCAGCTGGCTGGTGACTCAGGAGGCTGAGATCTGAGGATCGCTGTTGGAAGCCAGCCTGGGGAAGCCAGCCAAATCCAAGAGATTATCTCCAATTAACCACCAAAGAGCTGGAAGTGGAGCTGGAGTGATTTGAGCCAGGTTTGAGCATAAGGCCCTGAGTTCAAGCCCCAGTTCCTCTCCCTACTCCCCCCTCCCCCCCCACACACACCAAGGAAAATGAAGACGGAGATGAGGCACAGAGAAGGAACACAGGCTCCCAAACTCTGCTGGGTGAAGGGAACCAGTAAGAAATCCCTGATGAGCCACCCTGGAGAGCAAGGGGCCAGTATCTGAGAAGGGGAAAGAGAGCCTGAGCCAGGGCCAGGCAGCCTGCTCCTACATGCACAAACAGAGAGAGCACAGGATGGCAACCAGGAGCAGCAGGGAGCAAACTCAAACCCCCAAGGGACCACTGACAGGTCAGACTCATAAATGGCTATTGTTTCCTGGAGCACTATGCAGCAATGACAAAGAAGGGCCTAATCCACACAGGAGTTATTTATTCAGCTTCTGTTTATTGGCCACATACAAGGTATGCTGCCTGTTCTCAGCACTGGTTCCGCAGTAAGAAGCAGGTCGGATCTGGTCCTGCTCCAGGATTCACATTCTAGTGGGTGGCATGACAAGTGCCAGGAAGAAAATAAAACTGGACAGGGGGCAGAATGAGGGGAGGCCTTGAGCAGAGGCCAGCATGGGAGAAGAGCCTAGCCGCCCGTGGGGCTACTGAGAGCCCCTGCAAGTAAGATGAAAGGAGCCATGTCCTTCACTCCCACCGGCACCCCGAATGCTGGAAAGCCACGCTCCCCAGATGGCCAGGACTAGGATTCATCATGGCCTTCTGCTTTGCCCTGTTGAATTATTTGCTATTTCCGTCTCTTTTTGAGACAGAGTCTCACTATGTAGGTCAGGCTGGCCTCAGTCTCCCAAGTGCTGTAATAACAGGAATGCACCGCCCCACCTGGCTTCCTATCTTAAAACGTGGGTAACTCTGTATGATTATAAAATTAAATGATGAAAATCTGCTGTTAGCTGGGGGAGTGGAGGCTCACTCCTGAAATTCTAGCTCTGCAGGAGGCTGAGGTCTGAGCATCACCGTTACCAGGTGGGAAAGTCCACAAGAATCGGATCTCCAGGGGCTGGGGATATGGCCTAGTGGCTAGAGCGCTTGCCTCTTATACTTGAAGCCCTGGGTTCGATTCCCCAGCACCACATATACAGAAAATGGCCAGAAGGGGCGCTGTGACTCAAGTGGCAGAGTGCTAGCCTTGAGCAAAAAGAAGCCAGGGACAGTGCTCAGGCCCTCAGTCCAAGGCCCAGGACTGGCAAAAAAAAAAAAAAAAAAAAAAAAAAATCGGATCTCCAATTAAACAGCCAAAAGCCGGAAGTGGCACTGTGGTGAGTAAAGCAACAACAACAAAAAAGAGCTCAGAAAAGCATCCAGGCTTTAAGTTCAAGCTCCATGATAGGTGCATGCGTACACACGCGCGCGCGCGCGTGCACACACACACACACACACATCATAACTCACAAAAATCTGCCCTGGTGAACGGGGTTGGTTCAAAGGCGGTGAGGATCTCGGGGACCCTGTACAAGTTATTCCCTGGATCCAGGTTCCAGGCAAGAGGGAACAGACACGTGGGGTCGTGGGAGCCCCGAATAGGGACCCCTTTGTGAAAGAGCCCAGAAGCTTCTTGAAGGTGACTTTTCCGAAGGAGCTTGGTTCCATAAGCATAGGCAGGCACATGTCAAGAGTAGACAGGACAAGCAGAACCTGAACTTCACCTCCTGCCTTCAAGCCAGGCCTCATTTCCAGGCCTGAACCTGCGGGGCAGCATCCTAGCCTCCCTCAGTCAGACCTTCTTTGCCACAGCAGCAACTCTGCAACCCAGAGGCCCAGCCCTGCTCCGGGGACAGGAAGACTACGCCACCTGCTGGTAGCAGAGAAACACAGCTGTCAGTCCTCATTCCCAGTTAACCTGCAGGCCACGCCTTCCCAAGTCGGGCTCCCCTTACCTAAGCCACATTCCCAGACCCAAGTCTAAACAAGCGGGGCTCCCCTTACCTAAGCCACATTCCCAGACCCAAGTCTAATCTGTATGGTCCTCCCCATCTGCCTGGTGGGGCCGTCCTTTCAAGAAGGAACAACCTCTTTTAAGAAGGGGTGAGCACATTCGTACAGTGTGTGCAGAGGGCTCTTTGGTTAAGACTGGCACAGCAACTCACAAGCATGACCATTGCTTTCCTGACACTCGACACAAACTCAGAGGGTAGGTAGCTGGGCTTGTAAAACTCCTCCAGGAAAGAGAACGTCTTACCCACACTGGCCCCAGAACACAGATTTCCTGGGCACAGCATGGGCCTTGGTGTGCTAGTGCCTGTGTGTGCACCTGTGTGTGTGTCACGGTATTTGAATACAATCAATACAGTCTAAATATGAGGTTCTTGGCCAGGGGCTCATAGCTCACATCTATAACCTTAGCTACTCAGGGGACTGAGATTTGAGGATCAAAGCTAGTTCAAAGCTAGCCTGGGCTGGAAAGCCTGTGACTCTTATTTCCAATTAACCAGAAAACCAGAACTGGTGGCCTTGAGTATAAAAGCTCAGGGAGAGTGCCCTGGCCCTGAGTTCAAGCTCCATAGCTGACAAAAGTAAATAAATAGATGGATGGATGGAGGTTTTTAATGGGGTGTTATAGTACATTCCTGCAATCCCAGCTACATAGGAGGTAAAAATGAGAGGACTGTGTTTCTAGGCAAGACCTTGCCTTAACAGGTTGAACTGAAAACTTTGTACAACTATCTTAAGAAGAATAAAAAGACCTAGTTTCAAGAAACAAGCTGAGAGAAAAAAAAAAAAAGAAAGAAACAAGCTGGGTATCAAGGTAGAGATTACTTGAGAGATAGATATGGGAGGATTGTGGTTAGAGGCTGGTCCTAGGGAGAAAGCATGAGTGCCTATCTGAAAACAAGCAAAAGGGGCTGGGGATGTGGTTTGAAATGTGGAGCACTTATGTGTTCAAACTCTAGTACTGTTTGGGGCTGGGGACATAGCCTAGTGGCAAGAGTGCCTGCCTCGGATACACGAGGCCCTAGGTTCGATTCCCCAGCACCACATATACAGAAAACGGCCAGAAGGGGCGCTGTGGCTCAAGTGGCAGAGTGCTAGCCTTGAGCAAAAAGAAGCCAGGGACAGTGCTCAGGTCCTGAGTCCAAGGCCCAGGACTGGCCAAAAAAAAAAAACCAGAAAAAAAAAAAACTCTAGTACTGTTGAATCAAATAAATAGTGGTCCTTGGCTAAGGCCCCTAAGTGGAGCCCAGCCCAGCAGCCTGAGAACCTACCCCCCCATCTAAAGCTGTTGCGACTCCTTTGTTATTAAACTTTTATTCTAGATGTACAGAGGAGGTACAGTTGGTACAGAGTCTCCCACATTCTTCACCCAGTCCATCCCAAGGTCACAGGAAGTCATAAATCACCATAGCACAGGTGGTCCACACTAAGAGGTGCCAAACCATGCCAGATCTCCAGCTGTCCTGCCAGTGTAGAGCCACAGTGGATTTCTGGTTTTCTGGTGGTTGACAGAAGTCTCACGGACTTTCCTGCCTGGGCTGGCTTTGAACTACAGTCCTCAGATCTCAGCCTCCTCAGTAGCTAGGATTATAGGCCTGAGCCACCAGCGCTCAGCTCCAATGTCACTTTTTTTGTGTTCAGACTTAGTCTACTACCACCCACACTGCATCTGCTCCCCCTTCTCAGCCTTGCTCCCCGAACACCCGGGGTGACAAAGCTGCTGTCCTAGCTCTCCCGCTAGGGACACTGAGGCTTGGAAGTCCAGTGACTGGCCTCCCTGAGGTCAGGAGGACAGGCCCACCATGCCCTACACCTTCCTTTGCCAGCCACGCTTGCAGAAGCCCCTCTAGGATGCCCCACCTGTCCACCCCATCTGCTGGTGCTGACAGTAAAGGGTGCCTCTCCCTCCACCCTGGCCCCGAAATATCCAGACCTTCTCCTTTCCCCTAGATGCCCAAGGCCCAAGGGCAGGGCAGTGACTCAGAGTGGTTGAAGCTCTGTGTGTGTGAGGGTGTGAGAGAGACAGAGACAGAGAGAGAGAACCCCACCTCCCCAAGTCTCTGAAAGAAGTTTTTCTTTCTGATAAAAGTTGATAGGTCCAGCTGGTCTGGCCCTTCCCCTTTCCCTACTCCTTTCTTCACTGAACGTTGACAAGATTCCTGGAGATATGGCAGCCATCTTGCAACCATGAAGTAAAAAGCATTGCAGGCAAGCAGAAGAATCTGGTGAAATGAGCTTGGCTGAGTTTGTGAAGCAATGTCATGCTGGTCATTGGTCTCCAGATTCCAGGCCATGTGGAACAAACCCATTTTATTTAAGCCCCTGTCACTCAGGCTTTCTTTTATTTTCTATTGCACTGTCCACATAATAGGTATTATAAAGCCAAAAGTGTAGAAGGCCCTTGTCCCTGGGGACTGGCATGTGCCCCGTGACACAGGGCCTTGCTGTCCGTCTCCTTCCTCACACCCTTCTCAGGAATCCCTCAGGGACAAGGCTGTGGTCCCACCTGTGCAGAGGTGGAAACCGGGCATCCGGCTGCCGAGCCCAAGTCTCGGGCTGGGTAGTCAAAGCTGCTGTGCCCTGCCGGCCCACGGGGGGGGGGGGGGGGCGTCCAGCTGTGTCTTCAGGGCTCTTGGGGAAGGGTGGGGGCGGGTGCTGCTATTGCAAGTCGGGTGTGGACGCGCCCAGGTACACCCTCAGGTCGGAGAGGGTAGACTGCACCAGCTTGGCAGGGATGGTCTCTCGCTGCAGCTGCTGGTAGGCGGCATAGCGGTGGCAGCCACCGAAGGAGTAGAAGTAGTCGCCGCCCTGGGCCCCTTTGATCCAGAGGACGTCGATGGGGGGCACACTGTCTGGGTCCTCCTGGAGAGAAGGAGGCACAGGGCCAGTGAGCATGGACCACCCTCTACAGTGTGCAAAGCGGGCTGCTGTCAGCCTGCGTGGAACTCTGACAGCGCATGTGCAGTGTGCAAAGCGGGCTGCTGTCAGCCCGTGTGGAACTCCAACAGCACATGTGCACTGGCGTGGTGGAGCCAGCAGCCAGGGGCCCGGGAATGCTCTACGCTGGCTGCTCTGACAGCCTGAAGATCACACTGGGGGAAGGGGCTGACGCTGCAGCGAAGGGTCCCTCCCTCCCCCCCTCCCCCGAGACCAGGGTGTGAATCTTTCCTATAAACCATGCACAGCTCCACACCCAGGACAAGGCACAGTGGGGAGGAGATGCGGCCCTGATGGCCCTGACTTTTGGGGGTTTCAATGTAGGAGAGCAATGGGATGGCAGGAACCCAGGTGACATGACAGGGATGGGGCCCAGAGGCCTCTGAGGTGACGCTGAAGCAGAAACCCACTTGAACTCGCTTACATTGCGGGGCTCCAATCTCTGCTCTGCTATTTACCAGTTGTGTGAGCTCCTGTGCCTCTGTTACCCCATCTATCAAAATGTGTGTGTGTGTGTGTGTGTGTGTGTACAACAGATGGGCCCCACAGAGCAGATGAGCTTCATGAGTGACTGTACACGAAGTGCTCCTGCAGTGGAGCACTTCCCTGGACCACAGGAAGTGCTCAGTAATGTACACTGTGTATTACCTGAGGGAAGAGCATGCCACAAAGAAGAACAGCAAGTGTAAAGGCCCTGAGGCAAGAACAAGCTCCCTGTGCTGGAGGCCAGGGAAGAAGCCAGCAGACTAGAATGGACTGGAAAGGTGAAGGCTGGAAGGGGTCAGAAGGGTCAGCAGGAGCTGGATGTGGGTCAGCCCTGGAGATAGGTAAGATCTCACAAGGTCTTTGTTCCAGGCTGGTTTGGAATCCCCAAGTCCTCCAGCCTTGTGCTGGTGGGTGCTGGGGCGTCATGGTGGGTGGGCAGAATCCTAGTCCCTAAAGATTCCCCGGTCCTGGACTGGAGGTATGACTCAAGGGTGGAGTGCTTGCTTAGCACAAGCAGGAGCCTGGTTACTTCCCCAGCTGGTGAGCATGGCCTCTGTGGCAGAAGGGACTTTGAAGGGAACTAAGGATGTGAAGATCGGGTGGTTAGAACAGTTTACTCAGTCAATTCTGGGTGCAAAGTGGTCCCCAGAGATGTTAACAGTGGAAAAGCGAGTGTGGCTTTGTGGTAGAGTGCTTGCCCGGCCAGTGCAGAGTCCTGGCTCAACCTTCAGTACTGGGGGGAAAAAAAAGTGGAAGAGGGCTGGGCATGGCACACACCTGTAATCCCAACACTTGGGAAGCTGAGACAGGAGGGTTATGAGTTTGAGTCCTGCTGGGGTTACATAAGGAAATCCTGTCTCAAAAACACCCATAAAAAAGGAGAGTAAGTGGGAAAGGTAGGAGGGTGGCAGGAGTGGAGGGAGGAGAGGAGAGCCCCACCTGCTCCTGCTGCCTTGGAATGAGGAAGAGGCCTGGGCACCTAGGACCCTGGGCCCCTGGGCCCCTGGATTCCTGAACTGTAAAGTGATAGGTACACACCTATCACTGAAGTCACACCGTTGGTGGCAATGTGATACAGTGGCCATGGGAAACTACCTGGGTGGTCACTTGCAGAGGCAGAGCTGGTCCTGTCAGCCCTCAAGGAGCCTGAGGGTGCAGCCTCGGAAGATAATGTCCAAACAGGTCTTAGAAACTGAGGGGGATGTTCAGTCTCCAGTAGCTATACAGGAGGTCCCAGGGACCCTAGCCCAAGAGGGGAGGGGAGATGCAGACACAAGAGAAGGAAGAAATAGTAAAGCAGAGACAGTAGGAGTTTCCTGACAGGGGGAAAAGCCTGTGCAGGGGCCCAGTGGTGGAGAGAGGGTGCAGAATTAGATCCCCTCCCACCAAGATGGTAGGCCAAGACGACAAAGACCCTGCTGGTGTGAAGTTCACAGGGCTGGACAGGCAATACGATATACACAGGCTATGTGGGCAGAAGCACTACACAGAAAAGCGTCTCAGGAAGTAGGGACCGGGGCAAGGACTTGTAAGAAGGAAGGTCAGGGAGTCAGAGGTGGCAGGCAGGCAGGAAGCAGTCTTGTGGACGGCTGGGGAGGTGGCTCCACTCAAAGTTCTAGATCTGAAAAGCAGTATGGACTGTACAAGTGGAGTTCAGGGGTCCCAGGTGCTCACTGCTCAAGGGTCTAGAAGGGACAAGAAGCCATGTAGGCCTAACTTGACACATTCCAGTATCTCCTCCCCCCCCCCCCCCCCACCAATAGCACCTGCCTTCTACAACACCTGCCCTTCAGGTGAGTCTGACCCCAGTCCTCTCCCACTCCCAGAGGCAGAGCTGATCCTGTCAGCAAAAGAGGTGGGTCCTCCTAGCAGCAAAAGTGAGGCACTCCCCGAGCCTCAGTTTCTTGGGGGCAATATAAACTTAACAGAGCTTGCAGCGCGAGGCTGCTGGTTTAAGAGTTACCCATCGGTCTCTGTTTTCACTGTCTAGCCCCATTCCCTTCTAGCTCAAGTGAGGAGGGAGCAGAGGCCCAGAGAGGCCGGGGCACTTGGTCAAGGTCACACAGCCGCCGCCGAGCTCCACCTGCGCACCGCGTCCTCCCTCCCGCCTGCGGGCCGGCCTCCCCGGGCTCACCCGGATGGTGTCCACTAGGCTCTGCACCTTGGCCGGGTCCAGCACGGAGGGCAGCGGCCGGATGAGCACGCTCAGCGGCACGTTGTGCACGGCGGCGATGCAGCCCGAGTGGATGCTGCCCCCCTGCGCGCCGCCGCTCCTCTGCTCGGGCCCCTCGGGCGCCCGCCCGGCACCCGCCCTGCCCAGCGATCCGCCCGCACGCAGCCCCATAGCGCCGCCACTTCCGCGAGGCCGCGACGCCTCTCGGCTTTAAGTAACCCCGGGCCGTACCATTAGTGCGGCCGGCGGGGGTGGACGGGCGGCGCGCTCCTCCCGCCAGCCCGCGTGGTCCTGCCCGTCCCCAGCGAGAGCCGAGCCACACTCCCTTGACCCTCCGCTGGGGGGCGCCTCGTCGCCCCCGCCCGCGGCGCGCGCCGTGGACGCGCCCGGGCGCTGACTCGGGGTGAGTCTGCCGGTGACGGGGCGGCTGGGCGGCGGGGCAGCGGGGTGCGTGACGTGCGGCGCGGTGACTCAGGCCCGGGGCGGGGACGCGGTGCCTGGGACCTGCCGAGTCGGCATGAGTCGGCAGAGCCGGCTGTGCCCACCGGCCGCCCGGTCGCGGGAACCCTGGGGAGGCCCGTGGCTCTGCTCCCGGGCCCCGCCACCTTCCAGCAGCCTGACTAGGTACGCGAGACGGTCGGCCCCACTTTGCAGATGAGGAAACTGCGGCTGTGATGTATTCACCCTGGCCCACTTCTAGCAAGTGGCGGAAATCCGGGTTCAAATCCAGACACCCGGACTCGGTGGTCCCCTCTCCACCCTTCCGCGGGCCTCCCCTTGGTTCAGCGATAGAAATGGTGGGGCTCCCTCCTGCCCGTCCACGATGCCCGGTATCCCCGCGCGACCACCAGGAAGTAGGTGAGGAAAGCAGGTCAGCTGAGAGTGAAAGGTCATCCGAGGGCAAAGCGGACCACCTAACCACAGACCTGGGTTACAGATAGGTGTGGCGGATTTCCTGCTCACCTGGTTGCCCATACATACTCAGCTGGAGAAAGCCACAGATGGTTGGGGACTGTCAGAGTCCCTTCCATGCGCAAGGACAGTTGACACCTCTGATGAGAGGGGCTGCAAGGTTCAAAGGGGGCTTATGGGATGTGTAGTGAGGTATCTTTGGGAGGGTGGGAGGCCAGTCAGGGGTGTGTGGATGAGAAGCCCGCCTTGGCAGACCCCTGGGATTTAGTCTTTCTGGGGTCTTTGAAGAACCACCATACAAGCCAGGCATAGTGGTGCACATTTGCCATCCCAGCTGTGGCAGGAAATATAAATAGGAGGATCATGGTACTGGTTAGTGGAGATGAGGTGTGGGATGGAGGAAATGAAACACTAATTTAGCCAGAGCAAAAAAAAAAAAGACTGGAGGCATGGCTCATGCAGTACAGCACCTCTATAGCAAGGACAAAGCTTGAGTTCAAACCACAAGAAAAGAAAAAAAAAAGAACCACCATGCACAGTGCACCAGGGACCATGCACCATGCACCAGGGACAGTGGTGGGGTGTTGAAGCTCTCTGTTTATTGTGACCTGATTAGCTAAAGGGACAAAGGTCAGGACACCCAAGTTCCTTTTCTGTCCAAAGTACCCAGCTTCTATGTCTGTGGTTTGTATCCAAAGGAACTGGACCCCCCACTTCGCTCTCAGTGGCTGTCCTTTTCCACTCATTGTTCAGAGAGACTCTTCTACACAAGCCACACAGAGGACCTTGAATGTTTTGGGAAGATGAAAAGGTTTCTGGACCACAGAAGTAACATAACTAGAAATCTTCCGTCCCTGAACTATGATTGTCCATTTGTACCATGTGGATGGCAGGCTTCTGTCCCCATTTTGGGTTCTCTTTCTTCCCCGTTTTCCTCTCCATCTCCAAATACCCTCAACCCCAACCAAATCCTAAGTACCTGCTTGTATTTTATGCAGAAAGTTTGCTGCTCTTGTTTGCGTGTGTTGCCTGCTGAACATCTCTTCTGGAGTTCCAGGCAGCTTTGCCTGTTGCTACTGCTCTTCGTGGTCACAAGATGATTGCCAATGCCAGTCTCCTTCTGAGTTCATGTTGGAGAACAGAGAGCGCCTCTCCACAAAGCCATGAGGACAGCCAGTCTTCACTGTTCAGTGTGACTGGTCTAACCTGAGCTGTGTGAACCCAGGGTGATGGACATTCTCCAGGGCCAGGCCATGTGCCGAGCATGAGGGCTAGAACCTGTCGTCCATGGGGATGGCTGTGATGGGCTTTGAAAGGACAATGAGCCACATTCCTGGGGTTCCTCACAGCCACTTGGAGGTGGGTGAAGTGATGGGCAGATGCCAGAGCCAATGTGAGATTTGTTGATGAGAGATGGGTATGGACCAGAGAAGGATTTGGCAGAGGGCTAAATGTGAGCATTCCCCCCTTGATCTACTTCTGATTTAGCTGCAGATCTGGAAAGTTCTGTGCAAGCTAAGACTCACCTGGCACTTCTAGCTCTCGTCCAGAGCTCCCTGTGGCTCCCATGTCTTACAACTCTACAGCAGCCTGTGTATTTGCAGCTTGTGCCAGTGCTGGGGGCAGAGGCCAATCCATACATCAGTCTTCCATTGTCACAGGTAGACAATCTGGAGAGATGTGCTAGGCCATCTGGACCTTTCTGGACCCTTCTCAGAGACCAGCAGTTGACAGCCCACTGCTACAGCAGTAGCCTCACTGTCAACCTCTGCCCTCTACTTCCTGCCCCTCATTCTACTTCCTCCCACACAACAGCCTGCATCCACATCTCAATCTTTGCTGTCAGCGAACTAAGACTTCAGATTAAGGGAGCCATGTATGCTAGTCATCTTCAAAGCCCTTTACCTTGCCAGAGTTGAAATTGCACCAAGTGACATGTGTGCTTGAGCCACTCACCTGTTCATGCCTTTGTTTCTGAGATGCACTCTTCATGACTGTAACAATTACTTGGGTGAAACAATTTAAGAAAGGAATATTCAGCTGGGCCACCAGTAGCTCAAGCATGTAATCTCAGCTTCTTAGGAGGCCTAGATCTGAGGATCCTGAGATCTGAGGATCCCAGTTTGAAGTCAGCCCTGGGCAGGAAAGTCTGTGATACTCTTATCTCCAGTTAGCTACCAAAAAGCCAGAAGTGGAGCTGTGGCTTAAGTGGCAGAGCTCTAATCTTGAGCCAAAAAGCTTAGGGACAGTGCCCAGGCCCTGAGTTCAAGCCCTAGGACCATCATTGAGAGAGAAAGAGAGAGAGAGAGAGGATTTAATTTGAACTGGTGGCTTCAGAGGTTCAGCCTGTGGTTAGCTGGCTCCCATTGCTTCTGGGATTGTGAACAGTAAAGCAGAACCATCACAGTGCAGCAAACTGGAGCATTTCATGGAGGACAGGAAGTAGAGAGAAGTAACAGGAAAGGGCGGGACAAAACACACCCTCCAGCCAGGTGCTGGTGGCTCATTCCTGTAATCCTAGCTACTCAGGAAGCTGAGATCTGAGAATTGTGGTTCAAAGACAGCCTGGGCAGGAAAGTCTGTAAGACTCTTATAGAGTCAAGTCCCACAACCAAAAATCCCCCAAAGGGCTGGAAATATGGCCTAGTGGCAAGAGTGCTTGCCTCCTACACATGAAGCTCTCGGTTCGATTCCCCAGCACCACATATATGGAAAATGGCCAGAAGGGGCGCTGTGGCTCAGGTGGCAGAGTGCTAGCCTTGAGCCGGAAGAAGCCAGGGATGGTGCTCAGGCCCTGAGTCCAAGGCCCAGGACTGGCCAAAAACAACAACAACAAAAAAAACCCAAAACCCCTACAAAAAACCCAAACACCGTCTAAACACACACCTCATGACCTAAGGCTCACTTTCTCCCAGTAGTCTATTCAGATTGTGAATCTATCAAAGGACTAGTCCATGGATGAAGGCAGAGCCCTCATGAATCCATCAATTCTCTAAAGCCCTGCCTCTGAACACTACCCAAGGCTTCCATACATGAGGCCAATCCACAAATTTCCCAATCTGTAAAATAGACATAACAATGTCTAATTCATGGCATTGTTAAAAGAATATATAGTGATGATGCCAGAGAAATCCTTAGAGCAGTGTGCAACACTTTGTAAATACTCTAAATATTTTGTTTGGTTGTATCTTAATAATAGCTCTTAGACCTCTGTACATTCATACTTCCAGATTCATCTTGACATATTAGTCCATATTTTTGTTTGCAAGTGGCAGAAAGAACAAATCAGCTTAATGAACATGGATGGGGGGGGGGGAGTTGTGTGCATCTACAACTGTGGGATCAAACTGAACCTCCAGGAAAAGTGGGCTCAACAATATTCTCCCATCTTTCATTCAGCAAAGAGGTTTAGTTCCACCTGACCAGAACACAGCTGCCAACAGGGGTGATGCTTGGTGGTTTCTTGTAAAAGAGACTTGAAAAATACCTGCATTTGGTGGTGTCTGCTCCCTGTACCCCAAATGGATAAGATAGCTGCAGCAGCCAGTCGCCACACAGAGCTATGTGCAAATTTAAGGCATGCAGCCAGTGCCTCTGCCTCTGACCCCATTGGAGAACTTGTGTGGATATGGATGTGCGTTGGTACACTGCCTATAAAAGGAGGAAGCTTACCTGAGGCTTGAGGGAGGTGACATTCCTACCCACAGATGCCCTCTCCTCCAACTAGCATCCAGCCCTCAAAGTGAACAGGCCTCATGAGTCTTTGTACAAGTTGGGGGTTAGCAGCCAGGGATATTAAATTAGGCAAGGGCAGGTTTGTATTTTAAAAGATCACCAAGGATCCAGGTGCCAATTGCTCACACCTGCAATCCTAGCTACTCAGGAGGCTGAGATGTGAGGATTGAAGTTGAAAGCCAGCCCAGGCGGGTAAGTCTGTGAGATGCTTCTCTCCAGTGAACCACCATAAAATCTGAAATGGTGCTGTGGCTCAAAGTGGTAGAGTAATAGCTTTAATAAAAAAAAAAAAAATGCTCAGGGACAGTACCCAGGCCCTGAGTTCAAGCCCCCGTAGCTGACCAAAGAAAAGAAGGGAAAAAAAGGCAGTTAGTGGGCCAAGGAGGATGGACTGGTGTTCCCATGCGTTTCTGAACATGCTGGGTGACAGCACAGGACCTCTAAGGACAGCTCACAGGCTTTGGAAAGACAGTGTTCTTGCCCTCTTGGTTAGGCTGCACATACACCTCTAATGGAATGGCTGGCAAGGGGTCGAGCAGTAGGGGAATGGGTGGGGGAATAATACAGGGCTTAGAAACTGGCTGCCAATGGACAAATCTGCCTGCTGTGGTATTTCTTTGGCTGGTGTAGTTAATTTGAATGGAATTGTTTAAGGAGAGACACAATTAGTGTCAGATTAGTCACAGGCTCCACCCTTCGCTAATGTCTTAAGGGAATTCATAACACAAAGGACATTCCCTTGTGTTATAATCTGGCTCTTATTTGAAGAACATTTCTTATTGAGGATGCCCTTAGACCGCGTGGATGCCAAGGAACCCCTGGTGGCTGCTACAGGCAGGAGAGAGAGCGAGACAGAGAGAGACACACTAGCTGTCTCTGAAGAGCGGCCCTTGCCCTTTCCCCCTCACAAGGTCGTCTAGAGGCGCTGCCAAGTGGCCAAAGTCCCTTTAATATCCCTGAATTGCGTTACAAGTAATACTGCTGAATGTAGGGAAGGGGATGGGAATGGGGGTAGGGGTGAAGGAGGGAGGGGGAGCGCCAAGCGCTCATACAAAATATGGCCAAAAGGCTTAGCATGCATGGAAAATTATTGCTGTCAGAAGTTCCTATTTACAGGATCAACACCCTCCATCGTTGCTTCTGCAACCCCACTCTCCCACCATCCCTGCTGCCTCCCTTCCCCATGTGGGGGTTGGGGCACCCTCCTTTGTGGCTCGGGTGGGAGCGGTGGGAGGGCCCAGGACTGGAGTCGGCCTGCCGGGGGCTGGCGGCGGGAGGCAGGGGCGTGTGCTTAAAGCCGAGGGGGCCGGGCCCTGCGCGGAGGGGTGTGCTTCGGTCCTCGCCCAGGCATGCAGGAGCGCGGCGGAGGAGGTAGTGGCAGCCCGCGGGCGGCTGTCTGGCAGCCCCTCTGCCCGGGAGAGTTGCATAGACGTGGCCGGGAGAGAGCGCGCTCCTCCCGGGGAGCAGGCCAGAGGCCCCAGCGGGGTCCGGGGCTCAGTCGGTCCCTGGAACCTGGGGTCCCTTCGAGACGAGGAATAAATAAGAAAGAATCTCTCCGGGCTCCCTGGAGCAGGAGTGGAAGGCTCAGGAGGGCGGGGACCTGCCCCGTGTTGGGACCTCCCGAAGCCCCCACCTCCCCACTCCCCTCCCCACTTCTGATCAAGGTCAGGCCCGCTGAGGGCGAGGATCCTCCCGGATTTGGGGAGCCCGGTAGCCCAGTATGGCCTGTGCCTCAGGCTTCCCCAGCTGGCTTCCTGACCTCCCAGTCCAGCTGGGGAAGCCAGACTGTCCCTGGGTGAAGCCAAGAGGTTAAATACAATAATAAATAGATAAATAAATAAATACACAAATAAATAACGGGAGGGGCCCGGGCGGACAACAGGGACGGGCACTGGTGAGGTGCTCCAGGCCTCCCGCAGCAAACAAGGAGGGGAGCCTGTAGTCCAGGGTGGGGGGGAAAGTGCTCAGAGACTCCGGGAGAGGACAGCTCTGGGCCAGGGGGACCAAGACCCTGAACTGACCCTCAAGTTGCCCTGCGTGAGAGGCATGAGAGAGGAGGGGAGGGTCAGGGGGTGTGGAAGAGGTGAGAAGTGCGGGTGGAGGGAACGAACGGCTGTTCCCAAGGCCCTGGCACGGAGGAGACGGAACAGGCGAGGATTCGCTCCCCAGGTGGACACGCAAGGAAACTCAGCAGAGGCCCGAGGGTGTTGGTCTGAGGTTGGATGGGGGACTGCGGAACCTGCCTCATCTCAGTACGGATAGAGAAACGGAGGCAGGCCTGGGCGTCAAGGGTAGCTCTAGGCCTTAGACGGAGGCCTCCACTAGGGAGGAGCGGGGGGCGGGGGGGGTCAGCGACTCAACTGAAGGGCGAGAGGGCAGGACTGAAAGTTAGGAGAGACTTCCGGCTAGGAGAGAGGGAAGGGACAGCGGTTCGGGCTTGGTGCCTGAGTTGGGAGCCTCGAAGGGGTGGACGGGGGGGGGGGTGTGAAGTGGGGGACAGGGATGGGGGAGTATGTGTCAAGGTCCCGGTGATGCCGGGAGGAAAAGAGCGCGGGAAGGGGCTGGTGGGCCAGGAGGGCGTGGACGAGGGGACGCGGCGGCGGGGGCGGCGGGGCGCGCGGCTCAGCTGGCCGGGCCGGCGGCGGCGGCGGGCTGCGGCGGCGGCTCGGCGCCCTTGACGCAGGCGGCCTCGCAGTGCTTGTGGAGGTAGGACTTGAGCGCGAAGCTCTTGTCGCACTGGCGACAGCGGTAGTGCTTGAAGGCCGAGTGCGTCTGCATGTGCGCGCGCAGGTTGGAGCGGTCGGCGAAGGCCTTGCCGCAGTGCGCGCAGCCGAACGGCTTCTCGCCGGTGTGCGAGCGCATGTGGCCCTGCAGCAGCCAGGGCCGCGAGAAGGCCTTGCCGCACACGCCGCACTTGTGGCGCAGGTTGTGCGTGAGCACGTGCATGGCGAGCGCCGGCATGGACACGTACGCCTTGCCGCACGTCGGGCATTTGCGCGCCAGCTGGCTGTCCAGGCTGCGGTGCGTCTGCTTGTGGCGGCTCAGGTTCGACGACGTGGCGTACGTCTTGCCGCACTCGGCGCATGCGTGCCGGTGCCCGCCCCCCGCCGGCGCCCCCGCGCGCCCGGCGCGCTCCCCCGCGCCCCCGCCCCCGCCGCCGCCGCCGCCGCCCGAGTCCCCCGCGCCCGTCGACGCGTCCCCGCCGCCCCCGCCGCGGCGCCGGCGCGAGCGCCCGTCCGAGATAAAGAAGGCGTCCATGGAGTAGCTGTCGGTCACGGCCGCCTCTCCGCGGAAGTAGCGCGCCGACAGGCTGGACTGCGGGCTCTCGGGGTCGCTGTACTCCTCGGGCGCCGCCGGCGGGTACGCGGGCTCGGAGGGCGCCAGCTCCAGGCCTGGCTTCTGGTCGGCGGCATCGTAGCCGCTGGGCGGCAGGCAGTGCGGGACATAGCCTGAATGGGCGACAAGGGCACGAGGTTGAGGAGCGGGCCGTGTCCCGCCATCTCCCCGGCTTGGCAGTGGTGGCGGCTGCAGGAGTGGGGGGGGGGGGGGGGCTGCCACCCTTGTGGCCCGCTGGCTGGGTCCGCCGCACCCACCCCAGCCACGACACACTGCCATGTCAGACCCTGCGGCCCTGGATTTGCAGTTCTCCCTTAGACGCACAGCTGTGCAGTGAAGGTATTATCATTATACCCTTGGCAGATGGAGAAACTGAGGCACAGACAGCCACTCAATCCGCCTAAGCTTACAGCAGTCCAGTAATACCCATCCTTCTTTCCAAGCATATTCTGCCTTTTGGGGGGTTGGGGCTTGAATTCAGAGCCTGTGTGCTGTCCCTGAGCTGCTTTTTATTTTTGCTCAAGGTTAGCACTCGACCACTGTGAGCCACAGCTCCACTTCCAGTTTTCTGGTGGTTCACTGGGGATCAAGAGTCTCACGGGACTTTCCTGTCCAGGCTTGGTTCCAACCGTGATCCTCGGATCTCAGCCCCTTGAGTAGCTAGGATTACAGGTGTGAGCCAGCTCCCCTGTGTCTTTCCAGTTTACTGGAGAGGTTGAGGCAGGAGTATCATATGAATCCAAGAGCTCAAGGCCAGACTGGTTAACATAGAAAAACCCTGTTTCAAAAATAACTTTTTTTTTTTTGGAGGTACATGCTTTCTTTCCCAGCACTAGGGAAGCTGAGGCAGGCAGAGGGTGAGTTCCAGGCTAGCTAGCTTGGGCTACATAGCAAGACTCTAAATTGGGAGGCTTGATCTCAAATAAAACAAAACCAACTAAGCAGACAAGCCAACATTCAAACTTAATAAAGAACTTGAATATTCCCTCACAGGGACATTGGGTGAAGCATGTAAAGAGATGGTGTTAAAGTACTACTGTATTATGCTGTTACTGCATACGGGCTATGCAGCCGTGAACGCATACAGTAGTCATGAGGAGTAACTGATTTACCTGTGAGGAAATAGAGAAAGAACAAAGGGGAGGTACACCACAATTGCCATATACATGTTAGCTGTTCTAATTATTGCTTGTGAGTGACTTGATGGAGCTTAATTGTCTACTTTCCCCAGCTACACTTTGCAGCTCCGGGGCTGGGTCTGTGTGCCTGGCTGGCCTGGCTCGCAGCAGATGTGAGATAGATACTGCATAGATGGGCCACAGCCCACGTAGCCCAGCTCGCCGCCTCCAAGGGTTGCTGGAGAAGTTCAGAGGTCATGAGCTTGGCGTGTAATAGCTGCTTCTGAAAGGCAACTTCCTATACTTTTCCCCAAGCCTGGCTCTCATGCAAGCCTTTTCCAGTCCCCAGTGAGAATGTGCCCACCCCTCCTCCTCCCACTTAGCTGCAGTTGGGCCAGAAATCCCTTCTGTCATGCTTTTGAATGATGGGTACGTGGGCAGGCAGGGCTCTCCCCGGGGATTCCATAAGGGCTTCTGGAGGGCAGGGGCCACCTCATCTGTCTTTGCCTCCTGTAGCCTCTTCTGGTCCCAGCACCTTCCCTGGGGACCCTGGGGGCTGGGCTCCCGGGAGAGAGTTCCTGGCAGACATTGAACAAACTTATCATCCTGGCACTTAATTACCAAGCCTTTCCATTGTCCTTTGATTCTGGAGAACAATAGAGGTTAGGCCCTTGTTTTCGGAGGTTTCCCAGCTGGGGAATGGCAAAGTGCCATTGCCCTTCTCCATCTGACCCCTGGGACATGTAACCTCCCCCCCCCCCCCCCCGCAGCCCCTGTTGTGAGATGAGCAGGTGGAAGCTTGGCAGGCCAGGCATTGGGCTGGACACACTGGTCACCTTGCATTCCCTCAAAGGCCCTGGCCAGCCCCGCCCCCAGGCCTCTGCATCTCCTCTGGCATTGGGGACAGTCCCAGGATAAAGTCTGTCCCCTTACACTGAAGGCCACAGAGTGGCCTTGCTTTTCCCTCTGTCACAGCCGCCACTGGCTCAGCACCCTTTGCACAGAGGTGACTGGGGAAGCCAGTGAACATCTTGCTAGCAAAGGGCACTGTGGTCAGAGGCAAGGGAGGGTTGCCTGGCCTCTCAGCACCCTATCGCCCCTCCCATGCCGCTTGATTCTGGAGGACCCCACTGTCCCCAGGCCATGAACCAAGCAGCCTGGTGCTGAGCCCTGAAGGTCCAGGGAGCATTGCTGGGGACTCACTTCAATGCTTGGTGCCCTCACCTTCTGTATTACCCCCCCCGCCAATCTTCTCACTGAGTTATCACAAGAGTCGCTTACTACAGATAAGGTGACTGAGGTCCAGTGGTGATGGCATCTGCTCAGAGGTGGAGCAGGGATTGTGACTTCCCGGGGCCCCTGGGGACAGGGAAGGAGGCCATGTGGGGCTGCCCCCTCCTGTCCCCAGGGCCCTAGCCAGTGGTGTTCAATAAAGTAATTGTTGAGTGAGTTATGGAGATTCACTAGGCGCTCTCATTTGCCAGCCCAGCAGGCTGTGCTACAGGCAGTCCCGTCTGCCTGCTCTGGGGACAGACAGGCCGGTATGTGGCCCATGCTATGGAAAGGAAAAGGATTTGATGCCCCAACACAGATTCTAGCCTGGTGACTCTGGGAAAGTCATCTTTCTGTACCCTGGATCTCCTGGAAATGAGAGTATGCAGCCATGTGATCGGTCACTGTCACATGACCTGTGCTTTGTATTACCAAAAATCAATGACATATTGGTTAAAAGCATAAATTTGGTGCCACATTGCCCCCTACCAGTGCCAGCTACATACCCTTGATGATTGGTCTTTCCTTCCTTACCCTCCCTCCCTTCCTTTTCTGATGCTGGGTCCTGAACTGACAGTGTCATTGACACTGTCCCTGAGCCTCTTTGTACTCATGGCTAGGTATCTACCACTTAAACCACTTAAACATTACTTCTGGCTTTTTGGTGGTTGATTGGAGTCTCACAAACTTTTCCTTCTGGGCTGGCTTCAAACTGTGATCCTCAGATATCAGCCTCCTGATTAGCTAAGATTATAGGCATGAGCCTCCGACACCTGGCTTTATCCTCCCAGCCTCCTCCCCCCGCCCCCATCCCTTCCTTCTTTTTATCCTCAGTGCTGGGGATGGAACCCAGGGCTTCATGCATACTAGGCAAGAGTTCAATCACCGAACTACATCCTCAGCCCATAGCTGTGTGACCTTGGATGAAATATTTGACTTCTGTGTGCCACTACACCATTTTACAGATGAGGACACCAAAGCCTAAGGAAGCTAACGTGCCTGGGTCCTGTAAAAGGTAAGCCTGAACCAAGATTTTAGCCCCACTGTGGTAATACTTGTTGGCCGTTCTGAGCAAAGGTTCTGTGCTGCAGTTCTCTTGGCGTCTTCCCTGGCATATCTAGTGCTCCTCTCTGCTTTCTGGGCCTCTGTTTCCTCATCTGGATGTGTGATTTCCTCCTCTGGTTCTGGGAGAAAACTGGTGCACAGCAGGCTGCCCTTGCTGGAGTGCACGCTCTGCCCTTGGCGCCATCTGCTGGTGTCT
Organism: Perognathus longimembris pacificus; assembly: GCF_023159225.1. Lineage (NCBI taxonomy): Eukaryota > Metazoa > Chordata > Mammalia > Rodentia > Heteromyidae > Perognathus > Perognathus longimembris. Next base: position 66,202,893 of record NC_063166.1, on the reverse strand, counting down.
GGCAGCACTGCATCACCTTAATCCCGATGCTGGAAGCTCTTTCTATACAACTCGGTGTGCTTTAAGCCAGGGCTACTAATTTGCCTGAGGGATGTACATGGAATTTCTCCCATAACAGGCATTGCTGGTGCAGACATGAGGCCCACTGGATTTAAGTTTGACATCACTGAGAGCCACGAATGACAATTTTTATGGTCATGCTAGGATTAAGGACCTTCCTTTGTGATTTGTGGCGAGGTTGCTTAACTTCTCTGGGCTCACTATATACAAGAAGAAAGTTGACCATGGTGCTTTAAAGACCCTGTGCATCATGGCTGAGTTGGGGTCTCTTTATGATGCTCTTTGTTGCCTCCACACAGTTCTGCCCTATGTGTTCTGGGGCAAGTGACTCAACTTCTGCTTGCTACATCTGTAGAAGGGAGTCCCTAAAAGGACTGGATGAATCGATGCGTGTAAAGGGCATATCCAATGCCAGGCACACAGTGGCTAGCTTCTTGAGCTATTACTATCGTCATCACTATTGTCTTTACATTTTCTAAAAGGTGATTCAACCTACTAGAGTCTGAGATACACAAAGATCTCTCGGGCTGCTGTGTGACCTCGGACAACCTACCTCACCTCTCTGGGCCTTAGCCCTGGAGAATCCTATAGGACGCCCTATGCATGGAACTCACACAGGTTTGGGTGTCTTCCTTGGCCTCCAGGACGATGGCTGAACTATCAGTCCTCCAGCTGACAAGTCGAGATAGGTCTCTTGTCCTGAGTCCCATAAAGACAGGAAGGAGCTGGGACCCTGGCAAAGTTACCTTGGGCAAGCTGTGCTGCCTCTCTGGGCTGAAATCTTCATTTAAGGTGCAGGAAGCAGAGTCACCCCCTATCATGTAGGCTCTAGGGAAGGCCCAGAGACATGCTGGAGATGGATCCATGTCACCTGCAGTTGATTGCTTTTCCCTGCCCAGACTTGATGGTGTAGATGAAAGGGCCAGAAACCATAATGGCATCATTTCTGTGCTAAAGGCGCTGGAAGTGAGATTTATGAGAGTTCACAGGCCGGGATGTCTGCAGGCACTGTGGCATGCTGCCGCACGACTCTGGAGCCTGTAACAAGTCCTGTGGCGAGCCCTGTCCTGGCACCCGGCACAGCCATGCTGGAGAGTGGGCGCTGCCCTGTGCCGGAGGCTGGCGAGGGCGGAGGACCGATCCCAGGTCTCTGGTGGGGACAGCAAGTTTGAACTTCCAAAGCCTGTGCTTTCTCTGGAACAACCAGAGAGGCTTGCCGGGGAGAGAGAGCGCCACCTGGGGGCTGGGCTGTGATCGTTTTCTTTTTCCCCACTTGGCACCAGTTGGATAGAGGTTCTGGGACAGAGAGAAGCTATTCTGGAAAATGCCAGGCACTTTGTAAAATTTTCTGTAAATAATACTTAGCAGGACAGATCCTTTATTGAGCACTTACTGTATGTAAGCTTCCTGGGAAGTGACTGATGCACATTAGTGCAAGTCTAAGGTCACATCGTCCTGTGCCCTTCCTGTGGAACCTGAAGAGGGGCCTTGGCCCACCTCAGGTTACAGAACAAGCTCGCACCAGAGCCCTCACAGGTGGCCTGCCTGTCTTAATGGAGAGGGGTCGGAACTGTCTTCCCCACTGTCTCCCAGACTCCCCTGGTTTCCTCCAGGGAATTTCCTCCCAAGTTTCCTCCAGGGAATTTCTCACCCAACACCACTTCCCTGTCCCTGCGATGTGCAGGAAGAGAGGGGCAGTGGGGGGGGGGGGGCTAGATTCCCAGGAAGCAGTGCTCCTGAGGAGGTCTCTCCTGCTGGGCAGGGGTGCCGGGGCTGTCTGCATGCGTCTATTTACAGCTGCTTCTTGCTGTGCCAGGGCCTCAGGCCTGGAGAATCAGCTCCAACCAGCTGAGCAGAAAGCCAGGTCTGTCAGCAGCAAAGCAGGATAAAAATAGTTTCTCCTGTCTGCGCACAGAGCTGGGCAAAGGGGCTGGGTGCCTCCCCCCTCCCCCTATTATAGCATCTTTGTTAGCGCCTCCCTGGGCACTGGACCAGAAATGACACCCACCTCCTCTGAAGGCCTAGCAGCTGGTACCTCTGCCCACGGGGGAGGAGCCCCGAGTCCAGAGAAGCAGAGGACAGAGTGATAGCCGGCTCGGCATGCCTGGGGCTGATGCCCACTGACCTAGGCCTGGTGGGGGGGGGGGGCCTGCTAGAGGATTCCAAAGCCCCTCACCAGCTCCAATGCATTCAGAAATCCCCCTTATTCCAGTGTTTTTGTGACTGTGACCCACTTCCTGCAGGCCTCACAGGGAGGCCCGTGGCTCTGCAGGAAACAGTAGGGAGGACTTTTCAAGGGGTTGTGGAGAGGGCGTGTGGGGCTGGAGGCCACAAATCGCTGGGCCCTGGACATTGGAGCAGCTTCCTGTGCCCCCCCACCCCCCTCCAGGAGAGCTGCTCTGGGGCAGCCTCTTCTGGGGTTCCTTCTAGAAGCAGGTGTACTGCTGCCAGTGCCCTGCTCCTCTACACCCCTTCCCTGCCCCCACAGGCTGTGGTCAGGGGGCCTGTTCCCAACCTCCCCCCTCAAGGATTAAAAGGCTAGCGGCGGACACTTCATTCCAATGAGACCACTCCAGTGAGACCACATCTGGGAAGGAGGCCAAGAGATCTGGGGGGCCCCCATCTCTCTCAGTAGCATTTCACCCCGCCCTCTAGAGAGCCCCCAGGCTGGGAGGGGGGGTCTAGAATGCGTGGGCAGAGCATGGACCAGGAGGAGACTCTTGTGATTTCCAGCCCTCTATTTTATTTCCACGGGTTGCAGTGCAGTCTCACCACCACCCTGCCTCTGTGTGTGCATGTATGTGTGTGCATGCACACAGGTATGTATGGCCTGAGAGCCTCTAGGCCATATACGTTGCTGGCTAGCAGGGGGACTTGCTCTAGGCTCCCATCCTCTGGGCTCTCATAGCTTGGGAAGTAGAGCCCCCCCCCCCCCACAGGTTCCATACCCTGCATGGGCCCTACTGTTCCAATTCCTACGGAGCCCTGCTAATACATAGGGAAACCAGACTTCTGAATTCCCAGAAAGTCAGAGCTGAGAAGACATCAGGGTCAAGTTCAACTGCTCTGTTTTTTGAGAGAGGAACTAAGGCCAGGGACATTCAGGAGGCTCATGATGGGGCTCATTGTTGAACCCAGCCAGATTTGAGAATGGACCCACACATGACTTGGACTGGAAATTGGATATACATACACATACACATTCGTGCTTGCTAGGTAGGCAATCTGCCACCGAGCCACACTTCCACCCCTTTTCTGTGCTGATAATTTTTGAGATAGGGTCTTGCTTCCTGCCGGAATTGAGTGCCTGTGCTGTCATCCACATTTTATAGGCTTCCTGTTGTGTCTAGGGTAATAGGCATGAGCCACTGGGCCTGGCTTTCGGTTGAGGAGGAGTCTCCTGGACTTCTCTGCTTGGTCTGACCTAGATCTGCAAGCCTCTCAACCTCAGCCTCTCAGGTAGTTGGGATTGTATAAAGTATGAGCTACCAGGGTGCTGGACATGAGTCTTAATCTTAGACCCAGAATCTTGACCTGGACCAGTTCCTAGCCATTGGAACTTGAAGGAAAACCTGTGTTTGCCCTGGATTTCAAACCTGGTTCTATAGTCTCAGACATTGGCCTTGGACCTAGAGATTGGGCCTGGTCCTAGAACTGAAGTTGGACATTGGACCTGGACGTTGGACATGTCTTTAACCAGGACCTTGAGTATGAACCAAGATCAAGATGCTTCCAGGGGAAGTGTAGGTATAGAAGACTCAGATGGGCCTACCGTATGTCCTTGGGCACCCCCTCCTGGTCTCCTCTGGGCTCCTTTTGCCGAGGGATTGGGGCAGCCTGTTTGTATCCCTTCTCCCTCAGGGACCTTCCAAGGTGCCTGGTAGATGTGCAGTAGGTGGGGCTGCTAGGCTGGGCTGTCAGACCTGGTGCCATCAGAGGCAAGGAGAGGAAGTGGGAGCTTGTATAATGTGGTCAACTAGATAAGCCCATGGGTAGGACAGGAGAGCTTCCTAGGCCTGCCGCCGGGGGAGGCCTAATGCAGCTGCAGAGGGCAGACAACTGCCTTATTGGATTGCCATTGATTCCTCCTCCTTGTCAGGGTTGGATGCACTCTAAGAGAACAAGGGGGCAGGCCAGGAGCGAGTGCAGAAGGAGGCCTGCTCCCAGCTGGAGTTCCGAGTTAAGTGTGAGGAGAGGGGGGCCACTCTGGGGGATGCCCTTGGTGGGGGCCATCACCATGCAGGTGGACACGCCTTCTCTGGGATGGCTGAGAGTCCCAGCATCATCCAAGATGGAGGCCCAGGACTGGCTGGGGTGGGCTTGGTGGGGTCAGAGGGCGAAGTACTAGGCGGGGGTGGGGGTGGGTAGGAGAATGTGAATTGGTACCTCATGGAGAGATGCGTCTGTGCTCAGAGCCACTGGAGAGAAAAGAGGGGAAGGCCCCAGGGAGTCAGCCATCAGTAGTGGAATGCCAGGGGCACAAGAGAAGACGGTGGATTGGAGCTCACCCCCTTGTGAGAACCTTCCTCAATTGGGGGAGTCCCTTCCCTATTTATGAGATTCTGTGGGCTTGGGGTCAGTGTGGAACCAAGACACACCTGCTGTACCTTCTGCCCTGCCAAGTGGCAGAGGCTGAAAAGGAAGGGAGTAGGAAGCAGGGGATGGGGGGAGGAGGAGGAGGAGTCCTCCAGGAAGTCTCTGTCATTCCCAGAGCTGGGGGTGTTCACCTCTTTGATTTGGGGCCGCCCAGAGCTGGGGGTGTTCACCTCTTTCTTTTGGGGCCGCTAGTCTTTGTCAGTTAGGATCCTGATGTTCCCTGACTTCCGCCTTCACAGCGCCCCCTCCCCCGCCAAGTCTCCTTCCCACCAGCTCATCCTGACCCAGCAGCCCAAGCTGCAGGAATGGCTTGTAAGAGGATCTTTCTAATAACTGGAACTATCTCCAGCCCCAGGCCCTCCCTCTGCCCTCCCTCCTTCCCCCCACTCCTCCCTCCCCACTCTGCTCTTTCTCCTTGTTTACCCAGCACACTTACACATGCTGGGAGAGAAAAACGTCGGCTCAGCAATTTTTCACACTTCCCTCAACCGCTCAGCAAGGTTATTTCCGGCAGAGCGGAGACAACGGGGGCACTAGGAGCCAGTGGGCTCTGCAAGGACCCTCCGGTCCCTACCTACCCACCCACCCATGGAGTGAGGGAGCCCTCACTGCCCAGTCTGGCCACACCCTGGGTAGGGCAGAAAACCCAGGCAGACCTTGGAGCTTCCAGTGTGCCCAGGCCTGCTCTCTGGCATTGTACACAGCAGCCCCTGCAGAAGGGCCAGGTCAGGGGCCCTGTCTTATCTGTGGGGCAGCCTGCAGATTATGAAGCCAACACAAAAAATAAATGCCCGATCCCAGAAACCCTACCTCCCTCTGCCAGGGCGCATGTTGAACTGAGCCCCGAGGGAACCCTGCCAGTGGCCATACCTTCTGTGAAGCCAGGCTCTGCGGTGCCTTCACACCACATTCGACCTTCACAGAAGCTGAGCTTGTCAAAGTTGGAAGGATGCTTAGTTCGTGACATCCCAACTCTTTCACTTGCCCGGAGGCTGAGCGCCAGAGAAGGGAAGGCACTTGCCCAAGGTCACACAGCAAGCCAGAGTGAGAAGCCAGGGCTCCTGCGTTCCAGAGCAGCCTCAGGGTTCCCTGGAGGCCCAGAAGTTGGCCTTGAGCCCTTTGGGAAAAGGGACAGACAGGTAATTCCAGGGTGTCAAACCAGGGGCCTCCTGCGAGAGCCCCCCTTCTCCCTCTACACTCCCCACCATTTGCACTGAACTCAAAGCAAGACTTCCCTCTCTCTTTCAGGAGCAGCCTGTAGTTTTGGCTGTGCTGGAAGGGAAGGGTTTCTCCATGTTCTCTCCATTGGCCTGGGGACAGAACTAAGAGGGCCTCGGAGAAAGCTTTGTATCCATCCATAGGGAATTGTACCACACTTGCAGGGACTTCCTCCCACCTGCCAGCTTGCGGCACATGGTCCTAGCCTTGTCATGACTCCAGGTCTACCCTCAGTCCTGACAGCCCTCACCTAGCCCAACCTCTGGGCTGTCTTCATAAGCCCTGGGGTCAAGAAAAGCGGGGGGGAGAAGAAGGGATGTGGGGGCCAGAACAGAAGGGAGCTCTGTTGGGTAGCGCAGGGAGGCCAGAGTGAGGGACTGTGTGTCCCTGATCACTCCCTAACTTCTTTGACCTTGATGAGGTCACAGAGCCCTGTGCCCAGCACCATGGCTCTACCTGACTTGGCATAGTGATGGAGTGTGGGGGTAGTGTTAGAAAACCCTAGGGTGGAAGCTGCCACTGCCGGGACACCAATCTTTGCCGTCTCAGCGTTCTTGCATCCCACATTCCTAGCCCTTTTTTCTTCTCTCTCTCTCTAGCTGATGCCACATGTGATGTCAGATCTTTCAGTATCAAAGCGGCTCCTCCTCTCCATGCGTCTGCCCTGGTGGGGGCTATCAGAGGGGAGCCCCTTTGTGATCCCTTGGTAGAGGATGGTGCCCACGGAAGCAGTCTCCCCTTCTCCCTCCTCCCCAGAGGTCAGCCCCTTTGGACAAGCTCTTGTTCCCCAAGCCCTTGTCCCTGCAGGAACTTGCTCTAAGAAGAGATGGAGTGGGGGGTAGGGCAGGGGATGACTTACTAGGAGTAGCTGGGTTGACTCTGGTGTGTGTGGGGGGGAGAACTGGGGAAGGAGTGGGGGTGCAGCCCAAGGGAACAGGAACCACTTTAGGGGAACCCCTCCCACAACCCCCTCTTCTTTGCAGTCCCCAGGACAAGCCCAGCCTTTGACAGGCATGTGACTGAGGGTAACAAAAGAGTTGTTAAAAGGGGTTCTTGGAGCACTTGCTTGGCATTGCCAGAGAGAGCAGGTTTGAAGGGAGGGTGGGTCCCCCCAGCTCGCCCTCACCCCCAGGAGCTCATCTCTGCAGGGACTGGTAGTCCAGTCCTTGCTCTCTCCTACAGGAGCAGCCAGCCTCCCTCCACCACACCGAGGGTGTCCCCCAAACTGTCTTGTTGGGTAGCACCCCCTAGCACAGCCCTTTACGGGGCTCCCTTTCTGTCTGCTCTCACTACCACCACCCGCTTCCAGCCCAGGACTAGGGCCCCAACTTTCCAAGTCCGGGCTGGCGCCTGGCTTCGGGATGCCCGGACCAGGCCACTTTTCCTCCCTTTGTACCACCCGGCTCCCGCCCCGCCCGCCGGGCCCCCGGAAAGTCCGCGGGGCGCCCCGGGCCCAGCCCGAGAGGTTCTCCCCCCCCCCCCAACCCTCCGCTCGCCGCCGCGCGCACCCCTCCTCGCGGCCCCGTGGAACTCACCGCTGTCCCCGGGCGGCCCCCGGGCACCCGGCAGCACGTAGGCGGTCTCCAAGGGGTGGTAGGTGGGGGCCGGCACCCCGCTGCACTGGAAGCCGTCCGCTTTGATCTTCTTCACCAGGAACGAGCGCGGCATGGCGCGGCCGGCGCGGGGCTCGGCGGGGGCGCTCGCGGGGGGCTCCGGCGGGGGGCGGCGGCCGCCGGCGCGATTGGCTGTGCGCGCGGGGTTTCAGCACTGGACAGCTCCCAGCGGGCGCGCCCCGGCTCCGGCTCTCGTCTCGGCTCCGGCTCCGGCCCTGGCTCCGGCCCCGGCTCCGGCTCTCGTCCCGGCTCCGGCTCCGGCTCCGGCTCCGGCTAGGCGGCGGCGCGCACACAGACGACCGCTGGCGCTGTGCTCAGCACTCCGGCTGCCGGCTTTATATGGGACGCGGGCTGGAGGAGATCAGGTGGTCCTCCGGCAATGGAACTGTTCAGCGCTCTAATCCATCAAATGTCCCCCAGGACAATCGCTCCGCACTCGCTCCCCTGAACCGGCGGCGGTGGGGGCAGGCCGGGCGCAGGGAGCGGCGGGCGGGCGGGCGGGCGGGAGGGGAGAAAGTGAGGGCGAGAAAGGCACAGAGATAGAGACCGAGAAAGGGGAGTGTGTGTGTGTGTGTGTGCGTGTGTGTGTGTGTGTGTGTGTGAGAGAGAGAGAGAGAGAGAGAGAGAGGCTGAAAAAGGTAGAAATAGAAACAGAGAGACCAAGATAAGGACAAAAAAAAGACGCGAGAGAGAAGAAACACGGCGAGAAGAAAGATGGAGAAAGTAGCCGCGCGCTCCTGCGCCCACGGGAAGAAGAGAGAGATGGAGACACACAAAAAGAAAGACCCCCCCCCCGCCCGCGCGTGGAGAGGATGCAAAGAAAAGTGCGGAGCAGCGGGAGCAGCCGAGGGGAGCCGAGGGCGAGCGGTCCCAGGCGCGGGGCTCAGGCACATGGGGACACGGGAAAGGGCAGCCCATCAGCGACCGCCCTGTGCCCGCAGTCCTCGCCCGCTGCCCGGCGCTAAGTAAAGTGGCCAGTGTGCATCCGCAGCTTTCACTGGAGGAAGTTCCCCCCCTCGGTCGCCCCCCCCCCGCTGTCCTCGCTGGAGCTCCCTATTGGATTTGGGGTTCAACTTTCTATTCCCCACCCCTCCTGACAGGTTGCGGGGCTGGGAGGTGGGGGGGAGCAAGTCCCCCTGGCTAACGCCGGCCCCGTCCGGTTCCGGTGCCCAGAGCAGGCGAGCGGCGCTGCAAGAGGAAGAGAAAATCGTCCAGTAATTAATTTCCCTGCGGCCGGGGGGTGGTGGTTTTGACACATCCGAGGCTGTGTCTTTCCCTGAAGCGGGGAGCAGACAATAGAGACACGTGGACCGGGAAGGGAGAGGGGGGAGGGAGGGGGAGCGGGGCTCCTGCTGGAACTCTCTGCAGGTCAGCTCCTTTGTCTCTGGAAGGATCTCAGCAGACCTCCCCCCCCCCACCTCCCCAATTCTGGTCCGAGCCTGGGGGAGCCCGCATGTCTTGGCAGGACTAAGGAGCAGAGCTCAGCGCTCTGCCCAGAAGCTGCTGGGCAGAGCTGTGGGGCAGTGAGCCAGCCTCAGTAAGTGTGGGCTGGCCAGGGTGCAGAGTCCAGCACGGGGGCCTCGGTGCCCGGCTCCCTGCCAACGGCAGTCTGTTGATGAGTACTAAGCGGATGGAGTAAGGAGGGATGCCCTTTGGGACTGGATCCTCCTAAACCAGGTGGAAGTGGAAGACCCAGAGAGGGCATGATGGAAATGGAGGTCATTGCAGTCCACAGTTTCCAGAGACCTCAATGTGCATTGATTCTTGTGAAGTCAGGAGTTATGGTGGCTTTGGGAGTGTGGCTGAGAAATCTTAGAATAAAATTGCAGTCCCACTGGGTGCTGGCTGCTCACCCTTGTAATCCCAGGTACTCAGGAAGCTGTGTGAGACTCCTATCTCCAGTTAACCACCCAAAAGCCAGAAGTGGAGCTGCAAAAAAGTTAAGGGACAAACTCAGCATGGGTGGCTCCTGCCTGTAAATCCTAGCCGCTCAGAAGGCTGAGATCTGAGGATCACAGTTCCAAACCAGCTGGGGCAGGAAATTCCCTAAGACTCTTTTTCACCAAAAAGCCAGAAGTGGAGCTGTGGCTTAAGTGATAGAGAGTTGACCTTAAGCAAAAAAGTTAAGAGACAGCATCCAGGCACTGGGTCAAGCTCTAGTGTGTACACACACACACACACACACACACACACACACACACACAATCTTGCTAAAGCTCTATATGACCTGGAAGTCCTTGCCCACCTTCCCAGTGCTCCAGCCTGAGACCTGGGACTTTTTTCATTTCAGTTACTGAGAGGGGGCCTGGGTGCCCAGAACCATAGTAAATGTCTACATTCTGTAGGGCAGCCTCATAAGCCCCTGGCTAGATCTTTAGGCCTGCTATCTTCTTTGCCTCTGTGCACAGCTTTCCTCCTTCCCTACCCCAGAGAACCCTACTTATCTCAGGGCTCATCTGGGCCTTCACTCCCCTCAGAAGGTGTCTCCAGCACCTGCTGATCAATGAGGGCAATGTGGTCTTTAGATGGGGCAAATAGAAAAAGTCTCTTGAGAGAACATTTGAGCCCAGACTTGAGCTAGCCATGGAGGAGCCATGGAAAGAGTATTCCATACAAAACCTGCACATGTTCAAAGGCCCCAAGTCAGAGCTGCACATGGGCTGCTTACCAAATAGCACACAGTCGGAGGGCAGGATGTTGGCAGGGCGGGAACCCAGAGGGGCTCAGGGTGCTCACGAAACCCTAGATGGATAGATTATTGAGTGAGTGAGTGAGTGAGTTCCAATCCATCCATAACTGTAGACTGTAACTATAACCAGGTGGCCTTCTGAGTTGGAGATAACGCTCTGTTGCTGGGATGCATGTAAGCTGTCTGTTGGGTCATGGAGCATTTTTCATGGAATAGCAGCCGTATTTTGGGTCTGTGCTGGGACTGGGATTTCTGTCGCCTAGCAGTGTCTATTACCCTGGAGTAAATAAGCAAGTAGATGCCAGTGAGCTCTCCCCTGCCTGCCAGATGTTCCTACCACTCCAGCTTCTTGCATAAGAGTGGCAGAGTGGAGCCCAGAGAGCGTCACAAGGCACTGAGAGTCCACAGTGACGTAGAGGTGCCCACTGGGAAGACCACAGAGGCGATCCACCCTTAACTGATCAGTGAAGGCCCCACAGAAGTGATGTAGCTAGGGTCTTGCAGCCCACCGGGGGAAGGTGGGTTATAATCAGGTGTTGACACCTGAATGGACAGGAAGAAAATGGACAGGAGCTGGGGTTGAAGAAGCCACTGGACGAGGATGGATGCACAGTGGCTGACAGTTTCATTGCTGGGACCCAGGAGATCCTTTCGCCCCATGACCCCGTGGCTTCTCTTCACACTAGCTCACTGGCTTAGAAAGTCACTGCTAGGAAATTATGTCTCCAAGTCACGCCAAATGAGGGAAGCACTCTGAACCCAAGAACATTTGCGGTAGCATTGCAGATTGGAATCACAGAAGCTCCAAACTAGGCAGAGTGGGGAGAGAGTTGTGAAGATGTCACCTGCTCTTGGGAATATTCTGCAAACACAAAAATGATTCTAGCCAGGTGCCAGTGGCTCACGCTTGTAATCCTAGCCATTCAGGAGGCTGAGATCTGAACATCGTGGTTCAAAGCCACCAGGGAAGCAAAGTCCATGACACTTTTATCACCAGTTAGCCACTTAAAATTGAAAGAGGGGTGAGTGAATAAGAAAAAAGGAAGAGAAAGCAAGCAAACAAGCAAGCGAGCTGGACCTGGAGCTGCAGATCAAGTGGTAGAGCACTAACATTGAGCAAAAAAAAGCTCAGGGACAGTACCTAGGTCCTTAGTTCAAGGCCCAGAGCATAGACATACACAAACAAATGATCCTAAGGGGGTCTGGGCACAGTAGTAGCACACACCTGTAATCCCAGCTACTCAGAAGGCAGAGCATGAGGATTGGGAGTCCGTAGCAAGCAAGCCTGGGCAAAAGTTAGCAAGACCACATCTTTGGAAAACAAAATTAAAAAGAAAAACAAAACCCAAAAGGACTGGCAGCTTGGCTCAATGGAAAGAGCCCTTGTTTTGTGTGCACCAAGCCCCTCCCTAAGTTCAATCCCCAGTGTGGAAAACTAATTTAAGGCATTATGTTAATTGAAAGATGCAGTCCAAAAATCTCTCATGGAGTGTTTGCAACTAGGAACTCAAACCAAAATAAACATGCAGAAAAGCATAGCAGGCTGGTGGGAGTGTGAGGGAGTTTCCCCTGCTTTTTGTATTTTCCAAAAGACCACAAACACTTGTCTTGAACATTTGCTAACTATCTATAGACTTCCATACGTGAGAAATGATGAAATAAAGTAAGGCATTTCAGGAGATTCATTATTGCTCCTCCTGACTAGGAGAAGATAGCACTGTTACATTGCCCGTGGCAAATCTCCCTGAGGACATGCTTGTGACTTCAGAAACACGTGATGGAAGTGCTCAGGAAGCCTGGCACTTGTATTCAGCACCTATCCTTAGGAGACTCCTTAGGAGTCTGTTTGTTTGCTTATTCATTGAACCAGTCCTGGGGCTTGAACTCAGCCTGGGCACTGTTCCTGAACTTTTTGTGCTCAAGGTTAATACTCTACCACTTGAACCACAGCTCCACTTCTAGCTTTTGGGTGGCAAATTGTAAATAAGAGTTTCATGGACTTCCTTGCCTGGGCTAGCAAGGTGATCATCACATCTCAATCTCCTAAACAGCTAGAATGACAGATGTGAGCCACAGGTGCCTGCTTTCAGTCAGTTGACTCTTCCAGACCTCTTTCCCTGCAAGTGTGGCTCTCCGTGCCTCTGTCTTCTCATCTGTGAATCAGGCTTGCCTCACAAGGCTGCAGGGTTGGTTCCGGGACTGGGAGCCTGAAGCTTAGATGGGCGCCAAGCACCCGGTAACGGAGCGTGGTAAGCGCTGACTCAGCAAACCCCCATGGGAGAAGGCTCTGTTCCTGGCCCGTTCTGCAGATCAGGGTGTGTAGCTGGCTTCAGGCCTTAGGATCCCCATGGAGTGGAGCTGTGGAGGGACCTGTCTATGTGGCCTGTCACCTGCCTTCCAGGAGCCCTGGGCTTGCATCATGCTTCTAGCTAGTGAGGGCCGTAGCCCACCCTACCCAGTCAGATCTAGTGCCATCCAGACTTCAATCCTGCCCTGCCCATCAGCAGCCAGGGTCTGAGTGTGAGCCTCGAGGCTACAGGCCTCTAGGTGGCTGGCAGAGCTGCCCAGGGCTTCATCTTGCACATTTGTAATGAGAGGTAGGTGTTGGGTTTTGCACACGGCACTCTAGGTCTCAGGAAGGAGCTCTGCCCTGGGGGTCAGGGACACTGCCCCTCCCTGCCCCAGACCCGCTCCTGCTGGTCTCCCTTCTGGGTCCTGGCTTTCTCGTCTGTTGAGTGGGGAAGGGACAAGATGGCCCCTGAGAGGCTGTCCAGAGCCGATAATGGGATTCTGTATGGATTCCAAGGGCGAGAGCAGCCACAAATGCATCCGCCCCACGCTGATGGGGCTTCTCCGGGAAGTTCCACTCACTCTGCCCAGGCCTCCAGTGCATTTTCTGTAGAGGCTCCTCACCAAGCCAGGGAAAGAGGAGAGGAGGACAAAACTGGGGGCGCTTCGACGCCTCAGGCACCCAGGCTCATGAAGAGGACTTTCCCCAAGGTGGTGTGGGGCCTCTGAAATTTGATAGGAGTGGGTTCTTGCTTGCATCATTCTGCCCCCCTGGGAGGCAGCTGTGGAGTGGCGCTGGGCAGCCCAGGATGCCACCTGTGAACAAAGGAGGAGGGCCCTCCCTCCAAGGCTTGAGGGCCGAGGAGGAGGAAGGGCAGGCTGGAGAAGGGCATCTTCAGCCAGGGCAGCTCAGAGGTTTTACACCACAGGTGCCTCAGGTGCAAAGACTTCGGGTACATGAGTCTTACGTGTGACAGGGTGGCCAGGCCCTACATCCATAGTCCACAAGACATCACCTCCAATTAACAAGCAAAGAGCTGGGCTGGGTGCATTGCTCACGCAGTAGAGCGCCAGCCAAGCAAGCAAGCTGGGCAAGTGTGAGCCCTTGAGCTCAAACCCTGGCAGCAAAGAAGATAATTGATATTGACATTATGGAGTACTTATCCTGTGCGGGGAGCCAGGTGGGCCCTCTGGGTAGAACCCTCACAACCTTCCGGATGGAGCCTGCCGCTCCTCCCACCTTACAGATAAAGGGACTGATGCTCAGAGTGGCAGAGACTGTGCAAGGAGCCTTGGGCAGGGCCCAGGTGTCAGGGCTCAATGCAGGCTGCCCGTGGCTGCAACCCTAAAGCACAAATCACCCTGTCTCTAAGAGGCCCTCCCCAGGGGTGTCTCTCCCCCTGCAATGGCTCCTGGAGCCATGGCCCAGTCCTCCACCCATTGCCTACCTCCATCAATGCTGGGAGAGTATGATGTGCTCAGTGAATGTGGATTGCAAAAGCAATTACTCACCAGGGTGTCCTTTGCCCAGGGCTAGGTTGAGCATGGGCCTCAAGGTGGCCTCTGCTTTCTGGGCTAGTGGAGCATATCTTGACTCTCACAGATGTCAGTGACCCCCCCCCCCACACACACACAACAGGGGCTTCCTTCAAAGTTGAAGGCTTTCCAGTCCCCCTGAGTCCTCTGAGGGCTCACTAGCTCTGCTGCAGGACCAGGTGGGGGTGGGGGAGTGGGGACAGGCAGTTCCCACGTGGGTTGGGGAGAGAGTGACTGAAAGCCCCTTCCTTGCCTGGAGACACCATATTGCTGTGAGATGGTTTCAGGCTGGGCTTGGGCCACCCCAAGCCCTGAGCTGCCTCTTCACGGGGTTCCTTGGTGCCTTACCTCTCCACGCCTGGGTTTCACATCCATAGCTGGAGGCCAGTGACAGCTTCTGCACTGAAGGTTCCACGTCGCTTGGAGAAGAGCCAGTCTGGGCAAGTGGGAGGTCCACCTGAGCAGATGCAGAGATGTCAGTATCCTCCTCAATCCCCCTCCCCTTGATGGCTGGGGAAATTGAGGCACGGGACAGGGGTAGGCCTTCCCAGGATCAACTGGCCTCCCTATCAGGTCACGACTGACTCTCTCACCTTGTGGTGTCTTCTCCTGCCTCACTCTTCCCCCCCACCCCCCAGCCCGGCTCAGAGCTGTCCCTGCCAGATGTGAAGGTGGCGGTTGGAGCTGCAGTCTGCCTTCCTGGCTCCCAGGATTTCTGACACAAGTGGAATCAGCCCATCCCAGCATGGGGCTCTGCCTCCTGCGCCCTGCCTCTGCTCAAGCGCCAGCTAGGACCTCTGGAGGGAGGCGGGGCATGGGGTGGGAGGGGGGCTACAGTACTGACTCGTGCTTCACCAAAGGCTTTGTGTGTGAATGGACTTCCAAGACATCAGCGCACCTTCAGGTCCTCCCCCCACACTTTCCAGCCTCCACCAGGCCCCAACTGGAGAGGGTCAGGGGAATGCAAAGGCTACCTGCCTGGGTTTCTGGGTTCAAGTCTCACCTTACTACCTAGTAATGAGTTGTGCGTGCTGGGCAAATGACATCTTCTTTTGGACCTCAGTACCTTTGGCCCTTAGGATAGACTAATGGCGCCTGCTGGGCAGGGCAGGTGGGAGCAGAGGGATGTGACACATAATTGTTGCTCAATTCTGTCAGCCATTGTTCATTCCAGTCTCCCCTTTCCCAGATGAGCTCTGTGGGGCCTCAGAGCCCCAAGGCGCCTCTTGACCCTGCAGTGACATTCTGCTAGAACTCTACCTAGACAGCGAACTCTTTTAAAGCATCCACCAATGAGAATGCAGGTGCCCCATGCAGGCCCTGTACACAGTAGGTTCTCGTTTTAATGTCTGCTTGTCTGTCACTGCACACGGATTCATACAACCCTCGCAGCTACGTTCACAAGTAGGTTGTGTGATGATCACCTGTTCTTACCACGGGGGATGCTTAGAACAGAGGAATTAAGAAGTTACCCGGCGGGGCACAGGGACAATGTCTGCAGATATTTACTGAGCATCTATTATGGGCCAGGCCTACTTGTGGTAACGGCTGGGGATACACAGTGAAAAACACAAAAGATCTGCGCCACGCACAGTGTCTCAAGCCCATTATCTTAGCTACTCAGGAGGTAGAGATGGCATGGAGGGGGAAGCGGGGGGTGGATTGGAGTGGCAGATCATGGTTTGAGGCCAGCCAGACTAAAAAGAAGTTTTCAAGACTTCATCTTGAGCAAGAGCTGGGCACGGTGGCACATGCCTGCTATCACAGAAACAAGGGAAGTGCAAGCAAGAGGTTCGCAGCCCGGCCTTGTCCAGACCCTAACTCGAAAATAAGCATAGCAAGAAGGGACTAGAGGAGAGGCAGGGCTCAAGTAATAAGTGGATTGCGTGGCTGTGTGAAATACAGCCAGAAAAACAAGTAAATGAGAGAGAGAGAGAGAGAGAGAGAGAGAGAGAGAGAGAGAGAGAGAGAGAGAGAGAGAAAGATCTGTTCTCCTGCAACTTGCATCCTGCTGAGTCAAGTGCAGGCAGACATGCCAGTGTCCTGGTACAAAGAGCCCTGGGGCCCCAGGAGATGATGGAGCCAAGATGGATGGGAGTGGGTGTCTTAGGTGTAGTGGTAGTGGTCAAGGAGGACCTCCTGGAAGAGGTGACTTTAGCGTCAGGTCCAGCCTGCAGTAAGTGCTTGGCTTGTAGCCTCACTAGGCCAGTGCAGTCTGGCATCCCAGAGACCCCAGGGCTGCTGGTGCTGGATCCCAAGAGTCAAATTTAGCCAGTGCCTCCCCTGTTGCAGCTGGCCTGCCTCTGTGGAGTGGTTGAAAGGTGTGTGTGGGGGGGGATGGCTTAGCTTCTGTGAGCCTCAATTTCCCCATCTGTAACATGGGGTTGAAAGGCACAGTGCACTCTCAGATGAGCCTAGATGATTCACATGAAGTGTGGGGTGCTGGGCACTGTGGGCACCCATCCTGGCTGTCTGGAACAGATACGTGACCTCGCTTCATCCTCACCTTGTGAGCCCCTGACTTCCATGAATGGAGCCAACACTTCCCAGCCTTCCCTGCACCAGGGGGCAGTTACATGCCCAGGCCAGCCTGCACCGTCTGTCTGGGTGTGATGCCTGCTGTGTCCAGCATCCAGCAGGCTCCAGGGTCATAGTATTGGCATCTAGGATGGGCATCAGGAGCCCAAACTCTGATCCCCAGCCCATAATGTCAGCAGGGCTGTACCTCAGCCCTGGGCTCCAGCCTGATTTGTGCCTCATCTTCTGGGTGAGAAGTCCCCAACCAGCTCCTCACCCTCTTGGAGGTCCCTCATGCACATTTGTGCCAGTGGGCCCTGGACATCCATTGTCTGGAAACGCCATGTCTTGGGTACACTCTTAAGGATGCTGGTATTGATTAATGATGTCTGCCAAGATGCAGGAAGGGAAGTAAGTGCTTATATGTGTGGTGTGTTCCTTCTTTCTCCTTCCTTCCTTCCTTCCTTCCTTCCTTCCTTCCTTCCTTCCCTTCCTTCCTTCCTTCCTTCCTTCCTTCCTTCCTTCCTTCCCTTCCTTCCTTCCTTCTTTCCTTCCTTCCTTCCTTCCTTCCTTCCTTCCTTCCTTCCTTCCTTCCTTCCCTCCCTCCCTCCCTCCCTCCCTCCCTCTTTCCCTCCCTGCCTCCTTCTCTCCCTCCCCCACTCTTTCTCTTTTTGAGACAAGATCTCACTATGTAGTCCAAGCTGGCCTCCAACTTTCAATCCTCCTGCCTCAACCCTTCCAAATTCTGGGGTTACAGGCACATGTCACTACACTCGGTTGTATTTGTTATTCCTACGGCAGGTCCTCCAGAATTGGAGTCCATGGAAAGAATCCAGGGACTCCATCATTAACTACTCTGTTTTTAATTTTACTAACCTCTATATGAAAGGTATCACTCCTTTCCTTAGAAACACGGGGAACAGAACACGGTGACAGTGGCAGGACCGGTGACATGTTCTAGTTCTACTATAGAGATAGAAATACCACTCATATTCATTGCAACATGGAAATTACCGCAGCGGTTTGCTAAATCTGGTGTTTACAATATAATAAAGAGCACACGTGTTACTCTTAATGCAAATGTGTTTACTATTTCAATGACTCTTGCCTATAGTTGACTTCCTTTGTAACATTGTCTATAATATTTTATTTGCTTAAAACTATTATTCTGAGAAAGGATACCAGTAGGCTTCGCAGAGTTTCAAAGTATCTGTGACATCTCACTTCTAAGAAGGTTCAAGATTCAGGCCTCTCTCTCACTCAGGTCAAAGGGCTTTCTGAGTTTCTAGAGTAGGGAGAGGATAGGAGAGGAGGCTGCCTGCTGAGATTCTGGGAGGTGGCAGTGTAGCAGAGTTCTTGTAGCTGGAGAAGAAGCTGTAGGGCTACTTTCTGGGCAGGGCTGGACCACTTCATGCAGGGGGGAGGTTGGTGTTCCCAGGATGATGGGGGAAAAAGCCTGGGCCCTCCTGGAGAGATGTGGGAGGAGTCTGAATCTGTCCTTCCTTCAAGAGGCAAGCAGATAGTCTTCTGGCGCCTGTAGCTCAAGGCGCCAGCAATCCTAGCTACTCAGGAGGCTGAGATGGGAAGGGTCCAGGTTTGAAGCCAGCCTGGGCAGGAAGTCTGTGAAATTCTTACAATCAATTAAGCAAAAGTGCCTCAAGTAAAGTTTTGGCTCAAGTGGTAGAGTGCCAGCCTTGAGTGCAAATGCTAAGGGATGACATCCAGGTCTTGAGTTCAAGCCTCACTGGCACACACATAAGAAACAAGCAGTCAGTGGCAGTGGACAGGCCTGACACTCTCTTCAGAGCTACATAAAACCCTAACCTTGCCCAGAGGAGGTGACCTCTTGGATTGTAGGCACTGAGCAGCCCAAGAGCCCTCAGGAACAGTGTCCCGGAAGCAGGAACAGCATATGGGGAGGGATGAGAGGATGGAGGCAGGAGGGGCCGGGGTGGCCAGAGGTCAGGTGGCTCCTGGAAGTCATGCTTGGGTGGTGGCCAGCTGTGGTGAAGATGGGTTTCAGGACCCTCCTGCTCCGTCTGTCTCAGGGGCTCTGGGCTGGGACTTCGGTGACCTGGGGAAGTTCAAGCTCACCATCTGGGGTGGGGGAGGGGGAGGCCACATCACCAGGTCTGGCAAAAGCTCTCAGGGGAAAGGGGAGGGGGGATGATGCCTACCCCTATGGCAGCCTCCATAGGGCCCCTGTGCTCTGATGCTCTTGCCCAGAAGGCCCGAGCAGACCCTGCTTCTTTATTTTGGGGCAGTGTGGGCAATTTGCTCCTTGCAGGCCGGCTGGCTGGCTGGGTGTGGGATGCGGGATTACTCACGCCCCAGTTGTGGTCCGGCCTCTGCAGGCTGCGGGGTAATGAGTGAGGTAATTAAGTGGAAAAGACGGGAGCATGCAGGGGAGGCCGAGGGGGTGGGGGGAGCAGTCACTGGTTCTTTTCAGGAGCAGAGGAGTGAGATAATGTTGGATAATAGCCTTGCCAGGCCCTGCCCAGCAGCCCAGCCTGGGCTGAGAGGTGCCCCCCAAATGGCCAAAACAATTCAGCCTTTTCACAGAAAATGGGGGAGCTCAGGCAGGGCCTGGCTCCCAGGGACAGCTGTATGGAAATGACAGTTCCTCTCCTTCATCCTGCCCCATGCTGGCTGAGGGGCGGGGGAGTGGATGAGAGCCACAGGAAGGTGGGTGGGACCGTGGGAGGGGTCTCCGTGGGGCTGGAAGACTGAGCTGCGTGTGTGCGTAGTTGTGACGTGGTCAGTCGAGGCAGAGGCTAGAGGCTGGTGTACCTGTGTGGAAATCAGGGTTGGCCTGGGACAGCTGTGTGACCTCAGCCTGGTCGCCACCTACTCTGAGCTCAGATTCTCACCTGGAAAATGAGCCATCCAATATCCTCCACCTCTCAGGAGTACTGGCAGAATTAGCAAGATGGTACACAGCCCCAGGCACACAGTGGTGCCTCATAAATGCTCCGGAGGGTCAAGCCTACAGTCGAGAGCACTAGCCACTCAGTGGACAAATGTTTGCTGAGTACCTGCCCTAGTCTAGTGTTTCCTGGAAAAATATTAGTGAATAGAGTCCCTTTCTTCTCAGAGCTGGCATTCTAAGAGGTAGGGACAAACATAACCATCAAACAGAAAGAATCACACCAACCAGCCCATTTCTGAACATTTTTTCCATGGGTGGGTTTGCACACACATGAATACTTGCAATGTTTTTTTGTTTTTGTATTTTTAATTGCAGTCTTCTTTGGCTTAGCAAAATCTTAGAAACAATTTAAATGACTGTTATAGATGAACAGATGGAATAAAGTTAGAGTATGCAGGCAAGGGCTAGTATATTGTCATCAAAAAGGTGAGTCCAAGCTGGGTGCCAGTGGCTCATGCTTATAGTCCTAGCTTCGTAGGAGGCTGAGAACTGAGGATCATGGTTCAAAGCCAGCCCTGGCAGGAAAAATCCATCAGACTCCTATCTCCAATTAACCACCAGAAAACTGGAAGTGGAGCTGTGGCTCAAAGTGGTAGAGCACTAGCCTTGAGCAAAAGAGCTCAGGAACAGTACCTGGACCCTGAGTTCAAGCCCCATGACCACCACCAAAAAAAAAAAGGACTAAAAAGTTGGGATACATTGTATATATGTGTGGAAACACCACAATGAAACCTTCCTTGTACAGCTAATATATGCTAATAAATTCCTTAAAGTACTTACGTTAGATGGTCTATATAAAAGAAATAATAGACATCACCAGCAGAGAGGAGTGGGCTGGAATGAGACCCGAGCTGGACTTGGCAACACTGGATGTTTCTATAGATTTGGTTTCTGTGCCAAGAGGATGTATTAGTAACATAAATAAGATATCCAGCCCCGCCCTCTCCTCCATTCCTCCCCCAGTGCTTGCTGGAGGTGGCGGTAGAGACTAAGCCCTGGAACAACTGAGCGAGGCTGAGGCCGAACAGGCAGGTACATAGGCTGAGGACAATGAGAGCCAGGTTATCCACTGGCGGGAGCGAGGGTTGTAAGCGTGGTAGAAAACAAGAGAGGCGGGAGCCTCCCCCCCACCCCACTGGGATGTGGATGAGAAGTCAGGGTTGGACTGGGACAGCCTGGTGTCCCCGGCCTCATCACCACCTTCCTTCCAGCCTCACACTGTCACCTATGCAATGAGCTGTGGTAGTCAGATTTCCCTCATGGTGGCAAAATACTGGAAGGAAAGGAGGTTTGATTAGTACACAGTTTTGGAGGCTCCAGGTGCCAAAATCCGGCCGCCCCACTGGCTTGGAGCTGGGGGCTGGCGGCTCCTCATGGCAGGATCCTGCACAGAGCCAGTGTCCCAACCAGGAAGCCAGAGAGGATGGGAGGAGGCAGAGGAGCCCCCAGGGGCCTCATGAGGGTACTTCACACCAGACCACGCCCCTGTGACCTCAGGACCTCCTCGTAAGGCCCCCCTTCTAGATTCCACAGCACTTCCCCTGTGACACAGCCTCCCATCAGAAGGGAGCCTTGAGGGGCATTGAGGTGACTTCCAGCCTTAGCAAGAAGATGCAGGCCAGTGTGTAGCGTGTGTATACACACTTGCAGCTCTGCCTGCAAAAGAAGGCCGGCATGCAGGAGTGAGCCAATGGCTCTACCACCCTCATCTCACCTTTTCTCTAAGAGCTTCTAGGGCCTGAGACAGTGGCAGACTTGAGGGCAGGAAGGAGACACAGACACATGCCTTCTTGGTACAGGAGACATCTAATTGTGTTGTAAAGTGATGAGGTGCTTGAGAAATGCCAAAGAGCATAGGAGGTGATATGGCTGGCTCATGCCTGTAATCTTAGCTACTTAGGAGGCTGAGATCTGAGGATTGCAGGTAGAAGCTAGCCCCAGCCAAAAAAAAAAAAAAAAAAAAAAGAAAGTCTACAAGACCACATCTCTGTAATAAATAGCAAAAAGTCCAGACGAAAGGCATGGCTCAAGTAATAGAGCAGTGCCAGGTATGAGCAAGCAAAGACAAGCAAGCACAAGGACCTAAGTTCAAATCCTAATACTGATGGGCAGTAGAAAAGAGTGGAGGAATCAATCTGGAGGACTCCCAGGGCCCACATTGGAGCAGGAAAATGATGACACAAACAATTCTAACTCCCTTAGTCAAATTGGGCCTTGGAAGTCCCACGCCAGAATATGTGGCTGTCTTGGTACATCTCCATGCAGGGAGAGAAAGCCCCTCTTTACAGAAAGATGGAATGCCCACTGGTAAATGTAGAAGGAAGGGTTGGGAACATTACAGTACTGATTTTAGCAAGCCTTATTGGATGAACCAGCATGGTAGAGCATACCTGCAGTCCTAGCTGCTCAGGAGGCTGAGGCAGGAGCATTGCTTGAGTCTAGGTGTTGGAGGCCAGCATGTGGCAATGTAGCCAGACTCTGTCTCAGAGTCATGGTCATTGGATGCCGAAACGAAACTGGTGGCACAGGGGATAGGACATTCACAGAGTCCTCCAGCATCTCCTCAGCACCATGCAATCACTGCCAAGATTAGGTCCCAAGATTACTTGGTAGTCATGTTCCATGTCGATTTTTTTTTTCTGATCGTTGACTGCTTTATCCTGATTTGGTGTGAGGATGTCCTTGTTTGAAGAAAATACACAGCGAGGTATTCTGGGAGTGAGGAAATCAGATTGGCAACTTCCTCTCAAGTGTCAGGAAGAACCTTTCTGCATACGGAGACAAATGACGACCCTGGTGTGTTTAGGGGTCAGCAGTTGGAAAGTCGAGGTGAAAGGTAAGGTTTTCCGGGGTTCTTTGTTCATTATATTTGCGCTTTTTCTCTAAGGTGGGATTTATTTATTTTAGAATAGAAACGTTTCCAGATGCAACTGTAAGTATGTAACCTCAGGCATGGGCTAGATGGTAGATAGAACAATCCATGTCTGGGAACAGTATGCTCAGGGCAGTGCTGGTCTGACCCCCCTATGGCCAGCACAGAGCTTTCTGGAAGGGGACGCTTGAGCAGAGCCTGGGGTAAAAGGAAGGGATGGCTATTCAGAAAAGGTCCAGGGTGGAGCCAGCTTGGTATGACTATTAAGTTTCTGTTACCATGTAACAAATGATGACAGCACCTCTTTATCTGGCAGTTGTGTATGTTTCAGGTCTGCAGAGGAGCAGCTGGGTCGCAGCCCAGGGAACACAGGGTGGGAATAAAGGTGTTTACTGGGCATGATTGGGATCAGAAGTCTGGGCAGGGAAAACTGACTTCCAAGTTCACTCTTGAAGGTTGTCAGCCTGAGTTCCTGGCTTCCTTGTTGGCTTTCAGCTCCTGGAGGCTGCCACGCCTGCATTCCCATCTCGCACTTTCTCTGAAGGAGGAGTCTGTGATCAGGAGAGGCCAGCAGAGCCCTTCTTGTTACTGAAACCACCGCGTGGGGCTAGCAGGCATCAACTCCACGGAGACCCACCTTCACCACGTCCTTGGATGTGCCTGGCAACTCGCAGGCACATTGGGCTCTAAGACTACTTCATCAGTTTCCAGGGAGAAATGGAGGCAGGAGACAGGCAGCAAGCCAGGTACCGGTACTCACTCCCAGAATGCCAGCTACTCAAGGGGCTGACATCTGAGGATGAAGGTTTGAAGCCAGCCCAGGCAGGGAAATCTCTGAGGCTCTTATCTCCAATTAACTACCAAAAAAAAAAAAAAAGGCAGAAGTAGCAGTGTGGCTTTAGTGGTAGAGTGCCAGCTTTGAATGGAAAAAGCTAAGTAAAGGACAACTCCCAGGCCTTGAGTCCCAGCCCCAGTACTAGAGAAAAACAAAGAAGAACAAAAAAGGAAAAAAAAATCAAGAAAGCTCCAGCTGCCCTGGAGCTCAGGGAGCGGGAAGGGGCAGAAGGTCCAGGGTGGCAGAACACGGCATAGTGGCATGATAGATGTTGGTTGGGACTTGTAGGCCTTTAGCTAATGTGACCCAAAGGAGGAAAAAGGAAGAGACTCCCAATGGAATTAGAGATGAAAAGGAAATTCAGCAAATTCAAAAGACATCTAAAGGATCACAAGGAAAAACTTCAAAAAGCCTCTACTCAAACAGGAAAATCTACAAGAAATGGATACATTTCTAAATATAACTGACCCACCCAAACTGAACCAAGAGGTCATAAACCATATAAACAGGTCTGTAAGGTACAATGAGATTGAAGCAGAAATAAGGAGTCTCCCAACCAAGAAAAGCCCAGGACTGGAGGGACTCACAGACAATTTCTATCAGAGTTTTACAGAACAAACAGCAGATCCTCAAACTCTTTCATGAAGGAGAAAGGGAAGGAACATTACTCTTTGAATAGAGCAAGTATTCCCTCACCCCCAAACCAGATGTCATTGGAGGCTTGGGCTGTGTGCTTACAGCCCTTGTATAATGACAGTAGTAACAATTAACTTTTTTTTTATCTGAGTACTTACTTGGGCTGACCCTATGCTAAGAGATGTGGACTACTTCACTGAATCCTTTATATGCCTCTTTTTTTTTTTTTTTGCCTTTGTGCTAGTACTGGTATTTGAACTCAGGGCTTGGGAGCTGGCCCTGAGCTTTTTTTGCTCAAAGCTAGCCCTCTACCACTTGAACCATATCTCTACTTCTGGCCCTTTTGGTGCTTAATTGAAGATAAGATTCTCATAGGCTTTCCTGCCTGAGCTGGCTTCAAGCCACAATCCTCAGATCTCAGCCTCCAGAGTAGCTAGGGTGACAGGCGCGGGCTACGGGCGCCTGGCTTCCTTTATATCCTTTCACAGAAGTCCGATGGGAAGAGATATAGCACGATCCCCAGAAAAGGGTCAAGGGCAGGAGCTAGTGATTCATGACGTCTGTTCTTATAGAAGCTTGAATTCCAGGAAGAGAGGAGGGAGCCAGAAAGTAACCACAGGAAGACAGAACTGAATGAGCTAAATTCACATAGCAATCAATACCACTGAGAAGAAGCTAGCGGGACTGGGATATGGTCTCAGGAGGCAGGGAACAAGGCTGCTCCCGATGAAGCCAGGGCGGTGAGGGGGGCTTCTTGTAGGAGGTGACATTAGGGCTGGAGCCAGGAATATGCTAGATTTGAACCTGGGCTGTGGCAGGCATGCCAGGGACTCCTGGGTGACAGGTGACACATCCGGGTCACGGGAACAGAAGGATGCTAAGAGACTTGAGCCAGAGAAATGACCCAGGGTGCTGCCCTGACCCCTCCAGACTGTGTCCCTGGCCTGCCAGGGGGAACCTTGCCACCTCAGGGGTCTCCAGGTGATTCTCCTTTCCAAGAGGTAACCAAGTCCCAGAGACAAGATGGGTGCAGATTGGCCTGGACTTGGTGGCGCTGAGCCTCTATTTCTAACTCCCATGGAGGAGTGCTGGGCAGTGGTGACCGGAGCTGAGGGGCGGTGGGGTGGAGTGCAGAGCTGAGACTCACTACGTTGGACAGGAAGCAAGGTGGCATGGATTCCCTGGCATCCTGGTGAAATGGACCAGGCAAAGGTGGGGGGTGGAGAACAGGAGGTCCCCAAATGCTTTATCTCCTCAGGGGGCCAGTGTCAGCTCCTAGCCAGTGTCCCTAGCCAGGCAGAGCTGCCAGCCCAGACTGGAATGGCAGCGAATTTGCATTTATATTGGAGACTTCTGTTTCCTGGAGGGGGGAGGGGCGGCCACCTCGGTCCACTGAGTGGCTGGAGCTGCAGGTGAGGGCGGCCTGCAGCCCTGCCCTGCCAGGGCCCCCCTCCCCCGATGTGGCCGGTGGACTGGGCCTGGCTGGCTGAAGGAACTGTAGCACAGAAGGTTTTCTCTGGGCCCGTGGCCGGCCCTGTCAGGCTGCCCGTCCACCCTCCCTCACACACGCCAGTATCTGCTGGGAGTTGGCTCTGTCCCATAGGCCCGGGAGAAAGGTCAGAGGCCGGGTGCCAGCAAGTGGCCGAGCATGGCAGAAGCACGGTGGCCATGTGTTGTCCACCTCACACACCTCTCTGCCCTGCAAGTTGTCCCAGCCTTGAAACCCGAGGGGGCCTGGTGACCAGTCCACATCAGTGCTCATCCCCATCCCCCAGGCCCCATGGGGACTCTCCCAGCAGCCCTCGCGTTGGGGAGTCAGCACTCCCTTCCCGGGCAGTTTCTGAAGGTTGGCTCTGGCAGGTGACATTGTGAGTACTGGCTTGGTGACAGTGGAGAAGTGGACGTGTAAAGCCCATGGCGGTGCTAAGGGTCCCTCACCCCCTTGCCTTTGGGGTAGAGGGGGGACAGGCACAGCAACTCTTGGTGTGAGGCTGCATGTGGGGGAGGAGAGGAGAAAGAATAGAGAGGGAGGCCAGAGGAATAAGGAGGGGAGTATAGAGAAAGAACGGAAGAAGGAAGGAAGAAAGGAGGGAGGGAGGAAAGGAAAGAGGGAGAGAGGGAAGGAAGGAAGGAGGGAGGGAGGGAGGGAAGGAAGAAAGGAGGTCAGGGGAGGGAGTAGAAGAGAATCAGAGAAGAGCCAAGAACAGAGGTCACAGAGGCAGTTACCCTGAACCCTGGGGTGCAGGCCCCCCCCCCCACCGGAACCTTTCCTGGCCCATATATGGAATCTCCCCTCCCCCCTCCACTCCCTTCCCTGTGGCTGAGGCTTCCTGACCTCAGAAGCAGGCTGGGTCCTGCTCCTGGCAGGGGCTGGGGGAGCTGGTTGGGGTTCGCTGTCACGATCCCCAGGCTTAGCTCCGGTGACCAGAACTGGGCAGCCCTCAGGAGACACTTGGCCACCTCTGGACAGGGCTCTACCCTGCTCTCCGCGCCAGCACTGGCTCCTCCCTTACCCTCCAGACGGAGGTCTTGGCTGGCTCCCCCCAGCCCGTGGCTGCGGGCCTGCAGCTGACAAGCCTCCTGGTCCTGGCTCCCTGTCCAGCAGAACAAGCCGTCCCTGTCTGTCACCAAACAGTCAGGACAGCCTGTTCCACCTGGCAGGCTGGACTGTTGCCCAGCTTGGGCTCAGGGAGTGAAGACCAGCTCTGACCACACACAGCCTGGGTTCAAGCCTCTGCTGGGCTTCTGCCTTGCTGTGTGGCCTTGAACAAGACCCTCAGCCTCTCTGAGCCTCTGGTGCCTCATCAATAAGTAGGTATATTGATAGGATATGGGTTATGAGTTCATCTGTGGAATGAGCTTGGCTTAGTGCCTGCCATCTTAAGACATATTCACAGCCAGGCACTGGTGGCTCACGCCTGTCATCCTAGCTACTGAAGAGGCTGAGATCTGAGGATCATAGTTTGAAGTCAGCCCAGGCAGAAAAGTCCCTGTGAGATTCTTTACCTCCAATTTACCACTCAAAAACCAGAAGGAGAGCTGTGGATCAAAGCGGTAGAGCGCTAGCCTTGAGCAAAAAGAGCTCAGGGACAGCGTCCAGGCCCTGAGTTCAAGCCCCACAACTGATTTAAAAAAAAAAAAAAAAAAGAAGAAGAAGAAGACATATACTCACTTTTTTTTTTTTGGTCAGTCCTGGGGCTTGAACTCAGGTCCTTGGCTCTGTCCCCAAGCCTCTCTATGCTCAAGGCTAGAGCTTTACTACTTGAACCACAGTGGCACTCCTGTCTTTTTCTGTGTATGTGGTACTAAGGAATCAAACCCAGGGCTTCATGCATGCTAGGCAAGCACTCTACCACTAAGCCACATTTCCAGCCCCATATATTCACTCTTGTTAGACTAGCTCCATCTTTTAGAGCCTGTGCTGGGTTAGTGGGGATGCCAGGTACCAGGGACCTGCCCCACGCTTCCTCCATGAACCCTTTCAACGTGCAGCATTGAATCCTGCTGCTACTGAAATGCAAGTTGTTCTATTACTTAAGGAGTGTGGTGACAGGCCAGGCACTATTCCGCCATTTAAAATATAACTCCAGCTGGGCACAGTGTTACATTACTGTGGTCCTAGCTATGTGAGAGGCTGACAGAGGATGATTGCTGGAGCCCAGGAGTTGAAGAGACTCTGTTGAAAGGAAAGAATGAAGGAAGGAAGGAGCAAGCAGGGTGAAGTAGGTCAAACTTGTAATCTTAGCTACTTGGGAGGCAGAGATTGGGGGCATCACGGTTTAAGGCCAGCTTAGGCATAGAAGTGTAAGAGTCCCCATCTCAACCACCGGCTGGGATGTAGGGTCCCATGCTTATGATTCCAGCAACAAAGGGAATTACAAGTAGAAGGATTAAAACCCTGGCCACCCCAGGCATAAAGCAAGACCCTATCTCAAAAATACTCAAGGCGAAAAGGAGCTGGGATGTGGCTTAGTGATATAATGCCTGCTTAGCAAGTACAAGGCCCTGAGTTCAAACTTTAGTACCACCAAAGGCGAGAGAGAGAGGGCAAAAGAGAGGGAGGAGGAGAGAGAGAGGGGGGGAGAAAGAGGGAGAGAGAGGGAAAGAGAGGGAGAGGAATAAGAGAAAGAAAACAAAAACTAAACCATGACACAAATGCCTTGGCACTCTTTTCCATTTAAGGATGAGTCTCTGTCCATTCGGGGCCACTGCCTCACGGAAGCCAGCCTCCATGCCCTGAAGGAGCTCAGAACCCGAGGAGAGGCCTCATGTCGAAGCTGTGGCCAGTGGCCTCATGTCCCGGCATGACCCAGGTTTGCCTGCCTGTGCCCCCTAAGAGTGAGTGGTCCTGTACAGTCCTGGCTACACTGGCAGGCTACAGGGAACCCCAAGTCCAGCTCCAGAGGACAAAGTGTAGGCTCCAGTAGGGAAGGGACTTGTCCTGGGTCCCAGATTCCATCACCAGGCAGGGTTGGGAGAGGCGACAGCAGTCTCCTCACTCCTGGGCCAGAGCTCTTGCAAACTTTGCTACTTCAATGTCTTTTGTGGGTTTTTTTTGTAATTTATTTATTAATTAAATTGTAATTTATTTATTAATTAAATTTTTTGACAAGGTGTTGTGTAAAAAAGGTACAGTTACATAGTAGGGCAGTGTGTACATTTCTTGTGATATCTTACACCCTGTTTTTCTTTCCCTTCCCTAGGTCAGGTAGACATATATACAATACACAATGTACCAAGAACATATACAGTAGCCATGTGGCCAAGCCCAAGAAAATTCGCCTAGGGCTTTAAATGTAATGTTGACATTAGACAATATGTTGACAGTAGTCTTATATGAACGTACATACCTAGCTTTTGAGCTATTGTATTCCACTGAGAGGTCAATTTTTGACCTTTATATGTTGAGTAGTTGTTTGGTTTTAGTTACATAACTGTTGGGTCGCTGACCCAATCCTGTGGGAAATACCATTTGACAAGCAGTTTTTGGTTTCACAGACCTGGTCTCTACTGTCTCTCCGCCACCCTTTCTTAACAGTCAGGAGGATCATGCCCCTTTGTTTTCTAGGTTCTAGGCTTGTCTCGCTCAACATTATTCGTTCAAGTTCTGACCATTTCCCTGCGAATAATATTTCACCATTCCTAATCGCTATGTAGTATTCCATTGTGTATAGGTACCATATTTTTTGGATCCATTCATCTGTGGAGGGGCATCTGGGTTGTTTCCATATTTTGGCTATTGTGAATTGTGCTTGCTACTTCAACATATACTACTACAACATATACTGCATACCTACTGTGTGCCAGCGCATAGCTAGCCCCGGGCTCTCCGTGGTGGCACAGATCCCTGGGTCCCTAGGGCAGAGTGGGATATGGGTGACCGATCCTCACCAAACAAATAAGCAGAAGCTCCTGTCTGCTTTTGTTGATGGTGGTGGTCATAGGTCTTAAACTCCGGGCCTGGGCGCTGTTCCTGAGCTCTTTTGCTCAAGGCTAGCGCTCTACCACTTTGAGCCACAGTGCCGCTTGCAGTTTTCTGGTGGTTCATTGGCAATAAGGGTCTCGCAGATTTTCTTGCCTGGGCTAGCTTTGAACCATGATCCTCAGATCTCAGCCTCCTGAGTAGCTAGGATTACAGGTGTGAGCCACCAGTGCCTAGCCTGTCTTCTTTATCACTATTCTGCCGACACAGACCAGGTCTAGGCTGTCCTGCAGCGAGAGTCTAAGGTGGGGGATGCCGGGGACAGGCATGAAATGAAGAACTAAGTTCAGGTGGGCATTACAGCAGGGTGAAAATGAGACTGCAGGGCCAGCAAGTAACGAGCCCAGGGTGGCTGTCACATAAGTTGGGTAGCCAGGGAGGTGTTTACTGCTCATAGACCCAAGGCGCTGTGGGGCCACGCTGTGTGTGTTGTGTGTGTGGGGGGGGAGGGGGCTGTGTGCGTGTGTGTGTGTGTGTGTGTGTGTGTGTGTGTGCACGGCAAGTACCAAGGCAGAGAGGTAGGACTGAGCCTGGGGTGTTAGGAGGAGGGCCCAGGTGGCTGGAGCAGGGGGAGGGGAGAAGATAGAAGGAGACAGGGGCTGGGGAAGTCTGGGGGGGGGGTGGCACAGGAAGAGTACTGAATGGAGAGAAGGGAGCCCAGTCATCTCTGCACCTGGGGTTTCCCAGCCGGACCCCCAATGGATGGGGGGGGGGAACAAGCACCTGCTGGCCTGGCATTACCCGTCCCTGCCCCCCCTCCCTGAGACCCCCCCTCGGGGGGTGTCCACCTGCACAGCCGGGTCCATTGTGCGTGGTCTCTGGTGGGTACACCTGGTGCTTTCCTCAGCCTGCCGGCTGCCCTGATTTAGGGCTCATCAGCCTGCTCCCTCAAGTCCACCAGCTGGGATGAGGCTGTCTGTGGGTGAGGAGGGCGCCCCTCCCCCTGGTAGGAACCATCCAGAAAGGCCCCTCCCCCCACCAAGGCTCCTGGCACCAGCTCTGAAACTCCAGGCCTCCATCCTTTCTCCAACCTGGGGGTGTGTGCAGAGAGCCAGGCCGAACATGACGTTCAGGAGCCAACTCAGCCACCAGGCTTGGAAATTCACTTTCCTTCTCTGGGCCTCAGTTTCCTGAACTGGATAAACTTGTGTGGGAGTCAGACTATCTAGATTTACAGCAGTAGCAACCCAGGCAATCTGGGTTTGAATCTAACCTCTTTATTGCTCCCTTCCTCCATCCCTCCCTCCCTTCATCCTTTCCTTTTCCTTTTTCTTCCCCCCCCCCCCCCCATGAACTGCTGGAGTTTGAACTCAAGGCCTCACACTTGCTAGGCAGGTGCTCTGACCTTTGAGTTGTGCCTCCGGCCCCTCTCCATTTGTGTGTGTGTGTGTGTGATACTGGGGCTTGAACTCTGGACTCGCTACCCCTTGCTCTTGCTTGGCTTTTTCACTCTTAAGATACTGCTCTACCACTTGAACCACATCTCCACTTCTGGCCTTTTTGCTAGTTAATTGGAGATAAGAATCCTAAGGATTTTCCTGCCCACTCTGACTTGGAACAGGGATAATCAGATACTCAAATCTTAGCCACCTAAGTAGCGACGATTACTGTTGTAAGCCATAGGAGCCTGACTGGGGCTTGGACTCAGGGCCTGAGCACTGTTCCTGGCTTCTTTTTGCTCAAGGCTAGCACTCTACCACTTGAGCCACAGCGCCACTTCTGGCTTTCTATGTATGTGGTGCTGAGGAACTGAACCCAGGACTTCATGCATGCCAGGCAAGCACTCTACCACTAGACCATACTCCAAGTCATTTTCTTTTCTTTTCTTTTTTAAATTTATTTTTGTCAGTCATGAGGCTTGAACTCAGGGCCTGGGCGCTATTCCTGAGTTCTTCTGCTCAAGGCTAGTGTTCTACCACTTTGAGCCACAGTGCTACTTCTGGTTTTCTGGTGGTTGATTGGAGATAAGAGTCTCTTGGACTTTCCTGCCCAGGCTGGCTTTGAATGGTGATCCTCAGATCTCAGCCTCCTGAGTACCTAGGATTACAGGTGTGAGCTACCAGCTCCCAGCTTATTTTTTTTAAATCGTTATTATAAAGGTGATATGCAGAGGAACTACAGTTTCATAAATCAGGTAATGAGTACATTTCTTTCTGCACAACATTGCCCCTTCCTTCACTCTCTGTTTTTCCCTCCCATCCCTACCCACAAGGTGTATAGTTCATTTTCAACATAGTGTCTACTGAGTACCACTGCTGCATTTGCTCACCCTTTGTCCCTCCACTATCCTTTGTTGTTTTTGAGGTAGGATCTTGTATGCCTGGGCCAGCCTGGGATGCGGCCCCCCTTGTGCTTTCCTGTGTCTCTGGGGATGACAGGAAAATGTGGCTGTTTCCAGCCATTGTGCTTTCCCTATGGTGGGCGAGATAATATGCACATGCCATTGTGTCAGCCATTGGTACAGGCACCAGAGATGGGGTCAAACTTTCATGCTGGGGCTGGCCTTGAACCACAATCCCAAGTACCTAGGACTAGAGGCTTGAAGCCATATACTATACTTAGCGTTTGAACCCCTGTTGTACAGAAGCTCTTAGAATTTTGCGAAGTTCCTGACCATGCAGATCCTAGTTTACTTGTGTATAAGATGAGGGCTCGATGACCACATTCATTTCAAAGGCTGTGTGGGGACGGAGAGTTTTGTCTGTGCCTAGTGCCGTGCTGGTCTTGGTGGTAAAAGCTTATATGTGTTCCAGCTCTGATTGGCATTATTCAAGTCTTTAGAAAACATTACACTGGAGAAACCCGGGTCCGTTTGTTTGCAAACTTTTCCTCTTTGTTTTTAGCAGAGATGCTCTGCATTGCTCAAGAGAAATTTTACTTGGAGTCACAGCTGTTCAGAGGGGATGGAAGAGGGGGGCTCCTGACCCACCTGCTCCCCTGCCTCTGCGCCTGCATCCCCCCAAGGGGGCCACTGGAGCATAATCTGAAAGATCCCTGCTCAGTTTGTTTCCTCCACTCACAGACAGGGAAACCTGGACTCAGAGAGGGGAAGGGAGCAGCCCAGAGTGAGCCTCGCAGCCCTGCCTAGAACCCAGATCTCCCCGTTTTCTCAGTACAAGACAAGGGCAGGGGCTGGGAGAAAACCTACGACCAGAAGCCTCTTAGGGGACTGGGTGCATTGTGGCGTCAAGTCATTAGCATGCAAATTAGATGCAAATGGATGCAAAACAGCATGTTTTATGCTAATTTGCAGAGTCAAGAGCAGCGATATTTTTGGTAATAGGGCAGCAGTCCTGGTCCCTGGGCATTGCCGAACACGCGTCCTTTTTTTTTTTTTTCTTCCTTTTCCCCTTTCATTATTATGATCAGGCCCATAAATCTTAGTTTGGCTGCAACCCCACCCCTTTCTGCCTGAAAGCCTGGCTCCTGTCATCCTCAAGGGCTCCCATGCCAGTCCCCTGGTCCAGCCCAGGCCCGGGGACAGGCCTGGGCAGGGAGTCAGGACTTGGGAGTCACCAGGCAGAGCCAGGGATGAGTGACTGGTCTGGCCTGGAAGCTACTTTGGGGGAGGCCTTGGCATCTCCTTGGAGCTCCTGTGGCCACTGCTGCTCTGGCACCATTGTCTGCCTAGGGCCAGGCACACACCTCTCAGTGTCCCAGGTGACCTGCTTTGTGCTTGTTTGTGCTCTTACTGCTAGTACCCTGTGAGGTGAGTGAGTGTTGCTGATGGAGGAGAGCTGGATGGTGGATGACGAGCTGGGCAGTGACTTTGAAGCCTTTCCTCACAGCGGCTGTTGTAAGTGGCTAGAATGATGTCCCCCTCCCATCCTGCAGCCTTGGGCCTCTCCCTGTGCTATCAGCCAGCCCAGAGACAGGGCTCAACTTTACCAGAGCCTTGTGCTCCTGGAAAACAGCTATGGTAAGGAAATCTCCCAGCATTTTTTTCCCCAATCCCCCTAACCCTTTTAATGTTGGTCACTATAGGGATTTTGGGATTGATGGGAGGGTGCTCTACCATTTGAACCATGCCTCAGCTCTTTTTTTGCTGATTGTTTTGGAGATGGAATCTTCCCTTAGACTTTTTCTGCTTGGTAGGCCATGAGTCTCGATCCTCTGGATCTCAGCCTCATGAACAGTTAGGATTACAAACATGAGTTTGTTTCTATCATTTTCTATTCAGAAAAAACAGCATGACAAGCCCTGTTCCCTTATGACTCAGCTAACACTTTATGTTCACTTTACCAACTCCGGAAGACTGGGGTTGACTGTGTGAGTTTTTCCCCTTTACCTTTCTGCTTTTGCCCGAGCTTCTTGGGAGGGGGGGGGGGGGGAGAGGCGGAGCAAGGCCAGGACCCTCCTGTTTTCCACTCTTTGTCTCATGGTTGATTTGCTCCAGGGACCCTTTGCAATTATCCAGGTTTCCTCCCCAGCTTTTTGGGAGCATTCCTTTAGATTGCAGAGAAATCCCAACTTCTCAGCTCCCCAACCTGTATCCTGGCCGCTCCTCCCTAGAAGAGCCGAAGGTGAATCCGCCTGCCCAGACACTCCCATCTGGGGTGCTCTCCCTGTGGAGTAGCTCGGATATGGTGCTGTAGCTCACTGCTGTAGCCCATGAGATGCTATTCCATCTTCCCACTGTCCAGTGTACTTCAACTTTTAATGCTTTGTACCTAAGGCCTTGGATCAGGTAAGAAATGGCCAGGCGCCCTTGGGGCCCGTTCTGAAAACACTGGGTCCCTGGGCCAAGTGAACACTCGCAGGCAGGCCGAGGGGGGAGACCAGCCAAGGGAACAACCAGCCTCTAGGAACGAAGGCCCACAATTGTCAGCCATTGTGCGTCCCAGAGAGAAGGGGGGGGGGGCGGCGGGCAACCAGGGAGGGGAGGGATGCCTGAGAGGGGCGCCCTGGGGGGAGGAGAGGAAAGGGATACTTAGGGAGGAGAAGGGCGCCCAGAGTGGAGAGGGGCGCCCAGGGTGGAGAGGGGCACAGGACAGGGATGCCCAGGGAGGGAGAGGCACCCAGGGAGGTGAGGGGTGGGGAGCTCCACCGGGAGAAGAGGGGCCTTCAGGGAGAGGAGCATCATCTGAGAGGGGCTTCCGGGGAGGAGAAGAGAGGAGAGGGGCACCGAGGGGTGAGAGGGGCGCCCAATGTGGAGAGGGGCGCCCACGGACAAGGCCGGCGCAGCGGGGAGACACACGGTGGGCGGAAGCGGGGTGGGAAGGCAGACCTCAGCCCCGGCCCCACCTCCCCCCTCGGATCGCCCCCCACCTCCCTGCTCCCCGCCTTTGATTGTGAGGAGCAGCGAGTCGCGGAGCAAATTAACTTTTTGCACACTTCATTATGCGCCGCCCCGCGTCCCCCGGGGCCGCGGCCCCGCCCCCGCCCGCGCCGACGACTTGATTGGGCAATTAATCTTCGCGCCCCGCGCCCGCGCCCCGCGCCCCGCCGGCCCCGGGCCTTTGTGCGCCCCGCGCGGCCCGCGGGCCCGGCCGGCCGCCCGGCCTGCGAGCGCTGATAAGGCGCCGCGCCGCCTCGCCTTTGTCAGGCTCGGAGCCCGGCCGCGCCGTCTCGCACCCCGTCGGCGCGCCCCCGCCCCTGGGGCTCCGTCCATCTGTCTGAGCCGCGCGATCCCCCGCGGCCGGCTGGGGGAGGGGTCCTGCTCTCGGGCACGGAGCCAGCCAGCCCCCCCACACCTCCATCCGGCGCCCCATGTGTCAGAAGTGACCCCCTCCGCGTCGCCCGAGAGACACGCGCGCGCGCGCGCGCGCGCACACACACACACACACACACGCGCAGGGCCGCCCAATTAAGCATTGCGGGCTAATTAAGAAGAGGGGGGCTCTGAGGCCTAGCAGCAGTCTGAGCAGTTGGGACGGGAGAAGGGGGGTGTCCCAGCAGGGTCCAGAAAAGGAGGCGTCCCTGCACACCCATCCTACACACCAGGTGTGCAACGCCTGGTTATTGGCTCCGACGGCTGGGGCGGGGGAGGGGAAGGCAGGGTCCCTGGGAATTCGCTCGTGACACACCGCCTCTTTGTGCATTTCCCGGGGTTCTGCCAGCAGCTGCCAAGCCCCCCTCCGAAGGCAGCCTGTGATCCCAGGTAATGCCGAGAGCCCGGTGTCTTAGGGTGTCTCAGAGAGGGTTCCCACGGGGGAGGGGTACCAGGCATCCCGGCGTGCCCAGGGTGGTGGGTGTGTGCATGCTGATGAGCTGAGACGTGTTGGTACGAGGCTGGGAAGCCAGCCAGTGCTCACCAGTGCTGTTTCCTAGTATTATCTGCCATGTTCTCAGCACAAGCACCTTGCAACCGAAAATCCGTGGTGCTAGGTGGAGACCTAGAGTTTGGTGTCCACATATGCCAGCCTGGTAGCGAGCAGCCTGTCATCTGTGCATAACTTGTCCACTCTAGTATGTGAGGGATGGGAGTGTCTGGGTAGAAAGGAGACCTTCCTTAGTTCCTGCAAGGGCGGGGGGGGGGGGGGCATGTGAGGCATCTTGCAGAGAGTGGCAGGAAACCTGTCACCCACCCCAGTCCCAGAGCAAAAGGATGCGATGTGCACTTTGCATGGACTCTGCAGAGGGACCACTTAGGTGCGGGGGGCCTTGTGAGCATGGCAGAAGCCATGGGCCGGGTGAAGGAAGGCGGCAAGTCAACTCACTACATGAGATGCATGACCGGCAGGACAGTGGGTCATGAGAGCTGTAGATAAAGAAGAGGCAAGGTGACTGGCCAGGAGGGTGCTCCCCTCACTGGACCCCCACCATCAGCACCACTGTAGTGTTCCTTTGTCAGGGCAGTGAAGGCCGCAGTCCTGGGGCTGAGGCCTCTCTGCCTCAGTAGAGTAGCCTGGCCTTTCCAGCCCAGTCCCTAGAATGATGTCCCCCTCCCATCCTGCAGCCCGAGGAGGAGGGGCCTGGAGTGGTTCCCTATTGATAATGACAAGCTCCAGTCTTGCATGACCACAATGCCTCATGAGCCCATCCTGTCCAGAAGGGGCCCGGAGAGCCAGAGCTGAATGGAAATGGAGAAATGGAGCTGCTCCCCTCCCCCTCCTCTGTGGTTGTCTCCCTCCCCACTCTTAGTTCTGCTGCCTGGGAAGTAGGGGTGAACTCTCCCTCCATCCTGCCTGGCTAGTTGGGTTTATGGGGTGGACACAGCCTAGTGAGTACCAATGTGAGGGGACGCCTAGAACCAGGAGATGGGATACAAACCAGTGTCATCTGGGTCTGCTGCCCACCCCCTGCCCCATGCACCCCAGGAGTCACTTTCTAGTCAACTCCAGCCCCTGAATCTTAGGTTCTGTCTCTCAACATCTGCTTGTTCCAAGCTGTAGGCTTCCCACTTTCTAGAATGTTCACATCCTGTGCCGCTTACTCAAACACTGGATTTCCATGATAGGAGTCTTTAAGTGTCAGAATTCTGAGGCTCTGGTACTGGCTGTGTTGGATTTAACCCATTCAAGAAACAATGGAGGGGGCTGGGGATATAGCCTAGTGGCAAGAGTGCCTGCCTCGGATACACGAGGCCCTAGGTTCGATTCCCCAGCACCACATATACAGGAAACGGCCAGAAGCGGCGCTGTGGCTCAAGTGGCAGAGTGCTAGCCTTGACCGGGAAGAAGCCAGGGACAGTGCTCAGGCCCTGAGTGCAAGGCCCAGGACTGGCCAAAAAAAAAAAAAAAAAGAAACAATGGAGGAGGATGACCCCACAGAGCTGCATAATAATCACAACTAACTCCTCCATTGCATTTTTACTCAACAAGAATTTTTTTGAGAGTTTCTAAGTGCTAAAGACTGTTCCAGGCATTTTACAAGTAAATTAAAATAAAAAATATTATATCAGAACATAATGTGTGCCGAAAGATCTAGCAAGCAAAGGAGGCAAAATTGATGTTCAAGACAAGTCTAAGGTGATACTTTTCTCCCTCCCTCCCTCCCTCCCTCCCTCCCTCCCTCCTTTCCTTTTCCGCCTGCAGCACAGGGATTAAGAACTACTGTGCTTGGCCTCTAGTTGTTCTTTTTTGTTGTTTGCCAGTCCTGGGGCTTGAACTCAGGGCCTGAGCACTGTCCCTGGCTTCTTTTGCTCAAGGCTAGCACTCTACCACTTGAGCCATAGTGCCACTTCTGGCTTTTTCTATATATGTGGTGCTGAGGAATCAAATCCAGGCTTCATGTATGCGAGGCTAGCACTTTACCTAGTGGGTATTCCCAGCCCCTCTACTTGTTCTTTCAACTACTAAAATTTGAAATTTCAATAGAGAATTATGAGGTTTATTTCTTTTTGTTGATCTATCAGTTTCTTCATGCATTTTTGGAATCTCTGCTATGGAGTATCAACATTTAGACTTTTTATATGCACTTTGATTAACTGACCTCTATCATTGTAAGATGACCTTATCTGTGTCTGGTAATATTCTTTGCTTTGAAATAAACTTTGTGATATTAGTCACACTAGTATTTTTTAAATTAATGTTAATGTGAAATATCATTTTTTCCTCTGTGTGTTCAGTTTTGGAGAAGCTTTTCCCCCCTGCTGTTTAGTCAGCGTATTTTAAAATTTCAGACATTGTAGTTTTCTCTCTAGAAGTTCATTCTGGATCTTTGTATATCTTGCATGTCTCTCCCTAGCTTTAGAACACAGAGACAACTAGAATATGATGCTTTTGCTGGTACCAGGCTTTGAACTCAGAGCCTTATGCTTCCTGGGCAGGCACTCTTCCTATAGTCCTAGAATACAGTGGGAATAATTGATTTAATGCTCTTTTCCATTTCTTCTGTGCCATTTTCAATTGGTTGAGCCATGCCTCCTGCTTCTTTGCATGCTTGGCATGCTTCTTTGGGTGCCAGGCATGGTGAATTTTACCATTTGTTGGGTGTTATATATTTTCATATTGCTGTAGAGCTTCTCAAGTTTTTATCTGAGATCCAAGTAAATTACTTAGAAACAGTTTGATCTTTTCTAGTCTTGCTTTTATGGTTTGCACAGTGAGCCCCAAGCAGTGCCCTATGAGGGGCTCATTTATTCCCTACTACTGAGAACTCTAACCAGTGTTCAGGGATGAGGACTCTGGGTCGGGTCTCATGTGAGTTGTGGGCACTGTGCTCACATCTCTGGACCTTTTCTCTTTGTGCATGTCTCTTCTCCCAATGTTTTGTCCCACGAACTCTGCCTTCCGGTCCTTCCCAGACTCGCTTCTTCATTCCCCTAATTCTGGAACCTTCCAGATCCTCCCTCTGCACAAGGCTCTGAGCACTGTCTCCCCACAGTGCCCTGGGGCCCTCTCAGGACTCTCCTGTGGCCCTCCTGTCTCACAGTGGTCACCGTCCTTCCTTGCTGTGCCCAGTGACCCAGACACTAATCAAGTAACATTTTTCCTCTTATTATTTTTATGGGTCTCAAGCAGGAAGGCAAATGCGGCCTCTGTCACCCCGTGGAGGGTGGACACAGGGGTCCCAGCTGGCTTTTGATCACAGGCATGAGTGAGGATGGGCGTGTGGGGAGAGGAAGGGGGTCCCTGGGCAGTGGGCACAGTAGGGACAATGGCACACACAGGCGGAGGCCGCCATGACTGCAGCAGCGGTCCCCGGGGAGGAGGCGGCAGCTTTGTGCTGGACCCTGCAGCCAGGATTTTGGCTTTGGTGCCAGCTGAGGTGGGCGACACGGAGGGCAGAGGAGGACAGCTTTTGACTTAGAGGATCAGGACCTGTGGATTGGTAGAACTTAGGTAAAGGGGGCAGGACGGAACAGAGGGGGTCCCCCAGGAGCTGGGGCACTGAACCAGGGGAGCCATGGTGGCTTAGGGTGGGGGTGGGGAGGGGCCAGGGGCAGGTTCCAGGTGCAGTCAGTGTTCTGGGTCTGGATCTAGGGGTAGAGGATGTGCTCACGCTGGGAAGACTGTCCTTGAACAAGCTGCTTGGGGAAAGGCCCTGGTGCACGTGCATCCTTGGGGGAGCCCTGCCACCTCTCTGGGCCTCCACTTCCCCATCTGTGAAGTGGGAAGCTGGCCCAGGGCAGGTGGGTGAAGTATCATGCCCCGCTAGAGCCGGCTCAGAAGGGCATGTCTGTTGGGGTTCAGCTTTGGCCTTGAGGGGGAAGGGCAGAGGAGAGCGCTCCCGAGATGCCGCCCTTCCCTCAGTCCTGGGGGAATGCAGAAGCAGGCCACAATTCTCTGGGTCCGGAACCAGAAGAACTGGCCTTGCGACCAGCCCCCCAACTTTCTCACCAGCCCATGTGCTCCCCATTCTTGCGGGCTTTGCCCATGGGGTGGTGCTATGCAAGTGACGTTAGCTCATGAGGGGGGGTCTTATGACAAGCTCGCCAGCCTATCGCCAGCTCTTGGTCAATCACCCCTTTTCTCGTCACCCCTACTATATCAACTGTTAGCCACTCCCTTATGAAATCAGATTTGCTCTTGAAGCGTCTCCGAGATCCGTGTGTGCCTGGCTTCCTTCGAGGGTAAGGAGGTGGGTAAAGCGATCTCGTATGGCCGCGTACACCTGAGGTCTTTCCTGAGCCCCCCACTCCACTCTGGCCTTACCTGCGGGTCGGGTGACCAGGGGAGAGGGTGAGAAAGGGAGCGATTAGAGTAGAGCCTGACCCCCCGTGCCAGGGGAGGCGACCCGAGCCCAGCACATGTCCGTCCCTGCCTGTCCTGAGGAGCCATCCTGACCATGCATCTGTCACACCTAAACTGGAGGTGTGACACCGTGTGACCTCGGCCATGTCCACCTGCTTCAGACTGGAGAAAGGAAGCCAGGGTCAAGGCGCTGACCCTGGATGCTTCCCAGGTCAGGGAGGGGGAGGGGGAGTGTCTGTCTGCATCCTGAAGGGCTCAGTGTTGGGGTGGGGATGAGCCCTCATTGTGTGCTCAGCACCCCAGCGGTGGGTGCTCCCGGGCGGGTCCCCTAACCCAGGTCACCGAGTCGCAGGCTGAGGCAGGCGCAGTACCAGGGTTCTGGGCAGCTGTGCAGGGGACGCTGGGGGGTCAGAGCAGCAGTGGGCTGCACTCAGGGAGGCTTCCTGGAGGAGGCCGCTTGCGAGAGCAAGGAAGAAGGGTATTCCAGGACCACAGAAGAGTAGAGCTGAAAGGTTGGAGGAGGTGGGAGAATTCCTATCACCTGGAGGGAATCGATAGAAAGTCAGAAACAGCTAGATACCACAGGAAGTGTGGGCAGAACCCAGGCAGGTGTGCAGGTCTGGCCTGGGAAGAGGGGAGGCTTTATTTTATTTTCAAAAAAAATGTTTTCGGTCGGGGCTGGGAATGTGGCTTAGTGGTAGAGTGTGTGCCTAGCTTGCATGAAGCCCTGGGTTCGATTCCTCAGCACCACATACACAGAAAAATCCAGATGTGGCGCTGTGGCTCAAGTGGTAGAGCGCTAGCCTTGAGCAAAAAGAAGCTCAGGGATTTATTTTTTTGCCAGTGAGCTTTTTTGTTCAAGGCTAGTGCTTTACCACTTTGAGCCACTGCTCCACTTCTGTTTCCTTGGTGGTTAACTGGAGATAAGAGTCTCATGGACTTTCCTGCCAGGGCTGCCTTTGAACCACAATCCTCAGATCTCAGATTCCTGGGTAGCTAGGATGACAGGTGTGAGCCACCAGCACCTGGCCGGGGGAGGTTTTAGACCTGACACATGGCCCTACTTGTGGGGCAGGACTGCTGTGGCAGGAGACCTGCGACCTACAGGGCTCTGATGCCCTAGGTTTGCCTCTCTCCCCTCTCCCCCGTCCCTCCTGTGACCCCAGTGACCTCAGCTGGCCCTGGGCCTTTCATGCTCTTGCCGAATTCTAATAAATCCAACCTGTGTAACCAGTAGGATTTTATTGGGACAACAGAGGGTGGCTTCCAAGGCGAAGCCATAAAATGAATGGCAGGGGCCGTCCGCCTTGGCCTCTGGGTTTGAGGGCTGTGGGGAAGCCAGCTGCTGGGCTGTGGCCCCGGTGGGGTGTACGGAGACCACCGACTTGCCAGGCACATGAATGAGCCATCATGCACGTCCAGCCGGCAGCCTGAGCCCAGTCTTTGGATAAGTGCAGCCCAGAGCCATGTAGCCATGTAGCCATGTATAAATCATGTCTGGCGGGTGGCCATTGGGCTTCTCCGTGCTCCCCAGCGCTTAGCCTCCTCTGTAACACAGGGTGTCACCCACAGACAGTGTGCTGAGACCACAGGCTCTCCTCCAGCAGAGCTCAGGTCCACACAGGAATATGCTGTGTGCAACCCCAAAGGGGTCCCAGGCCTCCTCAAGTCAAGCCTGAAGGCCCACATCTCAGTATGTCCCCTGCCCCTAGGACCCCAGGTGTGACAGGGAGGTGAGCAGTGTCCCCCGCGGTGCTGACTGCTGTGGGGCCTTGGCAGGGTCAAGCCTGGGAGCTCATGGTCTTGACTCCTTTTCCTTCTTGCCTCGGTGCCTCTGGCCAGCTGCTGGGGGTCAGGCTGCGGCTGGAGGTGGGGAGCAAGGGCAAATGAGAATCTGAATGTGCAGGGTGATTTCTCCAGCCAGACTGTGGCACTTCGGGCTTCAGCTTTGCATCGGGGACTCATGAGTTCTGAGGTGGGGGATGACGCTGTCCTTTTGTTTGTGCCAGTCCTGGGGCTCACACACAGGGCCTGGGCCTTGTCTCTGAGGTTTTTAACTCAAGGCTGGCACTCTACCACTTAAACCATGGCTCTACTACTGGCTTCTAGGTGGTTAACTGGAAATAAGAGTCTCCTGGACTTTGCTGCCTGGGCTGGCTTTGAAGCATGATCCTCAGATCTCAGCCTCCTGAGTGAAATAACCTGGGAGGAGGGGGGCGCCAGAAGCCACATCCACGTTGGCATCATTGCCATGCCCCATGCAGAGCGTAAAAGGGGATCCCCCACATTAAGGGGACCAGAACCATGCCCCCCCACTGGAGGGGGGATATATAGGAGGACAAAAAGAGAGGCTCGGAGAAAGCAAGGTGCCAGGAGGTGCCTCGTGGAGCTGAGCCTGAGGGGAACCCAGGCTTGCGGACAGAGGAGGCTGGAGCTCAGGCCTGTGGTGTGGAAAGGTCAAAGGTTGGGCCTGCATTGCATAAAGGCCCCAGCCCCTGGGCCTACAGACAGGAGAGGCCTGAGTCCAGACTGGCGACGAGGAGAGGCCCCAGTCCGGGCCTGCAGAGAACAGAGGCCAGAGTGGTCTGTGGAGCCGAGGCCTGAGGAGAGCCATGAGGCCCGAGGAGAGTGGACAGAGAGCGGAGCTGAGCCTGAGGCCTGCGAGGGGCCTGGAGCCTGAGGCCTGTGGGGAAGTCAGAGCATGTGCCTGTTGAAGAAGAGCAGTGTGAAGCAGAGTGGACAGAGAAAGCAGACAGAGAGCAGATGGAGCAAAGCAGAGTGGAGACAGAGTCTGCGGCCTGCAGAGGAGGTAGGAGCCTGAGGCTTGTGGAGAGGTTTGAAGTCTGAGGCCTGAGGAGAGGCCTGAGGTCTAAGGCCTGCAGAGAGGCCTAAGGCCTGTGGGGAGGTGTGAGGCCATGGAAGCGAGGCCTGTAGGAAGGAGGAATAGGAAGAAGTTCGTTCCTCTGGAGGTTTGGGGTTTGAAGGTTAAGGATTGGAGGTTTGGAGGTCAGGTCAGGTCTGGGTTCTGGGTAACTAGCCCAGGACAAGGTAGTCGCAGGCCAGCATTTGGAGGTGAAGGGCTGCTTTGGTTCTGGGTTTTAGGTTGTAAATAAAGTTTCTTTGTAAATAAAACCCCTTCTCACCTCAGTGGATAATTCTCACTCTCAGGATACAACATTGAGTGGCTAGGATTGCAGGAGTGAGTTACTTTTGCCCAGCAGGGCACCTCTTTTCTGACTTGGGCTTCTTTCTTTCCACTAGAGATGACAGGACCCCCTGCATGAGTGACAGCAGGAGGCACACAGTCCTTGGTGCTTGCACTTAGCCTCCCCTCTGGCTCTGAGCATGGCTGGGCCTCAGGCCGCTTTCCTTGGAAATTCCTACAGCTGGCCTGAGCCTGGAGTGTGGTCCAGCGGGGTGCAGACAACAGGGCAGAGGGCAGCTGCCCCTTCCCCAGCCCCAAGGATGGGCCTCCCTGCCTCCTTCAATACCACTCAGCCCTCCTTCCTCCTCCTCTGCTTCTTTCTTCTACCTTAGCTGCTTCCTCCCTCCTTCCTTTGTCTTTTATCTTCTTCCTCCTTCCTCTCCTCTTCTGCCCTGTCCCTGCCTTTCCTCTCCCTCCTCAGTGGCTTCATAGCTATCCTCCTAAGTCACCCTGACCGGCAGCACAGTCTCTGCTGTCTGGGTTCCAATCCCAGTTCTACCTCTTGCTGGCTGCGTGACCTGGGCTGGTTGCTTCCTGTCTCTGTGCTTTGGGAGGCTGACTGCTGCTTTCCTGGCCTGTCAGGGCCTAGTCCTGTGGGTGCTGGGTGGGTGCTCCTGATTCACGGTTCTTGCTTTGCCCCCTGGCTGGGGTACCGCGTGGCTATGGGAAGGCAGGGTGCTCCAGGCTTCCTGCCTGTGAGACCCAGCCCTGGCTGGGGCCCTTTGGGGCCTGGGATGGTTCCAGCCTGCAGTAGGAGTTCCCTTAAGGGATAGGCACAGATGGGGATACCCGGGGCCAGGCCTTGCCGGGGCCTAAGTCTTAGCTGCCCTCCTGTGTGGTAGGGGTGGTGCTGGCCCCACTGCAGAGCAAGCCAAGGGGAGGAAAGCACGGGGCAGCGGCCCAGGGTCCCACGCAGGAATGAGGTGATCATCTAGGGCACCTCTGAGTTGTGTGAGCTGTGTCCCCACTTCTAGGTGAGGGACCTGAGACCCAGAGAAGACAAGCAATGTAGCCACGGCCACAAAGCCAATGGGGGCAAAGAAGAAGGATGGCCTGCACCAGCCTTCTTCTCTTAGGCTGTTGCCAAGGCTAAGCCAGGTATTCACCATTACAGAGGCCTGGTTCCTGGGGCTCCACAGCATCCTGGAATCCAGGCCTGGCCAGGACACTGTGGCCCTCCTCTGCCCTCTCAACAAGTGACCTCCACATAAATGCGCAGAGCAGCACCCTGAGGGGTGCCCTTCAGTGGGCTTCTGTAAGTGTACCCTGTGCCCCCCCACCAGACCTATCCAGCATCACAGCAGACTGACTCCCTCCCCCTGCAAACATTATTCTAATTTTCATCACTATAAATATAAATGTTGCTTGTTCTCAAAATTCATCGCA
Source organism: Perognathus longimembris pacificus (assembly GCF_023159225.1). NCBI lineage: Eukaryota > Metazoa > Chordata > Mammalia > Rodentia > Heteromyidae > Perognathus > Perognathus longimembris. Next base: position 66,158,453 of record NC_063166.1, on the reverse strand, counting down.
ACGGTACTTACTGGGCCTTTTTTATTTTTGGCCGGTATGGAAGCTTGAACTCAGGGCCTGGGCACTTTGTGCTCAAAGCTCACTCTCTGCCACTTGAGCCACAGCACCAATTATGTTTTTGTTGTTGTTGTTGTTTTTTGTTTTTTCTGAGTAGTTGATTGAAGAATCTCATGGCCATTTTTGCCTGGGCGGGCCTTAAACCATGGTCCTCAGATCTCCGCCTCCAGATGAGCTAGGATTGTAGGCCTGGGTCACCTGTGCCTGGCTATGGGGCCTATATTGGAGGTAAGAAAAATACAGCCCAGAGAAGGGGCATGTTGACCACGGGAGGTCCTTGCTGTGGGCAAGGGTGGGCAGAGCTGAGGGCAGTGTCCCCGTCTCGTGGGAGTGGCAGGAGGCACTCCGTGAGGTCTCTCTTGAGGCCCACGTGCGGGTGCAGGCGTGAGCACTGCGCGGGAGTCCTGTAGACACAGGTGAGAGCCAGGGCGGATTGACACGGAGGGGTGACAAGAACAAGGAGATGGCTACTTTGTTTGCACCACCGCGGTCCATCCTCCTCCCAGCCCTGTCCTCAGAGCCGGTTAGGGGCACCCCTGTTCCCAGGAGCCGCTGCTGCGCTGGGATGCGGGGGTAAGGGTGCGGGGCGGGGCGCGGGTGGGGGCCAGGGAGGGGCAGGTTGCCTGAGGGGGCGCGGGGAGGAGAGGGGAGCGGGCGGGTGAGGTACAGGAGCCGGGAAGGCTGCGGGCCGGCGCGGGTGGGGGCAGCCCACGAGGCCCGCCCGCCCCCCGCGGGCCCGCAGCTGACGGCGGAGCGGAGCGGGGGAGCGGGGCGGAGCAGATGGACGGGGCGCCGGCGGCTCGGGGGTCCCCCGGTCCCGTCCAGGTGGCGCGGCGGCCGCTCGGGGCCCGCTACGGGCCCGGGAGGGAGGGGACCCCGCTTTCCATGACAATGCGAGGCGGCGGCACAAAGGCGCCGCAATCAGCGTTTTATTGGTTGGAGTTAATTATCTGCGGCGGGGCGGGCGGGGCCGCGGCTCCCCCGAGGGCTGGGGGGCGGGGCGGGCGCGGGGCGGGGCGGACGTGGAGGACCGGGAGGCCCCGCCCCTTCCCAGGCTCCCCCTCCCCCTCCCCCTCCTCTCTCAGGCTCCCTCTCCCCTCCCCCTCCCCCTCTCCACCTATCCCCTCCCCCTCCCCTCGCCCCCCCTTCCCTGCACCCCTCCCCGGGCTCCGGCTCCTCCTTCCCGGCACCCCTCCCCTCTCCCTTCCCCCCCATCCCCGCCCCCCCCAGCTGGTGGCAGGCCGCCAGCGCCCCCTGGCGGACGCTCGTCCCCACGCGGCTGAGCCTCACCTGGCGCCCAGGGCCAGCGCGCTACCAACTGAGCTACAGCTCCACTTGTGGATTTTTTGGTGGTTAATGGGACAGAAAAGTCTCAGGCTTTTCTGTCCTGGCTAGCCTCGAACCTCCCATCCTTAGATCTGTTTCCTGAGTAACAGGGATTGCAGGCCTGAGCCACCAGCCCTTGGGCCTGGCTTGAAGACAGTCTTGATGCACCCATGGCCAATGGTATGTGGGGTACTACTATTTGGGAAACCGCCTGACAATTCCACACAAAGTTATATGTGCATCCCTCCACGATCCAGCAAGACCACTGCCAGTTTTTTGACCAAAAGAAACTACACACACGCATGCCCCCCCACATGCATATTTTATTTATGTGTATATGTATGTATATTTTATTTCTTTTGGATAAATATATATATATATTCCCCAAAAGATCTCACATACAAATGTTCATAAGATTAATAAGAGTAACATGCAGTCAACAACCACTGGAAACAGCCTAGTGTGTCACCTCTGAGGGCAGGTGCTACAGTAACCACCAGTGAGCAGTGTGGTAGGACCTCCAGATGGAGAGGAAACAAGCTGGCCCCAGTGCCCAGGTGACCCCGCTGCCCTCCCTGTGGTGCTGGCAAATGGGAGTCAGCCATGTGCTGACAGAAGCAGGTAGGGCTGGCTACCCTGCCTGCAGGTGGGAGAGCCTCAGGAAGTGGGGGGACAGTGCTCTGTGGCTGTCTGGGGTGCTGAGAATGATCACTTGTGTGTTGATGACTAAAACATCAGCCTGCTTTCAATGAGTGAGGTGCAGACAGAGGGTGTGTTACATGGAAGGAGATCTGCTCTGTGTGGAGGAGACTGGCTTTCTGCTGCAGTGGCCCTGGGCTGGGCAGAGACTGCTGTCTTCTCGTAGACCTGTTGGATTTTCAACTGAGGGAATGTACTGACCAAGCACAAACTAATTCAAGAAGCCGGGTGCTAGGGGCTGGGGATATAGCCTAGTGGCAAGAGTGCCTGCCTCGGATACACGAGGCCCTAGGTTCGATTCCCCAGCACCACATATACAGAAAACGGCCAGAAGCGGCGCTGTGGCTCAAGTGGCAGAGTGCTAGCCTTGAGCAAAAGGAAGCCAGGGACAGTGCTCAGGCCCTGAGTCCACGGCCCAGGACTGGCCAAAAAAAAAAAAGAAGCCGGGTGCTGTGGCTCACCCCTGTAATCCTAGCTACTCAGGTGGCGCCTGAGATCTGAGGATCTTGGTTCAAAGCCAGCCTAGGCAGGAAAGTGCATGAAACTCTTATCTCCAATGAATCCCCAGAAAACCAAACGTGGTGCTGAGGCTCAAAGTGGTAGAGTGCTAGCCTTGAGGGGGGAAAAGCTCAGCGACAGCACCTAAGCCTAGAGTTCAAGCCCCATGACCAACAAAACATCAAAGTAATTAAAGATGAAAAGATCTGTTGGGCATGGTGGTACATACTTGTAATCCCAGCCACTCAGGAGGCAGAGGAAGGAGGATCACAGTTCCAGTCTGAATTGTAATGATGTGAGAGCCTATCTGAAATATTAAAAGCAAAAGGACTGGGAGATATGGCCCAGTATGGCAGTACTCCCTTAGCAAATACAGGCGAAGTTCAATCCCCAGTACTGCAAAATAAATAAGTCATTACTTTGTTCATTATTATTTATTTATTTATTTATTTATTTATTTATTTGGCTAGTCCTGGGCCTTGAACTCAGGGCCTGAGCACTGTCCCTGGCTTCTTTTTTTTTTGCTCAAGGCTAGCACTCTGTCACTTGAGCCGCAGCACCACTTCTGGCCATTTTCCGTATATGTGGTGCTGAGGAATCGAACCCAGGGCCTCATGTATATGAGGCAAGCACTCTTGCCACTAGGCCATATTCCCAGCCCTTTGTTAATTTTTTTTTTTTTTTGGCCAGTCCTGGGGCTTGGACTCAGGGCCTGAGCACTGTCCCTGGCTTCCTTTTTGCTCAAGGCTAGCACTCTGCCACTTGAGCCACAGCGCCCCTTCTGGCCGTTTTCTGTATATGTGGTGCTGGGGAATTGAACCCAGGGCCTCATCTATACGAGGCAAGCTCTCTCGCCACTAGGCCATATCCCCAGCCCCTGTTAATTATTTTTTTTAAATATCTTAATTATTAATTTTTGCCAGTCCTGAGGCTTGAACTCTGGGCCTGGACGCTGTCCTTGAGCTCCTTTTACTCAAGGCTGGCACGCTACCACTTGAGCCGCAGATCTACTTCTGGCTTTTTCTGTGATTTAATTGGAAGTAAGAGTCTCACAGATAGATTTTTCCTGCCCAGGCTGGGTTCAAACCTCAATCCTCCAATCTGCCTCCTGAGTATCTAGGATTCCGGGTGCAAGCCACCAGCACCTGGCTTGTTAATTATTTTTATTTATTTATTTATTTATTTATTTAGCCAGTCCTGGGCCTTGGACTCAGGGCCTGAGCACTGTCCCTGGCTTCCTTTTGCTCAAGGCTAGCACTCTGCCACTTGAGCCACAGCGCCCCTTCTGGCCGTTTTCTGTATACGTGGTGTTGGGGAATCGAACCTAGGGCTTCATGTATGGGAGGCAAGCTCTCTTGCCACTAGGCCATATCCCCAGCCCTTGTTAATTATTTTTAAAGCAAAAATCTTCCATTGGCCCTGCATGACCATCTGGAGGAAGTTAGGCTGAGAACTGTCCCCAGCAGAGCAAGCTGGGGTACACAGCTGTCCCCTCTCTGCCCCTGCCCCTCAGCTCTGCTCCTGTGGGGGCTCTAGCACCCCCTAGTCTGTTGGAACCTCTGGACTGGGGCCGGGGGGATCCTCTCCTCATCTGTCAGTCAGGCTGCTCTGACTCCTGGTGCCTGTTGTGGATAGTGCCTGTGCCATCTTTAGGGGGAGCTGGCTCCAAGGTCTGTCCGCCTCCACAGGCCAGCCTTCTCTTCCTCTAGAGCCTCAGAACCCCCTTCAGAGCATGGAGGCCGAGCCATTGATCAAATGTGTTGCTTTTCCTTGAGGCAAAGGCTGTATAGAGAAGACATCCCACGACAGGAGCCCACAGCACCTGCCATCTCTCCACACAGCAGTGAGAAGCCGGCTCTGGGGAGGGCCCAGGTCTCCCCACAGGCAGGGTCAGCTCTCACCCTGCCGCTGGGCCGATGGCCTCCTTTGGAAACGGGCTCCAGGCAGATGCAGTCGAGTGAAGGTGGTGCCAAGCAAGGCATGCCCCAGCATGATGACTGATGTCCTTAGAACCGGGACATGTGGGCACAGACATGGGTGCACTGAGACCAGGTGACCACAGAGGCGGGGACCGGAGCCAGGCATCCCCCAAGCCGAGGAGCGCCAGGCTTGCCCAAAAGGCGGATGGGGATCCAGGAAGTGTCTCCCTGGCTTGGAGAATGCCAAGGCCCAGCAGGTGCCCTCGTTCTACTCTCTGATCTGCAAACACCTTAGAAAGTCACCTATCTTGGGGCCCCGTGGGGCCACTGTCCTGGAAGGCTCCACACTAACTAGTTAGCACCCAAGACAGCCCTAGACAGGGACAGGTACTTTGGAGAATCAAAACAAAGCACTTTTGCCTGGAGCTGGTGGCTCACACCTGTCATCCTGGCTACTCAGAGGACTGAGATCTGGAGGATTAAGGTTCAAAGCCAGCCGGGGCAGAAAAGTCCAGGAGAGTCCGTCTCAAAAAAAAAAAAAAAAAATCAACCATAAAAGCAGGACTGGAGGCACGGCTCAAGTGATAGAGCTGCCGGTTCCGCAGGCCAGCATGGCAAGTGCAGAGCCCTGAGTTCAGGCTGGGACTAAGACAGAAACAAAGAAAACCCCAAAGCACATTGCCAAGGCGGGCGAGAGAGAATGGCGGGAATCCGTGCCACACCGGAGGGTGGTCAGCGAGCCTCCGGGGAGAGGTGGCCCGTCCATGAGGCCATGGGGAAGGGGGTGCAGAGGTGCTGGGATGGGGGGCGCTGGGTGAGGCACACTTGCCCAAGTCTTTGAGAAGGTGTGGAAGGGGGGTTCCTGAGCCCGCTGCATGGCTGACACCGGTGCTCCCCTGGCCTGGGCCGGCTGGCAGCTGACGAGGAGGCCAGCCTCGCAGCTGACACGCTGACCTCTGATTGTGATTAATACCAGGCCCTCGCCCTGCCGCCGGGCCAGACCCTGGTGTGACAGCTGCAAGAGGAAGCACAGAGGGCAGGAAGGGGTTAAGGCGCTGCCTTCCATCTGAGCCCTTCAGACAATGAGGGGAGCTGGGGGAGGAGAGGGGTTCCGCTGGGGGGAGGGGCATCAGCTGGGGGAGAGTGGATGGAGGGGACCAAGGTCCTGCCTCTGGGGGCAGAAGGATCAGAGAAGAGTCCCCAGGCCTGTCCCCTCCCTCCATCCTCATCCTCACCCCTCCTTAACCCAGCCCAGTCCCCCCCTCCCCCACCAGCCTCTAGAACCCCACAGCTGGAATCCTGAGACCACAAAGCCGGTCTTTTATTTCCTTTTGCTAATCTGTCTTGGGGCTTGAACCCAGGGCCTGGGCACTGCCCCTGAGCTTTTTTTTTTTTGCACTCAAGGCTAATGCTCCGCCCCTTGAGCCACAGCTCCACTTCCGGTCTTCTTCTGGCGGGGTGGTTCATTGGAGATAAGAATCTCATGGATTTTTCTGCCCAGGCTGGCTTCAAACCCAGACCCTCAGGTCTCAGCCTCCTGAGTAGCCAGGAGGAGAGGCGTGAGCCACCGGTACCCAGCCAAAAGCTGTTGAATTGAGAAGTGGTCACCAGCCCCCAAAAAGATCTCACCTCCCTCACCGACAAACTGGTTTGCTTCATTAGCAGCAGAGCCCCCAGCCCATGGTCCCCACTGGAGGACTTGGGGGAATAATGCACAGCTGCACAGGCTTTTGTTCTGTTTTTTCAGTGCTAAGGTTTGAGTGCACGGCCTAGGCAGCTACTCTGCCACTCAAAGCACACCTCCAGCTCTTCCTCCTCTTGCTCTTTCCCCCATCACATCAATAATAACCAGACAGCCTCCATCTTGATCCTCCTATTTATGCGTCCAGCAGGGCTGGGTTGACAGGCTCATGCTGCCAGGCCTAGCTTTGATTTTTTTTTTTTTTCTTTTCCTTAATTGGTCTAGGTGGGTTCTTGAGTACTTGTTGCTCCTGCTCGGCCTTGAACCTCAATCCTGCCCATCTCCACCTCGTTGGCCAGTTTAATGATCATGCACGGAGCGCCGGCTTGCTTGAGGCCTGGATGAATACATAGAGCCCCCCTCCCCCCCTCCCCAGTACACAGCGGGCCACCCTTGATGGCTCTTCCCAAGAGCCAGGCCAGGCAGTGATGTCCAGCAACCCTGCAGAGAAACCCCAGCTCTCACTCTGGCCGTGTGGCCCCGGGCCAGTCGGTGAACCTCTCTGTGTCTTCATTTCCTTCCCTGTACCAGAAGGTGAAACTGCTAATGCCAGCCTCACAGGGCTGGGGTGGCTGGGGCAGCGTGGGGCCTCGCAGGAAGCACACAACTGCCACATCCCCAGAGGTGCTGCGCCCTGCTGTGTGACCTAGGGCAGGTGGCTTTGCTTCTCTGGGCTGCCTCACTTGTCGGGTGAGATCACATGGCCAGCCCTCCTCCCAACCTGCAGGACCCCCAGCAGGACCGCCCTCCAGGATCCCCCATTCTCCACCCCCACTTTTCCAGCTTATTGGGCCACAGCGCCACCTGTTGGCCTGAAGCTGCATTGCAGCCAGTGCCTAATAGGCCTGCTGCCCAGGCTGGGATGGGGGGAGGGGGTGCGGGGGTGGGGCTCACAGAGCCATCTGCAAAGCTGGGATTAGAACCCACCACCCCTTTCACCTGCAGACATGGCCCAAGGGCCTGTGCTGCCCCTCTGCCCAGAGAGGAGCCAGGAGCTGAGGCCCAGTGGCCCTGGAAAGAGGCCTAGATTGCAGAAGAAAGAGCACTGGGCTCTCCCTGCACCTTCCCACCCCCCACCATGTTTGGAACCATTCTGAGAAGCTACTTTGCGTCACCTGCGAAGGACGGTTTTCTGCACAGTCCACTGTCGTAGCCACCAGGCTGGGCTTAAAGGGGGGGGGGGGCAGCGCAGAGCTGACTGTGCACTGTGATTCTCCATCTGTTTCCGCCCCCGTGCTGTGGGGCCTCTGAGCACTAGGTGTGACCCCCACTCTTCTCCATGGCCACTCGGGACCGTTCACACCGATGCCTCTTTCTTCCCAGGCACACATAGCTGTTTTGAAGATGCATAGTCAAACAGCTAGCATTTATCGAGCGTTTAAGACAGGTGCCGTCCTGAGCTGTTTCCTTGCAGTAACTCAGCAGAAGGAAACACACTCAAACAAAACAACAACAAAAGGAAAGTGAAGTGAAGCTGGGCACTGGTGGCTCCCACCTGCAATCCTAGTTACTCAGGAGGCTGAGATCTGAAGAGCGTAGTTCAAAGCCACCCTGGGCAGAGAAGTCTGTGAGATTCTGATCTCCAGTTAACCACTAGTTAACCAGAAGTGACGCTGTGGCTCAAAGTGGTAGAGTATCAGCCTTGAGCAAAAAAGCTCAGGGACAGAGCCCCATGACCACCACCAGTTGAAGTGCCAGACTTTGAAGTCAGGCCCCACTTTACCATGCGAACCCCATTTTACCACGTGAACCTGAGATAAGCAGGCCCTGTGAGCAAACCCAGGACAAGCCCATTAGGGCCCAGTCAGTCTAGAACTCTAACCACTGGGAATGCTTAACTCTAACTGCCCCCAGAGTGCCTCGAGCCCTGAGCCAATCAGATTTGTACCCGTGTCCTAATCTTGCTTATCTTGCTTGTTTGAACACCTGATTGCTGTAACTTTGTTTTTTGCCTTTATAAGCCCTGTGTAATCGCAGCTCGAGGCTGCCTCCTAACCTCTGCTGTGTCGGTGGGTAGGACGAGGCCCGAGTCGCGGATCGCCTGAATAAAGTCTTGCCTTGCTTTTGCATTTCGGAACGGCTGAGTCTCGGTGGCCTTCTTGGTGGTTGTCTCGCGACTTGGCACAACACAGGAGAGAGAGAGAGAGAGAGAGAGAGAGAGAAGAGAGAGAGAGAGAGAGAGAGAGAGAGGCCTGAACAAGCACAGGTGAATTAAACAATTGGCTCTATTTCTAGAACCTTTCCTTTCTTTAAACTTTATTTTTGTTGACTTTTAAAATAACACACACCCAAAAAGAAAATTCAGAGTAGAGAAGTATCCAGAAAATAAGACAAAAATCACCTGAGCTTCCTTGTTTGTGCGAGAATTAAGGAGGGTCCGTGCTGTGGTCTCTCTCTCCAGTCGGTTCTGGGAGGCTGGGAGCCTGTGTGTACGGCTGTGTGCTTTGCTCAGCCTGAAGCTTCCTCCTCATGGGCTAAGACAGCTGCTGCAGATCCAGCCCTTACCTCTGTGTTCCTGCCAGTGGGAAAGGGGAAATGGGAAGAGGAGGACTTCCTCCTTCCTGTGAAGTATGTGACACAGGAGTTGCTGGTGTTATTCTGGATCACGTCTAAGTAGATGTTAGACACTAGGCCTTGAGCCTAGTGAAAGATAGGGAAGGCCGGGTGTCGTAGTAAGCAGTGGGTGGCTTGGCCCCTGGGGCCTGTTGCAGAGCCTGGCCCCGCACCCTGGCAGGGTCTGGGGAACAGGTTTCTCTCCCACAGCAGGCCCAGCGCCCAGTGCTTGGCCGAGGATTGCTAGACCAGAGCCAGAGTGCCAGCCGCACGGGCACCGAGTCAGGGCTCTGCCTCCTGTGGTTCCGTCCTGCGGGCATCCTGAGGAGACTCACACACCAGAGCAGCAAAGCATGCCGGGCCGAGGACACAGCGCCCAGACCGGCTCCAGTCCCTCCGCCGGTCACCCTGGAAGGAACAGTGCTGTCACTCTGTAAGCTAAGTGTGTGTGCCTGTGGGGGGGGGGAGGGGAACACGACGGGGGAAGGGGCTTACATTTTTTCAAGGTGGTTAGCCAGTGAGGAGCTTTAATCTGGTGACTCAGTTTCCCCATCTGGTGCTACAGCCTTGGAGGTGGCCTAGGTGGCCCCAGGTGTGAGTCTCGTTGTGTCACTCACTGGCTGGGTAACTTGAGGCAAGATACCTAACCCCATTGTTTCATAGCCTCCTCCCCCTCCCCTCCCCCCTCCTCCTTCTTGTCCTCGACCTCCTCCCACTTTTCCTGGAATTTAGACCCAGGCCTGACACTCTGGAGGGAAGGAAGCCCTCTGCCTGTTGAGCCAGGCCACCAGCTGTGCTTTGAGGCAGCGTCTCACTATGGAGTCCGGGCTAGCCTGGAACCTTCGATTGTCCTGGCCTCGAGTGCTGGGATTACAGATGTGCGTGGCCACCCTGGGCTTTCTCGGCTTCTTGATTTGCAGCAGGGGGGCCAAGGACGATATAAAGCAATTCACAGGGCTTCTGAGAACTAAAGCAGAATTGAATCCGGCCAGCCTGGGGGAGGCCGGGCCCGCAGGAAGGGCAGCGCCCTGGCCCAGGGCGGATCAGGAAGCGAGGCCTGCCCAGCCTTCTAAAGCCGGAGCGGGGACGGCTGCCCCGGGAGGCCTCGGAGAGGCGGGCCGGGCGGATGAGGCCAGTCAGGCCACACAGTCCTCCCTGTCCCTGTGGGCCTGGCACGTGCGGCTTCCGGGGACCACTGCCCTGCAGGACGGGCATTTACCCAGGAGCTTGCCCGCCACCCTGGGCCCTGAGCCACCTCGCTGGGCTTTGGGGTGTGATCTGGGGGACCCCGGCTGGATGACCCCCCCCACCCCCATCCTCTGCTCCCGCATCTGCCTTGCAGGGTGGGAAGGTGGCCCACGGACAGGATGGATGGAAGCACAGGGGCCTCAGAACCCGTGGACGACACCTTCCTCATTCGCTGTTGGGAACCATGGACAGGCAGCAGTCTCAACACAGGGCCGAGGCCGGTGGCTCACGCCTGCCATCCCAGCAACTCAGTAGGCTGAGATCTGAGGATCGCGGTTCCAAGCCACCCCAGGCAGGACGGTCCATGAGACTTTTTTTTTTTTTTTTTTTTTTGCCAGTCCTGGGCCTTGGACTCAGGGCCTGAGCACTGTCCCTGGCTTCTTTTTTGCTCAAGGCTAGCACTCTGCCACTTGAGCCACAGCGCCACTTCTGGCCGTTTTCTGTATATGTGGTAGTGGGGAATCGAACCCAGGGTCTCCTGTATACGAGGCGAGCTCGCTTGCCACTAGGCCACATCCCCAGCCCCTCCATGAGACTCTTATCTCTAGTGAACCACCGGAAAACCAGAAGTGGCACTGTGGCTCAAGTGGCAGGGCATTGGCTTTGAGTGGAAAAGCCCAGGGTCAGTGCTCAGGCCCTGAGTTCAAGCCCCAGGACTGAGAGAGAAAGGGGGGGAGATCAGATTTGGTCCTCTGGGGCCAGCACCCCACAGTACTCCGCATGTGCAGGGCTGGTCCCCAGGCTCTGGCTGGCCAGGCTGGTGACAGATGCTGCCCCTCAGCTCCTCACCCTCTGCCCTGGGACCCCCAACTCTCCCTTCAGCCCTGGGAAGGCGGGTGCCAGGCCCCTGCCACTCCCATTGCCGGCTCTGGCCTCCTCACCAGCTTTGGCTGCATCCACCCCGCGGCCAGCGACCTTCACCCCACCTGACAAAGTCTGCGGAGTCCGTGGTGCTCCGCGTTCCCGCATTCCAGGAATCAGGGCGTGGGTGTCCCCATTGACCCTGCAGGGCGGGTGCTGAGACCTGCAGCACGAGGGATGCGGTCAGGGCAGGGCAGGGCAGGACAGAGGCACCAGGGCTCCTGGCCAAGCAGCACCTGGCCAAGCAGACACAACAGGAAAGCCCAACCGGGAAGCCGGGGTGGGCAGGAGGTGAGGGTGGGGTGGGTGGGGTGTCTCCAGTCTGTCTCAAGTACCCCCCCCAGAAGGCAGAGCCACCCCTGGAGACCCTGCCCTGAGGGACTGTGGAATTTAAGGCCAGAGCAGCTGCGGGATGGCTGTCTCTACCCGGTGCCCTCCCCTCTGGGACCCCAAGCCCCTGGAGCACCTTCGGGGGGGGGACCCAGGGCACATTCCCACCTGTGCTGCCTGCTCCCCTCCTCCCTCCCCCAAATCCGCACAAGCCAACAACGCCCCTTCCACCCGAGGAGCTGCGATTCCAGGTGTCCACTACCAAGCCCGGCCTCTGACTCACCAGCCCCTCCTCCCCCCTGCCTCTTTCCCTCCTCTGTCCCTCCCCCGTCTCCCCCCTTCCCTTCCCTTCTCAGTTACTGGGGTTTGCACTCTGGGCTTGCACTTACTAGGCAGATAACCTTCGACGTGAGCCACAGGCCTTTGGTGCTTTAATTTTCAGATGAGGTCTGGCACTTTGGTCAGGGCTGACCTTACACGATGACCCTCTCTCTGCCTCCTGAGTAGCTGGGATTACAGGTGTGAGCCCTTGTACCGCCTGGCTCTGAAGTTCTGTTCTTTCTTGTGTTTGGATTTGCACGCAGGTGCCTTTTGGTGTTGGTTATTTTTTGAGGTAAGGCTTTAGGTGGAGTCTGCGAGGACTAGGGTCTCCTGTGTGTGTTTCCATGCATAGCCGAGGTGACAGGTACACACTTCCTTGCCCGGCCATTGGCTGGGATGATGTCTTCTAGGCTTTTTGTCTGGGCTGGCCTCAAATCTTGGTCCCTCAATCCTTGCCTCCCAGGTAGCTAGGATTACAAGCCTGAACCGCAGAACTGAGCTTACTCGTGTCCTATCTTCCTTCATTTCCCCCTCTCCCTTTCTCTCTCTCTCTCTCTCCGACAGGGACAGGGTGGTCACCACATTGCTGGCCCTGCCTCAGCCTCGGTTGCTGGCCCCACAGGCCCTCACGCCCAGCCGAGGGCATGGCTCCCGCACTCCCCTGGGTGCTCGGTGGCTGGGCTGGAAACTGGGGGTGGGGGTGGGAGGGAGGCTAATACAGGGGCATCAGGGGCCTGTGGTAGATAGTCTCCCACAGTGGGGGGGAGGGGAGGAGGAGCCCAAGGGGCAGATTTTCTTCCCTCCCCTGATTCTGTTCCTTTCTTTTTTTTTTTTTTGGCCAGTCCTGGGCCTTGGACTCAGGGCCTGAGCACTGTCCCTGGCTTCTTCCCGCTCAAGGCTAGCACTCTGCCACTTGAGCCACAGCGCCGCTTCTGGCCGTTTTCTGTATATGTGGTGCTGGGGAATCGAACCTAGGGCCTCGTGTATCCGAGGCATGCACTCTTGCCACTAGGCTATATCCCCAGCCCCTGATTCTGTTCCTTTCTGAGCTCAGCCTCGACAGGAAACTGAAGGCGGATCCAGAGTACAAGCAATGATGTTTTTATTTAAAAAATAAGAAAACCCTCATTACGACTCCGAGTGTGTCTGGGGCTGGAACTGGGGGCCAGGGTCCTCCAAGGGCAGTGTGGGGTGGCCCCTCCATTGTCTGCCTCCCAGTAGGCCCTGCAGCCTCGGCGGGGGGGGGGGGGCTCAGCTTCCCCATGCAGAATGGGGCTCAGGTGTCTGGGACGCAGGCACTCTGGCTGCGCTGTCCCTTGGGGAACTGCCCACGAGGGACCAAGTGAGTGGACAAGGCGGCAGCGGCACAGAGAAGCCAAGCACTTCCCCAAGGTCACACAGCTTGCGAGAGGCCGCGCTCGCTGCCCCCGCCGTGAACCCTCAAACATCGGTGAGCCTGCCTCCGACTGGAGGCTTCGAGTCAAGGGGTCTCAAAAGTGAAAGGAGAAGGGAGGCTAGAACTGCCGGGAGGGAGGGGCGGGGGGTCCCAGGTCAGGTGAGAGGAGAGGGCTGTGCCTGGCTGTTCCCGGACCTTGCTGTCCACCCTGGACTGTGTGCCGCCTCCCACCCCCAGGGTCCCAGCTGCAGGGGAAGGGCTGTGGGTGGGTGGGGGGGAGGAGGCTGGTGCTCTACCCCCGGCCTAGGCAGCGCAGTCCAGGCTGCAGTAGTCGGCCGTGGAGAAGAGTCTGAGCACGTTAACCAGCGGGAACATGAGTAGCGCCCCGACCAGCGAGCCCAGCTGCACCGCCGCCCCGCACCACACGAGGGCGCTGCGGCTCCGGTCGCGCAGGATCACACCCAGCATCACCTTGATGTAGGTGAGAAAGGCAGTGAAGAGGACCCAGGACAGCACCTGCGGGCGGGGTCCAGAGAGAGAGGGAGGGGGGAGGTCAGCGTCAGGGAGCCCCATGGAGGGGGGAGGGGAGCGCGGCTCAGCAGAACTGCCGGGGCTCCGTCCCAGGACATGGGGGGGGGGGGGCGGGGAGCAGGGCGCCTCTCCTCCCACACTAAGCTGGGGACATGGGGACACGGTGGGGACCACCATCAGATGAGGGTGGCACACATGGAGGGAGACAGGGCACCAGTCACCTCCCTCCCCCAAGCCCCAAAGGCTCTGGTCAGTAGGCAGAGGGGTCCCTGGTGGTGAGGGGAGAGGCAAAGGGCAGGCAGAGATGCTTACGATGAGGACTTCCCCACCCCAGTGGCCCTGCAGGAGAGGACAGGGGCTCAGCACAGCCATGGCCAAGTTGTAGGCCCCAAAGCCGGTGCCCAGCAGCGTGAGGGTCCCCAAGGTCAGCAGAGACCTAGGGAGAGGAGAGGAGGTGAGTGACACAGGGGAGGGAAAGCCTGCCCCTTCCCCCCCCCCAACTGCAGCACCGTGAATGGCCTACCCCTGTGGAGTTAAAGGCTAAAGTCTTAGGGGAGCCCCAGGCTGCCAGGCTCACAGCGGGTCAGACAGGCGCCTAAGCCTCCCAGCAAGAAAATCAGCTGTCCTGCTCAGGAGGCTGAGATCTGAGGATCACAGTTTGAAGCCAGCCCATGAGACCCTCGGTGCTAATAAACTACTGAAGCTGTATTTTGCTGGTTGTGTGTGTGTGTGTGTGTGTGTGTGCGCGCGCCCACGCGCACGCACACATGATCACAATCCCCTACGCAGCTTCCTTTGTGACGGGGATGGCAGGTGTGTGCTACCGCATTCCGTAGAGAAAACATACGGAAGCCAGCCCCCATGCATGCAGCCTGACAGGGGGGACTTCTGGAATGAAGTGTGCCCACCACCACCCCTGGGGCTCCTAGGGCCACGTGGGGGTACCTGGTAGGCAGGAATATGGAGAGGAAGCAGGCGAGAGGGCTGGCCACAGAGCTGAGGGTGGCGGCCAGATGGTAGGCCACGGGCCCGTAGGGCAGGCAGGAGTAAGTCTGCACGGAGGGCAAGACGCCGTTGGTGAGCGCACTCACGAAGGCCACCACGGTGTAGATGAAGGCCAGCTGGGCCGGCCGGAGGGGGGCTGCTGCTTTCTGCTCCAGGTGCTCCTTGTCCTTGTTGCTGTCCCCAGGGCCCAGGGGCCCCGTGTCCCTCTCTTCTCGGGGCCGGATGGAGTGCAGGGTGACCTGGGACTGCAGGAGGTCCTCGATGGAGCCTTGCCGGCCGCTGGGCTGCCGCTGGAGGAGGAGGAAGGCCATGAGGCAGCACAGCATCATGAAGGACAGCAGCAGGAAGAAGACCAGGGGCGAGAAGCGGGCGGGCAGGTAGCGGCTCTCCAGGTGGAAGGACGGAGAGGGGCTGCCAGTGCCCTGTAAAGGGGGGGGGGTGGAAAACAAGGTCGGGTCAGTCATGCTCCGGGGGGGTGGGGAGAGGAGGAGGGCAGGCAGGGCAACAGCAACTGCAGCAGCAGGTATTAAGAGAATATAACCGTAAACAATGGATGAATAACAGATCCCCCAACAAAACCTGCCCCTCAGGGACGCTCGGGGAGACCCATCCTCCATCCTGTGGTTCCCCTGCCATGCATCCTGGGGCTCATGGCCCTACATCTGATGGCAAGAAACCAGGACAGGCCACCTCCCCGCCTCTCCAAAGAGAACTCGTTGGCCTCCATCACTTCAAACTGGTTATTTTGAGCCACCATGAGGGGAGGAGGAGCTCCGTAAAGATGCCCGTGTGAGAGGGGAGGAAAGGTATCTGTACCCAGAAGAGCAGCACGACCACCTTTATCTCCATTGATAACAGGCAACCATCCGTGCGTCCATCCCTATGCAGTGTCCCTGCTAGCTGAAGACCCGGGCCCCTGAGTGGCTCAGGGTGCTAAGCTCCAATCAACCTGTTGGCTCTTTGAATCCCCACCTCAGTAAAAGTCTTTCTCTTCTTAATTTGCATGTGTCACTTATTTTTTTGGTCAGTCCTGGGGCTTGAACTCAGGGCTCGGGAGCCATCCCTGGGCTCTTTCGCTCAAGGCTAGTGCTCTACCACTTTGGGTCACACGCCACTTCCAGTTTTCTGGTGGCTAAGTGGAGATAAGAGTCTCATGGACTTTTCCTGCCCGGGGCTGGCTTTGAACCGTGATCCTCAGATCTCAGCCTCCTGAGTAGCCAGGATTACAGGTGTGAGCCACCAGCACCTGTTTTTAATCTGCATGTGTCACTTTGATCTGTAGCCCCATCAAAGTAAAAGGTTAGAGGGCACCCGTGCCACTGCATCTGGGACCAGGCAGTGGCCCGGGTCCCCCTGGGTACCTGGGTGATGTGGGTCTCTCTGGTGGTCCCGGGACGCAGAGTGGCATCGGCTGTCTGGGTGACGTTGACGCAGGTGCTGACACCCGAGCCTTGGATGAGAGCCACGAGCGCGGGCAGGAGGCCGCTGAAGCCCTCGCCCACGAAGAAGGTGGTGAGGTAATGGGTGGGCAGGCGGCTCATGAAGGGCAGGAAGGTGACGGAGGAGGTGCAGTCCACCAGCGCCAGGAAGAAGGTGAGGACGATGAAGGCGATGCTGTGGCGGCCGCCCATCACCCAGGACGTCCGGCTCCACAGGAAGGCGAAGAGGACGCAGGCCATGGTCCCCACGCCCAGGATGGCGAAGATCACGGGGACCTCGGACAGGCAGCCCGGCCGGAAGCGGTGCAGCAGGGTGACCAGGAGGGGCCCGATGTTGGCCAGCTGGATGACCACCGTGAGGTAGGAGGGCAGGTACCAGCCTTCAGGCAGCTCCGTCACCAGCAGGGGCAGCTCCACCCAGAGCCCGTTGACGGCCACCCAGGAGCCCATCCCGAAGACGCAGACCAGCAGGTGGATGAGGAGGGCCATGGCGCGTCCGCCTGGGGCTGGGAGCCACTGTCATCCAGATCAGCCTGCAGGAGAAGGACGCCGGGTGAGCGAGTTCTAGGGCATCACCCGCCACGAGACGACGCTTCGGGGCCCAGGGAGTCCTATTCCCAGGAGCCAGCTGGCTTTTGATTAGCTGAGGGTGCAGGTAAATGCCTTTGAGTGTGACTCATCGGTCCACGACCTGCTGAGGGCGAGCTCGCGACTCTGAGCTGCGCACTGGGGAAAACACGGGAAAGCAAACAAGGAAGCCAGTAAACCCAAGCTACAAAATCCCAGCAAAGTCAGGAAACCAAAGTGATAACCCGGGAGGTATTTGTAGCATAAATCACTGTCAGAAAGGCTTCTTCTCAAGGTGGAAGTGGCTCTATTGGTAAAGCACTATCCTGGAGCAAAAGAAGCTCAGGGACAGCACCCGTGCTCTGAGTTCAAGTCTTAGGATTGACAAAAAAAAAAGGGCTTATTTTCCTAATTTGTAAAGAGTTTGGGTACGGGTGGTTCACACCTGTAATCCTAGCTACTCAAGAGGCTGACATCTGAGTGTCTTAGTTTGAAGCCAGTAGATAAGTCCTGAAAACTCTTATTTCCAATTAACCACCAAAAAGCTGGAAGTGGAGGGAGGTGTGACTCAAGTAGGAGAGCATCAACTTGGAGTGAAGAAGCTCAGGGACACAGCACCCAGGCCCTCATTTTAAGCCCCAAATACTGGCACCCATGCACATGTGCGCGTGCGTACACACACAAGATTTTACAAATCACCAACAAAAGACCTGCGTAAGAAGCGGGTCAACAGGTTGGTATGAAGAACAGGATATGAGCAGTCTAGAGGAAAAGACACAAACAAATGTCCCATGTACACCTCTCTTCATCATGGGAAAGTGACTCCAAGATGTCATTTCTCATCGTAAGTGTGTCCCAGAGACAAAGGTTACCTGCCCAGGACAAAACGTCTCATGAATAAGATTATTATTGTTGTTGTAATAGCAAACTATGAGAATCAAGAAGGGCCCAGTGGAGGGGCTCCGTTCCGGCCGGAATACTACATACCCCATTACAGGACTGAGGCTGGGGAAGGGGCTGGTCTCCCGGCTAAGGGGGAGCAGGCTCCAGGCTGCACCAATAAGAGAACAAAATCAAGTGGAGGAAGACACAGGAGGAAAACGTGCTTTACTATAGCAACCTGGGCACCCAGGGCCTGCTGGGGTGTTGGGGACTTGTCCTGTGTGTGTGTGTGTGTGTGTGTGTGTGTGTGTGTGTGTGTGTGTGTGTGTGTGTGTGTGTATGTGTGTGTAGAGTGGTACTGGAATTTAAATTCAAGGCCTTGCTGGGATTGCTTGCTCACAGCTGGTGCTCTCCCACTTGAACCATGCCTTCTACCCAGCTTTTTGCTTGTTAATTGGAGATAGAGACTCACAGATCTTTCTGCCTAGGCTGGCTTCAAACTAAGATCCTCAGATCTCATCCTCCTGAATCTCTAGGCATGAGCCACTGTGGCTCCTGGCTTGAATGTATATCTTAAACACACACACACACACACACACACACACACACACACACACACACCACTTTTTGTTTATGATGCACATGAGCATACTGCCTAAATACAGAGACATATTTACTTGACATAAAACTTCAATCTGGTGGGGTTTTTGTTGTTAGGTTTTCTTGTTTGTTTGTTTTGGTGCTGGTCCTGGGGCTTAAACTCAGGGCCTGAGCCCTGTCCCTGAGCTTTTTCGCTCAAGACTAGTACTCTATCACTTGAGCCACAGCTCCACTTCTGGCCTTTTGCTGGTTAATAAGAGTCTCACAGAGTTTCTGGCTGGCTTTGAACCACGACCCTCAGATCTCAGCCTCCTGAGTAGCTAGGATTACAGACATGAGCCACTAGTGCCCAGCTCAATCTAGTTTGTTTTGTTATTTTCTTCCTTCATGTAACCACATAATTTTCTAGGGGGACAGGCCTTCAAAGACCACCTACTCCGGCCCTGGGGACCAGTGTCACCCCACCTGAGCTGCCATCAGCTCTCTCAATTAGTGTAAGGCTTGAAGCACGGCTCTGCAGGCTGAACTGGCTCTGCCGTTGCTGGCTGGGTGGCATGGTAGGCCTCTTTGCTTCTCTGGGCCTTCCTGCCCTCTGACCGGGGAGGAACACAGCCCTGTGTCCCCTGTGGCTGGCTGTAGGTGTGCACACTGAGCTCCTGGCTCAAGCCGTGCTGCCCTGTGAGTGTGTGGGGAGGGCTAGCTGATTGTCTGCAAGTGCTAGGTGTCTTGGCCTTTTGTTTCTAACTCAAATGAAAATTAAGTTGTTATAAATATGCTCTTGGAGAACCATCGGAGTCACAACGATAGGAAAATAAAAATTGTCTCAGCAAGGCAAAATATACTTTTGCTCAGAAGGGCGCACCATCAGCCAAAAATCTGGTAAGCAAGCAGAGGGAGAGGCAGTCTGCTCAGGTATTTATCCCTACCACTGCAGGTCCCACCCCTCTGCTCAGATTGGTTGAGCTCAGGTTCACAATCTGCGCACGATTGGCTGGTTTGAATGGGGTAAAATGCATTTACATGAAGTGATTTTGCAATAGGATCAACTGGTTCACAAGTAATCCTAAAATATACCATACCCTCTGCTATTTCTTGAACAGTCTGGGGAGTGTTGCAATTCCAGCTGGAAAAGACAGTTTAAGACAAACCCTTAAATTGTACAAGAAATGTACCCACTGCTTTATGTATGAATTTGTAACCCCACTGTACATCACTTTGACAATAAATAAGTAATTATTAAAAAAAAAGACAAACCGTTACATTTTATAAATCCTTTCTTATCCCAAAGCAATTCCTCTTTTCCTTAACAAGAGCCTAGCCAGCAGGGCCAAAGCAGGAACTTTTTTTAATTTTTAATTTTTTGCCAGTCCTGGGGCTTAAATTCAGGGCCTGAGCACTGCCCCTGGCTTCTTTTTGCTCAAGGCTAGCACTCTACCACTTGAGCCACAGCACCACTTCTGGCCATTTTCTATATATGTAGTGGTGAAGAATTGAACCCAGGGCTTCATGTATACGAGGCAAGCACACTTGCCACTAGGCCACATTCCCAGCCCCATAAAGCAGGAACTTTTAAGCAACCCACTTTGACAGAAAAGACAGCCAGGCACTGGTAGCTCACGCTTGTAACCCAGCTACTCAGGTGGCTGAGACCTAAGCATCCCAGGTTGAAGCCAGCCTGGGCAGGAAAGTCCACAAGACTCTTATCTCCAACTACTCATCAGGAAACCGGAAGTGGCACGGTGGCTCAAAGTGGTATAGCACCAGCCTGAGTTAAAGAGCTTAGGGACAGCACCCAAGCCCCGAGTTCAAGCACCATGACCACCAACAAAAAGAAAAGGCAGGTTTTTTGTTTTTTTCCCTCACAATGACTAATAAAATTAAAACAGGAAACACCTCCCCCCTCCAGCATTCAGAGACATGTCATCCACCAGGCTGCTCCGGTCACAGGAGGAGACAGGCCAGGACCGTGGAGAGCGGAGGCTGGAGCAGGTCCCTGCGAGGCTTGACTCCTGCCTTTTCCTTTCTTAAAGTTTATTTTTAGGTTTTGGAGCCCAAATCTTACTATGTAACCCAGGCTGACCTTGACCTTGAGATCCTCCTGCTTCAGCCTCCTGACTGTGGGAATTACAGGTGTGTGCCACCATGCTGGGACGGTCCCTCCTCTCCTGGTACCTTCGGGAGAGAGTTCAGGTGGCCACGCCACCCCAGAACCTCCCACATCCTGGCGGTCCCCCCCCCCCCCCAGGTTTCCACATACGGAACTTCCTGGGGCCCAGAATGGAGGCAGTCAGACCTGCTTGCAGCCTGCTCTACCACCTCCCCACTGGGGCCTTGTGCAAGCGCAAGCTCTGTTCTCTCCCTCGTGGAGCTGGCTGCCAAGGGCACCTGCCAGGCTGAGCTCCTGGGCTGCCCCAGGACTGGAGGAGGGAGGCGGGCTCCCTGGGCGCCCCATGTGGTCCAGCCCCAGCTGGGGTCCCGGCCTGGAGCCCAGGCTTCCCGCAGGACCCACCCAGAACCTCTCCAAAAGGGTGAACGGCAGCCTGATGCAGGGCAGGAGGGAAGATTGGCCACCCCTGTGGGTTTTTCTCTCGGAACAGCCCCTCCAGGGCCAGGCAGACCAGATCAGCCCAGCCCAGCCCGGGGGCAGAGGGGCAGAAGCAGCCACTCAGGGGGCAATAAATGATCCACCTGATCAAGAGGAGGAAGTAAATAATTAAAGGAGGCAAGGCGGGTGGCAGCTGGCTGTCTGGATACCACGAAGTTGCTGGAGTAGCAGGAGCTTGGGGGGGGGGGGGGGGATGCCTGTTACACAGTGACACTCCCAGCTGGAGGAAACCCGGCTGGACTTCCAGGGTGCATCCTGGGACCAGCATCCAGCCCCCTTCTTTCTAGCCAGGTCTCTGGGTGCTGACCCCGCAGCCACCTGGGAATTGCTGAGAGTCTGCCATCTGCCGTGGTGCAGCTAGGCATGACCCTGACCTCTGACCCCAGCCGCCTCTGAGGTCTGGGGACACAGTAAGAAGCAGCCATCCCTGAGGAGGGGGTGGGTGTGGGGATGACCCTGACCTCTGACCCCAGCCGCCTCTGAGGTCTGGGGACACAGTGAGCAGCAGCCATCCCTGAGGAGGGGTGGGGGTGGGGAGACCTGGGGCAGAAGGAACAGCATGTGCAAAGGCCCCCCTGTTTCAGAACGCTAAGGAGCAGCTCGGCACAGCTGGCCCTCGGCTGGCGCAGTGTAGGCCTCTGTATCGTCTGCCCTGTGTGCAGTGGTCGTGAGTCCTCCTTCCCCCACTCACTCTGTTTTTCCTGGGTGCCTGCTAGGAGCCCGGGAACCACTCCTGCCTGCTCTCGGGAATGTGCGGAAAGTGGTCAGAAAGGGAGATAGAAAACAGCCAGCCAAGGCCAAAGGCTCAGACAGAAGCAAAGAGGGTGGAAGTGAAGGTGTGAGCTTGTGTCTGGAGAGAGAGGGTCCAGGGTGGAGACAGCCAGTGCAAAGGCCCTGGGGTGGGGCCTCCCTGCCGAGTTCCAGAAACAGACCTAAGTGTCCAAAGAACAGCTAGAAGGCCACAGTGGCTCGGCCTTGGGAGGGAGACAGGAGAGCGGAGAGAAAGTCACCTCAAGCTGCAGGTGAGAGCATGGGTGTTCCCCCTTAGAGCCCAAAGGCCCCTCCACCCAGAGACCAGCTCTTAATGTTTAACCTTCTGGCTGTGGGCAGGAGCCAGGGAGCCAGCTGGGGTGAAGGCTCCGAGCCTCTTTGCTGGGCTCATGTCTGTAACCCTAGCCATTCTGGAGGCTGAGATCTGGAGGGCTGAGCTTTGAAGCCAGCCTCCAGCCAAAAGCCAGGCTGGAGGCATGGCTCAAGTGGTAGAACGCGAGCCAAGTAAGCAAGCCAAGCAAGCAAGCGCTCCAAGGCCCTGCACTCGAGCCCTGGTTCCAGCAACAAACCAACCAAACCCCAAAGGGCAAAACAGCAATGAGAGCAATGCTGGCTGGCTGTGGCGATGAGCTAAGCTCCTCGCTACCTGTCGCCCCTTCACTGAACCGCTGGCAGGGAAGAGGAAACTGGCCCAGGCAGGGAGGGGAGTTCACCTGAGGTCACACAGCCTCTCAGCTGCGAGCTGAGGCTTAGGCCCAGGTATGTGGGCCCCTGTGGGAGCTGGCGGGGGGGGGGGGGGAAGGGATGCCTGGCGGAGCACTCCCCCCCCCACAGCCTCCCTGGCATTTGGGTTGACATGGGGGAGAAATGGAGGGACGGGGCCCTCCTGTGCATCTAGACCAGAAAACAGAGGATCAGGCTGGCCGGTAGCAGGTGGTTGGCCCCTGCATTCCACAGAGGAGCCCCATAGCCACAGTGTCTCCGTTTGCTGCTTGGTATTTACTGACTTTCCTCCCCACCCCACCCCTTTTCTCCTCAGTTGTGGGACTTGAACTCAGGGCCTACGCACTGTCCCTGAGTCTCTTTGTGTTCAAGGCTAGTGCTCTACCACTTGAGCCATAGTGCCTCTTCTGATTTTTGAGGAGTTCACTGAAGATAAGAGTCTCACGGGGACTTTCCTACCGGGGTTGGCTTTGAGCTCTGATCCTCAGATCTCAGCTTCCTGAGTAGCTAGGAGATGTGAGCCCCCAGTGCCTGGCTTTGACTTTTATTTCTTGTGTGCTGAGGCTGGAGCTCCAGTGCCCCCCACAGGGTCTCCCCACCCCTGGACCCCATCCCCACCCTCTTTCTGAGTCATTGAATTAAACCCAAGAGAGGGGAGGAATTCAGGGTGGATCCCTCTTGTGGGGCTGGTGCTCCTATCCTCCTCTGACCCTCACTGGAGATCTAGTAGCTCCAAGGCCTCTCTGGCCCTGCTGCCAACCAGCAGCTCCGTCACACACCCCTTATCCTTGGTTTTTCCTTTTTTTTTTTTTTTTTTGCCAGTCCTGGGCCTTGGACTCAGGGCCTGAGCACTGTCCCTGGCTTCTTTCTGCTCAAGGCTAGCACTCTACCACTTGAGCCACAGCGCCACCTCTGGCTTTTTCTATGTATGTGGTGTTCAGGAATGGAACCCAGGGCTTCATGTGTGCTAGGCAAGCACTCTACCACTGGGCCATATTCCCAGCCCTCCTTTATCCTTGTTTATCTGGTAAGCGTGATCTTGGGGTCCTCTTCCCCATTGCCCAGACAAAATCTGGTCTGCCCAGGGTTGGGTCCCCGGCCCCCCATCCCTCCAGGCTCTCCATGTGCGATGTACATAGATAAGGTAGCAGCTGGTGGATACAGAGCCCTGAGAGCCGCCCCAGCCATGAGGGATGGTCCGGCTGGCCAGGAAGGCCCCGGCAGAGCCAGGCTGGGTGCTGCCCTCGGCTCTGCCCCGGGACGGCAGGCTCCTGCACCTGACCCGGATCGGGGCCTGGCCTTGGTGAGCCCGACTGGAGGAGAACAGGGTGGCTTTTGTAGGCAGGGTAGGGAGGCAGGGAGGCTGGGAGGCCCAGGGCTGAAAGCTAGTGGGAGAGTCCGGGAGATAAGACGGGGAGAGAGGGACAGAAAGGACCGAGAGCACGAAGAGAAACGCACAGAAAGACGAGGGATAGAAAGAAGGAAGGAGAAACTGAGGCCGAGAAGGAGGCCGGGAGGGGACTGGATGCTGAGCCCTAGGTGTGGGGGGAGCCTGGGCTTCGCTGCTTCTGGACAGGTGTGGTGTCCTTGCTGGCCGTCCTCCCTCGTCTGTGTCCCCATGGGGTGATGAGGGGTCCCGGCCCGGGCGTCGGGAGCTGGGCTGGGGTGTGAGGGTCCCGGCCGGGGCGTGGGGGTCCCGGCCGGGGCGCGGGGGCTGGGCTGGGGTGTGGGGGTCCCGGCTGGGGCGTGGGGGGCCGGGCTGCGCCGAGGCCGGACCCGGAGGCCGGCCGGGCCCGCAGCATCCTGGCTCCCTTCCTGCCTCCCCGCCTTCATGCCAGAAAAGGCGTCGGGCCTGCCCTCCCCCAGGCCGGAGGGGCATCGAGGCTTTCGGGGCCCGTCCCGCCCGGACCCCGGGGGGCCAGGCTGCTGGTGGAGCCCGGCTGGGCGAGGTGGGGACCCCGCGCCCGCTCCGAGGCCTCGGCGCGCCCGGCCGGCGGCCTCCCCGACCTGACCCGGCGGCCTGGAAGTAGGGGAAAGGCCGGGCCGCCGCGCCCTGCCCGCCCGCCCGCCCGCCGCGCCCGCGCCCCGCTTACCGGCCCGGCCCGTCGGGTCCCGCTCTGCGTGCCGCCCGCCCCGGCCGCACCTGTCCCCGCCCTGCCAGCGGGAGGAGCAGGGCGGGGCGCGGCCTCCCCACGCCCGGCTCCGCGGGACGGGCCGGGGCTGCGCCGGCGCTCGGCCCTGCCCGGCTCCCGGACCCCGGCGGCGGGGGTGGGGTAGGGGGGTGGGGCCCGGGCGTCACAGAGGCACGGGTTCCATCTGCACCCCCATGTTCCAGGTATGGAAACTGAGTCCCAGGGATGGGGCGGGGGGTGCGACCCCAACACGGGTGCCTCACACCCCACCACGTCTTCCTGCCGCCCTGTGGGGGAAACTGAGGCCCAGAGAGGCTACGGACTTGAAGGTGCTGGAGCTCATACAACCTCCCAGACAGGCCCTGGGTCCTGGGCTATGCCCATGGCCGGGGAATGGGGTGGGAGGGGTTGGTGGCACCCCGAATCCTAGGGGCCTGAACCTGCTCCCCCTCCAGCAGGCCCCCTGGTTGGGGCCTGGGCTATCCAGAAGATCTTGTTAGGTCCTCTCCCTGAGGGCTCCATGTAGATGCCCCCACCTCATTAAGTCTCTACCCAGTTACCTGGGTAACCTGCAGACCTGGAGGCAGTTACCTCCCCTTTCCCTGAGGTCACATCCTAATCCACCTGGCCACACCCCTTGGCCCTGCCCTAGATATAAGGGAGGGCTGGGTGGGGGTTGCTCTCTCTCTCTCCCTTCTCTCCGGCCATGGATCATCTTGGCCACAGGCCAGCAGTTTGGTAATAAACTTTCTCTCCTGCCTGAATACCGCGTGGCGTTCTCCGTCGGCTACCTACTTTAAAAAACCTAACAGATCTGAACCAGGGATGTCTTTTCACCGGTCCTGGGACTTGAACTCAAGGCTAGCATGCCCCATCATGGAGCCACAACTCCACTTCCAGCCTTTTGGTGATTCGTGGGAGAAAAGTCTCGTGGACCTTCCTGCCCTGTCTGACTTTGAATGGTGATCCTCAGATCTCAGCCTCCCGAGTAGCTGGGATGACAGGCGTGAGCCACCAGCACCGGCCTCCATTTAAGTCCTATCTCAGCCTTTATTGCTTTCTCATCTGTCACCTCTCCTAGGCACACCTCAACTGGCTGTCGGCCCAGCTGTCTATCTGGGTCCTGGGGTCGAGTGAGAGAGTTCAGGTTAGACCTGGAAGGTAGTAAAAGTAACAGAAAAGTGTATTGTCCTACCCATCCCCCCCCAACTGGAGCTTGAATTCCAGGCCTTGGGGGTACTGTCCCCTAACTCTTTTGCTCAAGGCTGGCACTGTACTTTGGAGCCACAGCTCCACTTCCAGCGACAGGAAAGTTTTCAAAGAAAGAAATGCACTTTCAAGGCCGGGCACCGGTGGCCTGTGACCCTAACTACTCAGGAGGCTGAGATCTCACAATCGGGGTTCAAATGCACCTCCTGCAGGCTGAACGCCGTCACATGGAGAGAGAGGCCAGGACTTTTACTCAGCACATTTTCACAGCAGGGTGAGGGGCTCTGAATTCTGAGCGTCCCCAGGACCAGAGTCCCTGGCCAAGGCAGGAGACTTCTTGAAAGGCACCTGACCCTGAGGGCGTGGCTACTGGGCAGCAGGGTCGGTTAGAGCTCAGTCAGCTCAGGAGCTTGTTGTACACCTAGGCAAGAGCCAAGCCTTTCATTAGTTTCCCTGGTGTAAGGTCCTCTCCCTGAGGGCTCCTTGTAGATGCCCCCACCTCATTAAGTCTCCACCCAGTTACCTGGGTAACCTGCAGACCTGGAGGCAGTTACCTCTCCTTTCCCTGAGGTCACATCCTAATCCACCTGGCCACACCCCTTGCCCCTGCCCTAGATATAAGGCAGGGCTGGGTGGGGGTTGCTCTCTCTCTCCCTTCTCTCCAGCCATGGATCATCTCTACCACAGGACAGCAGTTTGGTAATAAACTTTCTCTCCTGCCTGAATACCGCGTGGCGTTCTCCTTTACCGGCTACCTACTTTAAAATCTAACATGTGGTGCCGTGACTCGAGAAGGGATTAAGAGTCAGGGCAGGCGGAATTCCCCTCTATTTTTCTTCATTTCCTGGGAGTATTCCCAGTCCTGACAGCCCCTTTTCCACGAACCGAACTGCTGCCAGTTGCCACACGGCACTTTTCACTAATATCATTGCTGGCCTCCACATCCACCTCCACCTCCACACCACTTGTCTACCCTGGTGAGTGAAACTGCTGCTGCTCCGGTTCTCTGCCGCTCCGTCTGACGCTTCTGCCCAGTAAGCTCATCCACTAACCAGGCGCCTCCCTCCCGTGCTTTTTGGGTTTTGCATCACAGTCACACCCGGGCCGGGACACTGCTAGCACGCCTCTTGACAGTGCAATGAGGCCTGCTCGAAATACGCACAGATACAGTTTTTGCCACGGCAATGGTAAATGGTCAGAAGTCACTTACATTCAGGCTCTTTCTCTCTTTTCCTCTCTTTCTCTTCCTTTTTCTCCCTCTCTCATCTGCCTGCTTACTTTATAAAACTCCCAAGTTATACCATCCTGATAACGTGCCTTGCTCACAAAGCTGCCTCTTTTCACAGACCTCCGAAACTGAGGCTTGACCACCAATGTGCTTTGTCAGCAAAGATATCTAAAAGTTATTTTCTCTAGCATTGACCATGTGGTGGATATTGGGTTTAACAGGCACCAGCTTAGGTGCCATTATGTCATGCTATGTGTCCTCTGTTAGTGTGTTTGTGTCCTCCTGCCACCCCCCTCAACATGGCATCCCACTGGAGTTGATCAAAATATGGTTTCTCCATTTTATAATCTGAAAATTGTTGTTTGCTAGCAAAATTGTTTTTCTAACCAACCACGTGGTTCTAAAATATTGGGCAAAAAAAATGTCATTTACTATTGGAATTCCAAAAGAGTCTACCGCTGAAATTTATTTTTGCATGCTGTAAAACCTATGTGCACAGTGTGTATGTGTGTTCCATGTGTGTATGTCTGTAAACGTCATTTGTTAGTGAAGTCTTAGAAAAGGGAATTGAAGAAACTGTAGGAAGAAGATGGTATGGGTATGTCTTAAATTCATACAAGACAAAGATTGTTAAATTGGTGTACAATTGTTGATGTAAAACCAGTATGCCATTCTTTATATGTCCATCTAGCTACATATCTGTGCTAAAACTCATCACATCTACTGAGTTTTGTCATTGCAGAATTCTGGCAAGTATTTGGTCAATTCTTGACAAGGTACAGGTAAGCTCTAGTCCCCTTGGTCTCCTTGTTGTTTTAATTGGAAATAAAAAAGGGCTTTTGTGACAAAGACGCCTTGGATTGCAGTTCGAAGCCAACCCGGGCAGAAAATATCTCTCAAACTCCATCTCCCAACTAACCAGCGAAGAGCCAGGCTGGAAGCATGGCTCAAGAGACTGATCTCTAACCAGCTAAATGCTGGAAGTGGAGCTGTGGCTCAAGTGGTAGAGTACTAGCCTCAAACAGAAGTGCTCAGGGACAGTGCCCAGGCCCTGAGTTCAACCCCCATGAATGCCAATGGGGGCAAGCCATTCCAGCAACAAGCACCTAGACCCCTGGGACTTAGACAGTTCAGGGAACAAGGATCATGGAGTGGATTAAGAGGGAAATGATCGCATCCAAAATGGAGTCGCTTTGTCTCACCCTTTCAAAATTAATCAGAGCCAGGGGATCAAGAGATAGTAGCTTGTCCATCTAATGTCCATACCTGAGTATAAGAACTATCCAAGTCATCCAATTTTTAATTTTGTGCCCTAAGACCTTTTTCCTTAATATTTTTTTTTGTCCAGCCCCTGCCTCATGAGACTTCTTCCAGGCTTCATTCAAGGACTGGCATCTACCACCAAGGGACCCTGCTGCTCGCCTTCTCCAGGAGGGGCCACATTTCTGCCTTTTACCCCTAATGCCGACGCTCCTTGCCAGCAGGAAGCAGCCAGAGAGAGTTTTCACCCTTTTTCATAACTATTAAAAGGCTGGAATGTTAGGTCCTCTCCCTGAGGGCTCCATGCAGATGCCCCCACCTCATTAAGTCTCCACCCAGTTACCTGGGTAACCTGCAGACCTGGAGGCAGTTACCTCCCCTTTCCCCGAGGTCACCTCCTAATCCACCTGGCCACACCCCTTGCCCCTGCCCTAGATATAAGGCAGGGCTGGGTGGGGGTTACTCTCTCTCTTTCCCTTGTGTCACCTCTACCATAGGCCAGCAGTTCGGTAATAAACTTTCTCTCCTGCCTGAATACCGCATGGCGTTCTCCTTTACCGGCTACCTACTTTAAAACCTAACACCTGGGAGATGCAGGATAGGTAGGATCTTAAATGGTTGGAAAGTGCCAGCTGTTTACCTGAGCCTGCACATCAACTAAAACTAGGATAACCGCCCTGATTCTGTCTGTCTCTCTAACTCAGTACTGGAGCTTGAACTCAGGGTCTTGCACTTACCTGGCTTCATTGTTTACAGCAAACACTCAACCTCTTGAGACACACCTCTAGCCTGGCATTTTGCTGGTTCATTGGAGACTTGCAGAGTTTTCTGCCCTGGCTGCCTTTGAACTGCTGACCTCTAGATTTCAGCCTTTTGAGTGACTAAGATGACCAGTCCTGAGTGGATCTGCTGCTGCCTTCGAACACACTGAGGACTGTTCAGGATTGCCCCACTGTTTAAAGCGAAGGCTCATGTCTGTACGGGGAAGATGACGGGCCGTGTCCTGATGGGCTGTCGTGCTACTTCCTTTCTTTCATTGAGTAATTACTTGTTTATTTGCTGTATGGGGGATTGGACTTAGGGATCCAAGTGTTCTGCCACTTGAGCCATGGCCCCCATCTGTCATTTTTTGTGTGTGGGGAGGTTGTTTATTAGGAACACTTTTGCTCAGCTGGCTTTAAATTGAGATTCTTCTGTTTCCCCAGTAGCTGGGACTACATGCATGGACTATTGTGCTTGGTCTTCCTTCTTTTCTAATATGCAGACATTTTTATTATGTCTGTCATTTATTAGAGTCTTGGGACTTGAAGGTCATCTTTGTTGTCTACCTCTTCCTCCTCCTCTTCCTCCCAAAGTCATCTTCCTTGTCTACTTCTTTCGCCTCCTCCAGTGGAACCCAGGGCCTCCAGCACACAAGGCAGATGCTCCACCACTGAGCCACACCCCAGCTGTCTGGGCAGGGGCAGTTCGTCTCACCTTAAGTTACTCACAGGGTTGGGGAAGTACTTGGGGCCCCCATCCTGCTTTCTCCACTTATTATCTCTGAGCTCTCTTACCCTTACATGAAGTCTCCATTCAGCGGTTTCATTCGTTCATTTTGATTCACCCAACAAATGTGATTAAACGCCAGCTCTCCATCAGGCCTTGCGATGGATGGGTAGTTGAGATACACGGAAGAGGACAAAGTCCTGGTCCGCAGAGTGCTTCTGCAGTGGCAGGAGATGGACAATCAAACAGGATACACAAGGAAATTATTTAGTGTGTTGGAATATGAGTTCTGTAGAAAAGAGGGACCTGCAGTGGAGGGGAAGTGACGTGTGTGTGTGTGTGTGTGCACATGCATGCGTGGGGAACAGGGCTGGGCACAGTGGCCAGCAAGCCACAGTGAGGACGATGGTTCAGGCGGGGACTCCAGACCCCCTCGAGGGAGGGAGTTGTAGACAGGCTAGCTCTGGGAAGACAATAGCTGGTCAGATGTGGGCCCCGAGGGCAGGCGGGGCTCTTTCCTATGGCTGGAGGTGTTCTAGGATGCGGATGCCAGCGTGAACTTAGCCCACTCTCCTCCCTTGGCTTTTATCATTTGCCAACAAGAACAATACACTAAGTGGGGTGTGGTGTTGTGCACTTGTAGTCTCGGCACTCAGGAAGCAGGGGGCGGGAGACTCCACAGCTCCAGGCCAACCGGGCCACATAGCAAGATCTGTCTAACCATGAAAACTAGCTGGGTGCAGTGGTCCGTGCCTGGAATCTCAGCTACTCAAGGAGGATCATGGTTCACAGCCAGCCCAGGCAAAAGTGCTTGTGAGACTCCCATCGTGACGTCTAACAAGTTGCTCACAGCTGTAATCCCAGCCACGAGGGAAGTGTGAACAGGAGGACCAAGATCCAGAAGGACATGGGGAAAAGAGGAGACCCCATTTGGAAAAATAAGGAAAGCCAAAAGGGCTGGAGGTGTGGCTCAGTGACAACGCTGGCCTAGCAAGGCCCTCATTTCAAACACCAGTATCGCCAAAGAAAAAGTGAAGAGAGGAAGGAGGAAACCAGGCAAGGCAGAACAGCATGTTCATAAAGGGCACCCTCAAATCCCCAGTCACATTTCACGTTGGTCATGGGCTGGGTTCCAGGCAGGTAGTGTGGCAGCAAGAACGGGAGCGGAGGTGTGGCTGCAGTTACTGGGACCAGCCACCAGGGGGCGCCAGAGCAGGAGATCTGCTGGGAACCTTTTTTTCTTTTTTCCTTTCTTTTTTTCTTTCTCTCTTTCCTTCCTTCCTTCCTTTTTTTTTTTTTTGCCAGTCTTGGGGCTTGAACTCAGGGTTTGGGTGCTCTTCCTGAGCTTCGTTTGTTCAAGGCTAGTGCTCTACCACTTGAGCCACGGCTCTACTTCTGGCTTTTTCGGAGTAGTTTATTGGAGATAAGAGTCTCATGGACTTTCCTGCCTGGGATGGCTTGGAACTGCAACCCTCAGATTTCAGCCCTCCTGAGTAGCTAGGATTACAGGCGTGAGCCACTGGCATCTGGCTTGTGAGGAGCCTTTCTAAGGCACCAGATGGCTCATCCCTTTTGCTAGGGAGCTGTGGGGGCCCGGGCTCCACACAGAGGAGGGGGAAGAGGAGGAGGGGGAGGAGGAGGAAGGGAAGGGAGGAGAGAGGGGTCTTCAGTTCAGGAAAGGGCCTACTGGTTCCCCACAAGGACCTGCAGCATGCAGCAAATCCATCACAGACAGCATGACCTCGTACCCAGGAACTGAGCTCAAGA
Organism: Perognathus longimembris pacificus; assembly: GCF_023159225.1. Classification (NCBI taxonomy): domain Eukaryota; kingdom Metazoa; phylum Chordata; class Mammalia; order Rodentia; family Heteromyidae; genus Perognathus; species Perognathus longimembris. The sequence continues at coordinate 66,127,297 of NC_063166.1, read as the reverse complement.
GATCAGAACAGGCCAGGGGTTGGTGGTTCACATCTGTAATCTAGCTACTCAGGAGGCTGAGATCTTAGGATCGCAGTTCAAAACCAACCTGGGCAGGAAAGTCTTATCTCTAAGTACCACCAAAGAGCTGAAAGTAGAGCTGTGGCTTAAATGGCAGAGCATCAGTCTTTTTTTTTTTTTTGGCCAGTCCTGGGCCTTGGACTCAGGGCCTGAGCACTATCCCTGGCTTCTTCCCGCTCAAGGCTAGCACTCTGCCACTTGAGCCACAGCGCCGCTTCTGGCCGTTTTCTGTATATGTGGTGCTGGGGAATCGAACCTAGGGCCTCGTGTATCCGAGGCAGGCACTCTTGCCACTAGGCCATATCCCCAGCCCAGAGCATCAGTCTTGAGCAACAAAGCTCAGGGATAGCACCCAGGCCCTAGGTACAAGCACCAGCACTGGCAAAGAGGAGAAAAAGAGGACAGGAGAGGGGGAAAGGGAGAAAAGGAAAGGGAAGGGGAGGAGGAAGGAGGGGAGGGGAAGGGAGGGGTCTAGAACAGCAATTGCAATTGGGAAATCAATTGCATAACAGCATGTGGGTCCTAGTAAATCCTACAGCTTCTTTAGGGATGTGTGTATGTATTAACACATAACCCTGGGAGACTGGAAGGGGGAAGGGGGGGGGGGCGGAAGGAACCTTTATCTTTCACTGAGATATTTTAATTGTCCAGGAGTTTGTAACCCTATTAGTTGTATAACCTAAAATTAAAAAATACTATAAAAAGAAATGAAATAGCCAGTGATCTTTTGTGTGGCAGCAACAAAGATCCAGCTTGCAGGTCAGGGGAGGTGACAGCTCCCTGGGCTCTGCTCAGCCCAAATCTGACCTTGGGTTTGTCCTCTGGGAGGCAGAATGTTGCCTAAGGCACATTGGGGTTGGAGGTGGGGGCCTCTGACCCAGATCACAGACCTGGAGGAAATGGAAGGGGCATGTGGGGGGCGGGGGCACCTGTGGACACCTCTAGGCCCACAGGGCAGGGGCTGAGGCTGGTGGAAATGCAGGCCTGGGAAAGTCCACCCCTCTCTACTAAAGCTGGGACCCCTTTCTGCTGAGCTTGCAGGAATCCAGCGAGCTGAGATCTGGAATGTCTGCAAAGTAGGCTGGATTGTGAGCTGGGGCCGTGTACAGACTCGCGGACAGGTTCAATCTCCCCAACAGGGAAATGGTGGGGAGCAGGGGGTGGTTTGTGACCTTGCAGCAAGGTTAGCTCTCCGTTTTACTCAGGACCCAGATATCCTGCAGTGCTAACAGCCTGCCACCAGGGGACGCCATCCACCAGGCTGGAGAACCCCATGCATCTGGGAGCAGACAGCTAAGCCATGGTTCCCAGCCTGAGAGCAGAGGCCATGAGATGGAGGATCAGGCCTCAGAGAGGCCCTGGGACCTGGGCCAGAGGGGCTGGACACTCAGGGATCCCAGGGGAAGGGCCTCAGACAGGGAGAGGTGCACAGGGCCACACACAGGCAACACGTCCCGGGGACGGACGGCACTGACTTTCCCAGGAAGTTCTTCCTGCCTTGCTCAGACTTTCATCCTCCCTCTGTTCACAGCGTTGGCCACAGTCAACTCTATCATGATGATTCTCTCTCTCCCTCACTGGGGCTTGAACTCGGGGGCCTTTTGCTCTTCCTTAGCTTTTTTTTCCCTCAAGGCGGGCGCTCTACCACTTCAGTCACTCGTCCATTTCTGACATTTTCCCCCTTCTATTGGATTTGTCTGCCCAGGCTGGCTTTGAACCTCAACTCTCAGCTCTCAGCCTCCTGAGTCGCAAGGATGACAGGCGTGTGAGTGACCAGGCCCAGATGATTTTCCTCTTAATATTCTCTTTAAATGACCATTGCTCTGGGGGGTGGGGTACTTTCAGACACAGGAAGGTAGAATAATGCAACAAATGACCTAACCACAGATTAACGATCGCATTTTCTTGTTCTAGTTCCTTCTGAAGCATTTTAATCTACATACCATGTCTGATGATTTTTTTTTAATCCCCAAATACTTGAGTCTGCCTGTCTAAAATGTAAGTCCAGTTCCTTGAATGCTCCAGGGCCCTATGTCCCCGCTCTCCATAGGGGCGGTGTGTCCCATCTGTGTGCGGCTGCTTTCCCCTAGCTACTCAGGAGGCTGAGATCTGAGGATTGCTGTTCAAAGCCAGCCGGGGCAAGAAAAGCTGTGAGATTCATGTCCAGTGAACCACCAGAAAACCGGAAGTGGTGCCTGAGAAAAAGAGTTTACCTGAGACCACTTGGCTGTGCTCCTTGTTGGCCTCTCTGTCTCCACTTCCTGCCACCTCCGGTGTGGACTGTGGATGGGGACTGCAGAGGGCAGCCCGCCGTGTCCCCTGCAGCGCCCTGAGGCCCTGCAGTGCGCAGCAACACGTGGTGAAGGAACAAATGATTGTTACTGCACTTCTCCAGTGTGTCTGTGTGTTCGGAGGTCTCCGGCTGGGCGCTTAGTCCTTCCTCTCTCCTTTCCTTTCTTGAGCACCTACCACGCGCTAGGCAGTTTCTAGGTCTGGGACACGGACAAGGCCTCCCAGCCTGTAAACTTACTCGGGTATAAAGCAAGAGAACAAGTACATGTGGAATATTCCAGGTATAGGCCAGGTATGTGGGGTTCATGCCTGTCATCTGATGGATCACGGTTTGAGAGTGGTCCAGGCAACAAGTGTATGAGACCTCGTCTCAACTGACAAGCCAGGAGTGGCATTGTCCGCCTGTCATCCTAGCTACTCAGGAGGTATATAGGCAGGTTGTCTGGGAAAAAAAGGAAAGAGTCTATCTGAAAAAGAGCCCAAGACTCCCAGCGTTGGGGTGAGTTGAGAGAGTGTCCAGGAGGAAGCGCCGTGCTGAGCCCGATCTCCACATGAATGGCTGGATGAATGAATGAGTGCATGACAAAGTCCAGGTGCGATTTGGAGGTGAGGACCCTAGAGGCTGGGGAAAGAGTGAGCGGGGAAGAGGAGGAGGGAGGGTGTGGGCAGGGTCAGGAGGAGATGGAGGGCGGTCCTGAGCCCATGGAAGGTTCTGGATAGGCAGGGCATGTGGGGTGAGGGCTGGGGCACACAGGCTCTGAAGCGGGGGGTCCAGGAGGGATGGATGAGCTGAGCTAGCACACTGGGGCAGGGGGTTGGGGTCATTTGCATCTGATTAGCATGCGAGGCGGAGGGGTCAAGTTGAAAGCCGGAAAGGCCTGCCTGGCTCTGGGGTAGAGGGTCCCGGCTGGGCTGTTCATTCTCCACAGAGGCTCTGTGCTCCGTCCCTGGGCCGTGACCTTCCATGCAGGAGGGCCTCAACCCCCCCCCCCCCCCCGCACCCCTGCAGCCCAGCCCTGCCATCTGGGGCTGGGAAGGGGCAGCAGAGCCCAGGTCATTTCCTTTCATGAGAAGCCTGCTGCCTGCCGCCCGGGTGCTCCTTCCTCTTGCAGAATGCCATCTGTCAGGGCCAGCCTCTGACCTCTGACCTCTCCTCAGCACAGGGCAGACGGATGGGGGATGGGAGAGCCTCATCCTCCCCCTAGGGGAGACCCAAGCTACCCCTTCCCTCCAGAACCATCTGTCCTCTCCTCCTCCGGCCACCTGCTCCAAGTATTTCCTTCAGGCCACCTATCCCTTCTGAGCCTCTGTGTCCCCAAGGGTCAGGCGTGCCAGTGGCTTGCACCCGGTTTTGCCATCGCTGCCAGGTCCTCCAATCCACCAGGCCCATGTGTGACTCAGGGGTGAGATGGGGAATTTATGCTCCTCCATGGAGCTCATTTTAAAAATGCATAATGGCTCTGGAATAGAAAACCAGTCACAGGAGCCACAATTAGAAACCCAACGGGAAAGCCAAAGGGCTGGAAGCAAAACAGGGATGAAATGCTGGCCCTGCGCAGGTGCAGCCGGACAGGGAGTGTTTGCTGTGCATCTGTTTATCCCACTGTCCAGAAACAGCTCAGCTAGAGGAAGAAACCACCAAAGCTACCAGGGAGCAGTGGGAACTCGCCTGCAGGGAGGGGGACAGGGGAGTTCTGGGGACCACGGGGGTTGTTACATTGGAGTTGTGGCAAATCACCCTAGAGTACTTAGAGTTAGTGAATTGTATTGCATGGACAGTTCACTTTTAAAAGACACAGATGTGCAGGTTGCTGGTGGCTCACATTTGTAATCCTAGCTACCCAGGAGGTTGAGATCTGGGGATCATGGTTCAAAGCCAGCCCCAGCAGCAAAGGCCTTGAAACATTTTATCTCCAATTAACCACCAGAAAACCAGATGTGGTGCTGTGGATCAAAGGGGTAGAGCACTAGCCTTGAGCAAAAAGAGCTCAGATCTGACAGTGCCCAGGCCCTGAATTCAAGCTCCAGGACAGGCACAGGGAAAAAGTGTGTGTGTGTGTAAGTGTGTGTGTGTGTGTGTGTGTGTGTGTGTGTGTCTGTCCTGAGGCCCGAGCTCAGGGCCTAGGTGCTGTCTCATTTTATTATTTATTTGCTCAAGGCTGGTGCTCTTCCACTTAAGCCACAGCTCTACTTCTGGCTTTTTGCTACCTCCCATGAACACTGAGCCCCCATTTGCCAGCCCCCTGTATCTCCATTATCTGCTCAGGATCAGTTTCTAAAAGCACAATTCTGGATCTGAGCAGAGACTATTGATAAAGCATTTAAAAGTATGAGGCTTTTTTTTCTTTTTTAATAGTTCTATTTCTCAGGGAGCCTCCTGCCTGTAGTGCTCAGGGGGGTAAACCCAGGCCGGCATGGCTTACTTCCTCAGCTGGAGCTCTACCTCTCAAGCCACGCCCTTCAGCTCAGCCTTTTGCTACTTAGACACAGAGTCTCATGGACTTTAGTCCTGGTGCTGGCTTTGAACCATGGTCCTTTTGATCTCGGCCTTCTGAGTAGCTAGGATGACAGGTATGAGCCGCCTGTTTTTGTAAACAGATAATACATTTTCAAGGAACAAAACCCCAAGTATGTAAAATATACTTGCTAAAAAGTTGTTCCCTCCACCGCCCCCCGCCCCCATCCCTCAATCAACCCAGTACCTGCTGCGGGGCCCAGTTTCAGAAAAATACAGATGCAAGCACTTATGTACTGAGAGAGCAACCTTCCAATTAAATGAAGCAAAACAACTGTGGATCCACAAGGTTCAGGGAGACGGGGACCCTGATGGCATCTTGGTTTCGCCGAACTGAGCTGAGACAACACCGCCGAGGTCAGGTTCTGGGGGTGGTGCAGCCCACACAGCACAGGGCGTGACAGGGCAGGGTGTTATTGTTAGGGTGTTATTGTTACTCGGGAGCTGGGTCAGGATGGAACAGCGTCCTGCGATCCAGGCATGGTTAATGACAGCTTCCCCCTGGACCACCCCTCCTCCTCCAGGCGACAGGGACAGGGTGGAGGAGTGGAAGGCCTGTGATGCTTGGACTCACTTTGGGCTGATGGCAGGTGCTCCTAACAGATTCCTGAAGAGACAGCAGCATTCCTACCAATCTGCTAGTACGTGCAGACGCTCAGAGCTCTAGAAGCCGTATGTGCCCACGTGACCTCCCTTCCGGTGGCCTAATCCCGGTTGCTGCAACATCCCCTGTGCAGTCGATCTGTTTCATCTTCATGCGAGGGAAGAGCCTCAGGTTTTTCCTTCGGTCTTGTTTGTTTTAAGCTCCCAGCTGGGCTCCATAGAGGGAAACCTCTAAGGCTGCCTTTATCAGATATCTCAAATAGATCCTAAGCCTTGATTAAAACCACTCTTCTCAGAGGAAAATCCTGACAGCCCAGTTGTTGTCCATCCCTTTTAATGAGTAGGACCCTGAGGTCTAAAGGCTGCCTGGCAATGCAGTCACGCGCCACATGTCACATGCATGCTGCTGTAAAATCTGCCAAAGTAAGATATCTTTCACCTCACTGTTAAAAAACCACTCCCCCCCTCCCTCCAGATGTCAGGTGATACTGGAGACTGGCTAAGAGGACCTTGGAAATTCAGTGGAATGTATTTATATTGTTTCCAGTCACTTTGGTGAACAATCACATTCCTACTAACTAATCCACCATAGATATGGCTTCCAAAAATCCCCACTGACCACCCTGAGCTGCCCAAAGTGGGCCTGGTGACGTACCTTGTGCATATGCTTGGTCCTGGTGCGCGAAACACCAGCAGGAGATGGCAGGCTGGAGGCTGGAGAGAAACACACAGAGCCAGAAACGAGCTTGTAGAAATTACACAGGCTGGGTGCCAATGGCTTGTCAGCCCGTAATCCTAGCAACTCGGGAAACTGAGATTTGAGGATCATGGCTCAAAGCCAGCCTGGGCAGCAAAGTCCATGAGACTCTCATTTCCAATGAACCACCAGGAAACCAGAAGTGGTACTATGGCTGCAAGCAGCAGAGAGCTAGCCTTGAGCAAAAGAGCTCAGGGATGGTGCTGAGGTCCCAGTTCAAGCCCCAGGACTGGGGGAAAAATATTACACAGGAAATGACTAATGCTATTCCCTTCCCCCTTCCCCCCCTTTTGTAATGTTTGTGGAGTTTATCAAGTGTTAATTTTTCCTTTCAAGTGTTTTTTTTCCTTTCTAATGAAATCTTCATCACTTAAATCCATACTTGTAATTTTGTGTCCCTTTTCTTAAAGAAATTCCCCTCAGCCACACAAACATCACCAAGTACAAATCCTGACCAGACCCACTCAGTGTTCACACATCCTACAGGATTGTAGCATCCCCGTTCTTCCTCACTGCTAGCCAGGATCATTTGGTCCCACCCCGGCTCTCGTGGTGGCTCCAGGCACCACGACGCTCCTTTTCAGCAACGAACTCTAAGGAACAAGTGCTGGGCAGTTAATACAGGCTGGATACGTGGCTGCTCCTCACTGGCACAGCCAAGACCTTATGGCAATTGTTCTGAACCTGTCACAGCCATAGAGAACAACTTAGATATTAGTAGTTCCCTCCTCTGCCTGCCCCAGAAAAGTACCCAGTAACTGCTCAGTCACTGGCAAACCCATCAAAGAGTGGAAGACAACTGAAGAGCTGGAATAGAAAACAGGCTGGCTCCAAACTGACCAATGCACACCCAGGGATGGACAACTAGAGAAGTGGCCAGAGCCCTTTGAATTAATTTATCTCCCTTAAAAATGTTTATTGAGGGTGGTTCTGTGGATGTGGTTCAAGTGGTAGTGTACCTGCCCAGTAAGCAGAAGGCCCTGAGTTCAAGTCCCAAAAGTGGGGGGAAAAACATTTTTCTTCCCTTAATATGTTCAGGTGTTAGAATTCAGATTCTACAAAAGCAGGCACAGGTGGCTCATGCCTGTAATCCAAGGTACTCAGGAGACTGCAGTCTGAGGATCAAGGTTCCAAGGGAGCTCAGGGAAGACAAATTCCCTAGACGCTTGCCTCTAATTAACCACCAAAAAGCTGGAAGTGGAGATGTGTCTCAGGTGGTGGAGCATCAGCCTGGGGTGGAAAAAGCTAAATGAGAGTGCAAGACCCTGAGGTCAAGTCCAGTACTGACACATACATGCACATGCACACGCTTCCTCAATGTACAAAGAAGTCATACGCTATTATAATTATGTATGTACATACACTATTGTGGCTATGTATATACATATATGTACGTATACACATATATGTATACATATGCTTTACATAGTTGCCTTGAGACGCACCTTTAGAAATGTGAGTTGCTTACCGTCTCTCCCATATCTTTCTCATTTAATGGCATCGTTTTTCCTGGCTGTCTAATGTACCTCATCAGAAAGGGGTGTGTGTGTCGAGATTCTGCCTCAGTGGGCCGTGTCAGGGGCGCTGTCCCGAGTTCACGCGTGTGAGGTGACCCCTCAGGGACGTGACCTCTTCCCAGGAGGGACACACGGAATCAACCCCTCTCCGATGGGCGTGGAAGCGGTTTCCTTAACTTTGCTACCGCAGGTAACGCGGGGAAAGGCTAACCGTGTTCCAGTCTCCGGTTGTTTCCCTGGAGGAACCTGCCCGGGGCTGACGCCTGGCCCCACTGCCACCCCGGGACCAGCAGGAAGCCCCAGGTAGAGCAGTGGGAGGACCCCGGCGGCGCCACGGGGCCCAGCTGCCGGAAGCGCCTGGGGCCAGCTGGGCGGAAGGGGGCGGGACTTGGGGGGGCGCGCCGGAGGTTGCTAGGCAACCGCGCGGCGCGACGTTCGAACGGAAGCGATGAACCAATCAGGAAGTCCGGGGCGAACCATTCCGGCGGAGGTGCGGGGGTTCTCACTTCCCTTTCCTCCGAGCCCCGGGGACCTCGGCGCGCTGGGGGCGGCTGTCGCTTCCCAGGGCCTCCAGCTCGGCTCGGTTGCGACGGACGGCTCCGGAGAAGCCCCCCCGAGGGCTCCCTACGGAGGGAGTGGCGGCCGTCCGGGTCGCGCGCGGCGGGAACGACCACTGCCTCCCGGGGTCCGAGCTGTCAGCCGGCCCCTCACCGGCGCCGGCGGAGCCGGGACACGCCTTCGCGGGCTCCAGGTGAGCGCGCGGGGCCGGGGCGGGTGCGGGCCGGGCTCCGGGGCTCGGCGGGTGCCCGTCCTCGCGTGACACCTGCGCGCCGTGGCACAGCTGAGCACGGGGGCTCCGGGGCGGGAGTCCCGCAGAGAATCCACTGCTCGTCTCTCGGCGCTCCCTGGCAGCCTCAGGGCCAGGCGGGTCTGGATTTTCCCCGAGAGGCCCAGAAGGACCGCGGGTGGGCCCTTCCCCAGCCCCTTGTGGTAGGGACGGGGCCTGGGCGCCCACCCCCGCGTCCGCGTCCCGGGGTATCGCTAATGCCCGTCTGCCTTCCCGTCCCCCGGAACGTCGGAGCTGGACTCAGGGTTCACGGGGCACCGTTTGCACCATTTGCATCACCAGCGCTGCCCCCTCAGAGGGTCTCTTTCTGAGGGAAGCGGATGGACTGACGGTGCTGGGGTATAGTGGGGTGAGAGGAAGAAGATTCTCTCACTCTAAGTGTCTCTGCTGGCTTCTTGGGAATCTGCCCTAGGTTGGGGTAGGGGAGAGGGGCCAAAGTCCCTAGTCAGCCGAGACCTGGAGTTGGGAGTAGGATTAGGACCCTCCCAGGTGGAGATCTAATTTGGGCTGGGCCCTCTGCCTCCTGGGATGCCCCTCCTGCATTTTGGCATTTTGTAGGCGTGGGGGGGGGGCGGGCGGGGGAAACCGAGGTTCTGAGAATGTAAACCCCACGGCCATAGTCACAGACTTGTCAATGCAGGAGTCTAGCTTCAGTCTTGACATCTAGAAGCCTGTCTGCAGTCTCTTCAGAAGGGAATTTCTGACCTCTCCTGGGGATTCTCTGCCTCTGGCCTTTGGAAAAGAGCTTGGGGAACTCAAAGAAAAACCAATCTTTCCATTCATTCTTGCAGCCCACCTTGGCCTTCACTGACCACGTTTGTTTTTCCCTGTGGCTTGGTCCCATTCATGCCCTACCTAGCTTACTTATTAGCCAGTTTCTAATCTTCCCCCTGCTGGAAGGTGATGCAAGGCTAATAATGTGGGGATGAGGCAAGTGAGGGACTTACCGCTTAGTGCAAGGTGGGTTTTTTTTTGGGGGGGGGAGGGGATGGACAGTAGTGGAACTTGAACTCAGGACCTTGTGATCTCACCTGGCTTTGTCACTGAAGTCCGGCACTCTACCACTTGAGCCATACCTCCACTTCTTGCCTAATTTGTTAGTTCATTAGAGATAAGGGTCTCACGGGCTGAATTTTCAGCATAGGTTGGCTTTGGACTGAGATCCTTCAATCTCAGATTCCTGATTAGGATTTCAAGGCATGAGCCACTAGCCCTAGACCAAAGTTTTAAAAATTTTGAGCCATGTATTTATTTACCTCACTGAAAAAGCATTAAATAGATACACTTAAGATGATTAAACATACGTAATGATTAGATATGCATACAACCATGAGGTCACTGTCCTGGTGTGATCTGTTGCTGACTTGCTGTGACACTGGACATGTTTCTTCACATTTTGGGCGGGACTGGTGAGCTCAGACCTAGGCAGAGGGTAGTGGAGGGCAGGAAGTGGGCATGGCTGTGGGTTCTTCTCAAGCTCCACCTCTCCTCTTCCTGTGTGCCAGGCTCTTGCCTAAGGCCTCCCTTGTAGCCTCTCTCCCTGCTTGGCATTCAGTCCCCACCGCAAGGTCCTTTGTCCCCAATTTTGCAATCTCTGGTATAAACCGAGGCTGGAAGACTGAGTTAGTGAAGGTGTGCATAGAGGTACGCCACGCAGGCAGGAGCTTGGTGCCCTAGGCATCCACTCCCACACCCCTCCCACAGTCTTCTCATGCCTCCTTCCTGAGGATTGTGCCAGGTAGACTTCTGGGCAGGCCAAGACAGGAGTGTTGAGAAGACTCCAGAAATAGCTTGGGCTGGCACAGCCCGGGAGGCTGTCCAGTGGGGTGTCTCTGACCTGGACAGCTGGCTGAAATGGAGCGGGGGCTGCCCTGCTGGCTGGAGCCTTTCTGATCCTCCTCCGGGACAGGCCAAGACCTCTGTCTCTCCCAAGTCTAGACTTGGCTTCCAGGATGGGACTGAGAGAAGCAGGTGGAAGGAAGGAAGGGGCGGGTGGAGGACACGATAAACACCAGAAACCACACCTCCGACCCCTGAACCAGGGCAAAATTCACCCCACACCTTGAGCACTTGGGGCTCAGTGCTTTGTAAGTGTGAGTGACTTCCCTCCATTCTGTAAGGTAGTTACCTCCACGAGCTTTCCACCTCCCAGGGGGAAGCAGAGTGCAAGAGGGACCCAAGACTTCACACAAGGTCACGCAGAAATGCAATTTGAATCCAGGCAGCCTGGCTCCTTATTCTGCACTGTGTATATGCATGAGCATGTGTATATGTGTCACATGATACTGACTGTCTTAAATTAAACCCTCCACCCTAGTACTGACTGAGGTTTGAGTTTCGGACCTCTGGCTCACAAGCTCAGGCTTGGCTTGCTTGCTAGGCTGGAACTCTGTCTCTTAAGATTCCTCTGTGTGTGTGTGCGTGTGTGTGTGTATGTGTGTATGTATGTGCGTGCACACGTGTGCACGCGTGCAGGCATGCATGTATGCCAGTCCTGGGGCTTGAACTTAGGGCCTGGGTGCTTTTGTGCTCAAGGCTAACACTCTACTACTTGAGCCATAGCTCTACTTCCAGCTGTTTTTTTGGGTGCTTTATTGGAGATAAGAATGTCAGACTTTCCTGCTCCTACTGACTTTGAACCTCAGTCCTCAGATCTCAGCCTCCTGAGTAGCTAGGATTCCAGGAATGAGCCACGGTGCCCAGCTTCTATTTCACCTTTTGTGTATCTTCTTTCTGAGAATGGGGAGATGTCTCACTAACTTTCTACCATATCCCAGAGCGCTGGGACTAGAGGCATGCGCCACCATGCTTGGCTCCCCTTTGCAAATCATGGGGAGATGTCCACTCCAGTGGTTTTACTCTTTCCCCTGTCTCCTCTTAGACTTGGAGCCCTCAGGAGCCGTGGCCAGTCTTCTGGTGATAGCCTGTCCTAGGAGCTGTCCCTGGAGAGCCTGCTTGGCAGAGCAGTTTCCCCAGATCCCACTTTGGTGGGAATTATTTTGCACAGGCCTCATGCTTGGGGTGGGGAATGCACTGCCTTGGGGAAACTGAGGCCTGGAGATGTTTGCTCTGCAGAAGGCTGGCTCTGGAGCCCAGCTGTACCTGCAGAGGAAGCAGTGGTAGGACAGAGGAACTGGGGGATGCCGAGCTGCCTCTGTGTCTTTGAAGGAATAATCAGGCTGGACTAGAAGTGGCAGAGCCCAGCTTGGAGGGTGGCGGGCTTGGGGCCAGAGGAGGAGTCAGCTGGGCTCAGGTGCCAGCAGCTAGGTGGGAGAGGGAGCTGGGGGAGCTGGTACCCTGGGACTCAGGCTTTTATTCTTCCCATCCCAAGATAGTGATTAATTACAAAGGGAAAATAGCATACACAGGGGCAATTTGGCAGTCAGAGCCCTAGCTGGGGAGTCAGCTGATCCCCAAGATTAGGACACACTGTTGTTACACAGAATAAGCTAACGTGTCCCCCCTTCTTTTCATCCCTCCCTCTCTCCCTCCTTCTTTCTCTCCCTTTTAAATTGCGGTAGGATTAAAGAAGACAGTAATGAGCTGGGAATAGTGTCTCATGCCTGTGATCCTAGCTGCTGAGAAACTGAGATCTGAGGGCTGAAGTTTGAAGTCAGCCTCAGCAAAGCTGTGAGACTCTTGGCTCCTGCTAACCAGCAAAAAACGAGAGCTGGAGGTATGGCTCCAATAGTAGAACTCTAACTGTGAGTGGGAAAAACTAATAAGCACATGAGGCCCTGAGTTCAAGCCCCAGAACCAGTGCAGGAAACAAGACAAAACAACAAAATCCCACTATTAAACACATACATCGCAGTGGTCTGTCTGTGTCTCATTCTAGCCACATGGCCAGTGATGTTTCCTGTCATTTTTGTCCTGAAGGGAGAAACATGGGAGGGTGGAGGAAGTTCCCGGACAGACATGAAGGATAAGGGAGTACTCAGAAGGACACGGGGTGAGGGTTGGGGTGAACCTCTCAGGGTGTCTGGGAGGCGTTGTTGGAGAAGCTGACATTTGATGTAAGTCTAAAAAAGTGTAGGCAGAGAGCAGTTGGTGCAAAGGTCCTGGGGCAAGGCAGACCTTTGCAGGTCAGGGTCTGAAGACAGGGCTTTGTGGCTGGAAGAGGGGAGAGGTTGTGCATGAGAAGGGAGGCCTGGGCAGGGACCTGGCCTTGGAGGGCCAGAGGGGCCTGTGGGGAGGCTGGACTTTTTGTTTTTGTGCTGGTATTGGGGCGTGAACTCAGGGCCCTGAATTTTTTGCCCAAGGCTAGCACTCTACCACTTGAGCCACAGCTCCACTGCTAACTTCCTTTGGTATTTAATTGGAGATGTGAGACTCACAGGCTTTCCTGCTTGGGCTGGCTTTGAACTGAGACCTTCAGATCTCAGCCTCCTGAGCATCTAGGATTACAGGTGTGAGCCCCCATGCCCAGCTGAGGCTGTGGTCTTAGTCTAAGAGTTAAACAGAGTGGTAATGAAATCAGGTCTTTTGGGACAATACTGCATTTCTCTCCTTTTACAGCTGAGGAAACTGAGGCTCAGCACCACAGCCAAGGTGGGCTTCCAGAGGTGTCTTTTCTTCCTGGGGCCCAAGCAGAATCTGTAGATGCCTTAGGAGTTTCCTGAGGGACTTGTCTGGCCAAAGCCAGAAGCCTTAAGGCCAAAGCCTTAACACTAGAAACCCTCCCTGGACCCAAGCCAGGGTTCAAATCCTGGCTTTGCCATTTGCAGGCTGTATGACCTCAGGTGGGAAACCTGACCTCTCTGTACCTCAGGTTTTTTTTTTTTCCATCTGTAAAGTGGGGTAATGCACAGAGCAGGTATGAGGGTGTAAGGAGTTAGTATGTCTGTGAGAGATCGGAGCAGAGCCTGACGCAGACAGTGTACGAGAGGAGGCAAGCCTTCCCATTTTACCAAGGCCCGGTGCTGATCTCCTGCCCTGGCCTCAGCATCTTAGCGCCCACCTGAGCGGCCAAGGCTAGCAGCTGGTGGGGGTGGGGGGTGGGGGTGAGGGGGTTGGTAAGGAGCGCTGGTCCCCCTGTGGTGCTGGCTGCAGGGCCCCTATGAGGTTTAAGGGCGCCCATGCTTGGCCCCCGAGCTCCAGGGCCCCACCATGGTGCCGTCCTCACCGCCTTCTCTCAGGCTTGCACAAAGCTGTGGCAGCTAGGCATGTCCAGGCCCATAGGTGGCACGCCTGGTTCACAGCGGAGGCCAGCCACCTGCTCCGGGTGCGCCGGGTGGCAGGGAGGCGTGGTCTGGAGGGAAAGTTCCTGGGCTGCAATCCCCCTGGTAAGTTTGAGCCAGTGACTCAGCCTGCCCCAGCCTGGGGCTTCCAGGAGTCAGAGCACAGACGCTGGCACTTCCTTACTGGGGAGTCACTTCAGCCCCCCCTTTAACCGGGAGGTCACTGACACAGACGCCATCCTGAGTGTGTGTACTGGGGACTCTGCCACCTGTGCAGCAGGCTGGCCTGGCTCTCGGAAGAGCCTTGTGGGTGGGCCTGGGGCTGACTGGACCCCCGTTACAGTCCAGCAGTTAGCACCCAGGGCCCAGTTCCGGTCTTTTCCTGGCTTTCTTCCCCCTTTTTGTGTGACATTTTGGCCAGCGGGTTCACCTGCCTGAGGCCGCCGGAAGTTGCGCAAACTTGGTTACCTGAGCCAGGTGGGCTGGGCTGGAGGAACGCAGCAGCCAGAGGAGCTAGGTAAGTGCTGGTGGGAGCTGGTGGGGGCTAGGACTGGGATGGGGGCGCCTGGCTCAGGGTGCCAGGCCCTCCCAGGGTGCCAGGGTGCCACGCCCTCCCTGGGTGGCAGGGAATTGGTATGTGCTGGCCTTTGGCCTTGACTGGACCACACAGATCATTTGAAACACAGGCCAACCCAGGCTCAGAGAGCGGCAGGGGGCCGTGGCTGTCACACAGCCCTCGTGTTGGCCCTGCGGTCCCTGGGGCTTCCCAGGAGTGAGAGATGGTAGAAGCTAAGCTGAGATTCTGAGTTCCCCTCCGTGGCCCCCTGAGGTTAGAGCAGGTGCCATTGGTGGGGGGGGGGGGGGCAGAGGCCCAAGGCGCAGCCGAAGTGTTGGCGTTCAGAGTCTTGGTGGCAGCATTTGAAAATCCCTGGGTAAGGTGTGAGCCCGGGAGAACAGGCCAGCCTGGCGCTGGGACCCTGGTGACCCTTTACAGGACAAGACTCAAAGCCACCCTGCCAGCTGTCCCTGTAAGCGGAGCTCCTGCAGGACAGTGTGCTGCTTAGCCCCCGTCCATGTACTTGGGCTGTCACAGGCATAATTCGAAAGGAAGCCAGCCAGCCTGGTTGGTGGGGCGCCACTCACCCACCGGCTCCTTGGGTGTGGTGACCTGCTTGATCTCTCCAGGATTCTGGTGACCCGCTGGTGCACAGGGAGGTCTATTTTTAACTTTATTTCACAGATAAGGAAAGCAAGTCTGTTAAGAGGTGGCAGCTGCTTGCGCAAGGTGCACGGCAGGTGGGCAGGTGGGCAGGCCTGAGACCCTGAAGCCAGGTTCACATCTGTCCCTGAGCCTCACTGCCCAAGGGGGCTCTGGGGTCAGTGGGTAACTGGCAGGAATGGCACCCTGAGCAGGGTTCTCAAGGGGCTTCTGCCCTGGCCCTGCTTTTTGGACCTCCTTCCTCTTTCCCTGTGGTGCCTGGGGAAGGACCCGCCTCCCTTTCTGCCACCACTGACGACGGGTTGAACTGGTTTGGGTGGTGGGGGGTGCAGGCGGGGGTGGGGCGCAGTCTGGCTACTCACAGGGCTTAGTAGGGCCGCTCTTCTAGTTAGACCGTCCCTGCCTGAGGTCTCCTGGGGGTCTACTTGAGTGGGGTGATCCTGCCTTCCCTGTCTACCCTGGGAGCAGCAGCAGCTGTGAGCCAGCAGCCCCCAAGGGCCTGTGGCCGGTTCCCTGTGGCTGCCCAGCTCCCTAGCTGGGGAAGGAGGAAGCCGATGGAGAAGGACAGGTACCTTTGCAGACAGGTTTTATTTGCCTGGTAAATGCAACATTGCACAGATTATTACTGATTATGTGCATAGCTAAGAAGCCCTTCACTTTTGGGGCTCCAGCCTCCTGGCATACTATCCCCATAGCCTCGGCCCTCAGGCCTGCTCCTCTGCTCCATAGCTCTGCTGGTTCAGGGCTGGCTCCCGAGTCATTTCAACTCAGTGAATATTGGAATACCTAGTGTCATGGAGCTGGGAGCTGATGTGATTCAGGACCGTGTGTGTGTGTGTGTGTGTGTGTGTGTGTGTGTGTATGTGTGTGTAAAAGTGTAACTGGGGCTTGAACTTAGGGTTGTGCTTTAGCCTTTTTACTCAAATTTGGTGCTCCACTATTTGAGCCATACCTCTACTTCCTGCTTTTTGATGATTAATTGGAGATTAGAGTCTCCTGCCAAGGTTGGTTTTGAACTGCAGTCCTCAGATCCCGGCCTCTGAGTAGCAAGGATTAGAGGCGTGAGGTGCTGTCTCTTTGAGTCTTGTGAAGGTTGAGGAGTCGGGTGGGCAGTGGCTATTTAATTGGGCAGTACAGGTCTAGGTGGCCTGAACAGTAAGTTGACTTGGGGGTGCTTTAAGTACTCATTTAACTCTGTTTCCCAGAGGAGGTTTTGAACTTCTGTTTCCAAGGGGTCTAAGGGGCTGCAGTCTTCTGGCCCTGGGCCTTGTTTGGAAACAAGCCTGGGGTGGTGGGCTGGATGCCTGGCAAGCTGACATGTGATGCTTGGGCATCCATGTAAAGTGCATACACAGGCACAGGCTCCATAGCCTGTGAGCCCCACTCCTGTGAGGTCTGGCTCCTTCCAGCCCTTGGAGCAGCAGGGCTCAGGTGGGTCACTGTGGGCCCCACCTTGGCATCCCATCCTGGAAGCTACAGTGTCTGGCCTCCAGTGGGGCAGATGCTCTGCTCCTGTGCCCAGGGCCTGGCATGTCCAGGCAGATGGATGGCACCTAGGGCTTACTGCCTGGGTGGGTGAGGAGGAGAGGTGGTGCCAGACTTCTGTGGGCAGTCTAGGTGGGGTGTGGGGCTGGAGCCCCTCCTCCTGGTCATTTTACCACCCCAACCCCCATTTCCTTTCCAGCTTGCCGGGTGAGCTTAATTTAGCAAGGGATTTCCTCCTTCAGCTCCGATTTCCTCAGTTTCCCCATGTGCAAAGTGGGGCTTCAGGGGGCACGCTGAGGTGGAACTGGGTGTGCTTAGCATGGAGTCTGGACCCTGCTCTGCTCCACTTAAAATCAGCCCTGCCTGTTCTTTCTTCTCCAACGCCTTTTTTACTCTTCCTGCCAGCGCTGGGCCTGGTTGCTCCCCGCCCCTTAACGCTGGGTGGGCGGAGGGAGGAGTGGGTGTGGCCACAGCCCATCAGCTGCGGCTGTCTACCTGCTTATTGGTTCCCTGTGAGGCAGGGGCGTGGCCTCTCCCTTATATAGGGCTGGCTCCTCGGCCCCAGGCCGGCTCAGCTGAGCCTTTGTCTGTGTGCCCTCAGCCTCGGTTTCTTCCCTTCCCTGCAGCGGTAGCTTGTCTGCTTTCTGCGGCTCTGACCCCCAGTTCTCCGGCCTCCTAGGACTGAAGCCCTCCGGGGAATGTGACAGCCATGCCTGTGGACACGCTCAGCCCGGGAGCCCCAGCCGCGCCCGCCCTACCTTTCCGCAAGCGGCCCAAGATTCCCGGCTACCTGCTGCGCAGGCCGGTGGACGGCGGGGCCCGGAAACCCAGCGCGGTGGAACGCCTGGAGGCCGACAAGGCCAAGTACGTCAAGAGCCTGCACGTGGCCAACACCCGCCAGGAGCCTGTGCAGCCCCTGCTGTCCAAGCAGCCGCTGTTTAGTCCCGGGACTCGCCGTACAGTGCTCACGCCGAGCCGCCGAGCGCTGCCTGGTCCCTGCCGCCGGCCCCAGCTGGACCTGGACATCCTCAGCAACCTCATCGACCTGTGTGACAGCCCCGTGTGCCCCGGGGAGGGCAGCCGGACCCCCGGGCGGGCGGAGGGAGCCCACCCGGCCCCCCCAGCCACCCCTCCACGCCCCCCGCCCAGCACGGCTGCGGTCCGCCGCGTGGACGTGCGCCCCCTGCCTGCCTCACCTGCCCAGCCCTGCCCGTCGCCGGCGACCACCGCCGCCTCCAGCCCAGGCCGGCCGCCGGGATTGCAGCGCTCCAAGTCGGACCTGAGCGAGCGCTTCTCCAGGGCGGCGGCTGATCTCGAGCGCTTCTTTAACTACTGCGGCCTGGACCCCGAGGAGGCGCGGGGCCTGGGGCTGGCGCACCTGGCGCGGGCCAGCTCGGACATCGTGTCCCTGGCGGGGCCCAGTGCGGGGCCCGGCAGCTCCGAGGGCGGCTGCTCCCGCCGCAGCTCGGCCACGGTGGAGGAGCGCGCCCGGGAACGCGTCCCCTACGGCGTGTCGGTGATCGAGAGGAACGCCCGCGTGATCAAGTGGCTGTACGGCCTCCGGCAGGCCCGCGAGACCCCGGCCGCCGAGGGCTAGGCCCCCTGGGCCGGGATCCGGGATCCGCGCGGGATCCAGCGCGGAGGGCAGCCGACCCGGGACTTCTGCATCCATTTCCTGCTTCCAGACAGACCGGAGGCAGCTCGCTTGTGTGAACCCGCGGAGGAGGCGCAACCTCAGACCCCGCAGGTGGCATCTGACAAGGACCTACCCCGCAGCCCAGCCGGTGGCCCTGGCCCCCTTCCCCGCGAACAGGGTTTCTGACAGCAGTGTGCTCCTGCTTGGCTCCTCTAGTAGGGCCGGGTTTGGGGTGCTGAGCCCTCCCCACTGAGAGGAAGGGGCCAAACAACCTACCAAGCCTGCCTAGCCAAGGAACTCTATTTCCTCCTCCTTTCCTTGGCCTCTGGCCTCTCCTGGCTTCTGCTTCTTTACCCAGCAGGCCCTGGCTTCCTGGGAGCTCATCTTGGAAGGGGGCAGGGAGGGGAGAGCATTTGTCTACTGGTCTTTGGCAGATGGTCTAGGTGGGTAGACTACAAGAAGACTTGTTAGGAGACTGTGCAGCTCTGGTTTCTCTTCCTTGTTAATAAACACAAATGCTTGTTTCTCAAGGGCTGGGCCTTCAGACTCTTCTATGTCCACAAGGGGAAAGTCTCTAGAAGTCCTGGGATGGAGTCTTCAAAACTTAGTAATTGTTCACCCTAAGACCTGGGGGGTGGGGGGGGGTGGGGAAGGTGTCAGTGGCTGGCCTGGCCTGGGAGACTTGCTGTTCCTTCACAGCAGAGAGGAGATGGGTTCAGCCTGGGACAGGGGGGGTCAGGGCTTGAAGGGGGAGGGGTCTTTCTGTTGTAGCAGAAGGGGACATTGAGGAAAGGCCTGCAGGGGTGGGCAGGCCCTCCCCAGCCTTGGAGGTCAGGAAGCTTGGGGAGGACACCCAGGCCATAGTGGGAGTTCATGAAGGAGGTGGGATGGGGGCCAGCAGCACAGGGTGAGTGGCCTTGCCTCTCTGGGTGATCCTGACCAAGCCATGCTCCTTCCTGGGCTCCGTGGAGAGGCAGGCTGCACAAGCCTCCTTAGGTTAAGGCGTCGGGTCCTGGGGCCTTGGTGATATATTCTGGAGGAAGGGGCAGAGGGGTGGGAGGTGATAGTGAGCTTGGAGGGCTTACTTCTGGTGGCCTCCCAGGTTAGTACCTTGTAGCTGGAAGACACTACCCTGGGCTGCTAGGGCAACTAGACCCAGTACTCAAGGGGTGACAGCCCAGGTCAGCCTTGCCTGCCCCCAGGGTGGGAGTGGGGAGGTTAGATGGTGTTTCCT
Source organism: Perognathus longimembris pacificus (assembly GCF_023159225.1). Taxonomy (NCBI): domain Eukaryota; kingdom Metazoa; phylum Chordata; class Mammalia; order Rodentia; family Heteromyidae; genus Perognathus; species Perognathus longimembris. The sequence continues at coordinate 66,107,952 of NC_063166.1, read as the reverse complement.
CCCTCAGGCTGCCTCCTTCAGCTGCAACTTTGAGAAACAGGAAGCGATAGCGAGGCCCTGTAGGGCCCATGCGGCTTTTATTTTAGGCAGAAAGAGTTGATTTCCGCTAAGCTGTTGACAAACATACAGGTCAGCCCAGTTGTCTGTCTTGGTTCACAACCAGCCCTCAGGAGTCTGGGTTGGGTCTGAGCAAAAACTGGGGAAACTGTGTAAAGAAGGAAGGCAGTTGCTGTGTGAGAATGGTCTCTGCCCCCTCTGGATACAGTGTGTAGGAGCCAGGCCTCCTGAGTCTCCATGCTGCAGGAGAGAGGGGTCAGGGAGGGCAGCCAGGCCAGCTGGGCGTGGTGGCACCTCAAGGTCAGCTCTGGAAGGTGGGGTTCGGATCCCAGAGCTGGTGTGTGTGTGTGGGCACCTCGTTCCTGGGAGAGGTACTGGGTTACCCCTCTCAACAAATCTTGGCGTGATCCTTGGAGAGACAGGTCCTGTCTAGCAGATCTGCAGGAAAGCCTGGGTCCCCTGCTTCTCCACCATGGCCCTTTCCTTCTGATTATTCTATTGTGCAGCACTCGCTGCGTGCCTGTGGCAGGCGGACCCCCCATCCCTGCCCTCATCTGTGGGGAGAGGAGCAGTGAGCGTGCTTCACCTGCCCTGCATGTGCAGGACCTCCCTCTGCTCCCAGAGCGCAGTCAACCAGTGGGGGTGAAGGAGGCCCTGGGAGGGATTGTTGGAAGGGGCAATGGTGCTAGGCTGAGCCTTGATTTCTCCAACAGGTGCTGCCTAGCCCTGAGAGCCCCCTACCCCCTCCAGAGTCTGGAGCCTCCCAGCCAGCCCCTCCCCCTGCCAGCTTCCAATCTGCAGACACAGCCCCTCTATTGTTCCCCTCTGTGGGGAGTGGGTGTGAGCTGTGGTGGGAGCCTCAATGAGCAGTCCCCCCTTCAGGACCGGCAGCTGCTGCCCCTTCTCCCGGGCCTGCTGCTCTCCCGCTGGCTCCTCAGGCCAACCTGGCCCCAGCTGCCGAGCCCCTAATTAGGCAGATGAGATCGGCTTGTGATCTATTTCCCACCGGCTAATTACACACACGTGGGCTGGGAGAAGGCACCCTGGCTACTCCTGAGGCAAGCTGGGCTCCACCCAGCCTCAGTTTACCCCGTGCAAGAGGACAGAATACAGCTGCAGGGGAGGTCCCTGGTGAGATAGTTCTGCTACTGAGCTATGGAGGGGCCCGAGGAGGACACCCCTTCCTGCCAGACATCCTGGTACAGAAGAGCACAGAGAGGTGAGGAGTTAGGGCGCAGGTCCCCACACTCTAGGGTCCCAGGGTGCAGTGGGGACACAGCCAAAGGCATGGTGACAGCTGCCACCCAGACAGGCACAGAGGAGGGTCGAGGTGTGGGGGTTTATCCAGGCCTATTGGAGTTAAGCAGTATAATAGTGTCATTCAAAGAATTCACTTAGTGGTCCCCTCAGCATCTTATGAAGAAAGATTTCAGATGGAAATCTACCCCAATGCACAATTGCTAATACTGCTGTATTTGATTTATCAGGAAGCCACTTGTCTGTCCTATCTGTCTATCTAACCATCCATCTATCTTAACTTTTTTGGGTGTGGGTGTGTGTAGATGTGTTGGTACTGGGGCTTGAACTCTCATTTGGCTTTTTCTGCTCAAATCTGGTATTCTCCCACTTGAGCCTTATCTCCACTTCTGGCTTTTTGCTGGTTAATAGAGATAAAAGTCTCATGGATTTTTCAGCCAAGCACCTGTGGCTCACATCTGTCATCCTAGCTACTCAGGAGGCTGAGCTCTGAGGATAGTGGTTCCAAGCCAGCCTGGGCAGAAAAGTCCTTGTGAGACTTTTTTTTTTTTTTTTTTGCCAGTCCTGGGGCTTGAACTCAGGGCCTGAGCACTGTCCCTGGCTTCTTTTTGCTCAAGGCTAGCACCCTGCCACTTGAGCCACAGTGCCATTTCTGGCTTTTTCAATGTATGTGGTGCTGAGGAATCGAACCCAGGGCTTCATGTATACGGGATGAGCACTTTACCGGCCATATTCCCAGCCCCCTTGTGAGACTCTTATCTCCAATTAACTACTCAAAAAGCTGCAAGTGGCATTGGGGCTCAGGTTGGTAGAGCACCAGGCTTGAGCACAAAGAAACTCAGGGACAGTGCTGAGGCTCTGAGTTCAAGCCCAGGACCAGCAAAAAAAAAAAAGTCTCATGATACACTTTTCTGCCCAGGCTGGGTTTGAACCCAAATCTTCCTTTGTAGCTAGAGTTACAGGAGTGAGCCACCAGGGCCTGGCTTAATTAAAAACAAAACCTCTCAAAGTTTGCTTGCCTTCCCGGCATGCCAGCATACAGGCCATTAGCTAGAGTCCCATATTTGCTTACAGTTCTTTTGTTTTGTTTTTGTCCTTGGTGGAGGTAACATACAGATGGCTCTTTGAAGGTCTGGTGTGCTGAGTTTAGGCAAGTGCGGGCTGTATGGACAGGAAACATCACCCACTCTCCCCACAGGCTGTTCCCTGTGTGTCTCTCCTCTGCTAATTCTGAACCCCCTTGCAGACATATCTGGATATTCGTGCGAGCACCCATGGCACTGATATAAAACACAGTCTCACCCATCCTGGTCCTCCCAGCCTCACTCTCCCAACAAGATCACGTGCAACTTTTTCAACTGTCTTCCTTTGGATTTCCAAGCAGCTTGCGTTCTCTGGCGCTAATGATGGGAAGGCAGACACCGACTGGCTCTGTGTGCAGTGGCTGCTGCGGGACCCCTAGGGCTTGAACTCAGGGCCTGGGCACTGCCCCTGAGCTCTTTTTGCTCAAGGCTAGTGTTCTACCACGTGGAGCCACAACTCCTCTTCTGGTTTTCCGGTGGTTCATTGAAGATAAGAGTTTCATGGACTTTCTGGCGCAGGCTGGCTTTGAACGGCGATCCTCAGAGCTCAGCCTCCTGAGTAGCTAGGATTACAAAGGCCTTTTATTGTGGAGGAGGACTTAGCTTTCATTCACTCCCTTCTACTTGCCATCTATGTGCAGTGCAGTTTTTGTTTTTGTTTTCCTGAAGTGGGTGTTGCTTGTCTTATGGCTATAGAAATGCTGCTTCCTGCTAAGCCATGTCACATGTTTATATTTGGGTTCTATTTCCTGTCTTGAGCAGCTCTTGGCTTTTTCTCTGATCCTGCTCGCTCTGCTTTTCGTCTTCGCTCAGGCGCCTGCTCAGCTGCCCCTAATTCTCTTGATTCTCTGACACCTTTCATTTCCCCTGAGTGCCATTACACACAGCAGCCAGCTTCTAGTTCCGATTTCCTTCTAGAAGCTCTTCAAGTGCTTTTGAACAAGTCCTCCTTCTTTCCCCTTCCATGTGGAGCCAGCTTGATAAGCTCTAGACAAGCACTGTGAGCGCCAACATTGTGCCAGTGCCGGTGCAGAGCTGGCCAGAAGGCTCCTGCCATGGCGACTCTAACAGGCGAGGCCTGCAGCACAGCCCCACACCTCTGCATTTTCTTGGGACCTCAGGCCCCCCCGGGGGGGGTGGGGCCCAGATTCACTCACATGGGAAATGAGGATCAGTTCATTACTCTGCAATTGCTCCCTTGCTGGGTGCCTTGTGTGTGCTGGGTGTGGTATGTGTACCTATAGCAGCGATTTCCCCATCCCTGAGGGGTTTGTAGAGGGGAGAGAGGGAGAGAGAGGAAGAAGGAATAGTAAAGGAGGAGAAAGAGAAGGAGGAGGAGGAATAGAAGGGGGCTATGATGAGAAATTCTGTTTTTATGCTGGAAGGAGAGACTGCTGACCTGCCCAGCAGATCGGGGAAGCCTGAGATAATTGGAGTGAGCTGTGAAGCACACATAGGATTAGCCAGAGAAGAAAGAATAGGGACCTTGTGCAAGAATCTATTCCTCCAGTGGCAAGAGGAACGGATATAGGAATAGGGAGAAAGTGATATTCATGTAGACTTGTAGAAACCTTTGAACAATGAGGGCTTATCCTGCCCAGCAGACTGAATTTAAAACACTATGGCCAAATTTTGCTTGACAAAGCCCTCATGATCTTGATTCCTGTCATTCCTCCTACCTCCTTTGTATTCCTTTGCTGTAGCCATGTCTTACTACTTCAGGGCCTTTGCTTTTGCTATTTCCTTTAAGGCAAGCACTTCACCGCTAGGCCCTATTCCCAGCCCTATTTCCTTTGATTCGATTTCAGATCCCACACAATTCATTCTCTCCTTCATTCTGGTGTCTGCCCAGGTTGGACCTCTACAGAAAGGCCTTCCCTCCCCTCCCCCCACAGCTGACTCACAGACGTGTGACCGTTTCCCTCCCAATTGCTGGTTGTTCCTCTTCCCAACACCCATCCTCCTGGAGTGGCCTGAGAAGGGGCCATTTTCTGTGTCTCTCTCACGAGAGCTCCAGCGGGCAGAGGCTCTGCTTTGCTCTGGGTGATGCCCCAGCCACTGAGGGGTGACAGCCACTCCCTAAACATCTGCTGAATGGAGGAAAGGAGGGGAGGGGAAGGGAGGAGGGGAGAGGGGAGGGGGGAGGGGAAAGGGAAGAGGGGAGAAGAGAGCATGCTGGGAAGGCTGGGGCCCAGAGATGAGAGGGGCAGAGTTCAGGCCCTCCAGCTGGGTGACCCAGAGCCACTGTTCCCCTCTGGTCCTCGCTCTCCTCTTGGCCACCTCTAGCACAGCTCTAGGCAGGCAAGGGCTGACCCAGGGCTGTGGGAGGAAGAAAGCCAGGACCTTCAGCCTGGATTTCTGGGGGTTGAAATAGCCCAGCAAGGTCTCTTCCCTCCTAAAGGTGTTCAGCGAAAGCCAGGGGCGCTGCCTGGAGTCTTCCAGTCTGGTACTGTGTTGGGAGCGAGGTCACCTGGTAGCTGGGCCAGGCTGTCCAGAGATGCCCCCGGCGTGCCCCCCCTTCCCCTCTGTGCCCCCACCCCCACCCCATGGTGGGGTTCATCCTTAATTCTCCCTGCCTGCAGCCTCTGCAGCCCAGGAAGCTCTGCCATAGGTGTGTCCCATTTCACCTCTGTACCTGTAGGCTCTGGGGCACAGAGGGGGTGGCTGCCCCCTCTCCCTGAATCACACTGCCCAGCAGTGGGCAGTGACAGCTCGACCTCAGGCCCAGCCCTGTCCCAGTGTGAGTGCACACATGCAGACGAGTGTGTGGCCATGGGTCTCGTGGTCTCCCCTGTGGGCGGCTGGGTCTCTGATGAGGTGTGGTGGTCAGGAGCCTCAGGCCTGAGGGGGCCTGGGTTTGGGTTCAAATCCTCTCTTGACTACTTCCAAGCTGAGTGTCCTATTCCTGCCCACCTTGGCATCAGCCCAGAGGGGGTGTCCCTTCATCAGGGACACTAAGATGTTCAGGGGTTCAGAGTTTTGTGGGCTGGGCATGGTGGTACATGCCTGTGACCCCAGCATTCAGGAGGCTGAGACAGGAGGGCTAGGAGTGCAAGGCCTGTGCTGGCTGCATAGTGAGTCCTGTCTGTGAAAGAGAAAAGGTTTTCACTTGTTGTCCACACGGAAAGGTTTAAACTGTTAGAAGACCAACACAGCAAGGGGCAGGCAGTCTCTCAAGCTGGGGCCCCTACGGTGAGCTGGGCGCGGAGCCCAGTGCTCAAGGGCACTCAATGGGAGGTGGGCATGGCTCCCACGCCTCCAGCAAGGCCTCAGGAAGGGGGACCCACATTTTAGGGTCCCACACAGGGAGGCCCAATGCCAGCCTCTCACTGTATAAGACCTTGTGGCATGTGCTATGCCCCCAGACATGCCAGCAGCCCCCAGACATGCGAGCAGCCCCCAGACACAGGAGCTCTCCCTGGTCTCTGTGTTCTTCTTGGTCACCTGTGATCCAAGGGACCTGCTTGTTACCACCACATCATCACTGTGCCCCCACCCTGAGCCATGGACACAGCAGAGCCGGAGCTCAGAGCACACACATTTTGAACTCATTGTCTCGCATCTGTCATTGGTGGAAACAGGGTCCTCCACCACAACCACTAGAGCCACCGGGGAATCCATCTCCCTAGAGAATGGCCGAGGGCACCCGGGCCTGGCTATCCCCACAGAGCAAAATGGCTGGAATCAAGAGAAAAGGAAACTCACAAGTTCTGAACCTTTTAAACTTTGGATCCTGCGTACATGCACATATCCATGCAGAAAGAAAATAAAGCGAAGTAAAAGAAAGCAGCCCAAGAAGCCTATGAGAGATAGACAGACAGACATCCTGAGGCAGGTGGCCTCGAGCCCTGGGCTCTGCCCTGCCTGGTGTGGGGCTTCACCTTGAAGGGATATTTTGGTTGTCACACAGGCGGTGCCCACACGCAAAGCTCAGCCAATGGCGTCAGGCTCTGGGCTGGGCCCCCTGCCAGGGCTACTGTGATGATGACGGAGCCCAAGAATGGCATTGTCTAAATACGTGCCTGAGCTGTGATGTGGCCGGGCGCAGGGTGGCCCTCCTGCAGACACGCCGGGGCTGTTGTCTCAGTGTCTCCCAACGTCCACGGGGGCGGATGGGTGCAACGTCCACGGGGGTGGATAGGCGCTACACACCGGGGCTGAACCTTCATTCTTTCACTCATTTGTTTATTCCACAGAGAACAAAACAAACTCCTTGCCCTGTGCAGGAGATCAGAAAGACCATGGTGTGCGTGTGGTAGAGGGAGAGGAATGAGAGCAGGGGAGGGGGCGTGAGAAGGGAGCAGGGATGGGGCAGGGGTGGGGCAGGGTGGGCCTTTTCCTTTCTCTTGGAAGTGCAGTTGATGCACAGTGAAATGAACCTGTTTTCACACAGTTGATCTGTCTGCACACATGCCATCAGGATCAAGCGAAGAGCAGTCTGCACTTCTGTCTGTCCCTCTCACTTTGCTAGAAATGAGCTCCATGCTCACACACACACACGGGTATGCATGCGCAGATACTAGGGAGTGAGCTCAGGGCCTGGTGCTATCCCTTAGCTTTTTCACTCAAGGCTAGCATTCTACCACTTGAGCCACAGCTTCATGTCCAGCTTTTTGGTAGTTAACTGTAGGTAAAAGTCTCACGGGAGCTGGGAATATGGCCTAGTGGCAAGAGTGCTTGCCTCCTACACATGAAGCTCTCGGTTCGATTCCCCAGCACCACATATATGGAAAACGGCCAGAAGGGGCACTGTGGCTCAGGTGGCAGAGTGCTAGCCTTGAGCGGGAAGAAGCCAGGGAAGGTGCTCAGGCCCTGAGTCCAAGGCCCAGGACCGGCCAAGGGAAAAAAAAAAAAAGTCTCATGGACTCTCCTTCCTCGGCTGGCTTCAAACCGTGATCCTCAGATCTCAGCCTCCTGAGTAGCTAGGATTAAGACATGGACTGTAGCCATGAGCCACTGGTGACCGGCAGGTGTGGTTTTAAGCCACAGACTTTATGGTTTAACTTTGCTATAAAGGTATAGCAAAGGGCAACTAATCTAGGCACCTGAAACTCTACAGTACCAGTGCTCAATGGGTCCTGAGCCTGTAGGGAACTTGAGGCCAGGATGGCAGATGAGACTGTACCTTGGTTGCTTCAGGAAAGCACCATGGGGCAGCTGTCCAGCCTGGAGCCCTGCAGCGTGCTAGCCCCAACCCCATGCTAGCGGGTTGCAGTAGCTGAGCCTCTGCCTACCCCCCCACCCCCACTCAGCACTGGCTTCTCAGAGAGCCAGCTTTTGCCCACCCACTGCATACCCTTCTTCCTGCCCACCCACTGAGTACTCTGATTCCCAGGAAGGCAGGCGCCTGCTTGGGCCAGCACCCAAGGGTGCAGAGCCGCAGGGGAGGTGGGAGGGAGTATGGGCTTATGCCAGAGGCCCCTGGCTGCAAGTCAGCTCTGCACTGGCGGTGGGGCCCTGGTTCAGGGGCTCCCCTGTGCTGAGCTGCAGTGGACCGCTGTGTGGCCCTCGACCTGTGACCTCCTTTGGAAGAGGCTCTCATCCCTAACCTCTTCTTCCTCACGGGCCTCAGGTCCCCTTCCCACTAGAGGACCTTGTGTCTTAGCAACATTTGGGGCCTTGTCATTTCAACACTTGACCGTTTGGGGGTTCAGTTACTGGCTCAGAGCCTTAGTGGCTGTGTGAGCTTGGAGAAGGGACTTAAGCTCTGACTCCCTTTTCTTTCCCCTGTGTCAGGAGGCTCCTCCTCCTCCTCCTCCTCCTCCTCCTCCTCCTCCTCCTCCTCCTCCTCCTCTTCCTCCTCCTCCGTTTTCTTCTTCTTTAATGGGGCTTGAACTTAGGTGCTCTACCACTTGAGCCATCTCTTCAATCCCTTTTAATTGATTTTTTTTCTTCAGATAGTGCCTCATGCTTTTTGCTTGGGCTGGTCTTCGCTGGAAGATCCTTCTACCTCTGCCTCCTGCATAGCTGGGATTACAAGCATGAGCCACCACCACACCTTGCCCTAAAATGAGGCTATTTATAACACCTGCCATTAGTGAGCGATGCAGGTGAAATGCCCGGTAGCATGTCTAAAAATGTCAGCTATTTTATCGTGGCCATCTTGTCCACCTTGTCACTGGGCCTGCTGGAAGGGCCAGCTGACCAGCGCCTCCCAGGGCAGGGCAGGTATGGTTTCCTTGGAGACCTATATGGGCTGGGCCGGGCCCATGTCCATTTCTGGGAAGACAGAACTGGCTCCACCCTCTGCGCTGGAATCCCCTAAAGTCAAGTAACGAGTCACATTGCTTATGAGCAATACCCCCCCCCCCTCCCAGGCGGGCTTGGGGAGATCTATTTCCCTGCCCACTTCTGGGGTGCTTGTCTGCTTCCCTCTGGAACCGTGGGATGACCTAGGCAGGTGCTGTGTCACATGGGTGAACATCACCATGTCCCCAAGGCTGCGTTTGAACCCAGCACACTCTGCTCCAGCAGCGTGTGTGTGTGTGTGTGTGTGTGTGTGTGTGTGTGTGTGTGTGTGTGTATTTGTCTGCATGTGAGTCATGGGGCTTGAACTCAGGGCATAGGTGCTGTCCCTGAGCTTTTTCACTCAAGGCTAGCACTGTACCACTTGAGCCGGCAGCGTCTCTTCCAGTTTTCTAGTGGTCCATTGGGGATAAGAGTCTCACTGGGACTTTCCTGTCCAGGCTGGCTTTGAACTCTGACCCCCAGATCTCAGCCTCCTGAGTAGCTAGGCATACAGGTGTGAGCCACTGAGGCCTGGCTTTTGCTCCAGTTTTTTGGTTTTTTTTTTGGCCAGTCCTGGGCCTTGATTCAGGGCCTGAGCACTGTCCCTGGCTTCTTTTTGCTCAAGGCTAGCACTCTGCCACTTGAGCCACAGCGCCACTTCTGGCCATTTTCTGTATATGTGGTGCTGGGGAATTGAACCCAGGGCCTCATGAATACGAGGCAGGCACTCTAGCCACTAGGCCATATCCCCAGCCCTTTTGCTCCAGTTTTAAGGCATAGACCACAGGTTGGCGGTCCCGGCTCTCCTGAGACCCTGAGACTTGAATGGTGGACTTGCTCGCCCAGGAGTCACCTGAGCCAGTGTCCAGAAGGAAGCCGTGGGCTCTGCCCCTGGCCTCCCAGAGAGGCCTCTCCTGCTCCTACCAGGGAGCTGATCCTGGGAAGGGCTTCTCAGCCCCCACCCCACCCTGACTGTCCCACCCAGATTCTCTGGAGCCAGGGATGAGGGCAGCCGCTGGACTGCAGCTGTGAGCCTCCATCATGCAGACGGTGAGGCCTGGCCTTGGAGGCTGACTCCACATGACTTACTGCTGAGCCTGTCTGTGTGGAATGGAGGCAGTGGGGGCCTCTGGGAGCAGACAGAGGATGGGGTGGGGCAGAGAAAGGAAGGCCTTTCTAGAAGGCCTCACAGCAGGCTAGGATGGAGCCTTGAGAGCTATCAGCTGTGGGAAGGGGCAGGTCCTGTGTTCGGGGCTTGTCCCGGTGCCTCAGCAAGGCCTGCTTCCCTCACCCTCCATGAGCCCTGGTCCCCACCATTCATAGCTTACAGATTCCTTCCCCAGTCCTGTCATTTGGGTCCTGGTGAGAGAACCAAGGCCCTCATGGGGGAGCAAACTCAGCCAGAGAGGGACGGAGACTTGGACAAGGTCATGGCTCAAGGTCACAACTGCATTGGCATCAGAGCCAGAACAGACAAGCTGGTGCTTTTTGCTCTGAACCTAAAATGTTATTGGGATGAATTGGTGTGTGTGTGTGTGTGTGTGTGTGTGTGTGTGTGTGTGTGTGTGAGAGAGAGAGAGAGAGAGAGAGAGAGAGGAGTTCTGCACAAGTGTCTCTGAATTGTTTGCTTTCATTGGGGCAGACTTCTGACACAGACCCCCGGGGACGCCACAAAAGATGCCATCTGCGTGGGCTCCCTGGCACCCGGGCCTGTGTCTAGGCACAGGGTTGCGCTGGCCCCCAAGAACCATGCGAGGAGAAGTGGGGCGCAGCGCTGCCCTCCCTGTGTCAATCTCAGTGGCGTCCCATGGAAGATGACCCTGTGGGCACCCTCCTCCATCCATCAGGAAGCCAAGAGGTGAAGGAACTTTCCAGATGGCCGAGTGGATGCTGGGCGGGCTCCAGGTGGGCGATCTGAGCAGGATGGGCGGTGGCGACAGGCAAGGGTGGGCTCTGGCCTCATTGTCGAGTTGGGTGGAGGGAGGTGACAAGCATGAGGACGTGGCCGGCTGGCTATGTCCCTCCTCTGCCCTGCAGGTGGCAGTTCCCGGTCCACAAAGTCACTCGGTGCGCTGCACCAGTGGAGGCGTCAGCAAGGGCAAAGCAGCACAGCCCACGGCCAGAGCCGCAGGCTCCACAGGGCCCTTCTCCCCCAAGCCCCAGACTGTGGACAAGTGACTCTACCTCCCTCCTGGAGCCTGCTTTGTCCATCGCCAAAACAGAAATCTACCAGCCCTGAAGAGGTGGCTGCTTGTTTATGAATTCCCGTCTCTCCTTTCTCTTTGTTGATCAACCCTAATTCGATTCCTGGTGACAATCCCCTAACCTCTAAAAAGCCAGAACAGACTAGATAGGCAGGCTCTCTTAAAAAAGCGACAAGATGGGGCTGGGGATATAGCCTAGTGGCAAGAGTGCCTGCCTCGGATACATGAGGCCCTAGGTTCGATTCCCCAGCACCACATATACAGAAAACGGCCAGAAGCGGCGCTATGGCTCAAGTGGCAGAGTGCTAGCCTTGAGCGGGAAGAAGCCAGGGACAGTGCTCAGGCCCTGAGTCCAAGGCCCAGGACTGGCCAAAAAAAAAAAAAAAAAAAAAAAAAAAAGCGACAAGTTACCAACAAGCAGAAGTTGTGAGGTGAGATTTTGGGGTGGGGGGACAGCCTTAAAAGAGGTGGTTAAACTGAGAAGAAAGTCCATTTTCCCTTCTTTCTCATGCTTCTTTCATGGGGCTCAGGTACTCATGGCTGGAACCCCAGCAGTTGTTGTGGACTAAGAAGTGATGGTGAGGATGAAGCCGTGGTCTAATGATGAAGCAATGTGAAGCTGGCAGGAGACCAGGACATGGATGATGCTGGGGGGCTGGGCTGGCCCTGCCCTGACCCTTCCCAGACTTTTTAAATGTTTTGGTCAGTCATGGGGCTTGAACACAGGGCTTGAACACTGTGGTTCAGCAGGATCTCTTCCTCCTTACAGCCCTCGATTACAGAGAGGGAGCCCTGGGTGTTGCCAGGAGGGCTGATGGCACTCACCGTGTGGGCCAGCCAAGGTGCTTCAGAAGGGGTTTAGATGCCATGCTGTGGAGAGGGCAGAGGCAGGGGCTGGGGCTGAGGCGCGGGCAGGGCCCATCCGGCTGCCTCTGTGGCAGGGATGTGGTCCCGTTTGCTCTTTGTTCAGACACAATGATAGACGACTTTTAGCTGTTTTTCTTTTTGGCATTACTGGGATTTGAACTTGGCCTTCTGCTTGCTAAGCGGGTGCTCTACCACTTAAGTCATGCTTCTTAGCCATTTTGGCTTTAGCCATTTTAGGCTTTTACCAGAAATGTGGTCCCCTGAACTCAATGCTAGGTCACAAGAAAAAAAAAAATAAAGGTTAGATGGGCACTGGTGGCTCACGCCTGTCATCCTAACTACTCAGGAGGCTGAGATCTGAGGATCACGGTTCAAAGCCAGCTTGGGCAGGAAAGTCTGAGAGATTCTTATCTTCAATGAACCACCAGAGAACTGGAAGTGACGGTGTGGCTCAGAGTGTCAAAACCTTGAGAGAAAGACGGGTGCAAATGCCAGCCCCTGATCCAAACCCAAAGCCTGTCAGATGTGCAGCCCAAGTGTAACTCTGGGGCTGGGGCAGCCCCAGCTCTCTTATTTCCTGATGTGCCTGGGTTGTTCTGCAGAGTTGTGTTCTTGCCGTCTGGAACACCCAGTCCTCCCATGTCCCTCCCACGGTCAGGGAGATAAGGAGTAGAGCTTGGGGACTTGGCCTGGAGCAGAGATATTCTTGAGTTTCTCTCACAAAGGGGATGGGAAAGGAAGATAGGACAATGAGAAAGAAAAGGAAAAAAAAATGTCTTCAAAATTGACAGAACAAGCAGTGTGTGTGTGCGTGGGGGGGGGGGGGGGGGAGGTTGGTGGCTCGTGCCTGTAATCCTAGCTACCCAGGAGACCGAGATCAGAGGATTTCTGTGTGAAGCCAGCATGAGCAGAAAAGTCCACGAGACTCTTTTCATCAATTAACTACCCAAAGCTGGATGTGGAGCTATGTATGGCTCTTGTGGTAGAGTGTTAGCCTTCAGCAAAAAAATCTCAGGGACAGCACCTAGGCCTTGAGTTCAAGTCCCAGGCCCAATGTGCCCTTGAACATGCAAGCATATACACACACACACACACACACACACACACACACACACACACATCCTATAAGAAATAAAAACAAACTTGGACAACTAAAATCATGCCATTTAGTAAGTTACTAGGCTAAAACTACACTTGTAAGCATATTTAGGGTCTTAATTTTTTGCCCAGGGCTGGCTTCAGACTGTTATCCTCCTCCCTCTGCCTCCTAACGAGCTGGGACCATAGGTATGCACAGCTTATTTGTTGAGCTGGGGTCTCGCTAACATTTTACCAGGACTAGCCTTAACCCTTGATCCTCCTGATCTTTACCTCAAGTAGCTGGGATTACAGGCGTGAGTCACTGAGCCTGGCCCCCCGTGGTTGGATTGATTCACCAGGCCTAGAACACTCTTCTGTTGGAGTGTCCTGTGATGTCTCATGTCCCACAGGATGGAGCTGCTGGTATGGGCATGGGGCCAGCCCTCAGCCCCCGGGGGCCCATCAGGGGCCTTCCCCGGCTGCTGCCCAGGCCTCAGCTGAGGTCGGCACTGTGGCTCCGAGAGGTCCCTCTCCTCCTCGTAGAGATCTGCGCACTGGCTTGTGTGGGAGCAGAGAAGCCCGGTTCTGTGGTAGCTGGACACTCGCCTCTTCATGTTCTCAAGCGTTTCCCCTGTGTGCTCTTGAGCTGGTCCCAGAAAGGGAAGGAAGGCGGGGGAACTGGGTTCTGTGGGGATAGGCAGCCCGTGCAGAGACTGGGCAGGCCCTGCAAGCAGGATGAGGAAGGAAGGCTTTCCTGAAGGTCATGGCCAGAGGTGCCCCCAGCATCCAGATACCCTCCCTCCCCCCAAGTGGGGTACAGTGGAGAAAGATGGGAGGAGGAAGTAAATAGGAGATTCTGGCAAGAGATTCTGTATTAAATATCTTTTGTTGTTGCTGTTGTCATTGGTCCTGGGGCTTGAACTCAGGGCCTGGACGATGTCCCTGTGCTTTTTCACTCAAGGCTAGCACTCTATCACTTGAGCCACAGCGCCTTTTGGCTCTTTGAGTGGTTCAAGGAAGATGAGAGTCTCACAGATGTTCCCGCTAGGGCTGGCTTTGAACTGGGGTCCTCAGGTCTCAGCTTCCTGAGTAGCTAAGATTACAGGCGTGAGTCACCAGCGCCCAGATTATATTAAGTATCTTGAACTCATTCACAGAGTGGAAGAAACAAAAAAGCAAGGGCGGGGTTGGAAAGCCTGTTGCTTGTGGACTCCCTGTTAGGCTAGGCCTGCACGCGTGCCTGTTGCACACATGCATGTTGTTTCAGGATTGGCCCTCAGCACACATATGTGCCCCTAGGCAGGACAGGAAAAGGTTAAGAGTCAAACTCCAAGCAAGCTGTCTTCCCCGATGCTTTCCTGAGTTGGTGGTTTTGCAGGTGGGGGTCGCCTTTCGGTCCGGGCTCCTCCACTAGCTGCCTGTGTTGCCTAGAGCAAATGGATTGATGTCTCTCGGAGGCTCAGTTTTCCAGACTGCAAACCGTGTCTTCTCTCTCAGGGCAGTGATGGTCAGCAGCAGCCATTCAGGGGGCTTTGGGCTGCAAGTTAACAGAAGCTACCACTTGAACCAGTCCTCTAGTCAGGCATTTTGCTGGTCACTTGGCGATGGTCCCTGGGTTCTGTGGATGGGAGTTATCGTCACTCACCTTTAGTTAAATCCTGATCTTCCTTCAGCTTTGACATTTCTCTCTTTGTCTCTCTATCTCTGTGTCTCTCTCTGTCTCTGTCTCTGTCTGTCTGTCTGTCTGTCTCTCTCTCTCTCTCACACACACACACACACAGGTCCTATTGTTTAGCACATTAAAGGAAGCACAGCCATTCTTTTAGGCTTTCACAATGGTGTTCTTTAAAGATACTTTGTTGACCTTGGTTTTATTGTTATCTGGCTCTCAGATCCACTGTATTTTAATACAGAGCCCTAGGGAGGGAGCCTGGCTTCAAGAGATACCCAAGGAGCTTGGGCCACATGAAGTCCATGAAGTTTATGATCCCCCCCCCTTTACCTGAGGGGGGTCACATTCCAGAACCCCCAGAGGATGCTTGAGATCTTAGATGATGCTGGAATCTGTTGTTGTATTTTTCCTATATCACAAATGTAACATAAATCTTAATAAAGTGTGGTAAAAAATTAACAATAACTGATAGAAAACAGAAGTGTTTATAACAATATGCTGTCACAAAAGTGATGGGCTGTCCTTGACTTTGAACAGGTCTAACATCAACACGTTTGGCCTGAGGTTGGCTTTGAGGAACTACCACTGTAGAAGGAACAGTGGCTAGGACCTGAGTTCAAGTCCCGGGACCAGCAAAAATAAACAAATAAATCACCACAGCATTTTTCTGAGGTGAGTTATTTATGGACCTCATGTGCCAGCTGCACCCTGTGCCATGTTGGGTCGGTGGGTATAGCTTTGTGATGAGCTTTGCGAAGGAGGGGGTGGCACACAGTCTGGGGGAGTCCCTCACTAACAAGCAGGGGGCCAGTTACCATGTCTCATTCTGTGGCCACCTCAGCGCCGGGTCTGCAGAGGAAGGCTCTGGGAGCGGGGCCGGGCTGCTGGTTTGTCTCATCCACAGAGCAGTGAGAGCAACTGTCCACACAAGCAGACTGTTGTCACACAATGTGCACACCTCAGGAAACAACCTCGGGCTCCAGACCCAGGGCCCCTGCCCACTTGGAAACCCTTCTGGTGCAGCAAGGTGGACTTTCACTGGAGATGTAAAGTCACAAGGAAGTGGCTTCAGTACGGCTTCACTCAGGCCCAAGGCATCTGCAGATGTGACAAGTAGTCGTTTATATATTTTTTTATTTAAAAAAATTTTTTTTGGTTTTCTCACTTCTTTTTTATTTTTGCCAGTCCTGGGCCTTGAACTCAGGGCCTGAGCACTGTCCCTGGCTTCTTTTTGCTCAAGGCTAGCACTCTGCCACCTGAGCCACAGCACGACTTCTGGCCATTTTCTATATATGTGGTGCTGAGGAATCAAACTCAGGGCTTCATGTATACAAGGCAAGCACTCTTGCCACTAGGCCATATTCCCAGCCCCAAAATTTCTATTTTTTTAATTGTTACCATAAAGGTGATATACAGAGGGGTTACAGTTACATGCATCAGGTAAAGAGTTTCTCTTTCTCTCTCTCTCTCTCTCTACCCCACTTTTGCCAGTCCTGGGGCTTGAACTCAGGGTCTGAGCACTGTCCCTGGCTTCTTTTTGCTAAAGGCTAGCACTCTGCCAACTTGAGCCACAGCGCCCCTTCTGGCCGTTTTCTGTATATGTGGTGCTGGGGAATCGAACCTAGGGCTTCATGTGTATAAGGCAAGCATGCTTGCCACTAGGCCATATTCCCAGCCCCTCATTTCTCTTTTATTGGCAGTTGTGGGCTTGAACTCAGGGCCTGGGTGCTGTCCCTCAGCTCTTTTGCTTAAGGTTAGCACTCTACCATTTTGAGCCACAGCTCCACTTCCAGTTTTTGAGTGGTTAACTGGAGATAAGAGTCTCATGGGGACTTTTCTGCCTAGGCTGGCTTTGAACCTCGATTCTCAGATCTCAGCCTCCCGAGTAGCTAGGATGACATGCCTGAGCCACCAGCACCCAGCAAGAGTTCATTTCTTTTTGGACAATGTCACCCCTTCCCTCACTCTCTCCCAGTTTTGCCCTCCTATCCCACCCACAAGTTGTATAGTTTGCTTTCAACATAGTGTCTAGTGAGTACTCCTGCTGCATTTTGTTTACCCTTTGTCCTTCATTTCTGTGTCCCCACTCCATCTCCTAAAGATAGACAAACAAGGCAAAAGGCAAAAACAAAGTTAAAACCTCATTTCCATTCCCCAGAGTTCATTTCAATGAGTAGTCATTTTTTAATTATTATTTTTTCTTTTAAAAATGAGCCGTAGCTGGGTGTTGTGACTCATACCTATCACCCCAGCTACTGATGTGGGAGAGTTCGAGGTCAACACTGGCAAAAAGTGGCAGAGATCCTATTTCCACCAGACAAGCCAGTGGGGCGGCCATGCCGGTCATCCCAGGTACGCGGGAAGATCTCCATTAGAGGCCAGCTGGGGACGAGAACAGAAGGCTCCATACAAAAGCATAACAACAGTGAAAAAGGGCTGGGCCTGTGACTCAGGAGGCCTCTGGCCTAGCAAGCACTAGGCCTTGAGTTGCAACCCAATACCACCGACAGCCAGGCACAGCCGAGCAACCATGGCTACTGTACAAACCCAATCACAGGGGGCTACTACCAGGCAGCATTCTAGGGTGGTGGTAGGTGTGGTGGTGGTGGTGGTGGTGTGTGTGTGTGTGAGAGAGAGAGAGAGTTAGGAAAAGAGAGAGAGAGCTGAGATTTTAAATCTCCAGTGGCATTGGTTGGAAGCCAATAGGAACACGTTTACTTCTCTCTCATGTGTAGTGAATGGGGCTGGATAGCCCCAACTCCAGCAGAGGAAATCCAAGCTTTTCTCATCCTTCTGTCTTCCTCTAGCTCAGGTAGCTTTGGTCAGGCTCCCCATGGTCTAGGCTGCTGGTGCTCCACACATCACCCCTTCATCTCAGGTGAAAGGAAACGGAGGGCAAAGGCCCATCTCCACGGCCACACAGCTCCCCTTGGCAGTCTTCTCAGAGCAGAGTCACACATCTGGGCTCAGTATCACCTGCAGTGCCCAGCATGTGTGGGTTTTTAGGAAGGCTTCATATTCTCTGACACTTTCCATTAAGAGGTGGGGTGTGGCCAGGTGCTGGTGGTGGTCCACCCCTCTAATCCTAGCTACTTAGGAGGCTGAGCTCTGAGGACCACAGTTCAAAGCCATCATGGGCAGGAAAGCCCATGAGACTCCAATTAACCACCACACAAAAGCCCGAAGGGGAGCTGTGGCACAAGTGGTTCAACACTGGTCTTGAGTAGAAGAGCTCAGGGACAGTGCCTGGGCCCTGAGTTCAAGCCCCAGGATTGGCACACTGGAATCTGGGGTCTCTGCAGAGTAGGAGAGAAGTGCCTTCCAGGGCAGCTAGTGGGCCTGAGACCCATAAGAGGGCTGTCCAGTGTGTTTTAACTCTGTCATTGTAGCCTTGTAGCGTGTGTTTGCCGGGGGTGCTGCGGGGTATGCAGTGCTTTAAGGTGACCTTGGAACTTGGCATTGGGGGTGACCTCGGGTGGAGTATTGGATCGGCCACACGTTGTGTTTGCCGTTCACACTCAGTGCTTGCAATGCCCATGAGCCCAGCGTTCTGAGCTCTCACATGTGTGGACACTTAGAAAGACCCGACACAAATGGGAGATGAAGAGCCATTGCTCTTGGGAGCCCAGGTCTCCCATGGTGGAGTAGAGACGAGCCTTCCCACGGAGCCTGTGGGCCCACAGAAGCCATGGGCACGGGTGAAGATGTGAGTGTGGGGTTTCAGCTCAGATCTCCTGCTGGCTAGGCTGGTGCTCTCCTGTGGAGCCAGGCCTCAGCCCTGGTTTTTGCCTGTTGGTTGTTCTATGGAGCCTCATTTCCTGGCTGAGCTGTAATCCCCCTACTTTAGGCTTCCTGTCACAGCTGGGATGATGGGTTCCTGCCATCGTGTCAGGCATCTCCCCATGGTGGTGGAATCTCAGGGGCTTTCCTGCCAGGGCTGGGCCACCGGCAATGCTGTCCTCTTTCTCACCAGCTCTGTCTCTTGTGTCCTGTCCTCTGTCTGGTTCCCCAGGTCCGGCCTGCCCTCCACAGCGGCGTCGCCCTCCCCTCCCCCAGTTCTCCCAGGCAGGCATGGATTGCAGGCAGGATTGTTCTCTGGAACCTTCTTTCCCCTCACGGCATAGTCAGTCCCTTCGGGGAGTCCCTGCTCCAGGGCGCCCTCTAGCTCCCAGCATGCTCCCTGTGCTTTTAGTAGTTGAGTACATTTCTGGCTAGTTTCCTTCTTGTCCCATCCACCCAGACCTCCCTGTCTCTCTTGCTTGAGGCCGAGTCCTCAGCATCCAGTGCCATTAATGGTATATAGCAGGTGCCCAACAAATTCAGGAAAGAATGATCTTACTTGAGTCAGACTGCCACACTGTGAGGTAAGCTGGTGAGGAAAATGAGGAACCACCCCCTGCTGATTTGTGGACGCAACCAGGCTGCACAGCTGGGGCCTGACCACCTCTCAGACGCCCGTAGGAAGGGCAGGTGCCGGACCAAGGCAGGGGCCTCAGCCCGCCTGGACTCTCTGGACTCTCACTGCATGCCTAGGCTCTCACACCGGCGTCAGTGACCATGGCCAGCCCTTTCCCTCGCTGCCAGGGCTCACTGGGGAGGCCTGGGAGGCTGATACAGAAGAAAGTTAGGTGTCCCCCCTCGCAGGGACAGCCGCATGTTTGTGTCCCTGGCTTCGTTTCCAGGGCTGGGCAGCCCCAGCTGGTAAGTAAGCACCCCGTGAAATGACTTTCCTATAACCTTGGTCACAAGAAAACACCAGATCAAGATAAAACACGGCCCACAGAGGGCGTCTGGGGCCAAAGCCACTTCTAATCCCTCATGTGTGACATTGGCCGTGTGATGGCCCTTTCCTGGGTCTCAGTTTCCCCACCTGGAAGGCAGGGGGAGCAGTAATGATAGTAGTGATGCTCTGAGTCATAGGGGCATCTGTGGATATCCAAAAGAGAGCCCTTGTAGGGCACAGGACATACCCAGCGATCCCTTCACAGTGTGTAGGCCCGGTCCCAGGGGCCAGCAGCCCTCCAGGGACCTCGAAGCCCTGGGGTCCTCCCTGGGAAGGGCAGGGCAGGGCTGGGACCCAGCTGTCTGCAGAAGCGGAGGGCGATGCTGGGAGCAGAGGCACCTGCTGCAGGCTGGGCCCTGCGCTAGGCGTCAGGTGGAGAGGGAGAGTCTTTCAGGCCCTCTGGTGGCCGCCCGCGACCCTTACTTCTCCATGTGGGAACTTCTGGGGATGGAGATGGGGCTGGAGGAGTGAGCCAGACAGCAAAGAGCCCTGGTTGCTGACTGCAGATTAGATTTTATTCTCAGTGTCCTGTTCCCTTCCTGCCCACTAGGAAATGGCACCCCCATTTCCCAGGAAGGGAGGCTGTGGCCCAGCGTGGCAGACCCTCCTATATGGTAAATTCAGCCTGTGTAGTTCAGCGCAGCCTGCATCCCAACTCTGTATGATGTCAGGCAGCCACTGTATACCTCTGAACCGCTGTCTGCATACCCGTGACACACCCCACGGGGACCCAGGGAGGTGAGTGTGCAGAGTTAGCATGGAAAAGCTCACGGTCAAGGCCTGTGCACCCAGCCAGCTCTCCCTAACTGACTCTGTGCAGGAGCTGCTGTGCCTCTGCTTAGCCCCAGATTTTCTCTCCTTGCAGTTTCCCCCTCTGCCATCCAGCGTACTCAGCCCGTGACCTTGACTGACGAGCTAAGGGGATCTAGTTGACCTTCGGGCACAGGTGACTGGTGGTCTCTCACTGTAGTTTATCTATGGGAAATGGAGGGCCTGGTATTCCTGTCAGCTCCACAGCCAGCCAGAAATCAAGGTGGCCACCGGCCCTCAAATTAGCCACAGTTGTGGTATCCCGGGGCTTGGCAGTCTTCCCTCTAGTGGGCCACATCTCCACTCGGCCCTCGCTGTGTCTATCAATCACAGCTGTGTAGCCCTCGATTTACTCTCACTTCCTGGAAGGGATTTCCTTGACCACTCGAAGTCGGACCCCTGTGATTCTCTTTATCTCTATCTCCAGCTTCTCTTTATTTGCAAAATATGAATGAATTTGATCTAAACTTTTTTTTTTTTGGTGGCAATTCTGGGCCTTGAACTATGAGCCTGGGCACTGTCCCGTAAGCTCCTTTTGCTCAAGGCTAGCGCTCTATCTACAGTGCCACTCCCAGCCTTGTCTGTGGTTCATTGGCGATAAGAATCTCCCGGACTGGCTTCAAGCCTGGCTGGCTTCAAACTGTGATCTTCAGATCTCAGCCTCCTGAGTAGCTAGGATTATTGGCGTGAGCCACCAATGTGTGGCTTTAAACTATATATTTTTTAAAGTTTTAACCTGTCTCAGTGAGCAGAGAGGACTGTAGATGTCTGGCTTATTCACTATCCATCCCCATCACCCAGCTATGCCTTGGGCAGGTCCTCCAAAGATCACAGCATGGGTGAGTGCACAACTAACCTGCCGTGACTTCCCTGTGGGCCGGATCTGGGATGCGATCTGGACCAGACCCTCATCCTCTGAGAGCGGGTCTGTCTAAATGCTGCTGTTGTGGTCACCAAGACAGTGCGCACCTCATCAGAGCATTGGTGGGAGAGGTGAAGGTGTGTGCAGATGGCAAGGGGGAAGGGCGACCCCAATTCCTCAGCCTCTGAGACAGACCACCTCCACCACTGCCGTCTGTCCCTCGCCCCCTGCTTCCCCTTCGTCCACGGTCACGTGTGATTGTGGACTCGCCCCTGGGTGGAAATCGCCTCTGCTGGAGACATGCAGAGATCTCAGGAACAGTGTGTTCTGCCTGGCTGGCTCCATCAGGATCTGCCAGGCGCCAGTGGAAGAGACAAGCTGGTCCTGGAACTGTTTCCAGAAAGTTCCTTCCACCCTGGTTATACAGAGGAGACACCACTTTAACATTTTTGTGGTAGGTGGCAAGATGCCACCAAAGTGCTCCAGAAGAGGTTGAGCTTGTAGGTTCCAGTGCGCTGGGGCTGGTGGCTGCCTGTGCTGGCTGGCTTGGATACAACTCTTTCCCTCTCTGAACCCTAATTTCTTTATTGCACCAGTGGTGAGAAGTGACCGTCCTGGGCAGATGCAGGGAGAGGTGACCAAGATTTTGCATAGCAAAATCCACAGATGAACAGCAAAATCCGCAGATGCACAGCAATCAATGATCCTCGAGCCAGGTTCTTCAAGTGCTGTCTCCCCTGAAGGCCCAACCCCGGGCCCAAGGACACATCACGGGTTAGCACCGCTATCAGAATGGCTGTTAGAAGTTGGCTCCTAGGCCTTAGTGCAGAAATAGGAAACCGAGGCTCAGAGAAAACCAGGAGCATCAAGGATTCGGGAAATGGGGTCTGGTATCGCTAGGTGGGACCCAGCTGTGTCCCTGATTGTCTGAGGCTGTCTGGATATGAGATGGCATCTCAGGGGCCAGGACATGGGGGGCAGGAAGTCTGGAGGAGGGGCATCCATGGAGGGAAGGAAGGGGGCAGAGAGAAGAGGCCAGAGGGTAACTCTTCTACTTTCCAATGGTCTCACGGTGGAGGCCTGTGATGACAGGCCTATTGGGTGTGGCAGGGAGGAGAGGAGGGTGGACAGGCCCTGGACTTGGATGGGGGGGGCTGGAGGTCACAGGGAGTCCTCAGGGCCACCCACAGGGCAAGGTGCTGGCTTCCCAGGGCCAGAAGGAGCTCAGGAGGACAGGGCACAGACAAGGATGGAGTCCCAGACCCTCCCTGCTCTGGGCCTCCTGTAACTCCAAGTTCCTTCCGGTTGTGTTTACAGAGGCCACTTGAGGCTCTCACTGTGGTCCTTGTCATCAAGAAGCATGAGCACAGCTGCGGTGGGGAAAGGACACTAGGGCACCCCTCAGCACAGGTGAGGACCAGCTTTCCACAGGGGTAACCCCAGCTCTGAGACAGGGCAAACAGGGCCAATTTTCAACCAAGACCATGCAGAAAGATGATCACTCTAACCCTTCACGGGCAGCCACAAGGCCCGTGCACCTGAGGCTCTGACAAACCCTGTGATGAGAAGGCCTGTTCCTTTTGATTTAGCTGGCTGGTCCTCCCGATTATCGTAGGTGCTTCAGAGAAGAAACCTGGCACTACCTATGGCACTCACTCCGGGAAGTAAAGGGATCCTTCTAGATTCCCTCTCCTCGCCCCTCTCCCACAAAGCCCTCAGAGCCCTGAGGTGAGCACTAGACATTGGAGTCTAGGCCCCTCAGGCCCTTTAAACAGAGGCCAGGGACATCTCGGGGCTAGGGAAGGCTTGGGATGGGAGAGGGGAGGGGAGGTGGCCTTCCCTCCCCCAGGGGATAGAGACCTCCTGCCTGCTGCAGACCTACTGTGAGTCACCTGCTTCCTTTGAGTTTGTCACCCCGAGGCTGGCAGGGAAGCCCTGCAGGAGGCAGGAGGGAAAGGAGGGGGGTACCGTAGAGACAGACTCCACCCCCCCGCCAGCATGTCACAAATCTGGGTTGTGGGGAGGCAGGTGACTTCAGACTTAGGGCTCAAGGAGGACGGGCTGCGGTGATGCAGGGTGTGGAGGTTGAGCCCCAGGCGCTGTGTCCCATGCTGTGGCTGGGCTGTCCCGAGGGTCCAGGCCAGGAGGCCCCCTGTGCGGCGTGGCTAGCCGCCCACGGGCCGCACCATCATGCGCGTGGCCCGCAGAGAGTAGCTGGGCCCCCGGAAGTAGTGCCAGCGGATGCCGTTGAGTTTGCGCAAGTGGTAGCTGGCCGGGTAGTAGACGCCGTTGAGGTTGGAGAGGCCGCAGGCGACAAACCACCACCCTGGGACAAGAGGGAGGTCACTTGATGCACAGGGCCGGGAGAGCTGCCCTCTGCCTCCCCTGCCCCCCCCCCAAATCTACTTCTGCCTGCTCTGGGGTGTGGGGTATCCTCTGGCCTGGGGTGGGCACTGACGGGACACTGTGTCTCCCCTAGAGCCAGCCCCCCCCCCCCATGTCTCTCCAGGAACATGGGCTCCTAGGAAAGCTGGCCAAGCCACCTTGAGGAAGAGGTGTGACCAGGAGGGTCCTGGACGGCTGGGGGAGCACAGCATGGGGAGAATGGGGGGGAGAGGGAGGGAGGAGGGCCAGGGGAGGAGGAAGAGGGGGAGGGAGAGGAGGAATGTAGGGAGGGGAGGGGGACGGCCTGGCGGCACCCACCTCCCGACATCATCTGGGCGCACTTGCAGAAGCAATCGTCGTTGTCCGCGTCCCGGGTGCTGAAGTTGGCGCCCTTCAAGGGCAGGCTGCTCTGGTCCCCGGCGGAGCCGCTGTATCCGCTCAGAGAAAGCCTGGAGGCCGCCCGGGGAAGGGGTGCGAGAGGAGCCGGAGTCAGGCTGGGGCTGGGGTCCCCGCCAGGTGATCTTGGGGGGAGGTGGGGCCCAGATTGATGGGTTGCTTGAACCACTTTCCTTCCTGCTTGCCCTCCCTGCCCGCCCCCTCCCAGGGACAAAGCACCCACTGTGTGCTGGGCCTCCCTCCCCTCCCCGAGTCTTGATAACTCGCATTATTTTGAGCATCTCCTAAGTGCCACACATGGTTTAACGTGTTTCCTGAGTGCGACCCTAGCTCGTTTAAACCTCACGACACTTGTGAAGAAAAGGGGACCCCAGAGTGGGAACGCCCACATTGTCTCTCAGAACCAGCCAGACTCCAGCCAGGTGTGGGAGGGGTGCACACACACATGCCCTTTGCTTGTGGTGGACCTTCCTGTAACCCCAGCTCCCCTCACAGCCCCCCCCTCCTGCAGGAAGACCCCCCCCCCAGCACCCATGGATCTATGCCCTGTGACCCCACCTCGCAGCCAGCCGCAGGAGGGAGGGTTTCTGTACCTCTCTGCCAGGCCTTGTGGGCCGGGCTTGGCGCTCTGTAGCTCAGCTCATAAAACCCAGGGCAAGCGCCCAAGTCACACAGACAGCATGGCAGGAGGGGCCAACTTGCTTTTGTTTTGTTGTTTCTGTGAGATGGGTTCTCTCCAGGGAGCTCAGGCCAACCTAGAACTCATGACCCTCCCGTCCCAGCCCCCTCTCCCTAGGGTTATGGAAGTTCCAGATTTACCA
Source organism: Perognathus longimembris pacificus (assembly GCF_023159225.1). Classification (NCBI taxonomy): domain Eukaryota; kingdom Metazoa; phylum Chordata; class Mammalia; order Rodentia; family Heteromyidae; genus Perognathus; species Perognathus longimembris. The sequence goes on along the minus strand of NC_063166.1, from coordinate 66,083,448 downwards.
TTCTTGCATCCATCTGCACGGTAGATGGAACTGATAGATGTCTATGTCTATGTGTATGCATTCATACACACATATGCACACACAGACACATATATGTATATAAACACATACAGTGAGATGCCCAGATGTTCTGTTACTACTTTGAATACATCATTTATCTCCAGTGTTCACTTAATATTATATGCAGGCACCTTGCCGTAGGATGTCTTGTGTATGATGGAGGTACTGAATTTTACACTGGGGAAACTGAAGCACAGAGTAGTTGAGTGACTTTCTGAAGGTCACGAAGCCTGTGACCAAGGAAACAGGGATCCCAGGCCCTCGGTCCTCAGTGCAATGAGTGGCCTTTCTCAACATCTGTGTTTCCCAAGGCAGATGGCAGGTCTTGAACCCAGGGCTACAGAAGTTGCTGCCTCAGACTTGGATCCAAGAGCACAGACTAGATGGCTGCATGTACAGGATGGGTCCAGGAGACTTCCGCTTCCTCTGCTGCACTAACCCATGGGGTGGAGACTCGATGAGTGCGGGCAGCAGGGAGACCTGAATTCAAAATCCAGACTCCATCTTGCTTTGGGTGGAGACCTTACACTCACTACCTCTGTTTTCCTATTACAAACATGTGCACAACCATGTCTGCCTCTAAGGGTTTGAGGGGAGGAGCATAGGGGATGGGGGAGCACAGTTGGCACTCAGTAAATGCCCAGTCCTGTTTTTGTGTTGGTTGTAGGGCTTGCACTTGGGGCCTAGGCGTCATCCCTGAGCAATTTTTGCTCAAGGCTAGCGCTCTGCCACTTGGAGCCACAGCTTTACTTCTGATTTTCTGGTGGCTTATTGGAGATAAGAGTCTCAGACTTTCCTGCCAGGGCTGTGATCCTCAGATCTCAGCCTCCTGAGAAGCTAGGATTGCACGTATGGGCCACCAGCACCCAGCCTTCAGTCTTTTTTTTTTTTTTTTTTTTAGCACACTGTTGTTTTCTAAAGAACAGTACTGAAGCTCTGACCGTGTGCCACCCATCCTGCTGTGCCAAAGCTCAGAGAGACCCAGCTTTGCTGTGCCAGCACGGGCCTAGGCCTCCCCCCTGCCACCTTTGGCCTGGGCCCCTCCCCCTTGGCCTCAGGTTGTGCAGGGCTGACTGGGTCACTCCCCTCCCCTTTCTGGGTCTCTGCCAGTGGCTGGCTTGTGGTGATTGACCTGGGAAGGCCCCTCTCTGCCGGAGGGCTGGCGGCCTCTGTGAGTCTCCCCACCCCACCCAGGGGCCGGGACATGCTGAGTGCTAGCCGGTTGTCTCCAGATCCCGTGACGTGTGTCCAAATGGAGGACAGATGGTGGGGACAGGAGACGCCCAGCCACTGACCCTGGGTGCAGGCTCTGCAGTCGCCGGCCCCCGGGACTCCAGCCCGCCCACAGGCCCGGGCCCAGAGCCCACCTGTACATCTGCCCTTCGCTGCCCAGCTGGAAGCGCTCATATTGGGCGTAGGTCTCCTGGCCCTCCCAGTCCTGCAGCTCCACCCGCAGTGAATAGGTCGCCCTGCTGGTCAGCTGGTGCACCGCCTCATTGCCCAGCCAGTGCTCCCCGGCGGGGTCGCCAAAGCCCTGCAGGGAGAGAGGCCGGATCCCTGGCTGAGCCAGCCACGATGCTCAGCAGTCAAGTTCACAGGCATTTGTAGGTGAAGGCCAAGTGGACACAACTCAAAGTTTCAGGGGCAGGCAACACCAGCCTGTAGCGAGAGAGACTAGCAGCGACCACACTTCCAAGGGCACCAGCCGGGGGAAGGCATAGGCTTCTTGGGTGCTGGGGTCCGGAGCATCCATGTAGCCCTGCATGGTGGTCACATGGGTGAACGATTCATGGGCCTCACACTTCCTATTTGTGCCTTGGATGCAGGTACGTGAAACTTCAACAACCACAACAAGAAAAGAATGGACTTAGCTGCTGCTTCTGGGCAAATGGGTAGCGTGAACTGTGAATAACAACAGAGCAGCCACTGAGAACTTCAGTCACGTAGAAATAGGCAGCTAGGAGTTCTGGAAACCAGTGTCCTTACAGAGCAATCGTTCAGCACCAAGGCCAGGGGTGCACTTCAGCCTGCTCCTCCTTCAGGTCCCTATGTGCCCTCCAGCAGCCTAAGGCCACCTTTGGCCTGTGTGTTTCTTTCCACCTTTTCTTTGGAGTGGGGGCAGTCAGTTGTGGAGCTTGAACTCATGGCCTGGGTGTTGTCCCTGAACTAGTTGTTGCTCAAGACTAGAGCTCTGGGCTGGGAATATGGCCTAGTGGCAAGAGTGCTTGCCTCCTACACATGAAGCTCTCGGTTCGATTCCCCACAACCACATACATGGAAAATGGCCAGAAGGGGCGCTGTGGCTCAGGTGGCAGAGTGCTAGCCTTGAGCGGGAAGAAGCCAGGGACAGTGCTCAGGCCCTGAGTCCAAGGCCCAGGACTGGCCAAAAAAAAAAAAAAAAAAAAAAGACTAGAGCTCTACCACTTGACCCACAGCACCTCTTTCAATTTTCTGGTGATTCATTGGAGATAAGAGTCTCATGGACTTTCCTGCCCAGGCTGGATTCAAGCTGTGATAATTAGATCTCACCCTCTTGAGCAGCTAGAATTATAGGCATGAGCCACCAATGTGTGGTGCTTTTTTTTTTTTTTGGCCAGTCCTGGGCCTTGAACTCAGGGCCTGAGCACTGTCGTTGGCTTCTTTTTTTTTTTTTTTTTTTTTTTTTTTTTTTTTTTTTTTTTTTTTTGGCCAGTCCTGGACCTTGGACTCAGGGCCTGAGCACTGTCCCTGGCTTCTTCCCGCTCAAGGCTAGCACTCTGCCACTTGAGCCACAGCGCCGCTTCTGGCCATTTTCTGTATATGTGGTGCTGGGGAATCGAACCTAGGGCCTCGTGTATCCGAGGCAGGCACTCTTGCCACTAGGCTATATCCCCAGCCCCGTTGGCTTCTTTTTGCTCAAGGCTAGCACTCTACCACTTGAGCCACAGCACCACTTCTGGCTTTTTCTATATATGTGGTGCTGAGGAATCAAACCCAGGACTTCAGGCATGCTAGGCAAGCACTCTACCACTAGGCCATATTCCCAGCCCTCTTTTCTTTTTTTACTTTATTATTTTTGTGCTGGTACTGGGGCTTGAAATCAGGGCCTAGGTGCTGATTTTGCTCAAGGCTGGTGCTCTGCCACTTGAGCCACAGCTCCACTCACTACTGGCTTTGTGCTGGTTAATTGAAGGTAAGAGTTTCCCAGACTTTCTTGCCCTAGCTGGCTTTGAATATTGATCCTCAGATCTCAGCCTCCTGAGTAGTTAGGATTACTGGCCTGAGCCACAGTACCAGCCCTCTCTACCATTTTATTCACTGATTCAAACTCAATTACTTCAAGAGCACTCACAACTTAATTTTAGTATTTATTTTTATGTATTCATTACATGAACAGCTAGCAGACACTACAAATATCTTTGTGGATATTATTTTCCATTTCTTTTACTTTCAAAAACCTTAAGAGCTTTTTAAGCCCATTTGCCAAAAAAAAAATTAAGAAAGAAAAAAAAGAAAAATCCTGTACTCAAAATTTAATTTAAAACACTGGAAGACAATTGGGTACAATTTCTCATGTCTTATAAAATGCATGTGGTTTTGGAGCCAGCGATTCTACATGAAGCCATTTGCCCATGCAGGTATGGCCCCAAATACATCAAACAGCAAAGAGACTCAGGTTAACGGTGGCGCCAGGGGTGGGAGGAGGGTTTTTTTTTTTTTTTTTTTTTGGCCAGTCCTGGGGCTTGGACTCAGGGCCTGAGCACTGTCCCTGGCTTCTTCTTGCTCAAGGCTAACACTCTGCCACTTGAGCCACAGCGCCACTTCTGGCCATTTTCTGTATATGTGGTGCTGGGGAATCGAACCCAGGGCCTCATGTATACGAGGCAAGCACTCTTGCCACTAGGCCATATCCCCAGCCCATGGGAGGAGGGTTTTGTTTTCTTGTCTCTTCCTTTGCATTCATATAAGAAATTTAGCCATCTACTCATACTATATTATTTTTTCCAAGAATTTAAACAAAAAGTCAATTTCCATTCTAGGGTTTATGTTAGAAATGGGTCCTTCCCCCCCCCCCAAAAAAAAAAGATGGTTGGATTTTAGGGAGTGTCCCAGAGGCGAGTGTATCCCAGGCAGGTGGGTGTGAGGGTTGCTGATGTTAGGGGAGCTGATCTCCCCCCACACCCCTCAGGGATGGGAGAGAGGAAACCGGTCCCCTCCACCACTAACCCACCACCTGCTCGTTGTTGAGCAGCAGCAGGTGATGTGGGGGGGCGGTCCCCAGCGGCAGCCTTACCTCCTTGTACTCCTTCCACCCCTGCTGGAAGCTCACGCTGCCTTTCTCGCGGCGCTGGATGAGGGTCCATCCGCCTCCATTGGCCTCCAGCTCACAGAACACCTGGTGGGGGGGGGGGGAGTAGGGGGCGGGGGAGAAGTAGCTGAGCTACAATCCTTCAGAGGCAGACAGAAAAAAAAAAAACCCCAACCTCAAACCCTCCTCATTTTCTAGAAGGTTGGAGAAGTGACAGTTCCTCCTAGGCTTTCTTTTCTCCTAAATGGGGATGGTTATGCCTTCCACCTCTTTGTGCCTCCATTTCCCCTCTGCGAACTGGCATTTTTGTAAGAATTAAATGAGTGGAGCCATGCACGGTGTTTAGAAGACAGCCAGCCAGGCCCAGGCTGGGAGCTTTTGTTTGTTAGTACAGCAGGATTGCTCTGATTTATGATTCAATGTTGACTGATGCATTAGGCTTTCTGCTGCAGTGACAGAACATCCAGAGGAAGGCAGGGAGGGAGGGAAGGAGAGAGGGAGGGAAGGTGGGAGCAAGTGAGGGAGGGAGGGCTTCCTGAGGCCTATGGCCAGAGAGGGTACAGTCTGTGGTCTCCTTCAGGCAGAACATCAGGGAAGTGGGATTGTACTAACCTCAGAAAGGGAGGTGGTGGGGGGGAATGGACTCCAGGTATAATCTTTAAAGCCACGGCCCCAGTGACTCATTTTCTCCAGATAGGCCTAATTCCAAAGTTTCCACAACCTTCCAAAATAGTGCCACCAGCTAGAGACCAAGTGCTCAAAGCATGAGCGTGTGTGTGTGTGTGTGTGTGTGTGTGTGTGTGTTAACGACTTGATATCCAAATGGTAACAGACACAAAATGCTTAGCTGTATTAGACCTAGGAACTGCTATTACTACCATTCAATGAACAAGTGTTTTCTGAGCACCTACTATGTGCCATGCTTTAGAGAACTAGGGATGCTTAGTCAGGAAAGAAACAATCCTTGGTTTCAAAGAAATCATCAATCTTAACCTTTTGGCTTAACTTTCATCCACACATTATTTTTTTCCAGCAAGTTGAGCACATGTTCAATGTTCAATGTGTGTTCAGTGAGTACAGTTGGCTTCCGGCCCTCAGTGATGAATCAGAGGTGAGCTAGCCTTAGGGCTAGAGCCGTCAGGCAGAGCCTATGTTAGTTCAGGTAGACTGTTGGCTGCAAATGTTTGGGGATACAGTGCAATGATGTTTCTGCTCCTGCAACAGGAGCAGGGGCTTGAGATGCTAAGATTCACAGAGGGAGAGAAGGCAAGGCCTTTGTTGTAGGGGTGGTAGAAGATGCAGGAAGGGAAACTGAGGCCCAGATAGGAGAATACTGTGCTCCCGAACAAGATACATGTAAAGCCAAGCTTTGAGCCTCACAGGTCAGCTCAGGAGCAGTGTCCTCAAACTCTAGTGTTCACCCCTGCCGAATCCCACCACAGCTAAATCAACTTAATTTCATGTAGCACACTTACTTCTTATGATAGTGCCCTTTTTATACTTAAGCTACTTGAACTCTTGCCTTTGTTCAGATGAATGTAAAAAATAAATATAATAAAAAAAGATATTACAAGATTCTAAGTAGAAAGTGTTGAAACACAGGGCCTCGGTAGGTATTTCTTTAAGAGGTGAGTTTAGGGGGCTGGGGATATGGCCTAGTGGCAAGAGTGCTTGCCTCACGTTCATGAAGCCCTGGGTTCAATTCCCCAGCACCACATATAGAGAAAATGGCCAGAAGTGGCGCTGTGGCTCAAGTGGTAGAGTGCTAGCCTTGAGTAAAAGGAAGCCAGGGACAGTGCTCAGGCCCTGAGTCCAAGCCCCAGGACTGGCAAAAAAAAAAAAAAAAAAGAGGTGAGTTTAGCAGGTGTGAGGAAAGGGGGGGACAAAGTAGGGACAAATTGGGCTGCTCTTCTGAACATACTCTGAAGGAAAGAAGTTGCAGGGTGCTGGTGGCTCACGCCTGTCATCCTAGCTACTCAGGAGGCTGAGATCTGAGGATTGTGGTTTGAAGCCAGACTGGGCAGAAAGGTCTGTGAGATTCATATCTCCAGTTAACCACCCAAAGCTGAAAGTAGAGCTGTGGCTCAAGTTAACAGAACCCCAACCTTGAGTGCAAAAGCTAAGAGAGAGTCCTCAGGCCCAGGGCTCAGGCCCCAGTACCAACACAAGAAAAAGGAGTGGGGAGAGGAAACTTCAGGGAGGAATGGGAGGCAGGATGGCTGGCAGGTCATTCCCACATTTTCCCATCTCAGTTTGCCCCAAACCTCCCTGCAGACACCTGCAGGTCTGTGTTCCTTCTTTCCCGACGTCTGCACCTTCAGGTTCTGGCCTTCACCCACACAGAACTACTTCCTGAATTAGGAGCAAAGAGTGCTTGCCCGGCTTTGGGGGTGCCCCTGCCTGGCTTGGGGGGGGGGCTTCTGCCCTCTTCCACAGTGCACACTATAGAGCTATGGACGGGGCTCAGTCTGGGAAGCCTCTGGCTGAGGGCCTCTGTGAGCCCCCTGTTCAGGCGCCCCTGACCTTCCTGGGCTCTGAGGTATTGGCCATATGGATGGTGTAGACACCGCTGGCGTTGGCCCCGGAGCGCTGGATCTCGGCGCAGTCCTGGAACTCGGGCTCCGGTGCCCTCACGGAGGCTGCTGGGGGACAGAGGAGCGGAAGTGAGCTGGAGGGGGGGGGGGGGCGAGGAGAGGGGAGCGAGGGGGTGGGCACCGCCTGCCCTCCTGGGGAATGAGGGGTGGGGAGCCACAGTGAGCTGGGACCTGAACCAAGTGCAGGGGTCCCGGGGGAGAAGGGGAGCGCCTTCCAGGCAGAGGGAACAGTGTTTGCCAAGTCTCCCAGGCAGGAACTGCCTTGGTGTGTGCAGCTGATGGACGAGGGGGGCTGTCTGAGGGTAAGGGGGCGAGGGGGGAGCATGGAGGAGCCCATGTTCTAGCAGGGTCAGGGGACCCTGAATGCCAGGCTGAGGAGCCCTGAGCACTGGATGGAGGAAGAGCACTCTGGCAAGACCAGAGCAGTGGTTGCAGAGAGGAAGCCTGGGAACAGGCCTTTTGGCTATTGGGGATGTAGTGCTTGGAGCCAGAACTCCAACTAGGCACGGCCTGTACCAGGAAACAGATCCAAGGGCACCCAGCCAGGTGAGCAGAGCTTCCCCCCTCCTCCTCCTCCTCCTCCTCCTCCTCCTCCTCCTCCTCCTCCTCCTCCTCCTCCTCCTCCTCCTCCTCCTCCTCCTCCTCCTCCTCCTCCTCTTCTTCCTTTTTTGCCAGTCCTGGGGCTTGAACTCAGGGCCTGAGCTTCTTTGTACTCTACCACTTGAGCCACAGCGCCATTCTGGCTTTTTTGGTAGTTTGTTGGAGATAAGAGTCTCTTGGACTTCCCTGCCTGGGCTGGCTTTGAATCCCAGTCTCAGTGCTCAGCCTCCTGAGCTCAGCTCCCTGCTGTGGCTCCACCCTGAGTCCAGCAGCCCAAGGTGGGAGGAGTGGATGCCTTCCGAATCTGAACCCGAACCTGAACCCGCTGTGCCTGGCCCTGGTGTGCTGTCCCTTTGTGGCGCTCCCTGGGGGAGGGTCATCAGGCTCACCCCACAGCCCAGGGCAGAGGCCCCTTCTCTCAGCCCCCCTGGGAACTGACCCAGGGCCTGTGTTTCTTTTCTTGGACTGGACTCCACCACGGCTCAGTGACTGTTGACAAACAGGTGGCTTGGTTCCATTAGAATGATCCTTTTTTTTTTTTTTGCCAGTCCTGGGCCTTGGACTCAGGGCCTGAGCACTGTCCCTGGCTTCTTTTTGCTCAAGGCTAGCACTCTGCCACTTGAGCCACAGCGCCACTTCTGGCCATTTTCTGTATATGTGGTGCTGGGGAATTGAACCCACGGTATTCCCCCAACCGGGGCTTTGGGCTGTGGAACCCAATAGCTCTGGGCAGGCAGGCAGGCACCTAAGGACGGTCTCACCTCCCTCCCTGTGAGAGGCTCAGGGAGACTGCTCTCCTCGTGTCATACATGAGGAAAGTGGAGGCCTTGAGAAGTAGCCATGCAAAGCCCTAGTTGTAGGTAAGTAAAGGAGCCAGGATTTGAACTCCGGTTCTTCCTACTACTCCTGTCTCTGGTCTCCACAGCTGAGTCTAGGGAAGGCTGCACAAAGAGGCACCCTTGACGGATGGACACTGCTGGCATCATGTCCACCTGCGTCTCTGTCCCTCTGACCTCTGAACTCCACTCCCCGATGCCTGAAGCAGGGGTTCCTGGGAGAGGTGTCTGGCAGGGCCACACGCATGGAACTCATTCAGAGGCCGTGGCCCTGCTGCCAGGAACCACGTGCAGCTGCAGCCGGTCCTGGTCACTCCACAGCCTGTGGTTTGGATGGCGTCCACTCCTCCCGCCTTGGGCTGGCTGGACTTGGGGTGGAACCACAGCAGGAAAGCCCCAAGTCCCCAGTGGCCATGGTGCCTGGACCCCTCCCTATGGCTCAATATCTTGTGTCCTAAAGAAACTTCCCCGGGGCAGCAGGCCTTCCTAGGCCTCTCTCACCAAGCCATTCTTCACTCTTGGCCCCCCAGTCTGGCTCCCCCAAAAATGTCTCATGGGCCCAAATCCTTGCTGTGTCCCTCCTGGCCTCAGGTTAAGGTCCCCTGTCCTCTGCATAGTCCTGAGGGCCTTCTGAGGTGAGGAAGTTTCTGGAAGGCTGTTCACAGAGCAGGCACTCAGCTGAGAAGCAGGTCTCTTGCTCTCTGAGGAAGCAGCCTGCTGGCAAGAGCCGGGAGTCTAGTGGAGCCCTAGTGGCTCACGCCTGTAACCCGAGCTATTCAGGAGGCTGAGATCTGGGGATCATGGTTTGAAGCCAGTTCTGGCAGGAACGTCTGTGAGACTCCTATCTCCACTAAACTACCAGAAAAAAAAAAAAGCTGGAAGTAGAGCTGTGGCTCAAGAGGCAGAGCACTAGCCTTGAAATTAAAAAAGCCAAGTGAGAAGAGTGTTAGGTCCTAAGTTCAAACCCCAATACTGGTACACACGCGCATGCACACACACACACGCATGCACTCATCTCGTGCATGTATAGGGAGGGGAGTTTGGGTTTCTGCATGAGCAGTATTTCCCCCTGCCCCCATCACAGTGGGATTTGAGGGGTGCTGACTGAAAGGAGGGGTCTGGGCCAGGCAGAGCCTTTCCCCCCTCACCCGCTAGGCCCCGGTGCTGAGTAGACCCCAACAAGCCCTTCCTCAGCAGAGGCCAGGGGACCCCGGGTAGGGCTCGGGGGTAAGGTGGTGGGAGAGAAGCCCTTGGGGTGCATTGCTCACAACTTCTCCCCTTGCTCTGGGAGCCAGAGGGCAAGCCAGGCAATCGGGGCGCAGGATACACCCTGAAACCCACACTTGCTGGTTTAGCCGCTGTTGATCACGTTATTATCCGAACCTCCCACAAAGCCCTGGGGAGACAGGCCAGGTCCCCTGTCACCCACGGACGGACCCAGGGGATGGAGTCAGGATTGGCTTCTGCGTGGATGGCTGGAGTAGGGCAGGGCCTTTCCCTGGATGGTAATGGGGTCTCCTTCCCTCCCTCTCCCTCGGCCTCCCTCCTTCCCCTCCCAGCGTACCTAGCTCCTGGGGGCCCTGGCCCTGGGCGGCCATGTGCACCAGGCGCTGGACGAAGTCCACCAGCTGTCGCTGCGCACGCTGCAGGGAGCTGGCGTTGCCACCCAGGGCGCGCAGGCTGCGCTCGAGGCCCGCCAGGGCTCCGCTCTGGAGGCCCAGCTGGTGCCGCAGCCGCTCCCTCTGGTCCCGGAGGCTGGCCAGCTCCACCCGCTGCTGCGTCTCCAGGGCCTGCAGCCGGGTCTCCAGGGCGCTGGGGGTGGGGGAGACACAGGGCCCAGCGGTACTCACACCGGGTTCCCTCGGGTGGACTCTGCCACACAGACATGCGCAGACTCCTAGAGGTGGAGAGTGCTGTTCCCAGCCACACAGTGGGCAGGGACAGAGCAGGGAGGGGCTGATCCCAGAGGAAGGTGGGAGAGGGAGCTCAGGGAGCAGGCAGACACCATCAGCCAGGTAGCCACCATCAAAGCCCAGAAATACAGCAACCCCAAAGTCCACTCTTGGGGTATCTTCTAAGGGGTCTGGGGCAGCATGCCCCGGGGACAAGGGACACAGATGGACACGCCTTGTAAATGAGACAAACTAATCGGCCTTGCCGTCCACCAGCCAGGACTGGCAAAGTCTGTCCTGTTCTGCTGTCCCCCCTTGTTGGGGTTGCACCCCCGGAGGGGAAGGGGGGGAGAAGGTTTTGTACAAAGTTGGAAGGCTGCCCCGGGTGTGGGGAGAACAGGCTCCCTACACGTTTTATCGGATGCAGGTCTTTGCCATTGTAATAAGCAAAAAGGCTTAGGAGACAAAGGGACATTGGAGAGAAGGAGTGACAGGCCATACTATTCTAGAACCTTCCCAACTAATGGAACAAAGTGCAGTAGGAAGGATGGCATATTTCCTAAGCCTTTCTGTGCACATTTGCATATTCCTAAGAGCCGGGGGTGTGTCTCAGCCCCCAGGGTCTGCTTGCTCACTTCTGTCGGTGTTTCTGGTGTCTGTCAGGAGTGCCTGACCCAGATCCAAGATCTCTGTTGGCGGCATGACAAGGACAGGAGAGCTTCGGCACCGCTGGTTCCTGGGGGGGTGCTCCAGGGCCAGGGTTGGAGCAGAAGGGGTACCCAGGGCCGAGGGAAGGGCCTGGAGGGGTCCTGGAGGCCATTCCTCAGACCTGGACAAGATCCACGGGCTGCCTACAGGAATTCTCTAAGATGCAGGGAGCAGAGGGCTGGGAATATGGCCTAGTGGCAAGAGTGCTTGCCTCATGTACATGAAGCCTTGGGTTCGATTTCCCTAGCACCACATATATAGAAAACGGCCAGAAGTGGCACTGTGGCTCAAGTGGCAGAGTGCTGGCCTTGAGCAAAGAGAAGCCAGGGGCAGTGCTCAGGCCCTGAGTCCAAGGCCCAGGACTGGCAAAAAAAACAAAACAAAATAAAGATGCAGGGAGCAGGAGAACAGCGCACACTCAGGTTCTAGAACGGTGCCCGGGCTCAGGAGGTGGGGTGGGGAAGGGCTTATTACAGACACACTTCAGACACCGTGCTCTGGACATCTGACACCAAGCAGTTTGGTGGATGGATAGTGTCTCTGACCCCAGGGTCATCAGGACCTTAGGGTGCAGGAAGAGTAATTGTGGTTATTAATTGCACCCAGGTCTGGGTGGGGAGGCTGACTGCTAGGCCTCACATGCTGCTGCTGGCCCAGCAATGTGAGGACCTTAATGTCCCGCCAGCCAGGCCAGGCTGTGCTTTGTTCAACATTCTGCTTCCCGTCACGCTTGACCTTGGCAGGCTGGGCCCTACTCAGCTCCACACTCAGATAACAATCCGCCCCGGAGGCCAGGTCGCTCTGCTTTCTCTGTACCCCATGACTGCTTCCCATCGGTACTTGGAAGGAAGTGGCCAGGTGTCTTATACATTTGCAGACCTAGCAGTGCAGATGAGGAGCGAGTACAGGGAAGAGGCAGGTGCACGGGGCCAGCTTTGCTTATTCACACAAAGCCAAAGCCGATCGAAAATGTACAGGACAATTCGGTACACATGGAATGGAATGGTTAACATATAAAGAAAGGGAGAGGGGAAGGTGTGTGGATGCACACCTGTCATCCCAGCAGGTGAAGCAGCCCGAGCGATAGGGTGAGACTTTGTCTCAGAAAACTCAAGGGATGGGGATATAGCTTAGTGGCAGAGCACTTGTCTACCATGTGAAAGACCCTGGGTTTGATTCCTGGTATGGAAAGAAAGGAAGAGAGACAGAGAGAGAGAGAAAGGGGAAGAAAGAGCAAAGGAAGGAAGGATGGATGGATGAAGGCGTCCCTAGCCCCAGGAAAGTGCCTGTTCTCTGCTCCCACCCAATGCTGCAGAGCCAGGCTCTGTGCTTGACTGGGCCGGCCCCCACTGCTGCACTCACCCCCACCCCCAGCTTCTCTGAACTCCAAGTCTGGGTTTCGACCTCACCCTGTGCTGGCCCAGTCCCAGCTTCGGTGCTAGGCCCTCACAGTGACCCCTCACCTTTCCTTGTCCCAGAGCACGGCCATGTCTGGTCCCCACCGTCCATGCACATGAACTTGAGACTGGAGCTGGTGCAGGCCCAGCCCGAGCCCTAGTTTTCGCTCGGGGACTCTGGGGCCATCCTGAAACTCCATGCTGGAGTCCGAGCCTAGGCCGGATCCCAGATGGACTTGGCTCCGGCACTCACCTATTTCGGCCCTGCAACCGGTGCAACTCGTGGCCCTGCAGGAGCAGCTGCTTCTCCAGCTTGTTGGTGGACAGCGAGGTCTCCAGCATCTGGATCTCCATGTGGGATGTCTGGTTCAGGACCTGCCCCGGCACCCAGGGTGTGGGGACTGCACGAGCCTTGTAGGGGCCCTGGCCAGCAGCCGCTTCTGAGACCTGCTGACCTATTGCCACCCTCCAAGCCACTAGTTCCTGGGCCCTCCCTCCCTTCCTGAGCTTACAATCTGCCTCCTAATTTGCCCTCCCCCCTCACTGCCCTTGGCAGTAACCGTGTCCTGCTGCCTGGACCCCAGGAGGAATTCCCTTGAGTCCCACCCCCGAGCCATCAGCAGGCACTGCCCCAAGCTCTCCAAGCCCCTTCCTTCCCTCCCAGGCCCAGCTCTGGTCCTGCATTCCAGGGTCCCTTGCTCCTTCCCAGCTTAAGGTGGCCTTTCAAAACCTGCCAGGCGCTGGTGGCTCTCACTTGTAATCCTATCAGGAGGCTGAGACCTGAAGATCACAGTTCAAAGCCAGCCAGGGCAGGAAAAGTCCCCATGAGACTCTTATCTCCAATGAACCACCAGAACACCAGAAGTGGAGCTGTGGCTCCAAGTGGTAGAGCACTAGGCTTTAGCAAAAACGAGCTCAGGGCCAGCCCGCTGAGTTCAAGCACCTTGACTGACAAAAACAAAACAAAGCCTGCCAGGTGCCAGCCCCTCCCTGCCCTTTCCCGCCCTTCACCCTTCTCTTTCCCGGAACTGTGGACCTGGTCTCACCCCTGGGCCTTTGCATTGCTAGTCTCCCTGTCTGGCCCCCTCTCCCCAGTTACCTAGCCCCAGTCCTCACTCCCCTCTGTCCTTCCTGGCTTTGCTGTTTGGACAGCGGCTCCCCCCCCCCCCCCCCGTCGCTCTGCAGTGCTACCACAGGTGGGATGCTGCTCCTGCCTGCTTCCCCGGCAAGCTGTGGGTCGGGTGTGGCACGAGATGCCCGTTATCAACCAGGGGCAGGGGCTGGGTCTCTGATGGTGTTTGAGGCATAGCAGGTCAGCAAAGATAGGCCGGCCTGCCTGCCACTCATGAGTTCCCACCCTCTCAGTCCTCCACCCAGCCCCTGGAGTCCTCAGAAGTCCTCCTGCGGGGTCCATCTCCCCCATGGGGCACCCTCGGCACAGCTCCTACACTGCGGAGGCCCCCTGCCCCTCTGGGGCTGGGAGGAGGTCAAGTGGTAAGGTGAGGAGGGCGCAGGCAGGTGGCTACAGGTCCAGAGAGGCCACGATCTCCCGCAGGGTCAGAGGCCCTGGCCTCCCCAGGGGCAGAGGTGAAGCTCCATGGCCCGTGAGCCGCCCTCGGCCCCCCATGAGGTTACCTGGGCCTCGACGTCACTCAGCTTGCGGGTCTTGGCCGTGGTCTGGTTCAGGAGGTTGGTGCCCAGCTCCAGCATGGTGGCTGTCTGGTTCTGAACTATGTGCTGCTGGGCTTGGGCCAGCTCTGACCTCAGGCTTGTCTGGATGGACCGCTCCAGCTGGGGGGGGAGGGGGGCAAGGAGTTGTGAGCCGGGGTCACCCAGGCCTGCCCTCCCTCCTGGGCATCTCCACAGAAGGCACAGGGGCTTTGGCCTGTGGCTGGCTGGCCCACTCCACTGCCCATCTCCCCGTCTTTCTACCTCTGCCCCTGTCCCCCCAATGGTCTGCCCTCCACCCAGTGGCAGCCAGAGGGATCCCAAGACACAGCCCGCTGCTACTCGATGCCTCCAGGGGTTCCCACCGCACCCAGAGGAAAAACACAAGTCCTGGCTGTACCTCCCTCCACCACGGGGTCTCCCCAGGTGGCTCCCCTCCCCTGTCCTCCTGCCTTCCTCTTCCCCCCTCATTTCACTCCTGATACAATGCCTCGAGGACAGCAAGCTCCAGCCCACCTCAGGGCCTTTGCACCCGCTGTTTCCTCTGTATTCCCTCTCCTGCCCCTACCCTTGTCCTCATGACGTTGCACATACTTAGGACCTCCTGACTGCATGCTAGGCATCTGTCTCTCGGCTCTGATCTCGTTCCTCTAGAAGATCAGCTCCACACAGCTAGGAATTTGGCTTGCTCATGGCCGTGCTTTGCACACAGTCACAGGTCAAAAAACATATTCACTGACCTCATGGAAAAAGGGGAGCAACAGGGGTCAGAGTGTAGCCTTCCCCGTCTCATGTCCCTTCCCTGGTGGGCACACACCTCCTCCTGCCTAGATCTGTGATCTACTCAGGGGACATGTGTCCTGTGTCTGCCTAGTCCCGGAGCCCAGACCCGGGGCTCTGGGGCCCTTGTGCTCAGGAGCCCACCTTCCCCAGAGCTGGGCTGGCTGGCACGCGGCCACCATTGAGTTGCAAAGGTTCTCAGTGCCTGGGGCAGAGAGCTGGACCTCCCCCCCCCACATGCACACACACACACACACACACACACACGCACATGTGCACACGTGCACACACGCTGGCCTCCAGCCACCACCTGGCCTGGCCCTTGGCTTGCAGGAGGCCCAATAGGGCTCTGGGAAGACTGGGGCTCCCTGAGGAGGAAGGAGGGCCATGGTGATCTTGGCTGGGGGAGGAGGGGTTCTTCCATGTCAATGGTCCTGGGCCTCGGCTCCCCTCCCACTTGCTCCCCTTTCCTCCTCCCTTCTCCCCCCTGGCCCCAGGGAGGAAGACCCTCTCATGGTGAACCCCCAGAGGAGGTTGCAGGTGCAATGCTGCCATTGGCTAGAGGTCATCTTTGAGCACATTTGCCTCTGAGTGGGGCACACTGGGGGGAATGTGGATCACAATTGCTGCGTGCCCAGGTGCTCTGTGGCCTTTACTTTGTTACTGAGAAGGGAGCTGTGAGCTCAGATCCCCAGGGGATTGCAGCCCTACCCCGGCTCGGCTGTCACCCACAGGTTCCTGGGCATTCCTCTGTCTCCACACAGTGGCTCTTCTTTCTTTCTTTTTTTGACCTCTTATTTTCTTTGGGGAAGGGGGGCTGGTACCAGGGTTTGAATGCAGGGCATGGGCACTATCCTTGAGCTTTTTCCTCTTTAGAATGGAGCTCTACCACTTGAGCCACAGCTCCCCAGTGGGGTGTGTGTGTGTGTGTTTAATTGGAGGTAAGAGTCTCATGGATTTCCCTGCCCAGGCTGACTTTGAGCTATGATCCTCAGATCTAGCCTCCCGAGTAACTGGTACTACAGGTATGGATCACCAGCACCTGGCTCTTCCTCCTCCCCCCCTCCTCCCCCTCCTTTTCCTCCTCCTCCTCCCCCTCTTCTTCCTCTTTCTCCTCCCCCTCTTCCTCCTCTTTCTCCTTCCCCTCTTCCTCCTTGTTGGTTGTGGAGCTTGAGCTCCTGTTCTCGAACTTTTGTGCTCAAGGCTAGAGCTCTAACCCTGGAGCTCCACTTCCCGTTTCCTGGTGGTTCATTGGAGATAAGAGTCTCACAGACTTTCCTGCTCGGGCTGGCTTTGAACCGCAATCCTCAGATCTCAGCCTCCTGAGTAGCTAGGATGACAGGTGTGAGTCACTGGTGCCCGGTTCCGGGCTTTGTCTTTTGAACCCTCGCTGAACCTCAGCCGTCGGGGCCCTGTGGCTGACCCCTGGGTGGGGGGCAGGGGAGCCGTGTGGAGCCTGGTCTCAGGCTTTGACAGGGTGCCCTGATCCTCCTGGAACATGGAAGGAAGCAGAGTATCCAGGCCGCATCCAGGAGGAGAGGGGATGTCCTGAGACTGGCCTGAGGTACCTGCCCCATCAGCCTGGCACCTCAGTGCTCGTACCCCGCCTGGGCCTTCCCCAGGTGTGCAGGCGTGGGCTGCCCTTCCACAGCTTGCCCCCCCCCCCCCGTAGGGTCCCCCACTTGCTGTGGCCACAGTGGAGAGTTGAGGCACGGGCCACCGACAGCTGGCTTCCATCACCCGATTTGCCGAGCCGGCCCACCCGTGTGGACCTTGGGACGCATAATCCAGGCCAGCTGGGCTGGGGCTGGGGTGGTGGGGGTGGGCCTGGCCCAGCTGAAGGGGGAGGGGGTGGGGTGGGGTTCAGTATGGGGTCTCACTTGAGCTGGGATCCGCTGTTCTTACCCTTCCTTTTCCATCACCCTCATATTGAGGGTTCTTAGGCCCCACACAGGGAGTGGGGTCTGCCCTCCCTGCCCCACCCCTCCATCTTTTTGTTGTTGGTGGTCATGGGGCTTGAACTCGGGGCCTGGGTGCTGTCTTCTGCTCAAGGCTAGTGCTCTACCACATTGAGCCACAGCGCCAGCGCCACTTCGGGTTTTTGAGTGGTTCATTGAAGGTAAGTGTCTCACAGGGGCTTTTCTGCCCCTGCTGGCTTTGAACTGCAATCCTCAGAGCTCAGCCTCCTGAGTTGCTAGGATGACGGGCGTGAGCCCCTGCGCCCTGCCTCTGCAAGTCTTTTCTGGTGCGCTTGGTTCATGATTGGGAAAGCATTTGTCCATGCAGATATAAACAGAGAGACAGGTAGATCCCTCTACCTCACTCAGCCTCTTTCCTGAAGCGGTGAGAATCATCGCCCCTACCCTCTGGGGTTGTCAGAAGCCTTCGGGAATCTGTGTGAACAGCCTGGGGCAGGGTTACGTAACCCACGCATGACATTGCATGACATGTCTGGGTGATGGCGACCACGGGGCCGGTGACTCATACCTGTATTCCTAGCTGTTGAGGAGGCTGAGATCCAGAGGACTGCTATTGGGATGAAGTGATCTGGGGCAGAAAAGCCCTCAGATTCCATCTCCCAGCCCATCAACCAAAATCCCTGCTGGCGGTCTGGCTCAAGCTGTGGAGCACCAGCCTAGTAAACCAACCAAGTGAGCTCAAGGCCTTGAGTTCAAGCTCCAGTATCGGTAGCGATGCCTTACGTCGATTTGTTCCCTCTGTATATGTATCTGGGCACGTCAATCACCATCATTA
Organism: Perognathus longimembris pacificus; assembly: GCF_023159225.1. Classification (NCBI taxonomy): domain Eukaryota; kingdom Metazoa; phylum Chordata; class Mammalia; order Rodentia; family Heteromyidae; genus Perognathus; species Perognathus longimembris. Next base: position 66,065,871 of record NC_063166.1, on the reverse strand, counting down.
TTCTATCACTGGGGCCTGGCTCAAACCAGCCAAGGGCTCTGCCACTGAGCAGCGCCCCAAGCAATCGTTGTTTTCTTTGTTTGCTTTTGTGTAAGCTATGTAACTCAGGCTTCTTTCTATTATTTCATTTTATTTTTGCCAGTCCTGGGGCTTGAACTCTGGGCCTGAGCGCTGTCTCTGAGCCTCTTTGTGCTCAACGCTAACGCTCAACCCCTTGACCCCCAGTGTATTTCCATAACTCAGGCTCTCATCTGGTCTTAATCTCATGAGCCTCTTGCCTCTGGATCCTCAGTGCTGGGATTACAGACATGCACCACCTCACATGGCCGTGACCTCCATTTCCAAAACCCTGCAGTGCTGCAGCACACGTACCCCGGCAGGTCCCAGTAACCGAGGTCCGGTAGCTGGTCGGAACCACAGTCAGGCCCGCTATGCATTGCCTAGCAAGCGAGGCTTTTGCAAAGTATTATGATTGTTATTATGATTAATTTATTGTTAAGAGATCCCTTCCCAGAAAACAAGCTTTGCATTGGGAATGCAACGAGGTCATGGTCCCAGCCAGGCCTCCCGTGGATAGGGGGGGTGATGGGAACTGGGGTGCGGCTCATGCGAAGGCTCCGGCTGAGCCCAGGCTGGACGTGGGGAAATGGTGGGGTGATGGAGCTCTGAGCCAGTGTACCCTCATGGTAACTGGGGAGGCCTGGAGGACTTGTGGGACCTCCTCAGACCTCTCAGCCCCCAGCCACTCTGTCTCACCGGGGAAACTGAGGCCTGGGTCAGGACAGTGACGTGGCAGGGACTATAGTTAGATGCAAATGGCTGCATCTGGTGCAGAGCAATGCAAAATGGGGCAAAAAAAAAAAAAAGAAGCTTTCTGGCTCTGTGTGTGTGTGTGTGTGTGTGTGTGTGTGTGTGTGTGTGTTGATTTAAATGTCAAGTTTTTGTAACTTTTAACTTCTTTGAATGAATAGAATAAACACATTGTTTGAAATTCCAAGAACCCAGAAGGAATGAAATGAAAACCAAGAAGAGTCTTTCCTTCCTGCCTGTCCCAGCCTACGGCACTGCTCCTTCAGACCCTGAGTGTGTGTGTGGGGCGGGGGGGGGGGGGCGGCTTGAGGCGGCTGGTGGGGAGACGCTGGGCACAGTTGCGCATGCGCTGTTCGTGCCAGGCCATCCGGGTGCTCAGCTCACCTGCCGCTGGGCGAGCCCTGGGCCGTGGTGCATGCTTGTGATTTGTCCTCTAATCTCCAAGCCCCATGGCCGGTTTCTACCCTGGCTGAAGGAGCGGGGCCCTGAGCTCTGCAGAGAGATGACCACAGGAGCCAGAGACTTGCCAGCCGTGTGCCCCAACACACACGGGCAGCCCCCCGCTTCTTCCAGCTGCCTCCCTGGGACCTCTCACTCTGGTCACATGGCTACTTCTGCTCTCCACCCGTGACCGTATCATGAGGTCCTCCCGGCTTTCTTCACAAGCCTTCTGCCATCTCGGTGGATTGTGACGCTTGCATTTCCCCCGGGGTGAGGGGCTCCCTCCCCGGCCTGGCCTGCTCACCCCCTCGAGGCCTGGTCCCCACTGTGTCTGTGGGAGGTTTAGTGGAAGGGATACTGCAGTTGCGCCGGGGACGCATTTGGCAGCTAGAAATGGACTGGGGCCTCCCGGAGGGGCAAGACCCAGGAGGGACAGGAAGCCAAGGAGGCCCAGGAGCGGAGGGCCAGGGAGGGCAGGGGCAGCATAGAAAAAGAGAGAAATGGGGCTGGGGATATAGCCTAGTGGCAAGAGTGCCTGCCTCGGATACACGAGGCCCTAGGTTCGATTCCCCAGCACCACATATACAGAAAACGGCCAGAAGCGGCGCTGTGGCTCAAGTGGCAGAGTGCTAGCCTTGAGCGGGAAGAAGCCAGGGACAGTGCTCAGACCCTGAGTCCAAGGCCCAGGACTGGCCAAAAAAAAAAAAAAAAAAAAAAAAAAAAAAAAAGAAAAAGAGAGAAATACCAGCAGGGACCTTGAAGGCAGGAGAATGAAGAGAGGGTGAGGCCCAGTGTAGGTGTGTGTCTGCTGGAGGAAGGTTCTAGAAATGCACCCAACACTCGCTGCCAGCAGTCAGCACAGACCTGTGTCCCCCAAAAGAGGTCTGAAATGCCACTTGTGCCCAGTGTGACCCCAAGGAGCCCACACATCCAGCTCTGGTAGCCTTGGCTCTCCCATGCCCATTTTCCAGATGAGCAAAAGAAGGTGCCCGGAATATGTGCCCTTCGCCCAAGTCGCCTGGCTTGTCAGGGGCAGAGTTCAAAGCCCAAGACCACAGTCGTCCACTCTGGTCACCGCGTGGGTCAGCACATCCAAGTAGCCCTCTCCCGTGGGGACAGGAGACTGGCACTGCCTGCCCACGATCGAGGCCGTCATGATGAGGCCTCATGATGTGCTAAGGATGTTCAAGCCACCCTGGCAAGAGACCCACGGGGTGGGGGGGGGGGAGCACAGGCTCCCCCACAGCCAGCACAGACCCTCTCGGGGTTCAAGGCTGCGGATGAGTGACCCCGGCTGCTGCGGAGTGTGCCACCCACTCCAGCCCACAGCAGAGCTGCTTGATCAAGGCATTCCTGAAGCCCAAACCCCAGAAACTCACGACGACACAACAGATGACCATTATGCTGCTTTCACAGAGTCTGCAGGCCTTGGGCCTTGCCTGCTTCTGGTGCCTTCTCCTCGAGTCTGGCAAACCACATCTCCCCCACCGGCCATCCTCATTTCAACAAAGAGGCCAGCTTTCTGTGTCCTGGGAGTCTGACAGCGTGGGGCTCTGGCTTCTCTCTGCCTTGCCCCAGGTTTCCTCTGGTTCTCAGGGCCCACATGGGCTGCGATCGTCCGCCTTGCCCCCACTGCATGCCGCCCCCTTGGCGTCTCCCTCACTGTGGAGCTTTTCTTCTAGGTCAGGGCTCGGGGCAGCGGTGTAAGTGGTGCAGGGAGCCAGGCTGGAGAGGCTGGGGTCAGGGGTGCTCTGGGAGGGCTGAGCTCCCCAGCAGCATCTGGAAGCTTCCAGCTGTTGCCAGAGTCCCTCAGCCTGGACCACTGGGCCAGGGAGTGGGGGAGGGGAGGGGGCTTGCTCCTGTCTTTGCTGGCTGCTTCCTTTCTGTGCCTGTGGCGGTCTCAAGGCTTCCCAGATGGGGCTCAACCGTGAAGGGTCACGGGGCTCTGCTCTCTACCGGTGCCATGTTCTTGTCTGCTTTGTTCCTGGGGGCCCTCACTGTGCCCCCACCCCTCCCCTGGCACCCCTCACCTCTCCCTGCGGCCCTGTCATCCGGGACAGATATGGGGCACCCATCCATGAGGGGTAAGGGTTGGACAGAAGGCAGGACCATTCTAAATACTTAGCAGATATTGAAAGGCACCTTCTATGCACCAGGCACGGGGAGGAGGAGGAGGAGAAGGAGGATGACAACAATGATGACGACACCTGTGCACACCCTCCCTCCGGAGGGGAGGGCAGAGGCACATGGACCTGCCCCGAGGACAGCCCAGCCAGCCATGTGGATGGGTTCAGGCCTGGGCCCCGTGGCCACAGCCGGACTCCAGCCTCACCCAGGCACCAGGCAGCCGGGCATCTGGGGGCCAAGGGCATCTGGGCCAGCCATTTCCAGGCCCTTTTTGGAAAGAAAAAAGAAAGCATCCTGGTCCTTCAAGCAAAGCAGCCGTTTGCTCCTCCCTGTCCCCCAGAGCAACTGCTCAGCGAGGAGCCAGGCGAGGTTGGGAAATCCAAGGCCCAAGATGTTTTGTTCGGCAAACCAAGCCTCTTATTTGGATAAAGGAAAGCTGACAATGCCAAGAATTTACGGGCAGCCGGGAGAGGCCGGGGCGGCTGGCAGTCCTGGTCCATTTAGGAAGGTCTCCGGCCAGGCCAGGGCCGGCCCCATGCTGGGCTCCCGCCGACGGCTCCGTGGACCCACGTCAGCCAAGGAAGGCCACCAGGCCGAGTTATTCTGGGGTTTGACGTCAGGGACCTGGGGCCACTGAAGAGGCTGGGACGGTGCCAGGTCTGGAGGTCGATGCCCAGACCCGTACCCCTGCTTGCATGGCTCTGGGGGACAGAAGGGGAGGTGCCCACCCTTCAGGCTGGCTAAGCACTGGTCATAGGGGCTGTGTCCTGGGTCTTCAGTGTGGATACCGGGAAGTGGATATGGCCTGGGGGCTTGCTGGGGGAGGGAGAGGGGGTGGGGTGGTCCCAGAGCCAGCCCTGGATGGAATGGAGGGAATAGGGGCCCCACAGGTACAAGATGCCCTGTCCCTGGGACTCCAGAGGCTCATGGGCGACAGGCTGCCCTTGGGGGGAGAGTGTAGGCCAGGCCTGGGGTCGAGACTGGGCTGATCCACAGCAAGGGACATTCTGGAGGACTCTGGGGAAGGGAAGGATGACCCGTTGTGGCTGGGAGAGCTGGATAACTGGGAGACTGGCAGCCACAGGTGGGGAGCCTCTGGGGCACCTGCCGCCCCCGCGGGCTTTGCCCGGGTGCTTCCCACAGCCAAGGCTGGAGCAGATGCCTTCATCCCCTGCCTCACAAGCAAGGCACGGAGTGGGCCTGGGGGAAGGAGGCTTGGTGCTCAACCCATGGGGATCCTTGTCCCCCCAACTCAGCATTCCTGGCTATGGCTGCTCACCCAGAGGAGGTGAATGGCCCAGAGCCCACCGATGGCCCCACCTGAGTCACAGGGGCTTGCTGGGGGAGGGCTGGGGGAGGGTCCGGGAAGAGAGGCAAAGGGATTGGCACCAAGCCGGGAGGGAGAAGGGGAGGGAGCATGAGACTGGGGTCCCCCACTCCATGCCAAGAGTCTTGCGTTGGATGTGGAAATGTGGGGGCAGAAGGGAACACCCCCTCTTTAAGCCCTTGCTTCTGAGTCTGAAGAAGTGAGGACCCAGACTGACCATCACCACTGCAGGATTCTGGAAAGTCCCTCCCCTCTGGCCTCAGTTTCCTCATCTGTTTCCTTCCTTCCTTCCTTCCTTCCTTCCTTCCTTCCTTCCTTCCTTCCTTCCTCCCTCCCTCTCTCCCTCCCTTCCTTCATTCCTCTTTCCTTTGAACTCTTTTCTTGTGCTGGTACTGGGACTTGAACTCAAGGCCTGGACACGGTTTTGTTGCTCAAGGCTTGTGCTCTACCACCTGTGCTACAGCTGTTCTTCCCCCTCCTTTCTTTCCTTTTTCCTTTTTTGTTAGTTGGAGATAAGCATCTCATACTTGTCCTGCCTGGGTGGATCCTTAGCTCTCAGCCTCCCGAGTCCCTAGGATTACAAGGATGAGCCACTGCGAGAGGGAGAGAGGTGATTTTCAATAGAACCAGAGACCACGTGTCCCAGCTGGGTATAGGAAAGGTGCTCACTTCACCAGGCTCAGGGCTCTGTTTTGGGGGAGATCACCTTGTGGAAATAGCCCACATTTACTGACAATGTGCCTGGTGCTGGCTAGGCCTTCCTGGGTATGGGGTTACATCCTCCCAGTGGAGGGTAACACCCTCACCTCATTTTCTAGGTGAGGAAACCTAGGCTCAGCGAGATGAAGCAACCTGTCCCAGTTCACCCAGCAAGGCGGGTGCAGAACTGGGGCTGGAATGTTTACAGCTGGGCTCCAGAGTTGGGGTGTTTCTCTTTCAGGCTCTGTGGCTGCCCAAGGAGGTGGCAGGCCCAGGGAGAATGACCCCTAGGTGGCCCCAGGCCAGTGGGTCAGATTTCACGGTAGGCTGCACAGGCCCAGATGACCAGGCCCCGACTCAAATGCTGAGGGCCAGAAGGCAGCTGTGATCAGTTCAAGGGGTCCCTTGCCCAAGGGGATGCCAAGTCTGTACGCCAGAGCCCTGGGACCCCCTGAGGACACCAACATGGACGGATGACATTTCTAGCCCCAAGGACACCTGCAAACCTTGGATGCCTGTGACGAAGGCCGAGCTCAGAGGCGCGGGAGCTCGGACAGGGACTGCCTCGCGGAACACAAGCCTGCATGCCGCCCCTTCGCATAGGCGGGCAGCCCGGGTGCACAGTAGGCAGCGCTGCGAGCCGAGCTCCCCAGATACCCTGCTCTTCTCTCCAGTCTGTGACTGGGGAAACGGAGACTCACCCCGCACCACGTGGCAGAAACACAACCTTCTTTGGTAGCTGTTGGTTGTGGGGCTTGACCTCAGAGCCTGGATGCGATCCCTGAGCTTTTCTGCTCAAGGCTAGCGCTCTGTTCTACCACTTCGTGCCACAGCGCCATTTCCGGTTTTCTGGTGGTTCATTGGAGCTAAGAGTCTCACAGACTTTCCTGCTCAGGCTGGCTTTGAACCATGATCTTCAGATCTCAGCCTCCTGCGTAGCTAGGATGACAGGCGTGAGCCACCAGGGCCCTGCCCTGCCACCTTCTGATCTGCCCTTTTCTTTTCTTTCCTAGAGCTGGGACAGCTTTTGCTCATTGGCTAGCGCCCCGCCAACTGAGCCACACCTCTAACCCCGGATTTCTTGTCTTTACAGCCATCTGGTTGAACCTATGCCAGCCATGCCAGTGTTTCCCAGGCCTCTGGCACAGGAAGGGACGAGGGGAGGGAGGGTGGGGTGGGAGCCAGGCGGGAAAGGGCAAAGGGATGGAAGGGTTGGGGTGAAGGGAAGATGGGAGCATGGGGACCCCCCTGTTACAGAACACCTGCAGCTGGGGGCAAACAGCTGTAGAAATAGAATGAGAGGTAGATTCAGGCAGCTCGAGAATTGAGATACCAATAGACACCTCCCCCATGAAGTAGACTGGGGGGAGGGAGGGTCATGATGATGCGTTTGGGGCTTTGGGTACCGCCAGGTACCAGATGGTGTCATCGCAGGGCGCAGAGACAAGAGGGCTGAGACTGGGCCTTGGATCAAGACCCTCCCGCTACCTCTGCTGCCCGCTAGCTGCTGCGATGGCAGGCGTGCACTGCCGCGTGTCACCTCCCCAACGCTCCGTTCAATTTGTGCTTGTACAGACTGTATACTCCCATGGACGCACACTCACCATCACCGTGCCAGGGAGTGACGGTTTGCCACCGACTGGAGGCCTGAGTCAAGTGGTTTGGAAGCCACGAGGCTAAGAGGCACTTGGGGACTCGCTTCCCTGGGCAAGCTGGTATCTTGTCCAGTGCAGTCTAAAAGGCCACGTGCCATCTCCTTCCTATGCCCCGTCTCCCGGGCCTCCCCTCCTCTCCATAGCTCTTACTCAGGGGCTGGGGCCCCGCAGGATGTGGGGCCTCCCTGTCCACATGCCCTAGAGCTGGGCTGGCCCCGCTCACCGCAGCCCCCTGCTCTCACCTGGACACCCAGGGGACACGAGTGTCCGCTGAAACGATGGCCGCATGACCGGAGGTTCTTCAGGGTCTCTCACCTGTATGTTTCCCCCTCCGGGTTCTCAGCTACCTTGAGTTCATCAGTAGAACCATCAACCACCCTCAGAATGTTCCAGAATGGGCCCCCCCCTGAGCAGGCCTCGGGCACCTTGCACTGGAGCAGAGCTCCATGTGGCTCAGGCTTGCTGTGTGGCCTTAGGCTCCTTGCTGACCGGTTCTGGGCTCTTCTTATCCCAGCCGATTCAGCACAAAGCCCAAGTTCCTCTAGCCATCCTGCTCTCCTCTCCCACTTGGGTCTCTTTTTTATTTTATTTTATTTTATTTTTTGGCCAGTCCTGGGGCTTGGACTCAGGGCCTGAGCACTGTCCCTGGCTTCTTTTTTGCTCAAGGCTAGCACTCTGCCACTTGAGCCACAGCGCCACTTCTGGCCATTTTCTCTATATGTGGTGCTGGGGAATCGAACCCAGAGCCTCATGTATACGAGGCAAGCACTCTTGCCACTAGGTCATATCCCCAGCCCCTCTTTTAATTTTTTGTTGGTCATGAGGCTTGAACTCAGGGCCTGAGTGCTCTCCCTGAGCGTTTATGCTCAAGGCTAGCACTCTATCACTTTGAGCCCCAGCGTTATCTCTGGTGTTCTGATGGTTAATTAGAGATCAGAGTCTCATGGACTTTTCTGTCCAGGCTGGCTTTGAACTGTGATCCTCAGATCTCAGCCTCCTGAGTAGGTAGGATTACAGGAGTGAGCCACCGGCGCCTGGCTTTTGGTGGGTTAGGTGATAGGCAGGACAAAAGCCATGGTGCGGGGCCTCAGAGGCCTTCCCTTGGGCCCTAACTCTCCTCCTCCCTGCCCCCCCCGCATCGCACAGCCACGTGGCTGCCCTGTGCCTTCCCCACTCCTGGCTCTCCTGCATTCTGCCTCTGCTGGTCCCTAGCTGCAGATGGTACCTCCCTCGTGGTCTGGGTTCAAATGCCACTTCCTGTGGAAGTGGACATCCTCTCCAGAGATCCAACCTCATGCAATCCCGGGCCAGCCTGGCCATGGCGCGCCCTCCACCCTGTGCCCCTTGCCCTTGGCCATCTGCACCACTGGCCAATACAGCAGATGCGGCTTTTGTACCACTTCCCCTCACTGGCCCACAACCGGACATCACGCCCCTCTCCTGTGCACACCCAGCACTAGCACGGCCTGACCGGCGCTGCAAATTCCTGCCAGATGAACGAGTGAATGGCTGCCACACAGCCTGATTTCCTGTCCCAATGTGACTCAGTCCTGCTGTGTGGCGTCAGACTCACTCCTGGCCCCCTGTGGGCTCTTATCCCCATCCATCCGCCCGTCCATCCGTCCATCCACCTGTCCATCCGCCCGTCCATCCTCCCTCTGTCTGCCTGCCTGCCTGTCCATCCATCCATCCATCCATCCGTCCGTCCATCCGTCCATCTCTCCATCCATCCATCCATCCATCCGTCCATCTCTCCATCCATCTGTCTGTCCGTCTGTCCATCCGTCCGTCGGTCCAGCACCGTGGCCAGTCCCCTCCGCCTGTGGCTGAGGAACGTCTCTGGGCCCCCCCCCCCCCCTTGCTGTGCCGGCCGGCCGTACCTTCCGCAGCCACTGCGTGTTGTTCTCCAGCATCTTCTCCAGCTGCCGCACCCGGCGGGCTTGCCAGTCCCCCACGTGCAGCCCTGCGGCGGGCAGGTCCCTCTGCAGGCTGTTGGGGGCCCCGAAGGCCTCGGGCTCCGGCGGGCAGGGCTCGGGCTCCGGCAGCACAAAGGTGTAGCTGCACTGCCCGTGCTGGACGCGGTGCGTCTGGCGGCGCCGGCCGGCCTCCTGGCCCCTCCACTGGGCGGCAGTCATGGTGGCCAGCAGGAGGAGGCCGCCTAGCAGCATGGCTGGCCGGGAGAGCATGGGAAGCTGGAGTGAGGGCCCAGCGGGTCTGGCCGGAGCACCTGAAGTGGCTGCGTCTGCTCCTCACCCAGGATGGGGCTCTACGGCCGGCCGAGGACGGAGCTGACCACCGAGTCCAGGGCCACAGGGCCCCGCTCTCCGCCAGCTGGGTCCCGGGGCTATTTATACTGCCTGTTTCCTCCTGCTGGCCTCGCCTCCTACTCCCCCCCCCCCCCACGCCCCTCACCTCATTCTCTCTCTCTGTCCCTTCCTTCCTCCACCGCCTCCCTCTCTGCCTGGAACTGCTGATTGTCCCTCCCCACCAGACGGGAGGGAGGAACGTGCACACAACCCCGCACCCCTGCCCGCCACGCACCCCGCACCCAGGACGAGGCCGAGCCCTCCAAATGCGTGCATCTGAGCGTCCTCCCTCTCTGTCCTCTTCTCCACCTCCCCCCCTGGCCCCCCCCCCAAGGCTGGCTTCTCAAGTTTCAGCCCCGGCCTCCCCCTTCCCAGCCCCCTCCTCCCTATCCTCAGCCCCCTCCCCCTTTCCCCCTCTGTTCCAAGCCAGGGCTTGGAACACAAGAGTGACCCCCGAGACGGGGGTGGGGTGAGTGAGGGGTGAGGCTGGAGGAAGCTGCCAATCCAGTCCTTTCTAGAGACCCAGAGCAACCTTCCAAGCCCACAGCAGTGGGTGCCTTGTGTGGAGCTGGCTTGGGTCCTCCCCTCTCCCCTGGGACTGGTGGGAGGGACAGGGACATTATGCCCCGGGGCTGGTATCTGTGCCAGGAACGAGAAATTGTCCCACAATTGTTTGTGCCCGAGCCGGGTGGTGGGTGGTGGGGTGGCCACAGGCTCTTGGCCAGTCCCCTTTCACCCAGTCAGAGACCACAGTCTCCCACGTCTTGCTCCCCGGTGCCTGCTGGGCCTGGAGACCCTCGACGGGGCCGGTGGGCCTCTCCGTGCCTCCACACCCCGATCTGCGAAGCAGGATCAACCCCAGCTCTTTGTCTGAGGAATGCGAATGAGTCATGCCTTGGATCGGGAAGGAGGATTTAAAAAAAAATTCAGTTTACTGGCTCAAAAAAAAAAAAAATCGGCCCTCCATCACCCACCAGCTGTGTGACTTCGGTTAAGTCACTCAACCTCTCTGTGCCCTGCTCCGCCGATTGGGGAAAATAGCACCAGTCACTTGGCGGGGAATGCGAAGTGAATGAGACTGTGCGGTGCTGAGGCGGGGGAGACAATGAGTACTGTGCACAGCACCCCGTCAGCCTCCTGGAATGCAAGCTCCTCAGGGCAGGGCCTGGTCCCCCGGGGTCCTGGGCGCCAAGGGGCCGCTCCTGGGTGGGCAGCCCTCCGGCCTGCCAGCTGGGTGGATGCCTCCTCCTGGCTGGTCTTCCCAGAGCAGGGTGGGGTAGCCCCAGGACAATGGCTGTGGTATTTTCCCTTCCCTTTTGTTTCCCAAATCCTGATGAAGTTCCCAAGGGGGGCTCTGCCCACCCCCTCCCCCCCACCCCCAGGGGCCGAGACCAGCAGGGGCTTTCCCAGGACCCAGGGCTGGGGATGGACAGGTGCCGCTCCACTCCGCTCTGGCCGGAAGAGGAACAGGAGATGGTGGCTTCCTGTGTGCTCAGCACTCCCAGGCCAGCCCTGCCTCCACGGCCTGGACCGGCCAGGTAAGGAGGACGCAGAGCCCTGACAGGGGAGGGGCAGAGAGGGACACGTGAAGGGCGGTGGCCCTACAGCTGGGGGAGCGGCTTGATTAACCCCAGCCTGGCACCGGCTTTACCTTCCCAATCCTGGCCCGGGACAGCTGGGTAAGTTGCTTGAGGTCACACAGCCTGGGAGGGCTTGACTTGGGTCTGGGGGGAAGAGGGGCATCTCAATGGCCACCCTGACCCCACAGCCAACCCTACAGCCTGTCTCTCCACCCCCACCCCGGTGGGCGAAGTCCTTGGCCTCCCAGCCTCTGAGCACTGGGGATGGGGTCAGAGCTCCTAGCACAGGGCAGGACTTTGCTCTTGAGGTTGGAGAGAATGAAGGAATGAATGAATGAATGGCACTGACTTCCTATCCCCCACTAGCTTCCTTAAGTTGACACCTGTCCCAGAGCCACAGCAATGGCTCTCAGTGTGGAAGTAGAGGTAGATTCCTAGTGCAGAGGAGGAATGCAGGGAGAACCAAAGGAGGAGCTCTGTCCAGAGGAGACCTGCGGACATGACTCCCGTGCCCGTGTCCTGCCTAGATCCGGAGAGCCGCTGACTCCCTCCTGCTAGCTCCAGCACAGACCTTTACCTCAGGGCCTTTGCACATGCTGCAGTTACTACCTAGAGCATGGCTGTCCAGCCACCCCTGCCCTTTCCTGTCACCCAGTTTCCGTGGCTGCAGACAAATCACCCTAACACTAAGTGGCTTTCAAATCAACCCATCATGTACTCTTTCTCGGAGTTTCTGGGGGTCAGGAGATGGGGAGCTGTTCAGCGGGGCCATTGTGTCCGTACAACCTGGTCCCTCCAGGGTCAGCTCCAGCATGGCGGCTTCATATGTAGCATTGGGGGGCTGCCAATCTCCTGGCACCCAGCCCGAGGCCACGTGGCCTCTCCCCACCTCGGTGTCCAGGTCGTGTTGTGGTGCCTGTGTCATGCTTCATGTGAGGCTTACAATCCTCAGCAAAGGCTTTTGTGTGTATGTGTGCTGGTCCTGGGGCTTGAACTCAGGGCCCCGGTGCAGTCTGTCCCTTAGCTCTTTTGCTCAAGGCTGGTGCTCCACCATTGAACCCCAGCTCCCCTTCTGGCTCTTGGGTGCTTCGTTGGTGCTAAGAAATCTCATGGGCTTTTCTGCATGGGCTGGTTTTGAACTGTGTTCCTCAGATCTCAGCCCTCCTGACTAGCTGGGACAACAGGCGTGACCCACTGGGCTCACAAGCAGAGAGCGGGGCTCTCGTGCGCTGCGTGTGCGGCTCTCCGGGGGGTTGGAGCCCATCCTGATTGGGAGACAAGAACCTTCCCCCCTCCATTCTCGGCCCTGGGGTGAGAGTGGACCTGTCCTCCTAGTGGGACTCTCTAGACAGTCCTCCTGTCCTCCAGCCTCTCCGGGTGGTTGGAGTCCTCCTGTCTTTCCCACCTCCCCTCCTGTGTGGTCTTGGTCCCGTCCTTTAACCTCTCTGATCCATAGTTCCTTCTTCTGTCCAACAGGGTTGATAATCATTATTGTTAAAAGAAAAGACAACAAAACTTCAAGGGTGACCCCCGTGAAGGGTTAACCCAGAGTCCAGCACATAGCAGGTGCTCAGTAAAGCCCCGATGTCCCTTTTCTCTCTTTAGTGGGTCTCCCCCAACCCAACCCCCAATACCTATGCCGATAGCTAGTCACCAAGGCGAGCGCCTCCCCATGGGACGAGGTGCTCGGGACCAGCACTAGTGCCCTGGCTGACCACTCTAGGGGCCAGGCCAGCCCCTCTCTGCAGAGAACTGCGGTGGTAGAAGGGACATGACTATAATCCATGTGAAGTCCCGGGCAGAAGGGCCCAGGTAAGCAGGTAGGAGCCACGCCCGGCCCGGGGTACCCGCCCTGCCCGTCCCTCCCAGGCTGGGGGAGCGGGCAGCCCCCAGCCGGCCTCTGGCACGCATCCGGGACAGGACGTGGAGAACGGGCCTGCGGGGTGGGAGGGCAGAGCTATTTTGGAACCTGGGACCCTGCAGAGGCTCAGAGGAGAGCCCGTGACCCAGGGAAGCCACAGGCCCCTCTGTATTTTGTTTGTTTTTATTAAACAAGCACAGCACGTCCCTCCGTCCCTCCGAGAAAAGTCAGAAAATACACATTGGCAGGAGAGGGAGAGAAGCAAAAATGGCCCGCGTCCTTGCCGGCCCGAGGCGGGGGCCACACAGATCACAGCTGGAGCCTCTTCGTCATCCTTGCTGGGTGTGTGTGTGTGTGTGTGTGTGTGTGTGTGTGTGTGAGAGAGAGAGAGAGAGAGAGAGAGAGAGAGAGATTTCTGATTAACAACAAACAAAAACACCTACAGAAAAATTGTTTCTATATCACTTCTTACTTTCTTTTACTTGGATTGTTTTGTGTCTTGGAAAAAAATTGAGACAAACGTACAAGAAAATGCATTCCACCATGCGCCTGTCAGTCTAAACGAGTCTATAGTGACCTTGTTGCACGTTTGCCTCAGATTTTGAAAGGTGTGAAATCTGTGTGTGTGCGCGTGTGTGCATGTACACTCATGAGTTCTCAGGGGCCTGGGCACTGTCCCTGAGCTTTTTTTTTTTTTTTTGCTCAAGACTAGCAGTCTACCACTTGAGCCACAGCTCCACTTCTTGGCTTTTTGGTGATTAATTGGAGATAAGAGTCTCACAGGCTTTCTAGCCCTGGCTGGCTTCGAACTGCCATCCTCAGATCTCAGCCTATTGAGTAGCTAGGATTACAGGCTCCCAGTTTAAGAAGCAAAATCTTGCTGATACCCCTTCTGTCACCTTCCTTCAGTTTCTTCCCCTTCTGCCCTCAAAGGCCCAGGTACGGGCAGATAAACCATACTTAGCCTTTGTCATCTGGACACAGTGCCTGCTCCCGCACTGTGTTTTCCAGAGTGTTCTGTGTGTGTGTGTGCCGACCCTGTGACCAGGTCACCCCCGTCCCCCTGCTATGCGGGGCAGCATGGAGTCCTGTAATTACAGCGCTGTTTATTTACCAGACCTTGGCTGATGGATGTCTGCGTCCATTGGCTCTTCTGTTTTTCCAGACCATTCTCTGTGGCCGCCTCCTCAGGAGCCCTGGGCCCACATGCAAGGGCTTGTTCCTCTAGGGGAAGGTCGTTCCAGAGTGAAACGGGGATTTGCACTGGGATCCTCGAGCGTGCTAGGCAAGTGCTCTACCACTTGAGCCAGCTCCCAGCCCCCCTCCTCCCTTTTGATGCCTGTGGGGCTTGAACTCAGCGCCTGGACGCTGTCCCCGAGCCTCTTTGTGTTCAAGGCCAGTGTTCTACCACTTTGAGCCACAGCACCTCTTCCGGTTTTTGAGTGGTTAATCGGAGATAAGAATCTCATGCACTTTCCTTCCCAGGCTGGCTTTGAACTGCGATCCTCAGACCTCAGCCTCCTGAGTAGCTAGGATGACAGGCTTGAGCCACCAACTCCCCCCCCCCCTCCCGTCACTTTAGTTGTTTTTTCCTGAAGTGTGTTAACACTTTGCCCTGGGGATGGCCTCAGTCCTTGGTCCTCCTGTCTCTCATCTCTCAAACATCTGGGGCCACAGGTTCATGGCAGGACACTGAACAACTATGATAGTAAAGATTGGTAACAGATGCTGGTGAGGAGGCAGAGCCTCTGGAGTTCCCAGACATTGCCTTAAACATATACTTAACACACACAACTCAGCAATTCTCTTCCTAGGCATGTATCTAAGCAAATGGAAACTTGTGTGACCGTGGAGCCCCTATGAACACGTGACTTACCATCACAGTGAACAGGCCATCAACACCCGTCGATAAGCCGAGAACTAAGCCGAGGGTACAGTATATCCACCCAATGGAATACTACCGAGCAACGAAGAGGAACAAATTATGGCTACCACAGAACAGCGTGGCAGGTCTTAAAAGCATCATCCTTAGCGAATGAGGCCCCAAATCATAGGAATACGGGTGGGGTGATCCCATTCATCTTAGGCCAAAACAAATCGCAATGCCAGACAGGGTGTCCCCTCTCGTCCCTTGATCCTGGCCTCCACGTCTACCTTCAAGGGCTGTCTCCCGGGCACCCCATCAGCCACACCCCCACACTAACGCTTCTCCCTCCAGTTCTTTGAATCCTTCACCCCCCTCCCCCTTACTACCTGACATGGGGCTCACAACAGGTTGGTTCTGGTCTTTGCCGTGTTCCCCTCTTAGAAAATGGAGGCGTGGACAAGAAATTGCCCTAAACAACAGAAACTGATTTCTCACAGTTCCAGAAGCCGGAAGCCCCGAGGCTAGGGATAGCCCGTGTCCAGGGGATCTGCCTTCTCACTCCTAGCCTCATCCAGAGCGTGCCCTCTCTCTCTCTCTCTCTCGCTCTCTCCCCCTCACCCCCACTCCCAGCACCATCACCTAGATGGGATTCAGTGTGCAGATTTGGGGGAACACATTCAGACCCCAGCACAGCTCCTGCCCCCAGCCCCTGTAATACCACGAGGACACTGGCCTTTCCAGTTCTATTGCCTCCACTGTACCTGGCACACAGTAGCTGCTCACTAAACGCCGGATGAACTGTTGCACCAACTCGAGCGTCCTCCAGGCCCTGGTGCGGTAGGCCATCTGTGGTCACAGGAATGCATGTCGGAGGGTCCGGGGCCCCAAGGGCACTCAGTGGACAGGAAAGAGAAGGAGGAAGGGAGGAGGAGAAGGGTGGTTGTGGACGGCCCACCCAGAGCCAGGATATTCATCCCACCATCTTGCAATCACCGAGGAATCCTCAGAAACCATCACCACAGCAGCCTGGCCGCGCGACGCTGCGCAGCCCCTGAGCCCCGTTGTTGACGTCACCGTGCTCGTCCCTGTCACGGCTCAGCACGGGGTTCCAGGTCCCCACACATTCCCGGGCTCCACGGCGCCCCCCTTTCCCAGGCACGCCGCCCTCCCTCCCCCGGGCTACTTAAGTGATTCCTTCTGCTTCGCGTTTGGGCCACGCTGCCATTCTGGAACGGACTGTGCGACCCATGGAATGTGGGGGGCTGATGGTCCCCCTCCGCCTGCCACGGGGGCCGCGCTGGGGTCAGGAGGGTGCCCCACGCCAAGCGAGTGGAAGTGTGCCAGCCGAGGAGGGAGGGCCCCGGGGGAGGGCACAGCCAGGGCCGCGCTTCTGGCTCATGGGTGCTGGGACACGGAGCTCCTGGCCCAGGCCACCCCGGGCCCCTCACTCTGGGTGTGGCGGCGGGAAGGGCGACTCGGTGGCACCGTCCGGCCGGGGGGATCTTCCTGGACCAGCCACACGCAGACAGCGCCTCGCAGCGCCCTCTCTGCGCTCCCTGTGCCCTGGCCTGGCGCCTCTCTCCCCAGCTCTTGGCTGCTGGAGGAAGGACAGGAAGGCCGCCCTCCCTCCCTCCCGGCCTCCCTCCTTCCCTCCCTCCCGGCCCTCTTTCTCTGGCTTCCAGGGGTCCTGGGACCAGGAGTGCCCATTGGTTTCCCCAGGCCCCGGGAGGGAGGCCACGCGTGGTTCTGCCGCGTGAGCGGCAGGGGGCCCAGCTGCCCTTGTCCTGCCTGAGGCTCACTGCCCACTGCCCGTCCCTGTGAGGAGGGAGCCCAGGCCCCCCCGCCCCAGCTGCCTTTCCTTGGTTGGTCCTTGGCTCTCACCTGTGGGCTGAGCTCCAGGTTCTAGAATTCTCTGGGACTTGTCTCTTCCCTGCTCTGTGCCCCACAGCACTCAGCCTTGCCCACCCAGGCCTCCTCCATGGCCACCGGGTAAGTCCTGCCAGGCGGAGCGGCCCACGCCGGCTCAGGGCCGGGCCTGGAGTGGGGCTGGAGGCAGGCCTCGATCTCCCCTCCAGAGAGGGACCCAGCCCCCCCCCCCGCCCTCCATCTTTCCTCTCTGCAGCCCACTGAGCTGAAGAGAAGACAGGACCAGAAGTTGTCTCAAAGACCTACATGCTGACGAGGGCAGGGGGTTCTGTGAGCGTGGCAGGAGGCAGGAAAGAGCAAACCTCAAGTCTACCAGCCTCCGTCTGGGGGCCCCCCAGCCCGTTCTCCCTGCTTCCCTGTCCTTCCCTGTCCCCCCACCCCCCCGACGGCCCCCACTCTCTTGCAGCAACTTGAGCTGGGCTCTCTGGGCCCTGCCTGATTAAAATGCAGAAGGCGCCTCTGTCCAGAGCGCTTGGCCTGGCCCTAATCACTCCCAGGCTTCTTGGCGGCCAGCCCCGTCTGCTGGCTGCCCTACCCACCACCGGGAGGGGCCAGGGAGCAGAGGCCAGCGCGGACCACAGGCCAGGCTCTAGCCTCCCACTGTGCACGCAGTGCTCAGGCCCACTGGGAAGGCCTGCCGCCGAGGGACAGGCCGCCCGGCGGTCATCTGCGGGGCAGGACTGAGGCGTGGCTGGGAGCCTGGGCTCCGCTGTTCCCGATCGGGTCTGTAGCTGCCATTGCTGGGCACGAGGCGAGCCGTGCCGAGCTCAGTTTCCCCATCTGTGGAATGGGCTGGTGAGGAAGGTTTCACACGAGAGCGAGGCCTGGCCTGTGGCAAGCACATTGTAAGATGCAAGCCCCCCCCCCCGACGACTGCCACTGTCCCCCAACCTTCGGCGCTGCCTCCCAAACTGCTCCTGATCGCTGCTGCTCATGGCTCTACCCCAGCTTCATTGCTGTACCCCAGCCCCAAAGCCAGGGCTCCACGCACCACCACAAGCTGGACACGGGGGTGTATGCTCCTAATCCCAGCACTCAGGAGGCTGAGGCAGGAGGAGCTTCAACTTCAAGGCCAACCTGGGGTATCCCCGAGACCTCATCTCAAAAACCAAACCAAACAACAATGCCCCTCAATAAAACTGTACATCTATCCGGTACCTGACACTGTGCCATGTGCCCGTGGCCACTTTTCCTTCTTTTGATATACCATGACTGTGTTAAGCCCGGTGCTGGCGGCTCACACCTGTCATCCTATACTCAGGAAGCTGAGCTCTGAGGATCAAAGTTCAAAGCCAGCCTGGGCAGGAAAGCCCATGAGACTCTTATCTCCAATTAACCACCAGAAAACCAGAAGTGGTGCTGTGGCTTGAAGGGGTAGAGCACTGGCCTTGTGCATAAAGAGTTCACGGACAGTGCCCAGGCCTTGAGTTCAAGCCCCACAACCACTACCTCTCTCCCACACCCTAAAAAAAACAAACAACCCACAGTGACTCAGTGGAGAAAGCAATTCTGGAAGCGTCTAATATGAAGAGTTAAAACCAGGTCCATCTCTCTTCTCCTTGGCCCGGCTTTCTGCCCATCCTCAGCTCCCTCTGCTGCTCCCCAGACAGCTGCCTTTGTCCTCAGAACAATGGGATCAGTGTGGAAGCCTGTCAGCGCAGGGAGCCCTGCGTCAGCCTTTTTCATCACTGCATAGTTTTCCAGGCTGTGGCTAGGCCACCGTGGTGGTACCTGGGCGGTGGCCAATTCCCCGTATGTCAAACAGAAGTGTGCTCATCTCTGCCTCAGGGGACGCTGTCACAGCTCCCACGGGAGCACTCAGGCGCCGTGGAGGGCTACAGGGGCAGCATAGGGAGGACTTCAAAATGGGGGGCTGTGGGGCCGGATGCCCAGATTCCGGGGTGGCCTGGAACTGCTACGGGCTGTGTGACTCTGGGTGAGTTACTGGGGATCTCTGAGCCTGAGCTGGTGGGAGCCAGGAGCTGGGCGCTGGCTGCTGGGGGTGGGAGGGGGTGGCTGAGCTGCCCATCCTCAGTGCTGGGCGTGATGCTGGGCACGTGAGCTGCGGGTGTTACCTGGGCGCCCGTGGTGTGGAGGGAGGCCGGGAGGGAGCCTGGGGCCCTGGAGGCTGCGGGAGGCGGACTGCACAGGCGGCTTGGCCTGGGCCTCTTATCCAGTCCACACGGGACTGTCCACGGGCCCTCCACGTGGCTGGAGGGGCTGCATGGTCCCCGGCGGGGGGAGGGGGAGCGGGAGGGCAGCTCATCCGAGGGTGGCCCGGCCTGGATGGGAAATGGGATTTCCAGGCCTGGAGCCTGATGGGGAACAGATGCTGCGGGGTCCCGCCGGCAGGCCCCTCCTCCAGAGCCCGGGGGGGGGGGGGTGGGGTGCCGATGGCTCCCACATGGGCTCCCGGGGCCTCCGGGCTGAGGCTGCTTTCCTGGCCCAGGGACCATGTCATGCCCGGCTCAGGCCCAGGGGCCAGGGGAAGGCTGGCCCTGCTCAGAGCCTCAGTTTCTCCATCTGATAAGGAGGTTGTGTCCATCCAGGACTGTGTGTTGAAAGACGGGAGGTCCCACACTCATGGACTCTCCGGGGGCGGGGGGCTCCGGGAAGCGGGGCTCCCCACGTCAGTGATTGTCTTTGTGTGTCTGTTTTCTGAATGTACGACACGTGTCTATCGTACAACATCTCAGAGGAACCGAAGAGGCACAGCAGCCTGCACGCCCCACTAGGGAGGAGGCTGAGGCCTGAGGACTGTGGTTCACAGCCAGCCCAGGCAGGAAAGTCCATGCGCTTCTGATCTCTGATAAACTGCCACAAGAAGCCAAAAGTGGAGCTGTGCCTCAAGTCGTAGAGAGTAAAAACGAAGCTCAGGAACAGCGCCCAGGCCCTAAGTTCAAGTCCCAAGACCAGCACAAACAAACAAAAGCAAAAACGCACCCCCCCTTCCAGAACCTTTGACCCTTCCGGAACCTTCCAGAACCTTCTCCCCAAGGAGATGCTTTATGTACACGCAAGAAGCCGCACACAGGAACTTTACTCCCGAGTGCTGGCAAACTTCACACTCATGATTCGTTTCCCCCCTAACAGCACCCACTAGAGCTCTCCTCTTCCCTTCCATGAAGGTGCTGCCTTCTCTCTGATGTCTGACCAGGATGATTCAAAACAGCACACCAGGGTTCAGTGTGGACACTGACCAGGCAGCTGGGACTCCAGCAGTGCAATCCCTGCACTGCACGTGGCTTGCTGGACCAGCCACATATACACAGACTCCCTTCCCTTCCCTCCCTTTCCCTTCCCTCCCCTCCCCTCCCTCCCTCCCTTCCCTTCCCTTCCCCTCCCCTCCCTTCCTTCCCTTCCCTTCCCTCCCCTCCCCTCCCTCCCTTTCCTTCTCTTCCCTTCCCTTCCCTTCCCGCCCCTCCCCTTCCCCTCCCCTCCCTCCCTTCCCTTCCCTTCCCTTCCCTTCCCTTCCCCTCCCCTCCTCTCCCCTCCCTCCCTGCACTGCACGTGGCTGCTGGACCAGCCACATATACACAGACTCCCTTCCCTTCCCTTCCCTCCCCTCCCTCCCCTTCCCTCCCCTTCCCTCCCTTCCCTTCCCTCCCCTTCCCTCCCCTCCCCTTCCCTTCCCTTCCCTTCCTTCCCCACCCCTTCCCCTCCCCTCCCTTCCCCTCCTCTTCTCCCTTCCCTTCCCCTCCCCTTCCCTTTCTTTTCTTTCCCTTTCCCCTTCTCCTTCCCTCCCCTCCCTCTTTAATTTTAATTTAATTTAATTTTTAGCTTTTGCCTGTCCTGGGCTTGAACTCTAGGCCTGGGTGCTGTCCCTGAGCTCCTTTTACTCAAGGCTGGTGCTCTACCACTTGAGCCACAGTACCACTTCCGGCTTTTTCTGTGATTAACTGGAGATAAGTCTCAGGAACTTGGCTGCTTAGGCTGGCTTTGAACTGTGATCCTCCGCTCTCAGCCTCCTGAGTAGTCAGGATTACAGGTGTGAGCCACTGGCGCCCTGGCTAATTTTGTTTGTGTTTTTGAGACAGGGTCTCGCTGTGTAACCGAGGTTGACCTTGACCTCCGGTGACTCTCCAGCTTACCCCCGAGTTCCGGGATCACAGGCCTGCCTTGCCATGTCCAGCCCTCTCCTCCTCCTCCCCCCACTTTTCTCTTTCAGTCAAAGTTATAACCAAAACTGTTCTATACATCTGGGGGGAGGCTCTGTGCAGGGCCATTGTCCAGAAGTGAAATCGCGTTCTACATCCACATGTTAAAAAAGAAGAAAAGAGGGGCTGGGGATATAGCCTAGTGGCAAGAGTGCCTGCCTCGGATACACGAGGCCCTAGGTTCGATTCCCCAGCACCACATATACAGAAAACGGCCAGAAGCGGCGCTGTGGCTCAAGTGGCAGAGTGCTAGCCTTGAGCGGGAAGAAGCCAGGGACGGTGCTCGGGCCCTGAGTCCAAGGCCCAGGACTGGCCAAAAAAAAAAAAAAAAAAAAAAAAAGAAGAAAAGAATCCAACCTTTACCTCACTCCATAGAGAAGAACTAAACTCAAATCACAATTCTGAACGCAAAACCCAAAGCCAAATCGTTTCTAGACAAAAACACGAGAGAAAATTCTTTGCGATGTGGGGTGAGGCAAAGAGTCTGCAGATAAGTCACACAAAAAATGTAAATCATAAGGAAAGAAATAGAACATTTGGCTTAAGTTGTAGACATTGTGTTCTAACCAGTCTTTTGAAAATGAAGAGGCTGGGCGTGGTGACTCATGCCTAGAAGCCTGGCTACTCCGGAAGGAGAGATCTGCAGGACTGGGTGTTGAGGCTAATTGGCACACTGTTCAAGAGACCTCATCTCAACCCATAAAACGGGGTACATTGTCATCCCAGTACTATGGGAGACAGGTAGATTGTAGTCTGGATTCTTCCTGGCCAAGATGTGAGACTCTATTTGAAAAAATAACGAGCAAAAAGGGCCAGGGGTGTGGCCAAAGTGGTAAAGCACCAGTTTGGCAAGCACAAGACCCTAAATTCAAACCCCCAAATTCAAAAAACGTTTTCAAACCCCAAGAAAAGCAGGCTCACAACTCAGCAAAAATATTGAAGAAGATACTGTCTTATGCTGGGCGCCTGTAATCCCAGCTGCCCAGGAGGCTGAGACCCGAGGATTATGGTCCAGAGCCATTCTGGACAGATAAGTCTGTGAGACTCTTACCTCCCGATAATCAGCCAAAAGTCCAAAGTGGAACCGCGGCTCTACTGTAGTAGAGCCAGTCTTGAGCAAAAAAAAAAAAAAAGCAAAGAGAGCTCAAGGCTCTGAGTTCAAGCCCCACGGGTGCACACTCACACAAAAAATGTACACATATATGCACACACTCATGGACACACACGAGCATATGTATGTGCACATGTGCGCATGCACACACACACGCACACACACACGTGTAAGTTCTAAACATCCCGAGACACAGGCAAATTCTTTTAAAAGTCCTTGCAGCTGGGTGCCGTAATCCCAGCTACTCAGGAAGCTGAGATCTGAGGATGGCGGTTTCAAGGCAGCCTGGGCAGGAAAGTCCCCGTGAGACTCTTATCTCCAATGAACCACCAGAAAACCGGAAGTGGCGCTGTGGCTCCAGGTGGTAGAGCGCTAAGCAAAAGAACCCAAGGACAGCAACTCAGGCCCTGAGTTCAAGCCTATGACCACCAAAAAAGAAAAGAAAAAGCCCTTTCAAAAGCAGGTCGCAGGCTTCCGAGGCCTAGCAGCACCGAGGCCACACTGCTGTTCCAAAGAACCACGGAGCAAGACTGAGAGCCCTCGGGGCAGACACGGAGCCTCCAGATGTGCCCCAATCCCGGCCTCCCCAGCATCCTGGGGTCTTCACTGCCCCTGGAGCCAGACTATTCAACGTCCCCCATGGCCGCTCAGGGGCTGCCTGCGGGCACTGTCCACCCTGTCACTCCCGGCCTGGCCTCCCAGGCCTGCCTTTGAAATCTAGGCGGAAGTCTCCAGGATCCTGCATTGCTTGCGTTCTGCATGCTGGATTGTGTGGACAAGGCCGGGGTCGGCTGCTGGCTGGAGCCGGAGCTGGGCTGCCTTGGGCCAGGGCTGTGTTGGCCTCAGAGTCCCTGGGTGACTGAGCTCAGTGCAAGGAGTCCCAGGAAGACACCTTCCCTGGCTGCGGCCGTGTGAGCAGACACCTTCTTGAAGGACAGTCTTTAGAAGAACTTCACTAGGTTGGCCTGGATGGTTTCTGACACACCCTTGGCAGTGTTTCCCATGACTAGTTGATACAACGCCTGCTTCCTTGCTGCCGCCTCCTCCTCCTCCTCATTTCTTCTTCTTTATCCGTGTGTGTGTGTGTGTGTGTGTGTGTGTGTGTGTGTGTGTGTGTGTGTGTGTGTGTGCTGGTACTGGGGCTTGAACTCAAGGTAATGGCCCTCAATGTATTTTTTGTTCATGGCTGGCACTCTACCACTTGAATCACAGCTCCACTTCCAGCTTTTGGCTGGTTCACTGCAGATAAAGGTCTCATGGACTTTCCTGCCCAGGCTGGCTTCAAACCTCCGTCCTCAGACCTCAGCCTCCTGAGTATCGAAGATTGCAGGTGCAAGCCCCCAGCGCCCAGTTTCTCCTCCTTTTAATGTTGCTAATCTTTACAGAAGCTGTGTGTTTCTTAGCTCCAACTGGCTTTTCTGCAAGTATTTTTTAAAAAAGTATTTCTGCTCTGCCTTTTGTTCCAAATTCTCATTGTAACTGTGGCACAAAGCAGCCAACAAGAACCAGTGCATCACAGGAACGCAGGGCCGCCTGCAACTCCCCAAGACCAATCAGCTCCATTGCCCGCACACTCAGCCTCCCACAACGTCTCAGGATGTGGACAAAATGTGGACAAGTTCTCAGCCAGAAGGTGGCATGAAGGCCTTAGCCCGGTTCTGGAGAGTTGTGGCTCCTCTCTGAAACCTCCTGAGCACGGTCCCCGCTGCCCACGGTCCTCCCTGCCCACATCCCAGAGGTCTGGTCTTCCCAGCACCCGCTACACTCACCCTGTGAGCTTCGCTCTCTTAGGCTTTCTGTAGTTTGCTCCTCTGAAGACTTACGA
Source organism: Perognathus longimembris pacificus (assembly GCF_023159225.1). Classification (NCBI taxonomy): domain Eukaryota; kingdom Metazoa; phylum Chordata; class Mammalia; order Rodentia; family Heteromyidae; genus Perognathus; species Perognathus longimembris. The sequence goes on along the minus strand of NC_063166.1, from coordinate 66,042,179 downwards.
ATCACATGGTCAGGTAATCCACAGCCATATCCCCACTCCTTGTGCCAATTCTGGGTCAGTAATTCTCATTGCTGTAACCAACTGCTGCACAGAAACAACTTAAGAGAGAGAGGATTGGTTTTAATTCCTAGTTTTAAAGGGTTTGGTCTATTATGGCAGGGAGGATGTGGAAGAGCAGAGCTTCCATCCAAGGAGAGGGAATTGGGGGGAGGGGAGGGAGGCACGGAGAGAGGAAGGCCTGAGTTCAGTCCTGGTAATGGTACCTTGTCTGGAATCTTCCTGGCAGTGTTTCTTGTCATCACCTTGAACCAGAAGAGGTTGCCTGGAAGTGGTTGTGCTGCTTGGGTTTTCTTCTGTGATGCTGGGCTTGAACGTGGGGCCTGGTGCATACTTGCTGAGAGCTCTATCACGGAGCTGCACCTTTTTCCCTCTTCTTTGCAAACGCACTTTAAAAATCAGGGAACATTAAAGCTTTGTCTATCATTGGCAAAATATTTCTGCCACTCCAGCAAGAGTTGGAGATGTAAACTCTAACTCATTTTAATAGAAATCTAAAAAGAACAAAGTGAGTTTTGACATTAAATACAGGCTTCTTTCAAGGTCATTTAAATTTTCATTTTTCTGGGTTTTTTTGTAGCCTTGTCCATTAGGCACAATATCATGTAATATAATAATATGTCACATAATATCATTATATCACACAATATCATAACATCCCAGCAAACTCCCTCCTCCTTGTCAAGGAGTTACCTCATGTTGGGGATTTAGCTTGGCCTTAAGGGGGGAAGGGCAACTAGGGCTCCCTTAGAGACGCTGCCCTTCCCCCAGCCCTGGGGCTGCAGAAGGTAGTCCCTCCCACCTTCCGGCTTCAACCGGAAGAGAAGCAAAGCAGCCCCTGCCCCTGGGGTTCGAGCACGTGTGCAATGGCGAGGGATCCCAGAAACCCAATCCTTGGGGGGCTGGGTCTCCGCCCATAAAAGAAGTCCCATGACATCACCTGAGGAACAGTCCTTGTGGCCAACCAGTGGCCCCTCTCCTGTGCTCGCCTTTGGGGGTATATCTGTTGGCTCCTCATTTGAATAAACCAGACCGCCCCTGAGGCTTCTCCAGGGACCCACGCATCCGTGTCTTCCTTGACGGGTTTGGGGCACACTGTGACCACATGCTTACCGAGGCTACCTGTGGCCATCGCTTCCATGTGAGAGTGATAAAGGACCACACAGGAAGGGGCCGACAAGCCCAGGACCCCCAAGTGGAGAGGAAGTAGAGCAAGCCCGGCAGGCTCACATTCTAAGTAGTATTGATTACCAAGGCTAGGAAGGGGGCTGTTTGCTTGGTGCTGGTGGCTCACGCCTGTAATCCTGGCTACTCAGGAGGTTGAGATCTGAGGATCACGGTTCAAGGCCAGCAGAAAAGTCTGTGAGACTCTCATCTCCAATTAACCTCCAGAAAACTGGAAGAGGTGTTAGCCTTGAGCAAAAGAGCTACTTCTGGTTTTTTTTCTGAGTTGTTTATTAGAGATCAGAGTCTCACACACTTTTCTACCCAGGCTGGCTTTGAACTGCGATCCTCAGGTCTCAGTCTCCTCAGTAGTTATGAGGTATGAGTAGTTACAGGTATGAGCTACTGGCACTGGAATTCAGAAGCATTTTAGTTTGAGAGAAAGGACTACTTTTTCTCCCAAGAGAGCTGTCTAGGAAGGGGCTGTGTTATTCTTGGCCCTACTCCATCCTAGATGAAGCCCCAGGACCTTAGGTTGGTGTTGTGGCCCTGAGCTGGGGTCTCTGCTCCGGGGAAGGTTTCCGAGGAGGCTGGTGACTCACTTCCACTGGGTCCAGACTTGGATAACCTGACGTGTATCCAAATGGAAAGTTCTGTTCTTTCTAAAAGAACACAAGCAGCCTGTAATAATAACTTTTCTAGGAGATGAGTTGTTACGTGTTGCGACTTCCAAAGCAGCTAATAATATAAATAGACCTGGAGGGCAGGGCCACCGGCGTTGGTGCTCGCTGGTGTCGCTGTGGGGACCACAGAAGTCTGGCGATGGACGTCAGGACTCCAACACTGTTGGGCATGTGTGTGTGTGTGTGTGTGTGTGTGTGTGTGTGCGCGCGCACGCGCGCGCCAGCAGATTGCACTCAGAGCTTCAAGCTCTAGTGTACTTTTTTTTGCCAGTTGTGGGGCTTGAACTCAAGGCCTGGGCCACAGCTCCGCTTCCAGTTTTGTGGTAGTTAATTGGAGATAAGAGTCTCATGGACTTTCCTGTCCAGACTGGCTTGAACCACGACCCTCAGATCTCAGCCTCCTGGGTAGCTAGGATGACAGGCGTGAGCGCCAGTGCCCTGCTTTCACTTTTTTGCTCAAGTCTGATGCTCTCGCACCGACCTGTGTAGTTTGCCTGGGGGAATGATGTTCAAGTTAAGCCGAACCTGATTCATTACGGCAGAAGAGGCAGAACCGGGGACAGAACCTTCTGCGTGGACTTTGAAGGCTCCACTTCTGGCACTTACCAAGCCTTCAGACAAATACTTCGCTGAGCCCCGGTCTACTGATGTGTTAAGTGAAGCTAGCCGCATAGTGAGGGGCGTGTGCCACTGGGGGCCTCGCCTTACGGCCCCCTATTTACCTTCTGTTCTTTTCCTGGGATGGTGAGTACAGAACCCCACATACACCATGGCTGGGCAAGCCTTCCATCACTGACCTGCACTCTCAGCCCCTCATTTTGAGGCAGACAATTTTACCTAGTATTGCCAGTGGGTCCCCCACTCTCCTAGAATCTTGGGGGGCTGGGGGGGTCTCAGCCGCTCTACTTTCCTAAAGCCAGTTGAACAGAGGCTGCTTCAGGTTCTGCCACCAGCTGGAAGTGTCTCCCCCACGTCCCTGGTCAGCCACACCTGAGTTTTCCTGCAAGCCTGGGGCTTTGCACTGTTTGTCTCTCCCTGCTAGGCCTGAAGTGTGTTTGTACTGTTTGTAGACGAGCCAGCCCTCAGCACCTCCTTCCCCAAGCGCCCTCTAGACTTTCCCCAGAAGATATAAGACAGCAAATAAAAAGGCCAGGACCAAACCTGCATGTCTGAGGGGCTGAGGGTGAACTGCTTGGAAAGAGAACTTGGAGGAACCAAATTAAAACTAGGGCCCTGGCAAGCCAGCAAAGAAGTTTCTAGAGCTTTCTTTATCTCTCTGGCCTTTCTTTCCGCTTGCATCTCTCTGGCTGTGCTGGCTTCTGATGTCTTTCTGCGCAAGCGGCAGCTGGGCAGTGGCTTCCTCCATTCCCGGGTGTGTGTGTCAGGTGGACAGTGGCCTCCTCCACTCCCAGGTATGTGTGTGTGTCAGGACAGCAGTGGGCTCCTCCATTCCCGGGTGTGTGTGTCAGGACTGCATTGCTTTCCGCTGATACCGGGTGTTCTTTCTTGCTTTTCCTCTTAAATGCCATTCACATGGCTTGTCAGAGTTTTAGTTTGTTTCTTGCAAGCCCCTTCTCCAAGCAGTTCCTACTTTTCTCCCCCTTGGGCAGGAAATACCCATAATATTCCATGTGGAAAGCGTAGAAGACTTTTTAGAAGATGTTGAATGTATCCTTGGTTGTTTTAGTGATTGTCTAAGCTTTTAATAGGGAAGACAAATGCTATAAATCTTTGTTTCTAGTCTTGTGTGAGTGGTTCACGTCTAATCATAGCTACTTAGGAGGCTGAGATATGAGGATACCTGTCTGAGGACAGAGTAGGAAAAGTCAAGAGACTTATCTTGAATTAACAGCTAACTAGCCAGAAGTAGATCTCTGGCTCAATTGGTAGAGCACCAGCCTTGAGCAAAACAAGTTAAGATATAGCATGCAGGCTCTGAATCATAGCCCCAGTCCCTGCACAAACAAAAATTAAACACACACACATGTGCGCGCGCGCACACACACACACACAATAGGTTTCTGATGACTGGACTGAGTCTTGGACAGCAAGCTTTTAAACTATTCACCTTTGACTAGGCGCACAGGGGAGGCATAATTGCTACTAGCCGTTTATAGACCAGGGAGAATGTTGTTAGTTTCATAATTAGGGGAAACCCCTGTGTGATGTGTGTTCCGGTGGTTTCCATGTTAATTCTCAAGTTGGCAGAGTTCCTGCAGGTGGATTCTTCAAGGTGTCATTGAGCATTTATGTGCCTGTTTGCTTATGTCTGTGTGCTCATAAATGTGCACCATTTCAGAGAAATGACTCCTTTCTAGGAAGTTCCAGCTGTGCTTAACTAAGATGAGATTGTATGAAGTGACTAATGTTTCCTTTTCACTGAGTAGCTCCATAATAAATGAGTTAAGGCTATGAATTGGTAGCTCATGCCTGTAATCCTAGCTACTCAGGAGTCTGAGATCTAAGGATCATGGTTCAAAGCCAGCCTAGGCAGACAAATCTGTGAGGCTCTCATCTCCAAATAAGCAGCAAAAAGCCATACATGGAGATGTGACTCAGTGGGTAGAGTATCATCATTAAACAAAAACACTAATGGACAGCACTCAGGCCCTGAGTTCAAGCCCCAGTACCAGCACAATTAAAATAATCTAAAACACCATAAAACTAGTCTAGTTAGATAGGTGAAACTTCTAATGACATTGGGATAATTAGTGCTATTCTAAATAGGATAACAACGGCAAACTCCTTTCTCCTTCGGGAAATGAGCAAATGGGCCATCCTTTGAGGACCTGGAAACAAACACCAAAGGTTCAATGGATGCCAGTTACCGATTTCCCCACTGTATAAAGTTCTCAGACTTGATTGCCGATACCTCATACAATAGTTGAGCTTAGAACGATAGCCCTGATGCTTTTGATTTGGGATCAAGGTGTTGTTAGATTATCCACACAGGTGTCTGGACTGATTCATGACAGGAAGAAGTTGGACTTGAAGGTCTGGCAAGTTCATGTAGGTGTGATTGCTGAAGACCTTAATGGGCATGTGCAGATGATACCCTCTGAATTGTCTCCACTGCACATCAAAGCAGGAGAAAGAATCACCTGCTTCTGCTGCTTCTGTACAAAGTTCCCCCCCCCCCCGCCCGCTTTATGCAAAACGTCAGCAGGAAGGCGGCTTTGAAAACACCAACAAGCAAGTGTGGTACAACACTAATATTGGGCCTGATCACCCCGAGTACCATCTCAACACAAATCATAAAAAGTTCAGAGGGCTAATAGACACAGGAGCAGGTGTAGCTGTTACTGCTCAAAAGAAGTGGCCTGCTAATGGGAGAAAAGCAAGACATTGAGGTGTCAGGAATGTACAAGAGGTGTGGCAAAGGGCCTCTGTGCTGACCTGTCCACGCCTGGTGGTCAGATAGTGAAGCAGGAGAGATGAAGGGAAAATGAGGTACACAGCAAACACAGGAGGTATTCCTTCGTATGCTTCCTTTAAGATTAAGGGAACAAAAGTCATTTTAGGGGAAATGAAGCAGGATAACTTAAGGAAACAGGCCTGGTGAAAGAACTCAGAAATACCATATTTGGAAATGTGGAAGTGCTATCTTTGCTTCAGGGAGACAACAGGACGCATTCCTCCCTGAAGGGTACAATTCTCACTCAAGGATTAACAACTGTCTGACAGGATGTATGCCTTCCAGACAACATTTAAGCCACCTGCCCCAGGATGCAGATTCCAGGGCTCCTCCTTATCTCACCGGTAAGAATCTGTTCTTTGGCAGGATGCATTCTTACCTGGAAACTCAGAGAATAATGCCAGGTGTGATGAAAGCAAAGGCAAAAACCCAGCTTTACATAACTTTGAAGCCAGACCCCCTATTGTTATCCTATGAATACCTCAACAGCCCAAGGCGTTGCATGTCTCTCTGGAGCTGTGCCTCTCTGTGCGTGTGTCTCTTTCTGGTTCTCTTTCTCTATCTCCCTATGAGAGCACCCACACTCTGTTAGAGTGTGCCTCTGCCCATCTGTGTGTCTATCTGCTTGCCTGTTTGTTTACTTACTCAAAAAAGCTCTGCCACGTTTTCTTACCATTGTGACTTGTCCAAAAATTCTTATTCTGCGATCAAAGCCAAGGACCTTAAGTGAAGAGTTCCTACTTTTATTATTTTGCCACTCCTGGGGCTTGAACTCAGGGCCTGAGCCCTGTCCCTGGCTTCTTTTTGCTCAAGGCTAGCACTCTGCCACTTGAGCCACAGTGCCACTTCTGGCCTTTTTCTATATATGTGGTGCTGAGGAATTGAATTCAGGGCTTCATGTATACGAGGCGAGCACTCTTGCCACTAGGCCATATTCCCAGCCCCAAGACGTGCTACTTTTAAAGAGAAGCCTCACTAAACCTCACCTCCATCCAGTGACAGTGGGCCACACACATGCGACCTTTGATCTTTAGTATGGAAGTCAGCCTCTGGGACATTCCGAGCACGTTCTCTTCCCCACTGACAGCCCCTGCCTCTCAGCGGGCTTACTACCAATCCCATATGGGTTGATCAGTGGCGGTTAACCCAAGAAAAGCCGGGCGCTTCACATCAGGAGCAGCTCCAGGCTGGACATACTGGGCCCGCAGTCAGCCCTTGCAACACTCCAGTATTTACAATACAGAAAAAAAAAAATCAGGAAAATGGCGAATGCTTCAGGATCTTACAAGAATAAATGCTGTTATTCAGCCTATGGGCACTTTAAACTTCTCCTGCAACGATTCCTAGAGATTGAAAACTTCGAGATTTAAAAGCTTGTTTTTTTTTCACTATTCCTCTAGCAGAACAAGATGGGGGGAAATTTCCTTTCCTATGACCAGCTTAAATATGAAAGAACATGCAAAATGCTTTCAATGAAAGTGCTGACTCGGGGAATGCTCAGTAGACCTACTATATATCCTATTACATCGGCGCTGTTCTACAACCTGGGATTTCTTTCCCACATACACAGATTATCTATTATATGAATGACCTATTGTTGGCTTTGCCTGATAACATCCTGCTAGACAAACTCTTTACAAGGTTGCAGGAAAAGTTGTCAGCTTTGGGACTACTGAAGGCAGAAGAAAAAAAATCCAAAGACCTTCTCCCTACTTGTATCTGGGAACCAAAATAACTGGAAATGTGATTGCCCTACAGAAGGTTCAAATCAGAACAGGCCTGTTTAAGACTCTTAATGACTCTCAGAAATTAGTGGGTGATATTAATCAGTTATGTCCTTTCCTGGGAATTCCAATTTATAAATTGCAGCACCTCTTTAAAGTTATTGTTTTCTTTCTCTCCATTCCTTCCTTTCTTTCTCTCTTTCTCTCTCTTTTTTTTTTTTTAGCAAGAAGATAGTGATCTAAATAGCCCTTGGGTATTAACTGCACAGGCTCAAGAGGCGCTATAATGGCTACTGCAGCATATTCAATATACCCAGTTAGAAAGAGGGGGTACTGAATCTCCAGTACAAATATTAAGTTTTCCTTCCCACTTTCACCATCAGGATTATCAAGTCAAGGGGAAGGATGGATAGAATGGATTTTTCTCCCTGACAATATGAAAAAAAAAAAGAAACATATTTGTATAAAATAGGTCACATGATTTTTGCGAGGATCTCCATGGCTTAAAACTGTGCTAGATGAAGATCCGGATCGCACCACTATTCCCATGTCATATAAGGAGTCTGAAAATAGTTACCAGGAAAACCTATCTGGCAAATAGCTCTCTCCAATTAGCTGGGACATCTGGGATGCCATTATCCAAAAGGTATCATCTTTTCATTTCTAAAATATACACAGTGGATTTTGCCAAACATTGTTTAAAACTACTATGCTATTGCAAAAGCACCTCTTTATTTTATTGACAGAAGCAAAAGAGGGGATGATAGCATATTCCAGTCCAAAAATAAAAATAACTAACTCCCCTTTACAGTCTACCCAGTAGAATGAACTGCCGGCAGCCGAGTTGCTCAGTATGAACCCGCTTCTCTTAATCTCACCACAGATCCTCAATAGGTTGTTGTGCCTCATCCTTTAATAGAGACAGTGACACTGTCCTTAAAGGAAACTCCCATTCATCTTCCCTCTGCTGAACTTCAAAAGGAGTTTTGAAGAAGAACCTCTCCCTTCTTGGTAACTCATAGTAGAGCTCATGGACCCAATTGCCTGGCCCTTTGTCCCTGGGCAATGATTTTGTTGATTGCCTAATTTCTCCTTTCCGTCTTCCAGCTACAGATCGGCATCCTTCAATACATGCCAATGCTCCCGCTTCACAGACAACATTTCATTTAGCCCACCACTCAGGCTCAATCTATTACTGCAGCCTGTCCTACTTGTGCTCTGCTCACCCAGCCTTTATTTGCTTCTGGAACCAACCCTAGAGGTTCAAATCCTAATGATAACTGGCAGGTGGAAGTTACCCATTATCCGTCCTTTGATCGATTAAATATCATACGTGTCACTATTGATGCCTTCTTTGGCTAAATTTATTTGGGCTATGCCTTCATGTGGAGAAACTTCTAATCATGTAATCATTGCACACCTTCCCTGCTTCACTGTTATGGGTGTTCCCACTACTACTAAACCTGACAAATGCTCCCACCTATATTAGTACTAAATCGCAAACTTTCCTAAGTAAAAGGCACATTACAGGACTATCATATAATCCTCAAGGACATAAATAAACCTAAAGGAAATAAACAAATAAACAAAAAGTGGGAATAGGTGGTCCCCTCTCCAAAGAACAGATAGCAATGGCATTATATACCCTTTAATGAGAAAATTTGACTTTTCCATCCAGTACTTCAGCAACAGATAAACATTAGAAGTATCTGAAAAATAAAATTGCAGTCTTCATGCCAACCTGTATAGTGGAAAGAGGACACGAATAAAAAACGTAAACCTAGAACTGTCAAAGTATGGGGCTGTGGTTATGCTTGTGTCTCAACAGGATCTCCAGACATCTGGCTACCAGCCCGAATGAAAACCCAGGAATGAAGAGAAGATCATCTGGCATCAGAGAACCTCTGGAGGAATCCTTCCAGAGGATGAGGATGAGTGAAGGCACCAGAGGAACGGCGTGAACCAGAACAGCTGCCATTCCCACCTGGGGAGAGATGAAGATGCTTTCTCAAGAAGCCAAGAGATGCTTTCCTGTCAATGGACAGGAAATGAACGCAGTGCCTCTGTAAGTGATGCTGCTGCTGCTTAATCCCACTGCTAGTGCCTCGTGCATGTTGCGAGCCTCCACTTGGGGGGTTTCTGTGCTGGGTAAACCATTGGACTTAACATGTACTGTCATAGGTAACAATTCAGAAGGGGGACCTGTCTGTTGGTATAGAGATGGAGATGAAATATTTAGTCAGAAAAATCTTGAGGGGGCCCTGGACAAACACATCTGATCAATCTACAGAGATAATATCCAGTTTAGTATAGTCAAACTATGGCCTTCCCCGAGGATGAAGGAAAATATAATTGCTCCAGAAAGGATACCCATGAGACCATGTTCTCACAGGGGAAAAAAATGTCACTGTATATTTGGCCCCCAAGAATCAGAATTTACCAGCACTCCAAACATAGGGCCTCAACTGGCCATTAATTAATATTATAACTAAAACTTCCTTTTGTACCAAGGGAGGCTCCTCTGTAAAAAAAAAATCCTATCACAAAATTTAGCTGGACTTGCTGTCAGTAGAGAAGGGCACAAAAGTGTAACTCATGATAAATCTTAGAGACTGAATTAGCTATGAACCTTGGATTTATAGCCCATCATGAATGTTTATGCTTCAGTTGTGTACATGATCTTAGTAACTGCTCTTCTGTAGCAAAACTCATTTTGTCGAAAGGAAAAAGAATTGGTATTGGCTGGTCTTTTTGTGGGGAAAAAGGCATTATGTTCTCTTAAAAAAAAAAAAACTATTCAGGACTCTGTCACATTGGAAGGGTGGTTCCCCTGTTGCTTAGTAATTTGACTCATCAGAATCAGATGAAAGGTGATCTCTCCCCAAATAATAATGACAACCTTGTCCTGCTAAGTACTGTGGATGCAGCCGTCGCTGCGGCCTTCATTCTGCCGGTCCGTAGGCTTGGAGTTGGTATCCAAAGAGAACTTCATCAGCTAGCTTGCCCTTTTAAACAAAGTAACCAATGTTACCACTATAATTTTGGAAGAAATAAATCAGGAAAGGAAGGAGTTAAGAACAGTTAAGCTCTATCTTACCAAGTCGAGCTGCCATAGATTAGTTGCTGATAACGAATCATTTAGGATGTGAACAGTTTGAAGGAGTGTGTTGTTGTGATATAACTGACCATTCTCAAAAGGTTCAGAACCAGTGAGAGCAGCTCAGAAAGGAACTGAGCAAGTTGGAGATGGGTGATGGCTAGGGGCTCCCAGGGAGGCTGCCTTGGCTGTAGCCCTTTTGGGGTCTGATTGCTACTATCTTAGCATGATGTCTCAAATACATTTAAAAAAGTGGAAATGTAGGGGCCGAGCTGAGACCAGGAAAGGGTGAAGGGGTTTGAATGCTATTTCCTTGGTACTCAGAAGGCTGAGAACTGGACCTTGGAAAGGTGGAGACAGGCAAGGCAAAATGAATGTGTAAGTTACTATTAACTGGACCCTCTGATGTTTATGTTAGAACTGTTGGGACCCTATAAAGCTTGGGACATTGGGAATAAGATGAACGTTTGTGTTAATGGTTACGTGTTTACCGCTTCCCTCTGCTCCCTGACAATAAGGGAGTCAATTATTACTATGTACACAATGTCTTTTGTGAATGACTATGACCACAAGATGGATGGATTCCTTGTTTTCTGCATGTACCGGTACTAAACTCCCCTGCACTGAACTAAATAAGCAGGCATGCTTACAGGAGCAGGAGCGTGGGGTTCAAGAGCCGGTGAGCTGTGACCTCCCCTCCCTGCTTGCTTTACTCTCCGTCTGTTCTCATTTCTTCAGCTCCGGTGTTCCGTCACACTGTTCCAGACTGTGGGTGACACGATGGAACCTGTTGCCTGGTATAGAACCTGTGCATGATCAACGCTGCCGTTCTTCCTATCCATCCAGTAGTGCCTAACCCATTTATTTTCCTTTCACAAAGACTTTTCCTCCAGGGAAATTTCCCTACTCACCACGCAAAGACTCTACTAACAGACCATCTTCCTGTCCTAACTTTCCCTAGACATATGTTATGCCAGCATGCCAACGAATGCCTTCCCCCGGCTCATCAAGGCCCTTTGCCTGCCTGGGGGTCAAGTCTTCCTCATGACCCTTAAGCTGTCTGGTTTACATCCTAAGTGGACAGGCCCATGTTGGGTGCTGCTGACCACGCCCACTGCAGCTAAGCTCAATGAACAGCCATGGTGGCTTCCTTCTGGTGCGTAAGAAAGGCTCCTGCTCCTGCTCTTTCTCTACCAATGATGACTGCAAAGTACCCCTGCTCTTCTTTCAGACCTACCAAGCCCCTGCCTCATAAGACTTCTTTCAGAATTCATCCAAAGACACATATGCAGATTCACCACCAAGGAAGTGTTTCACTACTGCCTTCCCCTGAAGCAGACAGCATCTCTGCCTTCTACCCCTAATATCAATGCCCCTTGTCAGCAGGAAGTAGCCAGAGAGAGTCGCTGCCCCTTTATAACTATCGAAAGGCTGGAATGTTGGGTCTGCCCAGGAGAAATGGCCCCTTCTCTTGGTTCTCTCTCTGTGTACCCTAGAAGTCTCCATCCAAGCAGCTGTAACCCAGGCATGCCTTGGGTCAGTGGGAGGTCCCTCTAGCTCTCATTTCCCTATCTGAGGTCACTTTTGAATCTTCTGTGGCCCCCCCTCCCCCTAGCCCTGCCCTATATAAGCTCTCTCCTCCCACTGTAATCTCTCTTGCTTCGCCTGCCTGAGCTGGCCTGGACTGTAATTTTCCTACTTATACTTTGCACAGGAAGTGGAGCGATGGATGTGTGTCCTGTCCAGACCTTGCTGTCAAGAGGGATGGTGAGGGTCCTCCTGGGCTTTATCCTTCAGCGTGGTTCCCTACCTCAAAGCTTCCCAATCTCAGCTGGAGTTGCAGGCATCTTCGCTTATGAATGTACACACTGTTTTTTTTTTAAATTCACTTCAAGTTCCAAAGCAATTTTTCTAATTATTGCTGTTGTACTTTGACAGATGAACACGTCCCAGATGACCAGAACAGAAACAATTCCAAAAGCAGCACAAATGGCATCTGTCAGCAACCAACATAGAAGAAGTTTTGGCTTACAGTCTGTCCTTCCATGCTCTAGAATGTTCTTTTTCCATGGTCCCCCTTATGTATTCATCCAGCACATAGGATCCCAAAAGATTAATGACTTAGAACCTTTTTGAATTTGATGTGATATTTGAATCCATAATTGTTTAAACACACGTTTGTGTGTGTATTTTGTGTGTGTGCATGCTTGTGCATGTGTACACATGCCTGCATGAGCCAGTCCTCGAACTCAGGGCCTGGGCACTGTCCCTGGCTTCTTTTTGCTCAAGGCTAGCACTCTGCCACTTGAGCCACAGCGCCACTTCTGCCTTGTTCTGATTATGTGGTGCTGAGGAATCGAACCCAGGGCTTCATGCATGCTAGGTGAGCATTCTACCACTAGGCCACATTCCCAGCCCCTTGGCCCCCTTTCTCCCTTCCTTCCTTCCTTCCTTCCTTCCTTCCTTCCTTCCTTCCTTCCTTCCTTCCTTCCTTCCTTCCTTCCTTCCTTCCTTCCTTCCTTCCCTCCCTCCCTCCCTCCCTCCCTCCCTCCCTCCCTCCCTCCCTCCCTCCCTCCTTCCTTCTTTTTTTGTTGGGGGTTAATTGGAGATAAGAATCTCACAGGCGTTCCTGCTCAGGTTGGTTTAGGACTGTGATCCTCATATCTCTGCTTCCTGAGTAGCTAGGATCACAGGTTTGAGCCACCAGCAACTGGCAGTGGTGATTCACTTCATTAAATGTCCAAGGTAGTTTTAAAAAATTTATTCTGGTTTGGATTTCTTTTCTGTATTTTCTGTGTGGCGTCTTTGGCAGCATCACAGTACTTAGAGGAATGTGGTTCTAAAACTTGGATTTGTTTATTTTCAGACACATTTTCTTCACAATATTCTGTGGAGGATTTTTTTTGTGGGGTTGGTCATGGGGCTTGAACTTTGGGCTTGGGGCTGTCCCTAAACTCTTCAGTTCAAGGCTCTACCACTTGAGCCACAGTGCTACTTTTGGTTTTCTGGTGGTTAATTGGAGATAAGAGTCTCACAGACTTTCCTGCCCAGGCTGGCTTTGAACCACAATCCCCATATCTCAGCCTCCTGAGTAGTTAAGATTACAGGCATGAGCTACCAGCACCTGGTGAGGAAAAATATTTTTTTCAAGATGCCTTTTCTCTGCCCTAGTCTGGTGGGCAAAGACATGCTTCTTTAATACCCGTGACTTACTTTGGTTGGTCATATTACTAGTCAATCAAAAACTTTCTAAAACTCTGATGAGAAAATTTTAAGTGCTAGATAGGAAAAACAATGTTATATTCTAATCCTACAATCGTTAGAATTCTTTTGATTCTTTTTACACCTTATTCGGTAGGTCTTGCCAAGTATTGGAGGAATTAGGCTAAGTAGGGAGATGTGTTAAGAGATACTGGATGGGGCTGGGAATATGGCTTAGTGGCAAGAGCGCTTGCCTCCTACACATGAAGCTCTTGGTTCGATTCCCCAGCACCACATATATGGAAAACGGCCAGAAGGGGCGCTGTGGCTCAGGTGGCAGAGTGCTAGCCTTGAGCTGGAAGAAGCCAGGGATGGTGCTCAGGCCCTGAGTCCAAGGCCCAGGATTGGCCAAAAAAAAAAAAAAAAAAAGAGATACTGGATGGATGGAGAGATAGCAGGAGATGGGAGAAATCCATAGCACAAGACCTTGTCTGAGAACAAAAATGTCAAACAAGCTAGGCAAGACTTTTGCCTGCAAGTCCAACTACTCAGGAGGCTGAGTTTGGGAGCATCATGGTTTTAGGGAAAAAGTTTCAAGGACACCCCCCACCCCGTGCCCCCCACAAAGACTCGGCCTGATGGAGTTTGCCTGTCATCTTAGCTACACAGTGGGAACCCTGGGATCTAAGGCAGGCCAGGCATTAATGAGAGAGAGCCTATTTAAAATATCAAAACAAAAATGCCAGTGTGTGTGTGTGTGTGTGTGTGTGTGTGTGTGTGTGTGTGTGTGTGTGTGTAATGTCTCAAGCAATAAAGCACCTATTTAGTCAACACAAGGTCTCGAGTTTAAAACCCGGGTAGTAAAAGAAAAAAAAAATCCCCGGGCTTTAGAAGTGTCTAAGGGGGAAAGAGGTGGGCTGGGGACAGCAAAAGGGAAATGAAGCAAAAGGTGTTTTTGTTTTTGTTGTTAACTTTTCAAGAATTGAAAAGAAAGAACGTACATTTGCACCACACTTAGATTAACCGGCATAGCAGGCGAGTGTTGTTCCTCTCGGCTCTCCAGTGAGCCCTGGTCAGCAGAGTGCTGGCTCATAGTAGCAGTGCCGCGCGTGGTACTGTGCTTGGTGCTCTTTCCAGTCCCTGGCCTTAGATTTCCTGGACATTTTCTGCCCTCTAGTGGCAAGACAGGTGTAGGATTCGAGTGGAATAGAAGCTGGGGGTAGTGGAAAGTTAGGAAGGTGAGGAGTCCCAGGAGAAAGAATGGAGGTTTTCTGGAGAAGGAGCTTCTATGCTGAAGGATAGATGCGATTGGCCCTGAAGAGAGACTGATGAACCAATGACAGTGCGAATGGAGTTGTGATGTAAGAGCTACCTTGAAGCCTCCCCACTCCTTAGGAAAGAAGTTGTTGTGTTTGGCCTCATCTGTAGCTCAGTAAGGGGGTGTCCCCTGGGGTAGAGTGACCCACCCAAGGGCCAGCCACGCAGCAGGCTGCCCATCTGTCATCTCACTCGGGGGCGGGCCAAGGAAGGCCCAGGGGACTGGGGTCTTGATATGGAAACTTCAGCCCAGTGGAACTTCACCCAGGGCCTGCACAGGGGTCACTGTGGATGT